>NC_064415.1:50446666-51135833 GCF_023375975.1 Astyanax mexicanus
AACATGTTCCAGGAAAGAATTTGATTGCTGCGGACACACTTTCTAGGGCCCCAATAGGGTCGGTGCCCACAATAGAGGAAAAGCAGCTGGAAGAGGATGTCTGCGTGTCCGTCAACCACATTGTTGGACAGTTGCCAGCATCAGAGGGAAAGCTAGCACAAATAAAACACAGGCAAGACTCTGATAACACCTGCAGAAGGCTGAAGGAGCTTGTACAAACAGGCTGGCCTAACAGCCGGAAAGCTCTTCCACCGGAACTCCAGCTTTACTGGCAGTATCACCAGGATTTGCTAGTGGTGGATGGCCTACTGCTGAAAGGTGAGAGACTAGTCATTCCTGAAATAATGCAGGAAGAAATGCTAAATGCAGTACATGAGGGTCACCAGGGCATGACGAAATGTCTTGCTAGAGCACAGCAGTCTATATGGTGGCCTGGACTGTCAAGACAAATCAAATTGAAGGTGGAGAACTGCATAATCTGTGCACGGGAGGCTCAAACTGCACCAGAGCCACTGCTGACAACAGCTTTGCCGCACAGACCATGGCAGCGGGTGGCAGCGGACCTGTTCCAGTGGAACCGTGCCATGTACATTGTGGTTATTGACTACTTCTCTCGTTACGTGGAAGTGGCAAATCTGACATCCATTACTGCAGTATCAGTGATTGACAAGCTGAAGTCTATATTTGCCCGCCACGGAGTCCCGGAGACATTAATCACTGACAATGGACCACAATTCTCCGCAGCAGAATTCACAGCCTTTGCCAGAGACTATGACTTTACTCACAAGACCAGCAGCCCCCACTATCCTCAAAGTAATGGTGAAGCTGAGAGGGCTGTACGGACAGTGAAAGCGCTTCTGAAAAAGGGGGAGGATCCACACAAAGCACTCATGGCTTACAGAGCTACGCCCTTAGCTCATGGTTCGTCTCCTGCACAACTGCTGATGGGACGCAACATCAGAACCCCCTTGCCAACTAGCCAGAAGAAGCTTCGACCAGGTTGGCCCAACCTCCAAGCTTTCAGAAGGAAGGATCAAGACTTGAAACAGAAGCAAGCTTTCTGGTACAACAAAAGACATCGAACAAAGACTAAACAGGAGCTTGTACCTGGCCAGAGAGTCTGGGTGAAGAATGCCACAGGGACAGGAACTGTCAGTGGCCAGGCCAAGACACCGAGGTCTTACAATGTCGACATTCCGTCTGGCCAGCTGAGACGAAACAGATCACATATCAGAGTGATTCCTGACCCCACGGTAACTAGGTCGGGACGAGTCGTTAGACCACCAGTTAGGATGAACTTGTGACCACCAGTGTTTCACATAGCAAACTGTGGAATCACAGGGCAGAATAATCCCTGCACAGTTTGGGGTATCCAGGAAGTCAACCCTGACCCCTAGAGGACATTTGAGTTTGTGTTCTAACTGCAAAAAAAAAAAAATAAAAAAAAAAGGGGGGGGGAAGAAAAGGTGGTTACAGAATGTTTATTGCTGTTGTTCTAGGCTGAAAAATACTTAATGTTTTCTACAAGCATAGAGTGTAACAAGTTCCAGAATTGTAAAAGTGGACATATAGCTAAAAGGGGGAGATGTACTGAGAGCATGGGAACCTATGCATAGTACAGGTATCTGGTGGGACACAGTTGAGGAACGTACCTGGATGTGTATGTACAATGTAGAGAGTGGAGCGGTGTTAATAAAAGCTCAGAGTTAATGCTACACCCAGTGTCTCCCTTCTGAGTGCGTTGCAATGCTACAGTAAAGCCTAATAGTACACATACCTTCTACACTGTAAAAAATAAAACTCAAAATTGTTCTCCTTCAGGTGGTTTTTAAGTCAACTGAACAAAAAATATTGAATTGTACTCTTAATTATAGCAAACTAGTTGCCTAAATTAACATTATTAAATTTCTTGTTAAAAAATTGGTTGAACTAAATCATTTGTGTTTGCAAAATTTACAAATTGTAGTTGAGGCTCAGATTGACCTTTTAGTTGAACGGGGTCTACTGAGCAATTCAACAGGGTTTTCCCTGATAAAAACACTGATCTGGAATAAATGGTTTAACTGAAAATGCAATTGTCCTTTATTCTGTTGGATGTTGGTCACGCTATTTGCATATTGGGCGTGTCCTCCCACCTCTCACTCACCATCAGTGTGTAGGCATTGCCCACAGACTGCCTTCTCATGGAATTTGCATATGTCATTTTCTCCTTGAACTGGCACCATGATTGGCATTAAGAGATTTAATAATCTCACATTAATACAGTCATATGGGAGGACGGCAAAAAAGAGGGGTTAAATATGGTAGTTTCCTGACCAAAACAGGAGACTTGACAGGTATGCGGCTAAAGTAATGTGCAGTAACGGGGTGTCGGAAATGGTAACGTTATATTTACAGTCAGAGTAATTAGTTAGATTACTCGTTACTGAAAAAAGTAACAGCATTAGTAATCTCCCATCACTGCTAAAAACACAAATTAAATGTTTAAGTTGGTAAAAGTTAATATTTGAAGTTTCAATACATATAAAAAATAATTATCTGGGCTAAATATTTCTAGTTGGCAAACCGTATGTGTTTTTTTTTTCAAAACTTAAAAGTTTGAATTGGCCTCAAAAATCTAGTGCAGTAAATTACCTTGAAATTTTGAGTTTTCTCAACTTTTTTATTGTTACAGTGTACTGTCCACTCCCATCAACGGTGTTCGATTGCAACATTTTTTTTTTGAAGATGAGTATAAAGTCATTTCAATTCAGCATGAGATCACATTTTTTATGTTTAATTTTTAATGTGTTTGTTGTCGACACTACCAAACCTGTAAACAATTGGGGACAATTGTATGGTGTAACACACATCAGAAAAAAAAATAGAGATAGGGATTATGTAGGTGGAGCTCTCAGATTCTGCTGATCGAGGATCCTTCATGAATATTTCATTGTTGCTTCTTCATCAGTAACAAACACAGAAGATCTCAGAGCATGCAGCCATTCGTTTATTTTATTTTGCTGCTGACTGCAGGTGAGTGACTACAAGTGTACATTTGATCTGAGGTAATGTTTTTGTTTTTAGTGAGTAGGCTTGTTTTTTAATACACTGCTCTTCTTTATTTCAGGTGGAGTAACTTCCAACACAATCAGTCCAGTGGAATCTGAAAAGCAGGTTTCAGCTGGTAACAGAGTTACTCTCTCCTGCAGATACACTGACAGCAATGTGTGGCTTTACTGGTATCGCCAATATCCCTCATCTAAACTGGACAATATCCTTTATATTTATGAAACCGGGAGTGTGCAAGGCAACCCACCACCAGGTTTCTCTGCTAAAGTTGAGGATAAAGTAGTGCATCTGGAGATCTCCTCTACTGCAGTATCAGACTCTGCTCTCTACTACTGTGCTCTGCAGCCCACAGTGACAGGAAACCCGGGAACACTGTACAAAAACCTATAATGTGATGATGCTTTGTGATTATGTGTTGGGTTTCCTGTCAGGTGTTTTACTCCTTTGCTACAGACAACAATATTATATTATGAGGAGAGACAGGGTGCCAACTGTAACCCCATTGAAAACCTCCAGTCTCACAACTAAGTATTTTTTATTACAGACCAGGGGTGTCCAAACTACGGCCCGCGGCCATTTGCGGCCCGTTTCCTTTTTTGGAGCGGCCCGCGAGGTATTTTAGAAATAGAATGAAAGTTGGCCCACAGTTAAGCAGGTTTTTATAATGTGAGATTCAAAGTTTGAATGCTAGGTGTCAGAAACGGGCCAAAGAGTCGGAGAGGGTGCGCATTTCTAGCGCAGAAAAACGAGGCAAAAGAGTCTAAAAGTGGAGAGGGTGCGCATTTCTAGCACAGAGAAACGGGCGAAAGAGTCTAAAAGTTGCCGTTATTAAAGAGTTTTATATTAAGAGACATCATGAAATGAATTTACACAACTCTGTCAAAGATAAAGATAGTTAGTCAAGTAAAATGGTGAGTAAAATGAAATAATCAGGAAAAAAGTATTATTTAAAGTGGTATATTTCATTATTTGTTTTATTACAGAGTCTGTGGCCCGTGACTTCAAATATATTTCTCCTTCTGGCCCCCAATAAAAAAAGTTTGGACACCCCTGTTGTAGACCAACTGTGGTAGACCATTAAATAACACTGATTCATCTCAAGTATTCTCTTACATTATGTCTGGTCTGGTATAAACATCATGGTGATAAAAATCACACTTGTTCTTCTTTAGACGCAAGTTTTTACTTTTCAAAACGGACCTGCACTACTGTTCATACGGGTTCTGTTATATGTGTACTGTCATTCCATTTAGTCACCCCATCACTATTGCACTATTGTCTTCTGTCTTACGTAAGTCTATTTGCATCCTTGTTGTATTGTACATATAGTACTATATAGTCTCCCATTCTTTTTGTAAAATTATATATCTTATTTTTACCCCATCATTATTGCACTATTGTCTTCTGTCTCATGTATGTCTTTTTGTGTCTTTGTGGTATTGTACACATAGTGTCTCCCATTCTTTTATATTATATATTTGTTTTCTGTACTTGCTGTCATTTTTGGGGAAGGAGAGTAACATAATTTCAATTCTCTGTATGTCCTGTACATATGCAGTATTGACAATAAAACTACTTGACTTGACTTGACTTTTATAGTGAATATTTAACCCTTGTGTGGTGTTCGGGTCTGTGGGACCCGTTTTCATTTTTCATCAAATGATACTAAAAAATATATTTTTTCTAACTCAAACTCATTGGCATTGGCTCATTTTTTGTGAAAAACATATATCAAAACACATTTTTGATAAGCACACACTGTACCCCCCCCCCCCCCCCCACACACACACACACATTTATATTACATACAGTATGTTTGGCCAAGGGCTAATAAACATTGCTTCATTTGTAAATTTGAAACTAAACAATTTTTTTTTTACTCATATCTTGAGTTTAATTCATTTTCTTTTACATTTTATTAAAAAAAAACTAATAAAAAAAAAGAGTAGCACTTTTTGAAAGAAATGTAACATAAGAAAGGTAAAGGGCAAATATTAACCATGTAAGCTGTTTATATTGCTTCCAATTTAGGTGAAGCATGTGCATTTTAATTGCTTAATTTTGCTTAATTAAATACAAGTAACAAAGTAAACGAGTAACAAAAATTTGAACACCACACAAGGGTTAAAAAAATTAAAAACTAAAGGAATTTATGTAAATGAATGCTCTGAGATCTTCTGTGAATACACTAACTTCTATTATAAGAAGAAAATGGAATATTATAATAAATTATAGTAAAAACAGTATTCAAAAGACTTGGTAAGTAATTAATCAAATTTTTCGAAATAGACACAGCAAATTAGAATAGCCAAGCTATTTTCTAAATGGTTCCGGGGAGACAGAGGACAGTTTAAAAAACATTGCGGAGAAGTTTAACAATTACTTTGTTGATGCTTTTACCTGGCCAGTAAAATGACTTTGTCTGAGGATAAACTAAATATATTTAATAATCTTGCTAAGGGGAATTAACATGACAATGTTTCTTTGCGGGATTAGTGAAACTGATATAATTGAGGTTGTAAGAAAATTTAAAAATAAAACATCGACTGATATAAATTCCATTGAAATATTAATTGGTAAAGAAGTCATTGCTTAAATTGTACGTACTTTGATTTATATATGCAATATGTCCTTCCAAAATGGTGGGTTTTTTTTTAATTACATGAAAACATCAAAAGTTACCAACAAACCAATATTCAAACAGAGAGATAAGATAGGCATTGCATTGATAACTATAGGCCAGTGTCCCTTCTACCCCAATTCTCAAAAATAGAGAAATTAGTTGCTAAACAAATGGATCTTTTTATTGACAAAAATAAAATACTGAGTGAACACCAATACGGCCATAGGGAAAATAGAACTACTATACATGCAGTAATGGAGATGGTAGAACAAATAGCAAAGGCAATAGAAAATGAGGAATGTTCAGTTGCATTTTATTTTGATTTACAGAAGGCATTTAATACTATAGATTATAGCATATTATTGAGAACATTGGAGAAGTATGGAATAAGAGGTGTGGCTTATTTGTGGCTGAAAAGTTATCTGAAAAAAAAAATAATAATGTGTACAAATTAATAAGACTGTTTCACAGTTTAGGAAGGTCAGTTATGGTGTACCCCATATGGTGTTTTTTCGTATATTTTAACGACATCTGTAATGTTACTAAACTAATAAAATGTGGGGTTTTTTTGCAGATGATATACATATGTATCGTTCTGGAAATCATTTAAAGGAACTTTTGTCATCTATTGAAAGGGAATTAGAAATACTTAAAACTTGGTTTGATGTCAATAAGTTGTTGTTTAATATTTAAAAAACTAAATTTGTGGTTTTTGGAACTCGAAAAGAAACAGATAAGCATAAATATTAAATTTAAAATATGTGACGTTTAAATGAAAAGAGTCTTTGATATCAATTTCTTAGGTTTCGTTACTGATCATAAACTAACATGGAAACAACATATTCGAAATAGAAAAGGAAAGATCTGTTTAAGAAACCCCATGTTATGAAATTGAATGATTTGGTTTGCTATAAAATAATACAAATAATGTACAAATCAAAAGTTAATTCACTGCCTGTTTGTGTACAAAGGTTTTTTCTTAATACACAAATCCACCACGCCCTTATCCTCAGGGGCTTGCTACAATATATTTACACTTACTCCACAGGAAGTTATTTAGTAGACAAGCTCATTGTTCCGCAGCCAACCCTAGTCCTGGTGGTCCACTTGTTTTTTTGCTTTTTTTTTATTAACTCATAAACAACTAGGTGTTAAAAGAGGGAAAGCACTAAAATCTACAGGCCACCACGATCAGGATTGAGAGATAATTCTGTTAAAACAGTACTGTTGAAGTTGTAATCATAGTTGTTAACCAGAAGAGGGCGGGATTAATCTAAATTTAATCACTGAATTCTGTAGTAGAAATAGTGTTGAGTAGGTGGAACTCTCAGATTCTGATCACAGTTATTTAATGATTTTTTCATTTTGAAAGAAGCATGCAGCTGTTTGTTTATTTTATTTTGCTGCTGATTTCAGGTGAGTGACTACATTTCTTCATGTTTGTTAGAAGTGTTTTGTAAGAGACGCTTAATATTTTACCTGAAAAAAGTGTTTTAGTGTGTGTTTAGTAACCAGGCTCTTTTTATTTCAGGTGGAGTAACTTCCAACACAATCAGTCCAGTGGAATCTGAAAAGCAGGTTTCAGCTGGTAACAGAGTTACTCTCTCCTGCAGCTACACTGGAAGTGATCCGTGGCTTTACTGGTATCGCCAATATCCCTCATCTAAACTGGACAATCTGCTTTATATTTATGAATCTGGGAGTGTGCAAGGCAACCCACCACCAGGCTTCTCTGCTAAAGTTGAGGATAAAGTAGTGCATCTGAAGATCTCCTCTACTGCAGTATCAGACTCTGCTCTCTACTACTGCGCTCTGAGGCCCACAGTGACAGGAAACTCAGCTCCACTGTACAAAAACCTATAATATGGTTCGTTTTGATTATGTGTTGGGTTTCCTGACAGGTGTTGCTTTTTTACTATAAAAATATAGTATTGTAGAGATAGTATTGCCAATTGTAGCAACAACAAAAATGTACCTGGACAAATGTGTATCCCTGCTCAACCAACTACGAGAAACCATTGACTCATTTAATCCTCACAATAGTGACCAGCTAGGGGTGTGTGAAAACTGTCATTATGAGCCCAAGCCCAATTTATACCCAACACTGTTTTATTAAGCACTATAACATTTTAACTATAGTTCTGAGTTGTTTTAATGAGTGAAATCTGTTTAGAACAGGGGTGTCAAACTCATTTTGCCCGAGGGCCACATGGGATATTGGCTGTCCTCTGAGGGCCAGATGTAACTTATAAATGTAATAAAATGTAACCAAATGTAATATAAAATGAATGTAATTACTCCTTAATGTTAAATAACTCTCAATGGAAAATTTGTTTGCTTGTTGCTTTATTAACATAAATCCTTTTAATTTGTCATTTTATGAAATCCAAAAACTCCATCAATCAAGAACCAAACTATTCAAGTGAATAGAAATGACATCAAATACAAGTTATATTAACTTTGATCAAAACGTTTGATACTGAAAAGAGGCTTAATAAATATAAAATTAAAAATTGTTAGCTGTTAAGAGCATGTGACAGATTTAGCATTTCCTCAGATTTAGCAGTTCCTCATCCAACCACTAGTCGGAGCTGCAGCAGCAGCAGCAGCACAAGCCCGGAGTCTATACTGAGTCAGAGCTACAGCCCAGCCACGGGCTACAGGGCTCAGCTGAGCCAGTCTGGAGCGTTTTTACAGTTTTTAAAGTTCTTTAAAGTCACTGCTGGGATTACATTATAAACAGGTCAGTTAGCGCGCTGCTAACCTCATGATGTTTATAACTAACGTTACGGAGTTTAGTGGACACACCACGGCTGCAAGGTTAGACTGTTGAAGGCTCCTGAAGACAAATAAAGGCTATTGGAGGTTATTGAAAGGGTTATTGGGGGCAGAAATCAGTACTGGCTGGTTAGATAAGTGATTCACCTCCTCGTCCTTTTCTGCGGTGAAACTGTGACTAGCGCTGTCACAGTGTTGTTTATTAACCTCATTAAAACAGATTTTGTCAGGTATTGTCTTATAAATATTTACACATAACTTATATCTCTCCTAAAAAGCGTTTATTTTGCTCAGTAACACTCTTCGTAACACAAAAGGCATACCGGTCTCTCGCCTTGAAGCACAGCCATCCGTTTGCATCAACTTTTCTTTTTCTGGACATTATGGGATAAACATTTGTATGTCTCAAGTCCACCCGCGAAGTTACGCCTTCCCTCCGGCAGGGTTTCCACATCAATGACTACACTGCCGTGTAGTGGCAGTAAGCCGTAACTTCGCGGGTAACACAATCGACAAGCATTGTGGGAAATGTAGTTTTTGGTCAAAGCATGCTTCTGACCCATTTATTATAGACACTAAGATCTTACAAGCTCTCGCGGGCCACATAAAAGGACGTGGCGGGCCACATTTGGCCCGCGGGCCTTGTGTTTGACACATGTGGTTTAGAACAATGCTAATCACCAATGCAAAACAGCAAAATAAAAAATAACATAAAAAACGCAGGCTTATGTCAGACAATTTCCTTGGGCCTGTTCCGCCAGGACCTGAGGAAAATAAGTAAGTAATATTGTTTTTACAATTACAATCCAAGAGAAAAAAATTAAACATTCCCAATGCAGAATAAAAACACAAAACAATAAAAAATAGATAAAAAAAAGCCTTGTTTTGAAAAACAGAGGTATCCAAATTTGTGGTGCTGCAAATGCGAAGTCTTGATCACCCCTGAGATTTATCCAAGACCAAGGAACAGCCAGGAGCAACTGGTCCAAAGACCTCAAAGACCTGAAATGGGAGAAAAAGTCTAGTAACTGTGGCTGTCTGATATAATTACAGTGTCATAAGACCTGAAAGAAGAACTAAAAAAACCGAAGAAAAACTCATCAAAACAGCCTATGGTTCAAAGGGTTAAATGAGCATGAATCTGAAAGTCTCAATAGGCTGTAGAGTTGTGTGTTAAGTGGTAAGCCAGGCTTTTTAAGACAAGTCTGGTTCATTTTGCTCAAATTTCAGTTCCTCGAAAGAGGCTAGACTTAAGCCTCATTCAGCTACTACAGCAACATATACATTTGTCCAAACCTGTTCTGTCCCAGGCTAGAGTCGACGCTTAGCTTAGCTGCAACGCTTCTATTGGATCAGCCGTGTGACATCATAGCCTTGCGGGTGGGAAACAAAATCAAGGAACAAGGTTCCGCCACGGTTTATTCCAATAAATTGCAGTGGATGCAGCAAGTCATATAATATTTGCATAAATTTAATTGAGTATCGTACTGTATTGGTTCAATCTTAACAAACTCAGGCCAGTGTAAAATGAAATATAGTATTTAATCGCAGTTATTTTCCACTGTGATGACTTGAGGGGAGGTTATAGATGAGGCAGAGAGAGGTTATCTATCTTTATTTTCCTTTATTTGTGCGGAACTTCTCCTAGAAACTTCTACACAAACAGGCTTCCATTTCTGTACTGAGTCACTGCTCTCTCTATTCTAACTCACAGTGCAATTAAGCTAAGAACACTCTAGCACCACTTACTGGACAATTTATGCAACTGCATCTGTGGTTACAAAAACACATTTTTTAGTATTAATGATGCCCAGGTACTTTAGATGAAGTATATTTGTAATCCCATAATTCTTGTTCAGGTTCATTTAATTGTTTATACAAATCCAAAAGACGTATAAGTAACTCCTGTTCTGCAGAAGAGAAAAAAGCAGCACGCTGCTTCATCTCTTTTAATATTTTTCTCGGCTTTTCAGGGCTCGATAACTGAGGCTGTTTAAATACCGTGTGAACGTGCATGAGCAGTGACGTGCCAGCGCTATAGCCCAATGTGCTTGGGCAACTGCCCTTTTGCCGTCCTTGGCTGATATTGCCCTTCCGAGGGAGGGGAAAAAATAATATTGGCAAATATGATTTCATATTTTAACAAGATTTTCTTCATAATTCGTAATTTTGATTGAAGTTTCGTAAAACAAAGTTTTCAGAGTCAATCATTCAGATTCAGACACCTCGAGAGGGAGGGGCACGGGCATAGCGGGGGACATGCAGCACGCTTCACTAGAGAAAAAAGCGCAGCACACGACCGGGCAGCGCTTCAGCCGACTAGCAGAGACCCAAGATGCCGTGGGAGTCGAGCGACTGCCCTGAAGGTGAGCTTGAAATGTAGCCTTCACAGTATTACAAGACATGATCACAATCAACTTCTCTAAAATCTGATGTCGTCGAGTTTAGGACGTTTAGTGATCCTAAATAATCTGACAGCACCTACTGTGCCACGTTTAGGTAGTGAAGAGTAACTGTTTATTATACTTTGGGTTGATTGACAAATATCTTTCAGTTATGATTACTTATCTTAGTATCTATAATTACATAATCATTGTGTGAAACCTTGTATTGTATATCCATTAACCAATACTCACCTTACATTTGATCATTTTTACTCACAGTGTATTTTACACGCATTTATATAGAAGATTAACCAATAATCACAGTATATTCTTTACATATATAGTAAAACACTGTTTGATCAAGCATGTGCCACCCTTATTATGACAAATTAACCCACATGATACATAAGGCGTATACTAACACATAGGACCTATTGTATGGCGGTCTAACCACGCGCCACTAACACATTAACATATAACATATGAGATGTAGCTCAGGCTTGAAGCATTTTGTTTACTGCATGACCCTAACTAACGGTCATCAACTCGACTGGTACACTCGGTACGAGACTACATTTCTACAGAAGAGGCTCTTAGATCAAAGCGGCCTTTTGGTGAGTGAGTGCCTCCCTAAAAACCTCTGCTTCAAAGCGGGGGGTGACGCACACACACAGATAGTGCCACGATGTTCCATCCTGGAAGAACACAGTCAAGGTCAAACACTAGTGGTCCGGTCAGACACGTGAAACTTGAGTACTAACACGTGAAATTACGCATGCTAACATGAGATGATTTTAGCAACGCCTCATCAACAGGTTTCACATCATTTTGGGTATAAACATGGAGTCAGATTAGAGGGGGGTCAGAACTTTTACTGAGACAGCTGTTAACTGTCTTGTATGTATTGGTTCTCCTGAATTCAGTAATAAATACTTGGTTTGCTTTCAACTTCACTCCACCTGTCTACGACTCTCTATCAAACGAACACGTAGGGGAGTTGTACCCCAGACGAGAGGTGGGGGTAGCCCACCTTTCATTTTCTTTCCTACAACAGTAGCAAAAAAAAACAGACAGCCAGCTAGCTTGCAGTCAACGTTTTACATGGCTCAGGTTGTTTTGTGGGAGGCTAACCAAACTAAGTTACATGCAGCTGATAACATTTCATTTTATCAAGCAAGATGAATGATGGACATAAAGCACTATTGGAATTATTCACATGCACGTTGAGTTAATGCAGAAAATTTGAAATGCCCACGGAAAAGAGACGAATACAGGAGAGAGAGAGAGACTCTTTTTTGGGGGGGTGCCCTTTCTTCAGGTTGGAGCAACTGCCCTTCAAGATTCCTGTGCACGTCCCTGTGCATTAGCCTTGATTTCAAAAGCCTAGCTTGAATTAGTGGGAACAGGTTGAGTATGGATTTTTCGTTAGTGGAACAGGACTAGCTGGAAGTGAATTGTGTGGCTTACTCAAGCTAGGCTTTTTTTTTTTTTTTTAAGCTCGCTTTGTGGAACAGCCCCCTGGTGTTGAATTCAGACACAAATTCAGCGTTTTAAAAATGTAAATTCTTGTGTATATTTGTTTTACAATAAAGAGAGAAAGTGCAGTGAAATGTATTGTAATAGTGGTTTTGCATTTCATTTTGGCATGTACCCTGCATGTTAAAACGTGGAAAAGCAATGCATCTTGTGGATTGCATTTACATTTTTCCATAGAACTGTTTGTTTTTTCAATTTGGCACTAATTTCTCTCTATATAATTAGAATAATTTTGTTGTGGTTGTTGTTGAATAGCCCACTTCCGGTTACTTTAGGCATTCCAAAATTTAGCTACAGGCTTACAAAGCTAGTGATAGGGACATAGTGTGGCCCATGCAACGAAATCACTATTTTACACCATTAACAAACTCAAAGTAGCTGAACAAATCATTGGCAGAATTCCGAGGGACCTGATATTTATAATGAGGCACTATAATATTATTTAATGGGCAGGAAGTGTGCTGTGTTTTAGCACAGTTAAAGGTACCAGTAAAGTAAGGTGATCTTTACGTCGCTGCAGGACTTTTATTTTGTAAGCTGGTTGCCGGATGTTACGCCATGGAGCGAGACTAGAGTTCTGCGATGTGATTGGCTCTTCAGCGGAGCTCCGGGACTCTGCAGCTGGGGGTCTTTAGTTTAGAAACACAGTAGCAGACTGTTGGAGGATAAGGTAGATTCAGGGCTGTTTCAGCGTAATAGTTTCACCGCTTTGCACAGATGTTTGCTGTGGTTTAAAATGAATGACTGGATTCTCTGTAGGTGAATATGGAAGGGTGGTTAGAGTTTCCCCCGGTCTCCAGTAAAGTGGAGCAGCAGAAGATCCAGCTCTGATCAGCAGCAGCTCCACACCTCTGTACTCAGACTGCTCTGCTGGAGGAACACCATCAGCTCACCTGCTGCAGGTATGGAGATGTTCCACTCTTCACCTTTACACTGCTCTACATTTACTCTTAGACACAGAAACACATTCAGAAGGAGCAGCATTTAACATCACACACAAGCAGCTTCATCCAGGAGCTGGAGGATCATCTTCTCCTAGTTATCTCTGAACAACACTTTCATTCTGCTTTATTTAAGATGAACAGGAGATTTAGGGGCTACTTATAAACCCTGAGTGGTGATTTATTGGGGGAATAATTCTCTTGTCTGGTGGGTTAAAGTGTTAAATTGTGCTGCTTTTGTTTGTTTATAAACTCCTTCATGCTAACTGTAGAGAGGTCACGTGTTTCTCCCGGCCAGAGTCCGTTTGTGTACATTAAGTAGATCTTTATGATCCATTAAAAAACTGTGTGTAAAATAGATCATGTGTTATTCAGCATGTAGATGTAGTGAGTGTAGAAACACTTATATATGCAGATGTTCCATAGTGTGTGAATTAATGTACAGTTATTGGTGGAATATAGCTTGAGAGATGTAGCTTAAGAGATGTTGGGTGGTTGAGGGTTTTTTTGGAGGAGGGGTATAAAGTTTGAGAATCATTAAGGGGTCTGATAGTTTAGTTAACTGTCATGGTTCGTGTTTTTTTTTTTACTACCCAGAACATTAGAAACTTGTGTACTGTGGCCAATAAAGGCCAACACACTGCAAAATCGCATAATTTGACATTATTTCAATCATTGAAGAGTCATGTGATGACTAGAATCTTTATACATTGCCTTACATTAAATGGTAATAAGTGTTGCACATTTGGTGATAGGAGGTTTGACAGTTATAATTGCCTGGTTGGTTTAATAACAGCATTCAGTTTTTACTGCTGATTAGTAATAGTTTCTAGGTTGTACATTTTTAATTCCCTTGATTTCAAGAGAATCAGTTATTGAGCAGGTGTCACAATACTAAATTTTTTTTAAGATAATATTTTTAGAGTATTAATATTGAGGAAACTCAAAACTGACTGCAGCCCTACTTTTTTGAAGCGTTTAGATTTTCAGTGTGTTACAACATTAACATTATAAGTTTATTTAGCACTGCTGCTCTTTCGGTGAGGGTTCACACATAACCTGATCAAATTTATTTGCCCCTCAGACATTTGAATTTAAGTATCTGTCGATACCAAGTATCTCCTGATCTGATACTTGGACAATGCAGTAAACAAAAAAAAAAAAGAAAGAACACATTCAATACATTCAGGGCAAGAAACCTACTGAGGTATGGAGAGTTAGCAAACATGTTGAGCTCAGCATAAGCTGGATATTTACTCTGGCTTTTCACAGTGAACGCAAAGTAAGTTCAGCTGGTGAAGCGTTATTTACCTTCTGGGTACCCCTTTGGGGTAAAGGGTGGGTAAGAGTCTAATGGCTACTGTAAGCCATATTGTTCTATAAACAATAATGTTACTCAGTGAGATTGTGTCTGGAATGTGCTTATTGAACTTTTTGTGATGTAACTCATGATTGTAGCAACTGAATTATTTGATTACCCAGGAATATTCTCTGTTTATCTGGGAATTTAGTGCTTACAAACCTTACAAACAAATTTGTTAAATAAACTGTTGATCACATTTTTATCCCCCCATAATGAGTTCCCCAATTCAGTTGTTTCCATTTTCTCTCTTAACTAAGATTTTCTGACATTTTCAATTGAAATTCGATTTTCTTTTTTCTGTGTTTCTTCCAGAATTGAATCCTATACTGTTCCAAGTCTTATTCTGATCCCAGTGTCAACGTTCCTAACCTGATAAGGTTTAGCTGTACAGATACAGTCAGAAGATTTCACCAACAATTTTAAGATGCTGAACGAAGAGGAGAACATGGCATCCAGTGAAATCTCCAGTACTCAACAAACGCCCTCTCCTACACCTCACACACAAATGCAGGAAAGTAAAGGCAAGAAGAAAACTCACCACTGCTCAGACTGTGGGAAGAGCTTTACTGCACAGAGTTATCTCCAAATACACCAACGCATTCACACAGGAGAGAAACCGTACACGTGTTCAGATTGTGGAAAGAGCTTTGCTACACAGAGTAATCTCCAGCGACACCAGCGCATTCACACAGGAGAGAAGCCGTATCAGTGTTCAGACTGTGGAATGGGTTTTAAAATTCAAAGTCATCTCAAAGAACACCAGCGCATTCACACTGGAGAAAAACCGTATCACTGTTCAGAGTGTGGGAAAAGTTTTACTCAACAGAATATGCTTACAAGACACCAGCGCATTCACACTGGAGAGAAACCCTATTACTGCTCAGACTGTGGGAAGAGTTTTAATCGTCAGAGTCATCTCCAATTACACCAGCTCGTTCACACTGGACATAAACCGTATCACTGCTCAGAATGTGCAAAGAGCTTTACTTGTCAGAGTCATCTCCAGCGACATCTGCGCATTCACACTGGAGAGAAACCGTATCAGTGCTCAGAGTGTGGGATAAGTTTTAAAATTCAGAGTCATCTCAAAGAACACCAGCGCATTCACACTGGAGAGAAACCGTATCACTGCTCAGACTGTGGGAAAAGTTTTACTCAACAGAGTATCCTTACACAACACCAGCGCATTCACACTGGAGAGAAACCATATTACTGCTCAGACTGTTCAGTGAGCTTCAGGCATTTACCAACACTCAAGAAACACAAGTGCATAAAGACCAGTCTTGAAAATGGGCAGTGACTCATCTAAAGCCTTTCCAGATCCTGTATATATATATATATGTATATATACATGTGCCAAATGTCATGGTACTGGAACTAGTCATATTGTAACAGTCAACTTAGTGTTGTGTCTATAAGTCAATCTATAGATTTATACCTATAGTGGGACATCAATCACTAGTGAGACATACAGAATGAGAATTGTGTAGGATAGAAAAGTGATCTGCTGTGGTACACTATGAAGAGGAATTAGTGCCAAATTAAAAAGTAAACACTAGTGTGGGGAAAAATGTAAATGCAATCCGCAAAATGCATTGTTTTTCCATTCTCACATGAAGAATAAGCGCCAAAATGAAATGCAAAACCATTATTACATTACATTTCAGTGCACTTGATCTCTTTATTGAAAAACAATACATACCAATTAGCATTTTCCAAACCAAAAGCTGAATCAGTGCCAGAATTAAATAAAATGCACCTTGAAATGTAATCAAGGCACAGCTGTATTACTTTTCACCATAAGGTCCTTTAAACATGAACTCCTCCTTTAAATGTAATATTTAAAAGCGGATATGCGGAAAACATGCCACAATGAAAAGTAATAGCTCCAGTACACTGCTTAAATGTCACCCAATCTCTGAACAGAATAACAGTGTGTGGATTTGTATTTAAAGAAAAAAATGCTTAATTTGTGTCAGAGTGCATTGTATTCCACTGTGTGACGCTGCGAACGTGCAAATCAAATCATAATGCACATCGATTGCATTCCGTCTAGGAGCAGCAAAAATGTTATGCAATCACTGTCCAGTCAGAGTGCTTACCCGAAATTGGGGCGGAGCTAAGACACTAGTCAGAAGCAATTGCTCGTAGCTATACATTAGGTCGAAGAAATGTCTTTCCGTGACAGGATAAAAGAGGAAATTAAACACTCAAATGCAACAAATTAGTGATGGGAATTCTGGCTCTTTCAGCTCCCAAGTGGCTCCTTAGATTTTTTGGTTGCTTAATTCAATTTATTACCAAATGAATTACTAGAGTACAAACATACATTATTTGAAATATGTATTATTTATATGGCTTTATTTATACAAAAATGAAACAAACAGCACTGAACAACATCAACAAAGTGTCACTCAACTAAATAAAAAATAAATGTGCAAATCAAAAAGAAACCAAGCATCCGGATGATGTTTTTCGCAAACTTTAGAAAAGACTGACACTAAAAAAAAACCAAGGAGCTCATCTTTGAGGAGTTGATTCTGTTTCTGTTATGATTTTCCCTGTCTTGGAAGAGGGGACAGATGTTTCTACAATACACAGTTTATGTGACATCACGTGAAAGATATAGGTAGATTGAGCACTCCCCTTTAATATTAAATGCTCCTTTTCTCAGTCAGAATGTGAATCTGTATCACATCTTTTTGTTTTAATGTTCCATTTTATCTAAATTCTTCTTTCTTTTTGCAGAAAACTAACATCTCTATGAATGTTTTTTTCCCATACACTGACCTTGATTTAGAGTATATTATTAATATTATGATTTTATTGAGTAAATACTACATTCACTGTTGTAAATACTTGACTTCAATACCAAAATTTGATATCTTCTTACTGGACTTTACTTCACTTTTGAAATCCTTTATAATAAGAAATGCCTAAAATGCCTCTTGTTAATATTTCTCTATTTTTATATATTTTTTCTTCTTCATTAATGTATATTTTTATGCTGTCTTCTTCTATTGTGGTTTATATGTATCATCTTGAAACTTTAAATAAAAGTTTGACAGCATGAAAACCGATAATTGATTACACTTTATATACACAAATACACTTTATGACTGTATCTAATAAACCATGTTTATCCAGAGCTAAAAAAAAAAAAAACACTCCCCTTCTTATTCTCCTCTTGCTCTGACCACACACACCAATCACGTGAGGTAAAAAAAAATAAAAATAAATAAAAATCGGCTCGCTCTCAGGAGCCGGCTCTTGTCTTTCATTTCAAAGAGTCGGATCGTTCACGACTGACCCATCTAGGGTTGCCACCTTTCAGAATTTCAAATAAGGGACGCCCATTACAGCTCTTCTGGTCTATGTCCACCACAGGCCCGATACCCACAGCAGTGATATGTTTTATTTTGTGCTGGTGTTTTTAGTAAACCACCTATTATATGTGATTATATATGATCACTGGACACTTTATTCCTCAAAAATATTACAATTTTGAAAAAAAAACAGAAATCTGTACAGAAATTTGTACTATAAGAAATATTTTCCTAGATATATTTTTTTGTACAGATTTCTGTGTATTTTGTGTCAAACGTTTTATATTTGTGAGGAAAACACTCTTCACATTGTGGAGGTATATGTATATTATTAAAAACGTTTATTATTAAAACGTTACATTTTATTAATTGTTAGTCCATTCGTTTAATTAGTTCTTTAAATGGCCATATATAATATTTATATTGGCTTATACTACTGTATATTATATAAATGACAAAAATAAACATTCTTAACAATCAATCAAACCACAGCAGTCTACTTGTCTGTAGCAGCACACAAAGTAGCGAAGGGGAGGTAGGAGGGGTTTAGAATTGATCTGTGAGTGAAAGACATGTGGATTGGACATTTCTGGAAATACGGAACAAAGCACATCCCTTGTTGGTTCAATACGGGACGCAACATTTAGTTTTCAAATAAAGGATGATTCTGTAATTCACAGGAGAGGTGGCATCCCTAGACCCATCACTACAACAAATTGAGGCTGGGGCAGTTACAGATTACTAATGTGCTGTTCAGAGTGTAACCAGTGAAACGAGTGAAATGAGGACTTTTATTTTGACATGTTGTTGCCGGATGTAACGCCATCGGCTCCTGGGCGGAACTAGAGTCTTTAGTTTAGAAACACAGCAGCAGACAGTTGGAGGTTAAGGTGGATTCAGGGCTGTTTATTGTATTGGATCAGATCAAGTAACAGAGTCATTGTGATGGATTGATTGGACATGTTCTAATAGTTTCAGCGCTTTGGATAGATGTTTGCTGTGGTTTAAAATGAAGACTGGATTCTCTGTAGGTGAATATGGAAGGGTGGTTAGAGTTTCCCCCGGTCTCCAGTAAAGTGGAGCAGCAGAAGATCCAGCTCTGATCAGCAGCTCCACACCTCTGTACTCAGACTGCTCTGCTGGAGGAACACCATCAGCTCACCTGCTGCAGGTATGGAGATGTTCCACTCTTCACCTTCACACTGCTCTACATTTACTCTTAGACACACAGAAACACATTCAGAAGGAGCAGCATTTAACATCACACACAAGCAGCTTCATCCAGGAGCTGGAGGATCATCTTCTCCTAGTTATCTCTGATCAACACTTTCATTCTGCTTTATTTAAGATGAACAGGAAATTTAGGGGCTACTTACAAACCCTCTTGTCTGGTGTGTTAAAGTGTTAAATTGTGCTGCTATTGTTTATAAACTCCTTTTATTGTTTATAATCTCCTGTAGAGATATGTGCAGCTATTGGTGGAACATAGCAGTTCATTTTAGCGCTAAATGGAGTTCATCCTGAGAGCTGGTTAGTGTAGGTGGGGGTTGCTGGTCTATGGCTGGTAGATTAAGAGATGGTGTGGGGGTTGAGGGCTGTTGTACAGTGAAGCAAATTTTTTTTGATCCCTTGCTGTTTTTGTAAGTTTGCCTACTGACAAAGACATGAACAGTCTGTAATTTTCTAGGGCATTTTGCAGAGAGATATAAGTATTTGATTCCCTACCAACCATTAAGAGTTCTGGCTCCTACAGACCAGTTAGACGCTTCTAATCAACTCATTACCTGTATTAAAGACAACTGTCTAAAACTGTCATCTGTATAAAAAACTCCTAGCCACGGCCTCAGCTAATCATTTGGACTTTATTTTCTACAACCTGGGCAAGACCATATCTTTCCAAGGATGGGCTACAAAACCAATCTTTTTGTGATGCAATTCATGATTGTAGCAGCTGAATGATTTGATTACACAGGAACATTCTCTGTTTATCTGGGAATTAAGTTCATACAATCCCAAAATTTGCATATTTGTTAAAGTAACTGTTGATCAAATTTTTATCCCCCCATAATGGGTTCCCCAATTCAATGTTTCCATGTCCCTCCCTAACTAAGATTTTCTTATTTTCTTCTCAATTAAAATTAGATATTCTTTTTTTCTGTTTCTTCCAGAATTGAATCATATGCTGTTCCAAGTCTTATCCTGATCCCAGTGTCAACATTCCTAAACTGACTAATTTTACCAACGATTTTAAGCTGCTGAACGAAGGGGAGAACATGGCATCCAGAGAAATCTCCAATACTCAACAAACACCCTCTTCTACACCTCCCACACAAATGCAGGAAAGTACAGGCAAGAAGAAAACTCACGACTGCTCAGACTGTGGGAAGTGTTTTAATCAACTGAGTCATCTCCAGCGACACCAGCGCATTCACACTGGAGAGAAACCGTATCAGTGTTCAGAGTGTGGGATAAGTTTTAAAAATGAGAGTCATCTCAAAGAACACCATCGCATTCACACTGGAGAGAAACCGTATCACTGTTCAGACTGTGGAAAGAGTTTTACTCAACAGAATATCCTTACAAGACACCGGCGCATTCACACAGAACACAAACCATATCACTGTCCAGAGTGTGGAAAGAATTTTAATCAACAATGTCATCTCCAAAAACACCTGCGCATTCACACTGGAGAGAAACCATATTACTGCTCAGACTGTGAGATAGGTTTTAAAACTCTTAGTCATCTCAAAGAACACCAGCGCACTCACACTGGAGAGAAACCGTATCACTGCTCAGACTGTGGGAAGAGTTTTATTCAACAGAGTATCCTTACCAAACACCAGCGCATTCACACTGGAGAGAAACCATATTACTGCTTAGAGTGTGCAGTGAGCTTTAGGTATTTACAAACGTTCAAGAAACATAAGTGCGTAAAGAGCAGTCTTGAAAATGGGCAGTGACACACCTTAAACCTTTCAAGATCCCAAACCTGGTTTTAAACAGTTTCTGAAGCATATTCATAAACAAAATATAGTTTTAATAAGTGTAATGTTCAGCTTTCAGCCTAAACACTTCAGCCACATGAGGCCTAGCATTGACCTGCATCAGAAGGAACCCAGGGCCCACTGCACTAGCATATGGTCTCATAATGGGTCTGAGATTCTCATCTCGGTACCTAATGGCAGTCAGGGAACCTCTGGCAAACACATGAAGGTCTGTACGGCCCTCCAAAGAAATGCCACCCCACACCAATACTGACCCACTGCCAAACCGGTCATGCTGGAGGATGTTGCAGCAGCATAATGTTCTACATGGCGTCTCCAGACTTTTTCATGTCTCACATGCTCAGTGTAAACCTGCTTTTATCTGTGAAGACCACAGGGCGCCAACGGCGAATCTGCCAATCCCAATCCCTGTGAAGGTCGGGCCCTCATACCACCCTTATGGAGTTTGAGCAGAAATATGGATATTAGTGGCCTGCTGGAGGTCATTTTACAGGGCTCTTGCACTGCTCCTGCTGTGCCTCTTTGCACAAAGGAGGAGGTAGCGGTCCTACTGCTGGGTTGTTCCTGGTCAACACCTGCAGAACCACCCCTTTATAGGGGTTGTCTTGCTAATTTCCTCTTATTTCTACCTGTTGTCTGAGGGCGTAAGAGCGGGTTTGACATTGGGAGGGACTCTAGTGTCTTAGAACAACATTTGTGGAATTACTTTTAATCACAAATGAACCATTTTTCTGTTATGCTGTTTATTATTAGTTACATCCAAGTAAAGGTCACTTTACAACCTAAACATGTTACTTCACATTACATTTAGTGTTAAAAAAACTGTGTAATGTCTGAATTATATACATATATGACAAAAACTGATGAATATTTAAAATAACAGATGTTATTATTATTATTTATATTATTATGTATTGGCACATCAATTCTGTTGTATATTTGTATATTTACATTTACTCCACTCTTAAAAAAAAAAAAAAAAACTCAGTAGTGTTGGGTCCTGTGTTTTTCATTTTTTTGACTGAAAGTACTTCTTATGATGGTGATCTTTTACATAAAAGAATGCAACCTTATCTTTCATAGAGATTTTTGGCAGAAGTTAATAAAACATTGTGGTAGATGACCCAAACCCTCCTAGTTTGTTAGTATCATGAGCTTTTACTAAAGGACCAGATATATATTCCATCAGTAAATCCATTCCTCAAAAACGTATGCAAAACAGTACATCAACAATGGATTTTATTTAACAGTGTAATAATGTAAACAGTTAACTTGTATACCTTTTATGACACTGAAACAAATCATTGAAAGAAATATTAATAAATATTAGTCCTAAGGGGCCTACACTATTAACCCTACTGTTATGTTACGGGTCAAACTGATCTGTCTTGAAGTTTGAATATGTTGAAGATGCAATATTATGTAAAACTACTGTTTTATATGTTGATCTTTCAAAATTAGTAGGGAAAAACATTTTAAAAAATGTTGAACATGTATTTTTTTGTGAAAAACTAGTGAATTATCCTAATTGAACCATTACCTGTTGGAGTTAAGAAACACTATTGCACTGCATATTAATTATATTGATAATAATTAGCAATGGAGTTAGTAATGAAATATTCACACTTCTTGTTAGGACTTTTTTCTGATATCTTTTGGAAAATTAAACATGCGACCGGACAATATGACTCAGAAACACCACTGCTGGTTCTGACAAATGAACATAATTGGAGGGTTAATACTAATAATTACTTATTATATATGCTGTATGCATACTCTTGCTTTTCTTAACCTGTTCTTTCTTTTGATCAGTCCAGTCCTGATCAGTTCATTTCAGTCCACTCCACATTTTCTCTCTCTCCAGCTCAACCATCTCTTCTACCCTTTAAATAACAAATTAGACCAAAATACTTGAGAACAAACTCTAACAGACCCTAATTCCAACTCTGAAGTTCAATTTGCAACATTCACAACTCACCTACAAAAAAACTACTTTTGCAACATTCTCTTTCTCTTTATACTTTTCATAAACTTGCCTTAACATTGTCAGACTAAGTTGCTGTATAGTTGCTCAAAACAATTACAGTAAAAAAAAAAGGCTAAGGGATGTTAAACTTAAATAAAAGATTGTTTGGCTGATCAACTGGATACGGTGAAAAAAACACACAATTTTAGGGCAGGGATCAGGGTTAAGAAACTGTGTTAAACTACCAATATAAAGTATTGTACAGAATTCTGGCTATCCATAACATCCAACTTCTAGTTAACTAGCTAAGCTAGATAAAAGAATTCGCCACTGTCCTTTTGCTCCGCAAAACCAGTAATCTGATTGGCTGTTTCTCCTGAGAGGCGGGACTTTGTCCCTGAACAAGCTATTGATGTATAATGTTTAACACAGTTTATTAGCTGACCAGTTGGATCCGGTGGAAAACATACAATTTTAGGGCAGAGACCAGGGTTAAGAAACAAATTTAAACTAAGTATAGTACTAAATTCTGACTATCCAGCTTCTGGCTAACTATAGTTGGCTAAATTCATTTTCATTAATTATTGCTTAGAGTAAGTCCTGCAATCCTAAATTAATAAGCACAATTTGAAAATTAAATAGTTATTGGCTGATCAGGCACATCAGGGAAATTAAACATAGTTTTTTTTTTCCTCAAACCTTGACTATCTATCTAAGCTAGCTATTTCTAAAGTTAAGCTAACTGACTGTCACATGCTGTAATTTATTAGGCACACAAATGGTTTCATTTGTTTGTTTTTGAGTCTTTTTTAACCAGCTATCAGAAATACATCGCAGTTTACATGGTTAGCTCAGTTATCTTTCTTTTAGAAAAAAAAATGCTGTATATCCATATATGTTTTAACATCAGCACTGTAACCCACTGCAAGAACTCAAAAACCCTCAAAAATCCTCCCAAGCGACGCAGGGGGGCTTCCCTACTAGGCCACCGCACTCCGCAAAACCAGTGTGCTGATTGGCTTCAGAAAGGCGGAACTTTATCCTTGAACTGGCTCTGTGATTGGCGTTTAGAGATTTTCTAGTCACACACGGCCAGTGGAGCGTCTCCTCATTAATAATACAACTGAGCTGAGCGAAACGATTAGGGGCTAAAGCCCCGGAAACTTTTATTTTGACAGCTGGTTGCCGGATGTAACCCCATTGGCTCCTAAGCGGGACTAGAGTGTTCAGTTTAGAAACACAGCAGCAGACTGTTGGAGGTTAAGGTGGATTCAGGACTGTTTATTGTATTTGATTAGATCAAGTAACAGAGTCATTGTGATGTATTGATTGTTCTAATAGTTTCAGCGCTTTGGACAGATGTTTGCTGTGGTTTAAAATGAAGACTGTATTCTCTGTAGGTGAATATGGAAGGGTGGTTAGAGTTTCCCCCGGTCTCCAGTAAAGTGGAGCAGCAGAAGATCCAGCTCTGATCAGCAGCTCCACACCTCTGTACTCAGACTGCTCTGCTGGAGGAACACCATCAGCTCACCTGCTGCAGGTATGGAGATGTTCCACTCTTCACCTTCACACTGCTCTACATTAAGATCTTAATGTAACGTGTGCACCATTTTAAGGTGGATCTGAAAATGTGAACATGAAACTAAAAGCTTTGTACTCTGCCATTTAACGTTACACTCATATATGTGCAACTAGTTGTGAGGACATATATATGCACATTTGAGTGTAGTTCTACAGTAAACTCAGATCAAGTTATCTGCAGGTATGGGGAAATTAAATGCAAGACTTTGTAATAAAACTTAAAAACAATTGGACCATTTTTAAAATAACAGATAATACCAATATTAAATTTACAGACTTTACAGTAAGTTTGTGATTATTGTTTTTAACCATATTTTAAACAAAACTAACTTGCATATGCAAGTGCAGAATGCAGTGCAAAAATACAGGCAAAGCTGTGTTTACCCTCTAACATGTTTAAGACATTTAGGTGATAGACATGAGACATCTTAAGGCAAAGTAAGACCTTATTTTAATATTTTTTTATAAGATTTTTTAAGGATTTGCAAATATACTGTCAAATATTCATGCAGTAAATCAGTAATTTTTTTGTGTAAAATATGAATTTAGATTTCAGGGAAAGAATACGACTGAGGTATAGACGGTTTTAGCTCCACATCAGCTATGCAACTTTATTCGCTAGTGTCGCTCCATGTTTGTCTCCTGTGGGTGTGTTCGAGGCATGTTGTCGCGAATTGGTAACGTTAGTTGTTAGTATGGACAGTTTGCATGCTAGCAGGCAGCCTCCCAATCCTCTATCCACTACTTCCTTCAATGCTTAATTCTTCTCCGAAATGCCCTGTATTTGTGCAGAAATACATAATATAAATAGATGTCATGTAGAATGTCGCTTTGCATAAAAGTAAAAAAAATACCAACTCGGTTTGTCGCTTGTCAACATACCACTTGTTGCCAAATCGCTGCTAAAAATCGCGTCCTCCCATAGGAAACGAATTCTTGTCTCTTGTGTCCAGTGTCTTACCTACTTCAGGTCCTCTGTTCACTAATGTTGTTGAATTTGGGCAATGAATTAAGAGCTCAGAAGGAGCTCCCAGCATGCTCTGCAGTCACCTATTTCTCTGTTGTGTGTGCGTTCAGTTTAGCTGTGTTTGTTGCACTGGCGAAGCGTTATTTACCTTCTGGGTACTCACGTGAGATAAATGGTGGGTAAGAGTCTAATGGCGTCTATAAGCTTATTTATCTTTTTGTGATGTAACTCATGATTGTAGCAGCTGAATGATTTGATTACACAGGAACATTCTCTGTTTATCTGGGAATTTAGTGCTTACAAATCTACAAATATATGCATATTTTTTGTTGTGTCCCCCCATAATGAGTTCCCTAATTCAATTGTTACCTTTTTTCCCCTTGACTAAGATTTTCTGACTTTTTTAAATAAAATTATCTTATTTTTTTCTTTGATTCTTCCAGAAGTCAATCCTATGCTGTTCCAAGTCCTGATCCTATTGTCAACGTTCCTAACTGGACAAAGTTTAACTGCATGATACAGTCAACCAAAGATTTTAAGCTGTTGAACAAAGGGGAGAACATGGCATCCAGAGAAATCTCCAATACTCAACAAACGCCCTCTCCTACACCTCACACACAAATGCAGGAAAGTACAAACAAGAGTGAATCTCACGACTGCTCAGACTGTGGGAAAGGTTTTACTACACAGAGAAATCTCCAGCAACACCAGCGCATTCACACTGGAGAGAAACTGTACAAGTGTTCAGACTGTGGAAAGCGCTTTAATCAACTGAATCTTCTCTTAAAACACCAGCGCATTCACACTGGAGAGAAACCATTTTACTGCTCAGACTGTGGGAAGAGTTTTAGAACACAGAGTAATCTCCAGCGACACCAGCGCATTCACACAGGAGTGAAACCATATCACTGCTCAGACTGTGGAAATAGTTTTAATAATCTGAGTAATCTCCAGCGACACCAGCGCATTCACACAGGAGAGAAACCGTATCAGTGTTCAGACTGTGGGAAAAGTTTTACTACACAGAGAAATCTCCAGCAACACCAGCGCATTCACACTGGAGAGAAACCGTATCACTGCTCAGACTGTGGGAAGAGTTTTAATCAACAGACTATTCTTACAAATCACCAGCTCATTCACACTGGAGAGAAACCGTATTACTGCTTAGTGTGTGCAGTGAGCTTTAGGTATTTACGAACATTCAAGAAACATAAGTGCATAAAGAGTAGTCTTGAAAATGGGCAGTGACAAAACCTTTCAAGATCCCAAACCTGGTTTTAGACATTTTCTGAAGCATATTCATAAAGCAAAATATAGTTATAAGGACTAAGTGCTACGTCCAGCTTTCAGTCCATGCCCTGAATATTTCCTTCCAAACCAGACCCTGAAGTAGATGAGATCCAGTCTGTCTGTAGAAGACCATTCTTTTGCTATAGTGAATGCAATGAGGATATTAAGAAATGTTGAGAATGATATTAATTCTAAAAAAAATGTTTATGTTTAAGAAAGCTGGCCAGGCAAGGACAGAACCATTGTTGTGTTTTTTTTTCCATTTAGGTTTGATGGTCCACCTTTTATAAAATAGATAAATAGTTAGTTTAAACTCTGTAATTGATCAGTACCAAAACCAAGATCAACAAATCAACAAAATCCAGTTATATCTTTTATATGAGTTTGGGCAATCTGTGTAATCTTGATTATATTATTTTGCCTGTCTATGGTAGTATGTTAAGTCCCGCTGACTCAAAGACTG
Organism: Astyanax mexicanus; assembly: GCF_023375975.1. Classification (NCBI taxonomy): domain Eukaryota; kingdom Metazoa; phylum Chordata; class Actinopteri; order Characiformes; family Acestrorhamphidae; genus Astyanax; species Astyanax mexicanus. The sequence goes on from NC_064415.1 coordinate 50,473,941, forward strand.
ACTAACCCAACTCAGAACCTGCTGTTAGACAAAGATAGCTTCAGGACTTAGCCAAAGGTTTAACAGACCAAGTGCTTTTCCTGTAATCTGAGGTGAGACTTGTCCAATAACATTTAAATAACTGGCTAAATTAACAGAAAGAGGTCAAAGGTGGATACAGGTGAGGATTCTGGTGTTCTCCATGTTTTCAGTGAGCTGTCAGTAGCGCACATCTGCAGAAGAGCAGAGGACTGTTGCTTGGCCATGGTGGTCTAATTAAAGACAGTTAAAGACAGAGTATGGGTATTCTAAATGTACAGGTGACCTTTTTGACTTACCTTTTGACCATTACCGAGATTTGCCTGACCATGACTCGAACTCTTGACAGCACCAGTAACAAGGCTTTTACATGACACTTCCCACAACACACACATCAGGATGAAGCTCTTGTGACTAACCTCAATGCCATGCCTATATATTTTAACAGTTTTCTTTGAATTCTGCTTCCATCTGTTGTGTATGTTTTGGTTTGCATAGGGCTTAGTGGTAATAGTAATTTGTGTTAATGTGTTGAAGTTCATATGCTCTTTTTATTTCTTGGTAGTTTTATTCAACTTTAAATAAACCATTAAGACAGATGAACTTGGTACCATCTTCAGTGTGGTGATTGGAAAAGTTGTTTATCTGCTGATTTATGCAAAGTGTACAGAACTTTTGCAAGTTACAAAAATTAATTTCAGGGGGGTACCCCCGGACCTGGACTTGCCTCTCCTTTGACTAATCATTCTAGATTCCAGGAGATTTTCACCACATTGGATTTGAACAACTTCTTGATAAACAGCAGAAGTGTAGATTTCAGGTTTAATTTAAGGGGTGGAACAATTGGAAATTAAGAGTCTCCAAATTAATTTGGAAATTAAAAGTGTTGGAAATTGGAAATTAAGAAGTGAGAATGCACCGCTGCAATGTAGCTGACCAAATATTACAGAAAAAAACATTATTTACTTTTTAAAAGACTTTCTGTCACTCCATACTCAGAGTATGGACAGTTTTATTGATTTATTTTATTTATTTTATTTATTTTCGATTAGATTCTTTGTAGAAATGCAGTAATGTAACCAAAAACATAAAACAATTGTATAAACAATCAAAGATACGTTTCACACAATTATACATTCATACAGTCAAATAAACTATTTTGTCATTTTAGTTGCATAAAACAAAAATGTAACATACTTCATACATTTCTTATTTATTTACAAATAAAAGTGAGAAATTTACTTTCCCACTAGTTCAGATGTGATACTACAATAAGCATACTGATAATTAAAAGACAGCAAGCAAAATGAATAATGTTAAGAGAAAGAACTTTATTACATTTAAAGAAAAAACTCACAATCATAATTCCAATATTTACACATTAAAATCACTGTTACACTTTAATCTACAGTTATTCCTTTGAACAGTTAAACTATGTAAACATTAAATCACTGAGTTACAGATTTATCTACAGTTATTCAGTTTAGCAGTTAAACTATTTACACATTAAATCAGTAGCTGATAATGGTTTTCACCATGATAGCACTTACATGTCAGGGTGACTTACTTACTAGTACATGAAACCATATTATCATTTACTGAATATCTCACTTCATTAACACCTATTGGAGTAGTAATACTTTATTGTATGATAATTAAATTATACATTATGTAATCATTATATACAAAAAAAGTTTTTGCATGAGTTTTTTTTTTTTTAAGTGAAAGTGATATCTGACTAGTTATAAATATTATGTAGTTATGTAGCACGTTAATTAGTGATTTTCTTTTGTTAAAATTTATTAAACCACTCTTTTTTCTTAATTATTATTATTAACTTTATTTGTATATATATTTATGGTAAAACTGAAAACTTTTATTACCATTAACAGGCATCCTTACATCAAACTAGTTTTGAGCTGGTAATGATCATTTTATTTTTAAAGTTAAAAAGATCCAATATCTCAGATTTCCTATAACTAATAAACAGCTAGTATAAGATCTGTTTTAAATACACAAACATATTCTGAAAACATAATTTTAGTTTCCATAAAATATTTTCATAATTAGGTAGGGTTGAGACTCTGAACCTACATTCACTTTTTAGGTGAAAGGTGCTCAACACAAATAATTATATTAATATTTAATATTTAAATGAGTGCCATTTGCTTGTTGTAACGCTTCCAAATTCAACGTAATGTTTTACCTTTTTTTTTACTTTGAATCTAATAATAGATTATATTTAACTATTCAAAACATGTACTTGTCAATCGTAGGCAGCTTTACTTAATTTTACAAGGATTCTAAGCCAAAGAGGGTTAAATTTTTTTTTAGTCCTGTTACCAAAATAAAAAAAGCATGTTTAAAAGCAAGTCCACTAATTCCTTTGATTTTCTCTCAAGAAAGTCTTTACTATAAAGACATGGTTAAATGCCTGTTCAAATAATTGATATTTTTGATAAAAAAAAAATACTCTATATGTATGAATATTGCATTTTTCCAAAAGATGCTAATTGATTTTTATCTTTTCAAGAAGATCCAAACTTTAAACTAATCAAATTTATTTTCATGCAATTTATTAAACAAATGAATAAATGAAGAACCAAGCACACCTGGAAAAATGGTTTGAATTAACTAATATTCACATAAATCAATAAACCATGGGACTACTCACTCCTGTTACTCCTGTTATATGTGTGTGTGTATATAAATATATATATATACATACATACATACATACATATAAATATACATATATATATATATATATATATATATATATATATATATATATATATATATATATATATATATATATATATATATATATATAATTTAAGAGTTGACAGAACTTGACTCAGTGATTTCCATGACTTACATTTGGGATTTTATTTATTTATTTATTTTTTTTTTTAGTCAAATGTGTCAATCACCCACATACATACACTATACCTATATTTTGTTTTATGAATATGCTTAGAAACTGTTAAAAGCCAGGGTTGTGATCTGGAATGGTTTTAGGTGCTTCACTGCCGATTTCCATGGCTGCTCTTTATGCACTTGTGTTTGTTGAGTGTTCGTAGATACTTAAAGCTAACTGCACAGTCTGAGCAGTTATATGGTTTTTCTCCAGTGTGAATGCGCTGGTGTTGTATAAAAACGCTCTGTTGAATAAAACTCTTCCCACAGTCTGAGCAGTAAAACGGTTTCTCTCCAGTGTGAATGCGCTGGTGTATTTTGAGATGACTCTGTTGATTAAAATTCTGCCCACAGTCTGAGCAGAAATATGGTTTCTCTCCAGTGTGAATGCGCCGGTGTCTTGTAAGGGTACTCTGTTGAGTAAAACTTTTCCCACAGTCTGAACAGTGATATGGTTTCTCTCCTGTGTGAATGCGCTGGTGTTCTTTGAGATGACGCTGAATTTTAAAACTAATCCCACACTCTGAACACTGATACGGTTTCTCTCCTGTGTGAGTGTGCTGGTGTTGCTGGAGATTACTCTTTGAAGTAAAACTGTTCCCACAGTCTGAGCAGAAATATGGTTTCTCTCCAGTGTGAATGCGCTGGTGTTGTGTAAGGATACTCTGTTGAGTAAAACTCTTTCCACAGTCGGAGCAGTTATATGGTTTCTCTCCAGTGTGAATGCGCTGGTGTCTGATAAGGATACTCTGTTGAGTGAAACTTTTCCCACAGTCTGAACAGAGATACGGTTTCTCTCCTGTGTGAATGCGCTGGTGTTGTTGGAGATCATTCTGTGTAGTAAAACTCTTCCCACATTCTAAGCAGAGATATGGTTTCCCTCCAGTGTGAATGCACTGGTGTTTTTGGAGATGACCCATTTGAATAAAACTCTTGCCACAGTCTGAGCAGTTATATGGTTTCTCTCCAGTGTGAATGCGCTGGTGTCTGGTAAGGATACTCTGTTGAGTAAAACTTTTCCCACAGTCTGAACAGTGATACGGTTTCGCTCCAGTGTGAGTTCGCTGATGTCCTTTGAGATGACTCTGAGTTTTAAAACTTATCCCACACTCTGAACACTGATACGGTTTCTCTCCAGTGTGAATGCGTTGGTGTATTTGGAGATGACTCTGTGTAGTAAAGCTCTTCCCACACTCTGAGCAGTGGTGAATTTTCTTCTTGTCTGTACTTTTCCGTATTTGTGTGGGAGGTGTAGCAGAGGGTGTTTGTTGAGTATTGGAGATTTCACAGGATGCCATGTTCTTCCCTTCGTTCAGCAGCTTAAAATCTTTGGTGAAATCTTCTGACTGCAGGAATGTTGACACTGGGATCAGGATAAGACTTGGAACAGCATAGCATTGAGTTCTGGAAGAAACACATAAAAAACCTAAGTTCAATTAAAAATGTCAGAATATTTTAGTTAAGGGAGGAAAATGGAAAATAAAAATTGAATTAGGGAACTTATTATGGGGGGATAAAAAAAATATATCAACAGAAGGTGAACACACACACTGAACACACACACAATAGAAAAAGGGGCGACCGCAGAGCATGCTGAGAGCTCCTCTTGAGCTCTTAATTCATGGCCAAATACAAACACAGCAGTGTTAGTGAACAGAGGACCTGAAGTAAGTATGACAGAGGAAACTAGAAAGAACAGCAGATCTGACCACACTGTGCTGACAGTTTTTACCTGATTTTTTTGTCTTACTCTGTGTTCACAGCATCGCACAATAGACAACCATTCTCTTCCTACGGAAGGATGCAATTTTAGCAGCGATTTAGCTCAAGCAGCACGGCAACAGAGTGACACGTGACAAACAGAGTTGAATTTTTCTTAACTTTATGCAAAGTAATTATGATGAGGTAAGGAGACATTCTTCAATTTTACAGGCAAATCACGGACATGGGAGTCTGAGATCACATGATCTGTTAGTTTTATATATCAATTCTATTCTATTCAATATCCATTACATAATTTTATAATGCATCATAAAGACATACTTTATGAATACAAACCGTCTTTAGTGTGGAGAAACATGTAACCATAAAGGAGATATCTCTACAGTTAGCATGAAGGAGTTTATAAACGATAGCAGCACAATTTAACACTTTAACCCACCAGACAAAAGAATTATTCCCCAATAAATCACCACTCAGGGTTTATAAGTAGCCCCTAAATCTCCTGTTCATCTTAAATAAAGCAGAATGAAAGTGTTGATCAGAGATAACTAGGAGAAGATGATCCTCCAGCTCCTGGATGAAGCTGTTTGTGTGTGATGTTAAATGCTGCTCCTTCTGAATGTGTTTCTGTGTGTCTAAGAGTAAATGTAGAGCAGTGTGAAGGTGAAGAGTGGAACATCTCCATACCTGCAGCAGGTGAGCTGATGGTGTTCCTCCAGCAGAGCAGTCTGAGTACAGAGGTGTGGAGCTGCTGATCAGAGCTGGATCTTCTGCTGCTCCACTTTACTGGAGACCGGGGGAAACTCTAACCACCCTTCCATATTCACCTACAGAGAATACAGTCTTCATTTTAAACCACAGCAAACATCTGTCCAAAGCGCTGAAACTATTAGAACATGTCCAATCAATACATCACAATGACTCTGTTACTTGATCTGATCTAAAACAATAAACAGCCCTGAATCCACCTTAACCTCCAACAGTCTGCTGCTGTGTTTCTAAAACAAAGACTCTAGTCCTGCTCAGAAGCCACCGGCGCTACATCCGGCAACCAGCTGTCAAAATAAAAGTCCCACAGCGCAAAATAAAAGTCTAATCTGACCTGTTTTAGTTTATGGCAGTAGGGGTGGGCAACATGGCTCTAAAATAATATCACAATATTTCAGGGAATTTCTGCAATATTTTTGGCAATATAACAACAGGAAAAGATAACAGTATTGAAAGAAAAAACACTATTGCAGAAAAATAATTACGTCCACGCTTTATTTACTATAAATGTGTTTCAAACACTTTGAAATATGAAAGATGTTTGCCTTTCCAAGACTAATGTAAATAATAAATAATATAAAAAAATCCTTTAAAAAATGTTTGCATGTTTTTAAATTTTACCTGCAATAAATGATCCCAGAAATATTCTTAAAGTATTAAAATATTCTTCCTTCACAGTAAACAGAAAAACAAATGTAAACTAGACTGCCTGCAAGGCATGATGTGCAAATCATGCAACTTTCTGAGAGTCTTTTTTATAAACACAAGCATGTTCACTGTAGAAGGCTTCTGTGCTGATCTTTGGCAGGTTACGATATTCCCTCCTGTGCTAAAAGAAATCTTTCAGAGGCTGCACTGGTAGCTGTGACACGCAGGTACTTTCTCGCCAAACCAGCCTGTGGCTAAATGGCTAACCCAAGGAAAGTTAATTATTTTAATCAAATGCGGTTAACTGATTCCCAATCGGTTCAGTGAAATAAATCAAACGTTTTGATTCACTTTAAAACAGTATCTGAATGAAAAAAGCAATGTAGATACACTTTAATGGTCCTGTGTATAATACAACTGTGAACACTCCAAAAAATTATATACCCTAAATCAAGCTATAAACTCCTATAATAATGGCAATGTGGAGATGAGGGCCAAATCATGGCAGTCTGGTCCAGTTGTTGAGTTCGATTGCTTTAATGACGTTTGCCCCGCTGTCTGTCGTCACACACACTTGATTCTCCTCTTTTAGGCCCCATGATTAAAGAAACCCTCTCAAACCATTTGCAATATTTTGCCCTGTGTGGTCCTCTGGGAAGTAGCTCGTTTCAAGGCAGGAGCTGGACAGCTTCTATTCGCTGTTAATGTAGTGCACTGTTAGGCTCTGTGGTCCTGCCTGACCATATGTGGTTGAGGCATCCCACGCGTAACTGTGAACGATACAATATAGTACACCCCTTACTCTAAGATTTGTTTTGTAGACGATGGTACGCCTCAAGGTTTGTGTGTTATTTATTATATAATGATACATTTTCTCTTTTGTTGAACCTGTAATTGGAAAATCACTATACCCTGATGATGGGGCTTTATAGAAAAGAGGACATTATGTAGTGCAGGTTCAGAAGAAAGTGCAATTGGCAGTTAAAGGTGAAACAATGGGCCTTCGAATGGTGTTTGAGGTGTTTAGTGAGCAAAACTTTGGAATGTTCCAAAATGAGGAATATTCCAAATGTCAGGTTGCAGAAGTCATTAGTCGTCATAAATTAGCCATGTCATATTAGGTGGGGTTGAAGGGGCACAGATAAGAACATCATGCTAATAGCATTTTAAGGGATTGCTGGGAAAATGGTGATGTAGAGCTTTTGGTTGGGTAGCAAACGACTTGGCTCAACAAATGAACCTGACAACACTCAATATATGGCTCTTTCTGATGCCAAAATTTGATTTTAAGAGAATTGGTGATGAAAGATCACGTAGCCTTGACATGTATAGACTTCAACTATAAAAATGATCTACAAGTTGGGTCTGTGGAAACAGAGTCAGAAAGATCAGGAGTGTCTGTGTATGTTCCTACCTAAGATGGAGATTGCTAGAAGAGTGCCTGATAATGCTGGAGAGTTTTCCGCTAAAACACTGCAACATATGGTTGCAGCATATGGGTTTGTCAGTCTTCAGTTGTTTTCCTGTGGGTGTCAGCTCATGTAGGTGTGGAGGGTAACAAATGTGCTGATAAATTGGCAAAACAGTCCCTCAAATTGGACGATATTGATGTTTTAGTGCCTCTATATAAGCAGGAAGCTAAGCTGGTTATGAAATCACAATTTGTTTAGAATATGTAAACACCCAAATGGTAATTGTGTTTATGGCTTCACAATAAGAGACAGTCGAACATGTAGTGTTGCATTGTATGGCATATAATAAAGAACAGGAGGAGGTGTTGGGAGTTTCAACACACTAAAAATAGGTATGTTAAAAGTACTTTGTTGTACTTAAAGGTACACTTTTCATCACTGTTCCCTCAAAGGTATAATATTGGTCATCTGAAGTACAAAGCCTTTTGTAAACAGCAGGAATACAGATTTGTATCATTTAACCAGTAAAAAGTTACATTCTGTATTCTGTATTATTGTGTTCTTGACACATGTTCATGTGATGATAATGTTTATAATCTTTACTGGTACAAAAAAAGACAAGGGTACCAAAAACATGACTTTTGAAAAAATGTATCTTGTTGTAACACAATCTAAGCAACAAGCTTTGTACACTTTTAAGTAAAAATATGTATTTTCTTAGTGTGTAGGGCAGCAAGAAATTTAACGATGTGTAGTATGATTCAGGACACATCTTATTTGTTAAGATTCTTAAAACTATCGGGATCGTTTATTAGGATTTAGTCTTTTTATCTTTCCCCTCCGCTCCTCGGCCTTCCCTGAATCCGGTGCTTCATGTTCCGTTCCAGTAAGAGGCAGTAATGCACCAATAATGGATGAATTATTAGAGTGCTCACTGTCAGAAATCCGACAGAAGAAGAAGGACCGCAAGACTTTTATTTTGACAGCTGATTGCCGGATGTAACGCCATTGGCTACTGAGCAGGACTAGAGTCTTTAGTTTAGAAACACAGCAGCAGACTGTTGGAGCTTAAAGTGGATTCAGGGCTGTTTATTGTATTGGATCAGATCAAGTAACAGAGTCATTGTGATGTATTGATTGGACATGTTCTAATAGTTTCAGCGCTTTGGACAGATGTTTGCTGTGGTTTAAAATGAAGACTGTATTCTCTGTAGGTGAATATGGAAGGGTGGTTAGAGTTTATCCCGGTCTCCAGTAAAGTGGAGCAGCAGAAGATGCAGCTCTGATCAGCAGCTCCACACCTCTGTACTCAGACTGCTCTGCTGGAGGAACACCATCAGCTCACCTGCTGCAGGTATGGAGATGTTCCACTCTTCACCTTCACACTGCTCTACATTTACTCTTAGACACACAGAAACACATTCAGAAGGAGCAGCATTTAACATCACACACAAACAGCTTCATCCAGGAGCTGGAGGATATCTCTGATCAACACTTTCATTCTGCTTTATTTAAGATGGACAGGAGATTTAGGGGCTACTTACAAACCCTGAGAGGTGATTTATTAGGAAAATAATTATCTTGTCTGGTTGTTAAATTGTGCTGCTCTTGTTTATAAACTCCTTCATGCTAACTGTAGGGATGTCTACTTTGTGATCATGTGTTTCTCCAGGCCACAGTCGGTTTGTGTACTTAAAATATATATATATATATATTTGTGGGTGGATTTTTAAAATAAATATTTGAATCTGAGACAAGATAATTTATGTCTTTATTGTTTGTTTTTTTTCACTATAAGGCACACCGGATTATAAGGCTCACTATCAATAAATGTCTATTTTCTGATCTATTTTCATACATAAAACGCACTGGGTTATAAAATGCATTTTGCAACACTAGTAAGGAACAGGGGTGTAGTTTTACTCTGCTGGGTGACGAGACCTGCTGAGTTAAATAATCAAAAAAAAAAAAAAAAAAATGAGCAAGTCAAACGAGCGCTGGATGTTAATTTACACAAACTTCTCTCCTGAAAACTGTTTATTTGAGTGAGTAAAGCACTATGTTTATTTACAGTAAGCTTAGATTTCCTGATTTCCACTAAGGCTGGGTGCAGCAATATTAGCATTAGCAGCTAATGCCGCTCGACAGCGCTACACTGAGGAACCCTGATATGTCCAGTATGTCTGTGACGGAGCTCCTCTGAGCTAAAATCAGACCCTGTCAGTTTTCCTAGGCGGCCGCGACCAACGCACGCGAGAACTGCGCCTCTTTCAAGAACTGCGACCTGCTTTCGGACCTGTATGTAGTTCTAACAGTTCTACAAGGACTACAAAAACCCACTATTTGGAATTGGTTACTTCCTTAAAGAAGCTAAATAGTAGTGATAGGCCCAGCAGCTACAGGGTATTTCTGTTTTGTAAGGAGCTTAAATGTTAATAAAAGAGTTAAAAGGTTATTAAACAACCAAAGTGTAAATATTTGATTTATAAGTTGAGTTAAAGTGTTTTAACTGCTAAAGCTAGGGGCGAATAGCATTTGTGATTAGCATTAACGATCGGGTTAAATGTATAAATATATTATGTTATGTGTAAAATGGATGTTTGTAAGCTTAGCTTGCAGTAAATTGCCCCAAACTGAAATATACATAATATATATATTAGCAAGTGCAAGTGTTCAAACATCGGGATGTCTCAAACAGGTTTTTTTTTTGCCTCACAAGTCACGACCTGATACATTGGCAATGCTGTAAAAAATAAATAAATAAATAAAAAATACATTTTAGTGATTATTAAAAAAAAAAAACAGTATAAATAATTTCCATTTAAATATGAATATTTTCTTAAATTAACAAAGTAAAAAACGTCACACAACAACAATATTTCTGTGATTAATTATAATTAAGATCATGATTTTTTTTTAATGCTGGTATTTCTCTGTAATGTTGGGAAGGAGAGAGTAATAATAGTTTAGTGTGGTTTAGGCCTGGCTGATTTAGGCCTGGCTGACTAGACTTAGTCTAGTTTATTTTATTATAATAGGATAGTTTTTGATGCTTTTTAAAGGAGAAACTTTTTGTGAGTTACTGAGTTTTAAAGACAACTTTAATGAAGGAAATAAACATTAAAGTAGATGCATATATTGCAGTTTTTTCAAAACATTAAACTATGAGTGCGCATGTATGTGTGAGAGGAAGAGTGCCAATTCATCAGCGTGATCATTCTCAATGTGCACATGCAGCTGAGTCTAAAGTGTAGGGTAAGTGTACCCATTAAGCCCACCAATATCTAAGTTTTGCAATTTTTTCTAGATATTGACATAATTTATAAGTGACATAATTTGTTAAAGGGCAAGGTTTACCTCTCATTTGAATATTTATTAATTAGTTAATGTACATTTCAAAATACAAAATTAAGAAATTTTAGGGAAAACGTCAAAAGTCTGGCGTGGGCTTAATTGGTACCATAGTACCATTTAAGCCCATGTGTGTTCCAAATAAGCCCATAACATAATTTATTGATCAAATAAACTTGTTTAATAATTTGTTTTAAAGTAAATAGCAATATATTTTATCAGTAACAGTGAAAATGTTTTTTAAAACCCCTTTTAAACATAATCGTCATCTGAACAAATAACATTGAACATGACAAACAGTGTAGTACACAACATGGAACAATGAATCATTTCATTTTGTTTCTGTTTTAGTCTAATAAAAAAGGTTGTACATGAAAAACAGTTTAGAAGCAGAATTGTCTACAAATCTCCAATATAGCCTTATTAACATTCTAACCCATTTTTACCTATTTTATCTGAGCTTCTTTCATGCAATTCAATGAGTAGATTTGATCATTTTAAGTTTTTGTTTATATGAAGTCTCCACCTCAATGTGGTTGCTCAGGTAGAACGGGCAAGATCCATTTCCCTTATTAGAAGCTCGAACCAGTGGTTCAGTATGTCATCATTGGCTGAGGCCTCCCATCTAGCCACAGAAAACTGTTCCAATTTGTGAATCGTAAGCTCAGGATGATCTCACATGAAACGTTTAAACCATTTGCATCCTGGCCTTGATAATCCTTGATAAAACTCTGACCTTGGCCTTCACTCTTTCCCTCAAAGATTTTCTGTCTACGCCACATTGTTTTGCTAACACAGACATCTATCTATCTATCTATCTATCTATCTATCTATCTATCTATCTATCTATCTATCTATCTATCTATCTATCTATCTATCTATCTATCTATCTAGTAAAGTAGATCAGTAATTAAAAATCACACAGGGAACTGTTTCTTTTGAACAGAAAATGTATTTAACTTGTACTAGAGGAAATTCCCTATTGAAATATATGAGGTGGGCTTAAATGGAGCATACTGGGCTTAAATGGTTCCGCAGAAAAGAACGCTAAAAAAAGACAACGATTTCCTTTCAAAATCTAAGATATGCTCACAAATCCATGCATGAAGCTTAAATATAGTTTGCATCAAACATTACAGCAGTTACTACTATCCCCACATTCAGAAATATAAAGTTTTTGTTATTGAATATTAACATATTAACATTAGAATGTGCTTGCTGCAGTTTGCATGCATTTTGATGGGATGTACCATTTAAGCCCACCTGTAAAAAAAAGCTAATTTATTAAATTAATCGGCTTCACAGAACAAATTATGATGCATTTATCTAAATATCAATGTTAAATGTATAACAAAATGCTTACTATTTGTAGCTGACAACCTTAATTATTGTGGAAGTGTAGCATTAACAGGGCTAGGGGTGTTAGCATTAGTATCAGCTATGTTTGCTAGCTCATAAACTCATATTTCCATTTGAAGGGAAATAGTATAATTAGGCAAAATACTATTTATTTACATATCAAAATTGGTACATTTAGCTCTTATTTTACATTATATTAATGTACCTACCAAAAATGTGGCTGAAAATTGCTGAAGATTGATGATTCCTGACAGGTCTCAAAACACCAAAGTTTTTAAGTGTCTTCTTCTTAGGGGTCCCGAGACTGTATACACTTGGGCGGGGCTAACTCAACAATGGAAAATGTGATTTGTATGCAATAAAAAATGTTATGGAAGTAACAAACCATTTGATTGGATAAAGTAATGGATGCCAAAATATATGTTTTCCTTTGTTTGTAAATTGACATCAAAGTTGAAAGTGGGCTTAAAGGGTGCATGGGCTTAATGGGTACACTTACCCTACTTGTGAAATAAAAACGCATCGTCATGTTTTTTATAAATCAGTGATTGGGATCTTTTCCACCCGATTAAAATCATTTGAAAATTACGCAATCGGGCACGATTTCTAAAGACATGATCAGATCAGGGACATCCCTAAATATCAGCATTTAGAAACCTGCGCTGATTTGTACTCTGGTGGATTTAGTTGTGAGGACTTAGTTGCACTTAAATAGTGTAGTTTGACAAACCTACAAATTTGCATATTAGTTAAAGAAATTGTTGATAACATTTTTATCCCCCTGTAATAATATTTCAATTCAACTGTTTCTTTTTTCCTCTCTTTCTATGTTTCTTCCAGAACTGAATCCTATGCTGTTCCAAGTCTTATTCTGATCCCAGTGTCAAAACTCCCTAACTGGACAAAGTTTAGCTGCATAGATACAGTCAGAAAATTTCACCAAAGATTTTAAGATGCTGAACGAAGGGGAGAACATGGCATCCAGTGAAATTTCCAATACTCAACAAACACCCTCTTCTACACCTCTCACGCAAATGCAGGAAAGTACAGACAAGAAGAAAACTCACCACTGCTCAGACTGTGGGAAGAGCTTTACTACAAAGGGGTATCTCCGAATACACCAGCGCACTCACACCGCAGAGAAACCGAACAAGTGTTTAGACTGTGGAAAGAGCTTTTCTACACAGACTTATCTCCAAATACACCAGCGCCTTCACACAGGAGAGAAACCGTACAAGTGTTCAGACTGTGGGAAGAGCTTTAATACAACGAGTAATCTCCTGGAACACCGCCGCGTTCACTTGGGAAATAAGTGCTCAGACTGTGGGATGAATTTTAAATATCGAAGTCTTCTCAAAGAACACCTGCGCATTCACACTGGAGAGAAACCATATCACTGCTCAGACTGTGGGAAAGGTTTTGCTAAAAAGAGTTATCTGCAAATACACCAGCGCATTCACACTGGAGAGAAACCGTATCTCTGTTCTGACTGTGGGATAAGCTTTACTACACAGAGCAGTCTCCAAACACACCAGCGCATTCACACTGGAGAGAAACCGTACAAGTGTTCAGACTGTGGAAAGAGTTTTAATCGCCAGAGTCTTCTCCAAAAACACCAGCGCATTCACACAGGAGAGAAACCGTATCACTGCACAGACTGTGGGAAGAGCTTTACTACACAGAGTCATCTCCAACAACACCAGCGCATTCACACTGGAGAAAAACCATATCACTGCTTAGACTGTGGAAAGAGTTTTAATAGTCAGAGTCATCTTCAGGAACACCTCCGCATTCACACAGGAGAGAAACCGTTTCACTGTTCACACTGTGCAGTGAGCTTTAGGTATTTACGAACACTCAAAAAACACAAGTGCACAAAGAGCGGTCTTGAAAATGGGCAGTGACACACCTTAAACCATTTCAGATCCCAAACCTGGCTTTAAACAGTTTCTGAAAAAAATTAATAAAACAAAATATAGTGTGTGTGAAATATCCCTGGTTTTTAATCACAGTTTTCATGCATCTTGGCATCATGTTTTCCTCCACCAGTCTTACACAATGCTTTTGGATGACTTTATGCCTTTACTCCTGCTGCAAAAATTCAAGCAGTTGAGCTTGGTTTGATGGCTTATATTATATCCATCTTCTTCTTGATTTATATTCCAGAGGTTTTCAGTTTGGTAAAATTAAAGAAACTCGTCATTTTTAAGTGGTCTATTATTTTTTTCCAGAGCTGTATATCCTTACACACACAACATGCAAATGTCACAAAACAGAAACTAGTCCCGTAACAATCAACTTAGTATTGTGTCTTTAAGATGAAGTTCACCTTTTAGATGTAAAGTGGGACATCAATCACAATGAGACAGACAGAACGAGAGCTCTGTATGGTAGGAAAGTAAACTGCTGTGGTAAACAACCCTTTGTCATTATTTCAGTAACACTACTATAGTCTTTGTGTATGTTCTCTTTGTGTGACTGGAACATTAGTATTAGTGGATACAGACGACTCATTCGGAATAGACACCCCTGTGTCGCGTTGCCCGTAAGCTCCCAGCTAGCTCTACACATCCTGGCTACTCTGAAGCACCTTCTGCTAACTGCTAAGGACTGTTACAAGTGGTGCCCAAACTTCTGGACCAAGAATCATCCTGCAAGTGGATATTTTACTTGTGTATCTTTGCCTGTGGGCCAGTTAAGTGGGCTGTGATCAATCTCTGCTAAATAATATGAACTGTGCATCAGCCACAAGTAGTGCTGGGCGGTACACCGGTTAATCTGTTATACTGGAGGGGAAATTAAAACTGTATGTATTTTTTTACATTCAGCCATAACACTAGAGGCGCTTTGGAGTGCTGTGGAGAACAGCATCGCCAAAGAAGCACACAGGCAGACCTCGCTAGCTAAAGCTAGCCAGTTAGCATAACAAGCTAACACACTGGAAGATAACCTCAAACATAGTTCTGTCCTGCCTGGACAAATGAGAACAGCATTTTATCTGAGGAGCTTCTGCTGCTGTTTCTCACAGAGTCTTTTTATCAGAGTAAAATAGAAAAACAACAGCTAACGGTAATGAATCACTCAATAAAAAGACCCTATTAAATATATTAATGCTGTAGCTTGAAGGATAATTTTACTGCACACTGAAATGATTTGTTTAAATTTGTTTAACTGGAGAAAGAAGGGAATTGTGGCTGATTTTAATACTGTAATGCCTCTTATGGCTTCAGGATTAACACACTGTAAATTAATATTAAACTTATGTCTTACTTGTGCAATAGATCTTTTGAGAAATATCTCTTTTCAATACTTTTTACATTTATTAAATTTAAGATGTATCTCTTTTTAAGGCCTTGTTTTCATTCTTCATTTCTTCATATATTGGATAATTTTGTGGGACAAAGTAAAGCCAATAGTAATCAATGCTTTAATTTAAAGCCTTAGTGTTTTATGTATACATACTCCTAACAGTACAGTAAGTCACAAACCTATATAGAAGCCCAGTCATGCAAAAAGAAATACAAATAGAATGAAACCGTCAGAATCTTGAAAAATGCAGTAATATACATTTTTGGTCATACCGCCCAGCACTAGCCACAAGCTAAGAGTATAAACTCTCACTTACTGCTGAGGTTTTCACATGAACTGTACTTATTTTACACATTTTAACTCCACTAAAGTGAATAAAGTCTTCTATACCCATTTTTTATATTAATACATAAATACAGTATTTTTTCATGACAATTATACAGTAAGCATTTACTAGTTTATGTTTTAAACTAAAGCCTAGCATCTTTTGATTTTATGTGAGATACATATTTCTGTATGAGTTCCTGTGTTTTACATTATTTAGCCTGTCTATGTAGTATGTTAAGTCCCACTGATTCAAAGACTAACTAACCAGGCTGTTGGACAGAGATGGCTGCAGAACTCAGCCAGAGGTTTAACAGACCAAGTGCAGTCACTGTAATCTGAGGTGAGACTTTTCCAATAACGTTTAAATAACTCACTAAATTAACAAAAAGCAGGTTGAACAGTAGGAACAACACTCTGGTTTGAGACACTTCCTCAAAACCCTGTGCAGTGACTTGCCTATAGATTTCTATGGCCAAATCCGAAAAGGTGTAAAAACGACTAAATCAAAAAGTGTTCACTTGTGGCATATAGCGGTTAAAAGGTGGATACAGGTGAGGAGTCTGGTATTTTCCTTGTTGTCATTTAGCTGCCAGTAGCACACATATGCAGTACATGGCTCCAAGCAGAGCAGCCAGAGTGCAGAGGAGCTGAGGACTGTTGCTTGGCCATGGTGGTCCAATTAAAGACACTTCTGAGTATAGTCCTTCTAAATGTACAGGTGACCTTTTTGACTTACCTTTTGACCATTACCAATATTTACCTAATAATTACTTGAACTTTAGACAGCACCAGTAACAAGACTCTTACATGACACTTCCCACAAAACACACCTCAGGATGAAGCACCATGGACTGACCTTGATGCCATTCCTGTATATTTAATAGTTTTCAATGAATTCTGCTTCCATATGTTTTGTATGTTTTGGTTTGCATAGGGCTTAGTGTTAATAGCATATTTCAGAGTAATTTGTTGTTAATGCGTTGTTTTTAAATAAACCATTAAAAGAGATGAACTGGGTGCTCTTTTCAGGGTGGTGATTGGAGGAGTTGTCTATCTGCTGATTAATCCGAGGTGTATAAGCACACAGTGGATTACAGTTACGTTTCACCAGGACCATGGAGAAACAGAACACTAAACTAAACTAAAAATGCAGTTAACAGCATTTGGAAGACAGAGCAAGGACAAAACAATAAATATAACAAATATGACTGGGATAGGTCAAATAAACGATGATGCAGTGCAGATACAGCTCTCATTACTGAGTGTTAAGTATTGAGGATGAGGTGCAGAGTTGCTCTGATATAGTCAACAAGGCCTATAAATATTTGGACAGCCCCACAATCTTCAGGTGATTTGGGCTCAGCATGTCACCACATTGGATTTGAAATAAAACATCTTGATAAGCAGTTGACGTTTAGATTTCTTGTTTAATTTAAGGGGTTGAACTGAAATATACTATAAAGGTTGGAAATTAAGAGTGGCTGTTCACCAAAATATGCTTTTCTATATATACAGTCATATGAAAAAGTTTGGGCACCCCTATTAATCTTAATCATTTTTAGTTCTAAATATTTGAGTGTTTGCAACAGCCATTTCGGTTTGATATATCTAATAACGGATGGACACAGTAATATTTCAGGATTGAAATGAGGTTTATTGTACTAACAGAAAATGTGCAATATGCATTAAACCAAAATTTGACCAGTGCAAAAGTATGGGCACCCTCATCATTTTATTGATTTGAATACTCCTAACTACTTTTTACTGACTTACTGAAGCACAAAATTGGATTGGTAACCACATTGACCTTTGAACTTCATAGCCAGGTGTATCCAATCATGAGAAAAGGTATTTAAGGTGGCCAATTGCAAGTTGTTCTCCTATTTGAATCTCCTATTTGGCATCATGTGCTCATCAAAACAACTTTCAAATGATCAACATAGTTGTTCAGGGAAAGGATACAAAAAGTTGTCTCAGAGATTTAACCTGTCAGTTTCCACTGTGAGGAACATAGTAAGGAAATGTAACACCACAGGGACAGTTCTTGTTAAGCCCAGAAGTGGCAGGCCAAGAAAAATATCAGAAAGGCAGAGAAGAAGAATGGTGAGAACAGTCAAGGACAGTCACCTCCAAAGAGCTGCAGCATCATCTTGCTGCAGATGGTGTCACTGTGCATCGGTCAACAACACAGCACACTTTGCACAAGGAGAAGCTGTATGGGAGAGGGATGCAAAAGAAGCCATTTCTGCAAGCATGCCACAAACAGAGTCGCCTGAGGTAAGCAAAAGCACAGAAAATGGTGCAGAAATGATTTTTCGCATCACTCTCCCATTTTTAAAAGAAATTATATAAAAATAAATATAAACAAGTTCAATGATTTACAAAAGATTCTTAGAATTCCAGTAGCTAACATTCAACAGATTAAAATAAAAAGTGCAACATTTAATGAATACAGTAAGTGGATTAATTAATGTCTTTTAAACATTTTTACTACGTTGAGAAGAATTCACTTGTTTTATAATTCTGAAAATTATTTCAGTCTCTTGCCAAACTAAGTTTGTTTGTTTGCTAAATGCAGCTGATACAGATTTTTGCATACAGATTGTTGTGTGATGTAATTCATCATATGGTGTCATTCAGAATAATAATAAAAAAGATTTTTGTTATTTGTCATAAATCATTCAATGTGACATTTGGGGAATAGTGCCATCAAAGGTTACAAGAATGTTGGTACTTTTATAACAAGGTATTCCTAAATTAATGTAAAGTATATTGAAAGAAATTGATGTGTGTAGTTGATGAAAAAACATGCAAAAGGTAACATTTGCATGCAAGCAATCCGATACTTTTATATAGTAATGATAAATAGTCAGGATAAATTAACTTACATTATCACATTAGACCCCTTTTTAATTTAATACACAAAAAATTCATGTCACACATATGACAATTTTAGTCACGAAGACCGTAAACTAGTGAATAAATGTAAATGTCAAGAAAAAATCTACAAGACCATATATATTTGGAAATATAAGAGTTGGTAAAATATAACCCAGTGATTTCCGTGACTTAAATGACTTAAATGTGAGATTTTTATTTAAACATTTTTTTAGCCAAATATGTCAATCACCCTAATACCCTTTTAGTTCCCTGACTAGGTAACTAGCATAGTTTAAGCATGAATATTTAGCGAACCTCGCTAACGTGAGCTTTTAATATAATGAAAAAGTTACTTAGATACAAAATAAATAAAAAAAAGAGAGAGAGAGAGAGAGAGAGAGAGAGAGAGAGAGCGCTGCCTGGCTTTTATTTTGACATGTTGTTGCCGGATGTAACGCCATTGGCTCCTGGGCGGAACTAGAGTCTTTAGTTTAGAAACACACCAGCAGACTGTTGGAGGTTAAGGTGGATTCAAGGCTGTTTATTGTATTGGATTAGATCAAGTAACAGAGTCATTGTGATGTATTGATTGGACATGTTCTAATAGTTTCAGCGCTTTGGACAGATGTTTGCTGTGGTTTAAAATGAAGACTGGATTCTCTGTAGGTGAATATGGAAGGGTGGTTAGAGTTTCCCCCGGTCTCCAGTAAAGTGGAGCAGCAGAAGATCCAGCTCTGATCAGCAGCTCCACACCTCTGTACTCAGACTGCTCTGCTGGAGGAACACCATCAGCTCACCTGCTGCAGGTATGGAGATGTTCCACTCTTCACCTTCACACTGCTCTACATTTACTCTTAGACAAACAGAAACACATTCAGAAGGAGCAGCATTTAACATCACACACAAGCAGCTTCATCCAGGAGCTGGAGGATCATCTTCTCCTAGTTATCTCTGATCAACACTTTCATTCTGCTTTATTTCAGATGAACAGGAGATTTAGGGGCTACTTATAAACCCTGAGTGGTGATTTATTGGGGAAATAATTATCTTGTCTGGTGGGTTAAAGTATTAAATTGTGCTGCTGTTGTTTATAAACTCCTTCATGCTAACTGTAGAGATATCTCCTTTATGGTCACGTGTTTCTCCACGCCAGAGTCTGTTTGTGTACATAAAGTAGATATTTGTGATCCATTATAAAACTATATAATGGATAAAAGAAATGGGATTGATATATAAAACTAATGGATTATGTAATGTTAATTTTATAGATTAATGGGAGTTCTTCCTGAGAGTAGGTTAGTGTAGGTGGGAGTTGCTGGTCTATGGCTTGTAGAATAAAAGATGGTTGGGGGTTAAGGGTTGGTGGGGGGTTAAAGGTTGGTTGGTGGGGGGTTAAAGGTTGGTTGGTGGGGGGTTAAAGGTTGGTTGGTGGGGGGTTAAAGGTTGGTTGGTGGGGGGTTAAAGGTTGGTTGGTTGGTACTGTGGCCAGTAAAGCCCAACACACTCCAAAATCTAATAATTTTACATTATGTAAATCATGGCAAAGTGACGTGATGAATAGAATCTTTGTACGTTGACTTCCATTAAATGGTGGTAAGTGTTCTTCTGTTAGGTTGGAGATTTTGTTGGAGTTTGACAGTAAAAATCACCTGGTTGGTTTAATAATAGCCTTCAGCTTGTTTGTACTGCTGGATAGCAATGGTTTCTAGCTTGTACATTTTAATACCCTTAATTTTAGAAGAATCAGTTAATGAGCAGGTGTCCCAATACTACAGTTTCTCCATATAGTGTTCTTGATGTTTTGAGGACTTTGTGGGATACATGGGATTAAAATTGCTTATTTTTCGCTGTGGAGCTTAAGCTTAGGGTATTTTGTGAGTAGACCTTTTAAGTTGATTATTTGAGTATGAGGTTTACCAGATTATATGGTATCAATAAACATCTATTTTCTGGGCTATTTTCATGCATAAGACGCACTGGATTTTAAGACGCATAATACAACACTAGTAAGGCACAGGGGTGTCTACAGGTTTCCTTCTAATTCAGCAGGCCTCACCGCTCGGTGTCACACCCTACAGCTAAGTTAAGTTAATAGGGGTGTAACAGTACACCCTGCATACAAATTTGATTTAAAAAAATGGAAACTAAGAAAATTATTTATTTTTACTTTAAACAACGTAACACAATGCACATTTCCTTGAAAACACACTTCACTAACCTGCAATTAAAGATAATTTCCAAGAACAGAGGTTTAATATTGTAAACAAAATGCTGTATTTTGGCTTTAGCATCTTAAAAAACCAAGTGAAAACATATTTTTTTTTTCTGAAACACAACAGTGTACTTTTTCTTTTATACAAAAAACCTTTAGTTATCTGAAATTGCCGAGGTGTTCAGCTGCTTTACTTTAGTTTTTGCGATCAAATGAAGGTAAATACAATCAGTTCCAGTCATGATTAAAGGAAATAAACCTTTTTCTGATGCAGGAGGACTGTCTGTGTTATTAAATATATTGTAAAGCATGATATACATGTTAACGTTATAATACAATGTGGAATTGTGTTTAAAAACAATCACACCCTTAGTAAAGAAAGTAGCATGCAGAAGAAGTTAGATTTTTGTGCACCCATCTGAAAATATTAAAACAGAAATATAGAAATTCAATGTTGGGTTTAGCAAACCCAGCCGACTGTAATCTGTACCTTTAATACTTAGCTAAGGAGAAATGGTAGTTAGCCGTTAGGTAGATTAGCTAAATAATCCAACCGGGCATATGCACAGAAAGAGGCAGTCACACACACACACGCCTCCCGGTAGTGTAAGCCTTGACAAGGGCATCCGAGTGGAAATACATAACGCTGGGTACCTAGGTTACAACTATTAATCCAGTCATTTATAATATCAGATTATTAAGTGTATATAACAGAGCAGCCAGTAACAAAAAGTACACAAAAACAAACAAAAAAAGTTCTATAAGCCATATGGTTCTGTAAGCCATTAGTTTACTCATCAAGATTGTGTCTTGAATGCACTTAGTATGTGCAGTGTTTTAGAAATTGATCAAATGTTTATCCCCCCATAATGAGTTCCTCAATTCAGTTGTTTCCATTTTCTCTCTTAACTAAGATTTTCTGACATTTTTTAATTAAAATTAAATTTTCTTTTTTCTGTGTTTCTTCCAGAAGTGAATCCTATGCTGTTCTCAGTCTTATCCTGATCCCAGCGTCAACATTCCGAATTGGACAAAGTTTAACTGCACAAATAGAGTCAGAAGATTTCACCAAAGATTTTAAGATGCTGAATGAAGAGGAGAACATGGCATCCAGTGAAATCTCCAATACTCAACAAACGTCCTCTCCTACACCTCACACACAAATGCAGAAAAGTACAGACAAGAAGAAAACGCACCATTGCTCAGACTGTGGAAAGAGCTTTACTCAAAAGACTAATCTCCAACAACACCAGCGCATTCACACAGGAGAGAAACCATTTCTCTGTTCTGACTGTGGGAAACGTTTTACTACACAGAGTAATTTCCAACAACACCGCCGCCTTCACACTGGAGAGAAACCGTACACGTGTTCAGACTGTGGAAAGAGTTTTTATAATCAGAGTAGTCTCCAGCGACACCAGCGCATTCACACTGGAGAGAGACCATATCACTGCTCAGACTGTGGGAAGAGCTTTACTACAAAGATTCATCTCCAACAACACCAGCGCATTCACACAGGAGAGAAACCATATCACTGTTTAGACTGTGAAAAGAGTTTTAATAATCACAGTCATCTCCAGCGTCACCAGCGCATTCACACAGGAGAGAAACCGTATCAGTGCTCAGAATGTGGGATGAGTTTTAAAATTCAGACTCACCTAAGAGAACACCAGCGCATTCACACTGGAGAGAAACCGTATTACTGTTCAGAATGTGGAAAAAGTTTTATTCAACAGAATATCCTTATAAGACACCAGCGCATTCACACAGAAGAGAAACCTTATCACTGCTCACAGTGTGGGAAGTGTTTTAATCAAAAGACTCATCTCAATCAACACCAGCGCATTCACACTGGAGATAAACCGTATCCCTGCACAATCTGTGGGAAGAGTTTTAATAGTCAGAGTTATCTTCAATCCCACCAGCTTATTCACACAGGAGAGAAACCGTATCACTGCTCAGTTTGTGGGAAGAGTTTTAGTCACCAGAATACTCTCCAGCGACACCAGCGCATTCACACTGGGGAGAAACCATATCACTGCTCAGAGTGTGGGATAAGTTTTAGAAATCAGAGTCATCTCAAAGGACACCAGCGCATTCACACTGGAGAGAAACCATATTATTGTTCAGACTGTGGGAAAAGTTTTACTCAACAAAGTATCCTTACACAGCACCAGCGCATTCACACTGGAGAGAAACCGTATCACTGCTCATACTGTGGGAAGAGTTTTAATCGTCAGAGTCATCTTCAAATACACCAGCGCATTCACACAGGAGAGAAACCGCATCACTGCGCAGAATGTGGGAAATGTTTTACTCAACAGAGTATCCTTACACAACACCAGCGCATTCACACTGGAGAGAAACCGTTTCACTGCTCAGGCTGTGCAGTGAGCTTTAGGTGTTTACGAACCCTCAAGAAACACAAGTGCATGCAGAGCAGTCTTGAAAATGGGCAGTGAAACACTACAATCATTACAGATCCCAACCTTGTGCTATATCTAGCGTTCAGCCCATGCACTGAATATATATCCTATCAAACCAGATCCTATGGCGTCACATTAATGTCAAAAGTCGAGGGCGCAAAAATACAAGGTGAAAAAAATTGACCAGCGTGTGTTAACATTTTGCGTGTGTAAATGAACTTCTCCTGAGCACAAACGTGAAACTAGCAAATAAAAAAAGAGAATCGTGTGCACAGTGAAGAAAATGTTGCCCTCGAGCTTCATTTTTCTCCTCTCGGGTGCTTTTTTTTTCATGCGCTGTGTGAATTACCTGCAGCAGCAGTTTGTGCTCGACTGAGTGTTTTGTGCTCGAGTTTTGAAAGGGGTGTGTTTGACTGTTTGGGGGCGGGCAGTGAGCTCCCAGCTAGCTCTACACATCCTGGCTACCCTGAAGCACCTGACTTAAGACCAGAAATCATCCAGGAAGTAAATATTTTACTTGTGTATCTTTGCCTGTGGACCAGTTAAGTGTTTTATGATCTATCTCTGCTAAATAGCTTAAACAGTGCATCAGCCACTAGTAGTGCTGGGCGAAATACCGGTTTCTCTGGTATACCAAAGGAGAAAAATATAATCTGTATGTATTTTTCACATTCTGCCATACCACTAGAGGCACTGCGGAGCACCACCAAAGAAGCACACTGGCAGAGCTTGCTAGCTAACACTAGCCAGTTAGCATAACAAGCTAATACACTGAAAGCTACGCTCTGTGGTGTCAAACACTCATTTTGCTCTTTCCTGCCTGGAGAGAAGTGAGAACAGCATTTTTTCTGAGGAGCTATTGCTGTTCTTTCTCACTTTGTGCGTTCTTATTTTTCTTCTAATCGAAAAACAACAGCAAATGGTAATTATTTACCCAAAATTTAATGTATTTGTTGGCTGGAGAAAATAGGGAATTCTGGCTGATACTGTAATATTGTAAAATTGTCAGAATTTTGAAAAATACAGTGAAATACATTTTTGGTCATATCGCCCAGCACTAGCCACAAGCTAAGAGTATAAAGTGCTACTGGAATTTGAGTCTTACAGCCTATCTCTGCCAAAGTAAGACACAGCACATGTAAAGTTTCACCCATAGTTACAGATAAATCACTCAAAGGAATTAACCAGAGATCATAAATAAAAACTGGATGACTGGATGAAGATAAAAATACTGAGACGAACACAAAATACTACAGGACAAATCTCCTCCATATTCTTTCAGACACTGCAAGGTTTGTTTTGTTTTTGTGAGCGGCTAAATGTGAGCGTGTGAGTTAACTTTACCAACTCAGAAATCTACTGAGGAGTGGTTTAATGTTTTGTATATTATCTCCAGACGGCAGATAATAAAGCCACAGGGAGGGAAAGCTGTGAGATTAAACCCTTCTCCCTTTATCTGCATCTGATCTAATCTGAACTGAAGAGTGAACTTTTCAGACTTTTACATCTCATTCATTTGTGTGAAAAATCTTTGGAGGTTTTTCCCCCTCTCTTCTCTTTCTCTGGCTGCATGGGGATCTGAACTGTTTTTTCCTTTCTCTCCCTGCGTGGGAGGACCACCAGAACCAAACATGACTTAATTTTCTCAGCTACAGAACTCAGCTCTTTACTTACTGCTAGGCTAGGCTGGGCGATATGGAAAAAAATCTTATCACGGAATAGTTTTCCATATCAGCCGATATCGATATATATCACAATATAAATCAAATCACTTTCTGTTACATTTAAAGGTTACTTTTTACTCATAAGGGACAGAATAAGGGAGTTATGGCCAAAGTCACTAGCAGGCTCAGAGCCTTGTGGACAGACACTAGGATGTCCACATCTTGCCAGGTGGGTACAAGGAGCTCAGACAGCTTTTAAATGAATTTTAAAAAGTCATTATACATCCACACAGGTCCGCAGGCAACTACATAAAGCAAAATACAATACTATATCACAGTGTTCATTTTGACAGGTGATTTTGATTCAGTTTAGTCTTAGTCTTTTATCTAAAATGTATAATAGTTTTAGTTACATTTTAGTCTATCGGATATTATTACTTTTATTCACATTTTGGTCTAGTTTTAGTCTAATACATTTTGGTCATATAAAAAGTATGTATTACATATGTTTTACTGTTTTTCTATTTTCTATTTTTTGTTATTTTGAGATTATTTACTGCTAATGTTTATTAAAATAATAGCCTTTAAGTTTTGTTGCATTTAAATTATGCTAACATTTAAATATTTTAAAGCAAGTGACCTGTAATGGAGGTGGGAGGAATAAAGTCAAGTTTCTGAAATGATTCGCTTCTACTGCAGTACAGATTTATACTAACATTACTGGCTTTCAGTAGACTAGACTTACATTACTTAGTGTAAGTGTATTTAAAACTCATCCAGTTCAGTAGCAGCAATGTTTAGCTCGTTTAAATACAGCTACACAGATTATATAATTTTCTGTATTTAGTAAAATATCCAGAACAACAAACACTTTATCTGTAAAAAACTAAAAACACAGAGACTGAGGCAGTTCAGCCCGCTGCCTGATCACGTGCTGCGCCTGTTCGCAGCGCTACTTAAATGGAAAATAGAAAATAAAGTTTATTGAATCCTATCGTCCAGCTTATTACAGCTATCGCGATATATATTTTCCTCGATAACTATTGTTATCGTTTTATCGCCCAGCACTAGTTACTGCTAAGCTTTTTACATGAACAGAACTCATTTTACACACTTTAACTCCACTAATGAAAGTGAATAAAAAAAATATTGTAATTTTTCTAATGTTTTATTGCAGCAATTTTGTTATATTAATACTTTAATGCATACAATAATTTTACTGATTGATGGTTTAAATTAAAGCATACCATCTTTTGATTTTATATGTGATGCATATTTGAGTTCCTGTGTTTTCATGAGTTTGGGCAATGTGTGTAATTCTGATTATATTATTTTGCCTGTCTATGTAGTATGTTTAGTCTCACTGACGCGCAGACTGACTAACCTGACTCAGAACCTGCTTTTGGACAGAGGTGATGCAGCACTCAGCCAGAGGTTTAACAGACCAAGTGCAGCTACTTTAATCTGAGGTGAGACTTTTCCAATAACATTTGGATAACGTTTGGACATTCTAAATGTACAGGTGACGTTTTTTAATTACCTTTTGACCATTACTTCAGCTCTCGACAGCACCAGTAACAAGATTCTTACATGACACTTCCCACAACACACACCTTAGGACGAAGCTCCATTGACTGACCTTGATGCCATTCCTGTATATTTAATAGTTTTCTATGGATTCTGCTTCCATTTGTTGTGTATGTTTTGGTTTGCATAGGGCTTAGTGGTAATAGCCTGTTTCATAGTTTGTTGTTCATTAATGTGTTAAAGTTCAAATGCTTGTTGTATTTCTTGTCGTTTTATCCAACTTCATATAAACAATTAAAAGAGATGCTGGATACCCTCTTCAGTGTGGTTTCTTTAGTAGATTTAAAGGATGGGCTCTATCTGTTTTTAGACTGGTTTTAAAAGATCAAGTCAGTAAGAACCTGATTTTATATTGTATTAAAAATAGCTTTGCGCATTTACTCAGAAGAATGATCTGATTTTAAAAGGTTTAAAGAGGTAAAAGGGACATGGATCAAAAGTTACTAGGCTTTTTTTTATTTGTTTCATATATCATTTCAATAAAATAATCATTCAAGGTATTCCTCAATTAACTTGTTTTTGATCACACAAACGTTATTTAAATTTTTACTATTTAATAAGAACCATTTTTGTAATCCTACTCCTCTAATGCACAACAAATAGGACATTTACTTACACAAACGTGTTATGAGGGCAGAATAAAATATTTTAAATGCAGATCTGCATCGTGCTAACCGTGTAGGCGGGTAAGCGAGGCCTGGCGGACCAATCACAAACGTAGGTTTGACGCAGAAGTGTAAATTGGCCTTAACTCACTAACTCATTGGCTATACAAAGCTTTCCTTCAATCCAAATGACCTAATTCCGATTGTAAAATCTGACTGAGGTGTTTATATGTACAGTTTCCCCTAATAGTCTGAGTAAACTCTCTGTTTATATGCACGCTAAAAGTAATCCGATCAAACATGACGCGCATGTGTAGAATCGCTTAGGGTACACGTAACCATGACAACGAGCATCAAGTGATGCCAGTGAGCGTGAGACGAGCAACAGCAACTGGCGAACTAGCTAAAAATCAAAGCATTTACTGATTTATCATTCCTTTTTCTATTAGCCATAAATAAAGTTTGAGTATTACGAGAATAAAGTTGTAATATTTTGAGGGAGATGTAAGAGCGGGGCGGAGGTAAAAGAGTGTTTTACGCTCATTAACTGTACGATATATGTCACACACCGCTGCAGGACTTTTATTTTGACAGCTGGTTGACAGATGTAACGACATCGGTTCCTGAGCAAGACAAGAGTCTTTAGTTTAGAAACACAGCAGCAGATTGTTGGAGGTTGGAGGGTTTTTTTTTTGTATCGGATCAGATCAAATAACAGAGTCAACTGTGATGTATTGGTTGGACATTCTCTGTAGGTGAATATGGAAGGGTGGTTAGAGTTTATCCCGGTCTCCAGTAAAGTGGAGCAGCAGAAGACCCAGCTCTGATCAGCAGCTCCACACCTCTGTACTCAGACTGCTCTGCTGGAGGAACACCATCAGCTCACCTGCTGCAGGTATGGAGATGTTCCACTCTTCACCTTCACACTGCTCTACATTTACTCTTAGACACACAGAAACACATTCAGAAGGAGCAGCATTTAACATCACACACAAGCAGCTTCATCCAGGAGCTGGAGGATCATCTTCTCCTAGTTATCTCTGATCAACACTTTCATTCTGCTTTATTTAAGATGAACAGGAGATTTAGGGGCTTCTTACAAACACTGAGCGGTGATTTATTGGGGGGAATAATTCTCTTGTCTGGTGGGTTAAAGTGATAAATTGTGCTGTTATTGTTTATAAACAATTTCATGCTAACAACGCCAAAGTCTGGATTTTGTGAGTGGACATTTTGAGATAAATATTTCAGTAAAAGACACATCATTTATGTACTTAATTTTTGAATTTAATATTTAATAATAAGCTGCATTCCTGAGTAGTTTCTTCCATAAACGTATATTTAACATCTACTGAAATGCCATCTTAAAACTAAGAACATGAAGAAATATAGCAGTTATTACATTTAGTTTGCCAGGCCGCAGTGAGAGATGAATGTAATGAAAGCGTAAGTGTACAGAAGAGATGGGACCTGAGTTTCATAGTGTAGTAAAATGCACAAATAAATACAACAATAATGGCAAAACAATGGGACCAACAATTTTAGTTTGTAGCTGCTGACAAGATTAAGAACAGTTGGGGGAAAAAGTTAGTCTGGAGTCCTTTGTAGCATTTTTTTTATTATTTTTTTACTTCTACTTAACTTCTACTTTTTATTTTTTTGCATGAATGGGTTTTAATATAGATTTATGATTTACTGGACGAGCGTTTGACTATTATGGTTTAACTCCATAGGGATGCATTGGCTTTTTTGACTGTGCAATTAATGCAAGTTATATTTTTCCATAATACATTTTAAATTAACATTTAGCTAAATATTTTTAAATGGTCAGATTTTGGTTATAATTTATAAATGTGATTTCAGTCAGTCTGTCTGTTGAGGATGGACTAGCTTCTCTAGTAAAGAGTGAGTGAGTTTATACCAGAGACTGTAAAACAGATGGACGTTGTGTCACCGTTCCCATTCATTCAATGAAAATGAAGCCAAAATCTTCCGCCATGTTGGCGATCCTGAAACCCGAGTCTGCGCAGTAGAGACCAGAGGAGTGAGAAAGACTGTGGAGAGACAGACTACTCATTTAAATAAACCTGCCTCTGAGCGCTTCCTCCACAAAGCTCACACAGTATGGGTCCCACCCTGGCTAGGTGTAACCCAGCCCTTTTACAATAACCACACCTTTTTGAATAGACCTGAATAACGTTTTAAAAATGAATTCTGTGGGGATATAAAAACGTCAAAATATAAGCAGAGGTTACATTAGCTGTTGCACTGAAATGTATCCAGTAGTATGCTTGGAAAAAAATATATATTGCTGTTGTTTTTGTTCTTAATAACGCACCACAACAAGTGCTCATTGTTTGTTTGTTACAACAGGATCCAAAAGATGGAGCCTCTCATGATGACAGTAGGAGAGAACCCTGGTTTCAAGCATTTATTAAAAGTGCTCGAGCCCAGTTCCAACATTCCATCCCAGAAATATGATAAAAATGAAGATTCTTTGTTATTATGAATTTAATGAAGGTGCGGCTATACAGAATGCCCAGCCTCTTTTTTTCCACCAACCGTACTGAAATCGTACTGAAACCGTATTGAAAATGTACCAAGCTGTGGGGTTTATACCGAACTGTGAGCTGATCAATTAATTTTCTGTACCGTTACACCCCTAGTGAGATTGCATCTGGAATGTGCTTAGTGATCTTTTTGTGATGCAACTCATGATTGCGACAGCCAAATAATTTAAGTACACAGAAATGCTCTCTGAGAATTTAGATCTTACAAACCTACAAATGTGCATATTTGTTGAAGAAACTGTTGACTGTCTGAATTAATTGTGTCCATTTGCCTCCCACTTTAATTAAAAATAGATTTACTTTTTTTCTGTGTTTCTTCCAGAACTGAATCCAGGTTTTTCCTGATCCCAGTGTTGACATTCCTGACTGGAGGTTTCACCAAAGATTTTAAGCTGCTGAACGAAGGGACCATGGCATCCAGTGAAATATCCAATACTCAACAAACACCCTCACCTACACCTCACACACAAATGCAGGAAAGTACATACAAGAAATCTCACCACTGCTCAGACTGTGGTATGAGCTTTACTACACAGATTTATCTCCAACAACACCAGCGCATTCACACAGAAGAAAAAACACACAAGTGTTCAGACTGTGGAATGAGCTTTACTACACAGATTTATCTCCAACAACACCAGCGCATTCACACAGAAGAAAAAACACACAAGTGTTCAGACTGTGGAATGAGTTTTACTCAACAGAGTGATCTGCAGCAACACCAGCAATTTCACACTGGAGAGAAACCGTATCACTGTGCAGACTGTGGGAAGAGCTTTACTAGACAGAATAGTCTCCGGCGACACCAACATATTCACACTGGAGAGAAATGGTATCAGTGTATAGACTGTGGAATGAGTTTTGAAAATCGGAGTCATCTCAAAGTACACCAGCGCACTCACGCTGGAGAGAAAACGT
The DNA here is from genome assembly GCF_023375975.1 of Astyanax mexicanus. NCBI lineage: Eukaryota > Metazoa > Chordata > Actinopteri > Characiformes > Acestrorhamphidae > Astyanax > Astyanax mexicanus. Next base: position 50,504,636 of record NC_064415.1, read on the forward strand.
ATCAGTGTTCAGAGTGTGGGAAGAATTTTAATAAAAAGAATTATCTCCAAAAACACAAGCGTATTCACACTAGTGAGAAACCGTATCAGTGTTCAGACTGTGGGAAGCGTTTTAATACGCGGAGTAAACTCCAATATCACCAGCTCATTCACACAGGAGAGAAACCGTATCAATGTTCAGACTGTGGGATGAGTTTTAAAGTTCATAGTCATCTCAAACAACACCAGCGCATTCACACAGGAGAGAAGCCTTTTCACTGCTCAGACTGTGGAAAGAGTTTTGCTTCAAGGGGTATGCTTACAGAACACCAGCGCATTCACACTGGAGAGAAACCATATTACTGCTCAGACTGTGGGAACAGTTTTAATCGGCAGAATCATCTCCAAACACACCAGCTCATTCACACTGGAGAGAGGCCGTATCAGTGCTCAGACTGTGAGAAGAGTTTTAAAACTCTGAGTCATCTTAAAGCACACCAGCGCATTCACACTGGAGAGAAGCCGTTTCACTGCTCAGACTGTAAAAAGAGATTTACTCAACTGAGCATCCTTAAAAGGCATCAGCTCATTCACACAGGAGAGAAACCGTATCAGTGTTCAGACTGTGGGAAGAGTTTTAATCAACAGTGTTATCTCAAACTACACCAGCGCATTCACACTGGAGAGAAACCATATTACTGCTCAGACTGTGCAGTGAGCTTTAGGTATTTACCAACACTCAACAAACACAAGTGCATAAAGAGTAGTCTTGAAAGTGGGCAGTGATCCTTGAAGGAAATCAGTAAATATTAAGTTTCATTCATTGTTCTGTGTATATTTTTTTAGGTTTGATGGCTTACATGGATTATAAAATAGATAGATAGGTAGTTAGTTTTAACTTTTTGTAACTGATCAGTACAAATACACAAATCAACAAAATGCAGTTAACTTCTTATAGAAATGCAAATAGTACCACAATATAACAATAACCATGATGAGTAAATGTCTATGATAAATATGTTAAATATAACTATGGTCATTTATATCACACACACACAACATGCCAGATACAGGACATGATACAGGAGCAAGTCCCATTGTAACAGTCAACTTAGTGTACTAAATTTACTTTTAGATTCACATGTATAGTGGGACATCAATCACGAGTGAGAAAGACCGAGCCGAGGGATTTCTGACATGCCAGAAATTTTGGTCGCTTGTCTCACAGTGTGAGCTGTTTTGCGGGCCGATTTCTTAACGTCACGACCTGTTTTCCCAAAAATCTGCACAGTAACTATAAATAATTATTAGTCATATTTATTTCTGTCAGTTATAAGGATTTATATTTATGTTCGGTACACAGACTTATAGCTTAATATAGCAGACACAGGCATTCTGCTGTTTAAGAATTTCAACAGATGCTTATTCTCAGTCAATAGCTGGAGTTTTTGAAAAGAAAAATTAAAAGAGAAAATATCTTTGACAAACATAAATTTATTTTATTTCACTTTGCTATTATATCTGAAAAATAAAGCACATTGTCAGCCTCTGGTGCTGCCCGTCAATTATATAAAACTTAAAACATGCACAGAAATATAAAGCTATATTTTATAATTTGTTTCTTTTCGCCAGGGCAAATTTATTAAAATTATAAATATGTTAATTTATTAATTAAAATCTCGTCCAGTGCTCCAGAATATTAGCCACGCAAAGCCAGCTTAGCGCAGCGCGTGGCATTGCGCGCGGCATTGCCCGCATAATAACCTCTGTCTTCTAAAATAAACGTTTTAATAAATAAGGTCGGAGAAGTGTAGTAAAATTAGTGCTATTAAACTTACTAAAGCTAATAAATGTACTGATAATTAATCAAGATAAATCAGACAAAATGCGCTGCGCCTCTCTCTCGCTCTCTTTCGCAGCGCGGAGCTGAATTCAGCGCGAGGCTACAGGAACTCAGTTCAGTTGAATAAAAATAAGTAAGGGCCTGTAAGTACAAGCAAAGGACCTGTAAGTAAATATAGTCAAATATAAAGAATAGTTTGAGGTTTTGGTGAGCTGTTTTCATGATTTGAAACTGAAACTAACTGAAACTTTGATTATTCTGCAGAAAGCCTGGGTTATTTTAAACGAATTTTTAATGAGTTTATATTTTTTATTTATTCATTTAAATTATTTTTCTTCTTTTATTAATCAAATCATTAAATATATATCTTCATAAGATATAATTTTTTTCCCTTTTATGTCAATTTTTATGATCTTTTTTTAAGGTCCTATTTTTCCTTTTTTACGTATATATTTTATTCGTCTATAATAAATGTCAGTTTTTATTCCTATTTTTTATATATATTATTAATCCCTTTTAAACTGTTAATGCTCAGCGGCACTGTAAATGAGGGTCCCTATCCAGTGTGAATAACCGATTGCTTGTTTAATATTCAGTGTTGCAAAACCAGTTTTTACATAAACAATAAACAGAATAAAAAATAAAATTATTTTATTTTATTTAAGCTGCTGGTGTTTCTTTCGAAGCCTGACGCGCAGTCATTTTTCTATGCGCTCTCCTTCTGTAAAACGGACAACCCGTAGAGTCCACGTCGCCTCAGCCACCTGCGAGTCCATGTACGTCTCTTCCGTGGACTTTCAGCGCACAACAGGGCACAAATAAGCCAAGCTAAGCGCTTTCTTTTGCAAGGCGTTGTGTTGAAGCGAGAGTTTGTACGCAAAGAAAGCTCCGCCTACGGGCTGCGTTTAGACGTGCAGTGTAAGCTCCCCCGTCGCAGCAGGTCAGTCGGACCGTACAGTGTGCAGATGAATCGCAGGCGTTGTTCATACACGACAAACGATTCAAACGTGCTGTTTGAGCTCTCCAGAACGCATCCGATTAAAAAAATCGCACAGTGTCCGCCTGGCTTAACTGACCTTAATGCTTTGGATTCTGTATTAACCTGTATCCTGGCTCCCATCTGTTGTGTATGTTTGGGTTTGCATAGGGCTTAGTGTTAATAGTGTTCATATGTTTGTAGTTCTTATAGTTTTATCCAACTTCATATAAACCATTAAAAGAGATGACCTGGGTACTCTCTTCAGGGTGGTGATTGGAGGAGTTGTCTATCTGCTGATTTATGCGAGGTGTATAAAAAGCACACAGTGGATTACAATTGCATTCCACCAGGATCATGGAGAAACAGAACACTGAACTAAACTAAAAGTTCAGTTAATAGCATTTGCACAGTAAAAAATGCACAAACAGAGCAAGGACAAAACAACAAATATAACAAAAAATATGATTAGATTGGAATTGAAACACTAAAGAGATGATGCAGTGCAGAAACAGCTCTTACTACTGAGTGTAAAGTATTAAGGATGAGGTGCAGAGTTGCTCTGATATATTTAATAAGGCCCAGAACTGTTTGGACAGTACTACAATCCTTATGATTTGGGCTCAGCATGCCATCACATTAGATTTGAAATATTTTGAGATGCAATTAAAGTTTATATTTTATGTTTAATTCAAGCGGTTGAACAAAAATATACTATGTTGGAAATTAGGAGTGGCTGTTTGCAAAAATAACCAAATGCATATATTTTAAAACACATTTATATGGTTGTTGCCAGGTATATGTGGAAATGTAACTGATTTTATGGTAATTTGTTTAGGTGATTATTAGGAAAACAGAACTGCATTGGTCAGAGTGGTCAGAGTGAAAACAATGAAAAGAAACCCCAAACTCAAAAATGTTTTTTTTTTAAAACTAAACAACTTTTCTGTGGAGTTGTGCTACGTTGTTAAATCATGCTTCCGTACTGTGGCTAGCTTTGGATAGTCTAAATCACTGTATCAGGGTAAAGTTATCTAAGGTATTGAGAGGTAACTAGAAACTGTTTTTATTGTATTGTAATAATTGTTTTTTTATTATTGTCATTATCATGAATTTATTATTTTCTCTTTTGTGTAATGACAGTCATTCCAGTTTGTTTAAAGCTCACCTTCCGCGAAAATCCGATTTTTCTTGTTTTTTGTGGAATACAGTAGGTCTCTCCGAGTTGAATGTGTACACCTGCACATTAAACTGTTTTGCAGCCCCCATTGTCTGCAGGAGCTAAGCAAAGAAATCCCCCCTCCCCCCTCCGAAAAACGGGTGAATTTTGAATTATCTTTCTGCCTACGTAGGCAGAAACTCACAGACCAGCCCACCTTGGCTCGAGAAACTCCCAGAGGCGGAGCTGAAGCGACCGCTCGGCTGAAGCGACCGCTCATCAGTTAGGAGGTGGGAGGCAGTGAGCGGCAGAGCGGTGGAGGGGCGTCGCAGTGCTCCTAGCCAATCAGAGGAGAGATATTTGCATGCTGTTTGCATGTATGAATATTCATGAGAAAAGCTGGAATCCGGTCATTGTGGACACACCCCTAAAACAGTCCATTAAAAAAGAGCTATACAGAGACACCTGAGCACTTTTTTTTTTTTACAAAAACGGCTCATATGTCATTCATTCATACTAGAGACCACAACTAGACATTTTAAAATGAAAGAAAAAACGACGGAAGGTGAGCTTTAATACACAAAGAAAACAGAAAAGATAATAATAAAAACATTTATTATAAAAAAAATCAGAAATGATTAAAAAGTGTAGGTCAGCACATGCGCAGTGCTTTAAGGAAGCACTTAACGATAGGTAGCGTAACTCGACAGAACACCCCCCTGTAATGTTTTTTTTTTTTTTTTTTTTTTTTTTTTTTTAGTGGTTGCACACACATACACAAAAAAAAAACATTACACTGATAGCGCCATACCCTCGTACATTAATAGCGATCACACACATAGGATACAAAACAACAGAAGGTAGTCTCTCATAGGCTCTACCCAAGATCTTCCAGATAGTTCCAAAGAGGGGACCATACCCGCCAGAAGCTCTCAGACCTCTGGCGGAGGTCATAAGTCAATTTCTCAAGAGGAAGGAGAGATGTCAACTGAGAGAGCCATAAGGTCAGTGATGGGGCTTGTTTGGAAGACCAAAGCAACAAAATACATTTTTTGGCTATAAAAACCAACAAAATGAAAACTTGTCTCAACTGGGCATCAAACATGTCATCCAACTGAGCATTCAGAAAATACAGTGCGGGGCACATGGCAAACTTTACACTGAAAATATCCTCAATAACCAGATGCACTTCCCTCCAGAATGGTTTAATTTTATTGCAGGTCCAAAAAGAGTGAATAAATGTACCTCTCTGTGTCTGACATTTGAAGCATAGGTCCGATCTCTCTGGGTATATCCTCTGTAATCGTACTGGTGTTAAATAGGTTCGATGCATGAACTTAAAATTAAGTTCATGCACATTAATTGAAGTGCACTTGGGAAACAAGTTCACACAAACAGAGTCCCATAAATTCTGATCCAAGTCAATTTCCAGATCTTTCTCCCAAATAGCCTTTAAACTTATCAGAGTGGATGAGGATTCATTAGACAACATAGTGTATACCCTTGAAATCAGGCCTTTTGAATCGTACTTTTTAGAAAAAAGTTTTTCCATCTCTGTCATCTCGACCCGCAACTCCCCCTTATCTAGAAGAGACTTAAAGAAATGTCTAATCTGGAGATATCTATAAAAATCTGATTTTGATAGACTATACCTCTCCAGAATGACCCCAAAAGGCAACAGGGTCCCATCTGAAAATAGACAAGAGATACACTTAATTCCTCGTGTAAACCATTCAAGGAATCCTGTGCTATGCAACTGAGAGGGAATGTCTGGGTTGAGTGCGAATGGGGAAGACACAGAGAGACAAACAGGTATTTTTAAATACTTTTTAACATCCTTCCAGGTCAGCAGAGTATTGGATATAGCAAAAGAATCAGATACATCTTTCAACATTTCCACATTATTAATAAAAGGTAAATGAGATAGTGAAAGAGGGAAGCATGATTTGGATTCCATATTAACCCACAGTGAGTCAGTTCTGTTGGTACACCAGCTAATGATATGTTTAACCTGAGCTGACCAATAGTACAGTTGCATGTTTGGTACACCTGCACCCCCATTCTCTTTAGGTTTCATTAAATTGGTAAATTTAAGTCTAGGTTTTTTATTGTTCCAGATGAACTTTGAAAAGTAAGTATTTAAATCCTTAAAAAAAGAGTTGGATAGATAACAAGGAAGGGACTGGAATAAATATAGAAAACGAGGAAGAATGTTCATTCTCAGAACATTTATCCTTCCAAAAAAAGATAATGGTAGGGAGCACCAGATAACCAAGTCCGCCTTAATTTTATTCACCAGGGGCAAATAGTTTTTAGAAAAAAGATTATTAAGTTTTGGTGTTAAAAAAATTCCCAAATAATTAAATCCATCAACAACCAAATGGAATGGAAAGTCATCCCCCAAAAAAGTAGACAAGGATTGAGAGGAGCGAGTAGGGACATTGAATGGCAGTGCCATGGATTTTGAAAAATTTATTTTATAACCAGAAAGTGTACTATATTGAGCAATATTTTCCAATATTCTGGGAAGTGAATGGATAGGGTTAGAAATAAACAATAAAACATCATCAGCGTAAAGAGAGATTCTATGGTCCTCATTTCCCACGTCAATACCCAAAATATTGGCATCTGTTCTTATCAACTCGGCTAATGGCTCAATCACCAGAGCAAATAATAGGGGTGACAGAGGACATCCTTGTCTTGTTCCTCTTTTAATATGTACAACTTGTGACATTTGTCCATTAGTAAGAACTGTAGCTCGGGGATCGGAATATAAAAGTCTAACTAATTTAATAAAATTTGGCCCTAAATTAAATTTCTCAAGTGTAGCAAAAAGAAAAGACCATTCGACGCGGAAAAGACCATTCGACGCGGTCGAAGGCTTTTTCGGCGTCAAGTGAAACTATAAGTGCGGGGTGTTTAGATTTATCAAGAAAATCCACAATATTTAGTAGCCGGCGTATGTTATCAGAGGCATATCGCATCGTCACAAAGCCAGTTTGATCGGGTTTAATTACCTTTGGTAGTACAGCCTCCAACCTGCGAGCAAGTACCTTAGCTAAAATTTTGCAGTCAGTATTTAGTAAACTTATTGGTCTATAAGATGCACAATCCTGAGGGTCCTTACCCTTTTTCAAGATTAAGCAGATTGTTGCCATTTTCCAAGTGTCAGGTACCGAACCAGACTCATGAAAAACAGCAGATCATGAAAAACAGGTAGCAGAATTGGGTGAAGCTCAGGCCAGAAAATTTTAAAAAACTCAGGTGGAAAGCCGTCTGGACCGGGAGATTTATTGGAAGGCATGACTTGCAGTGCTTGAAAAATTTCCTCAACAGAAAACTCAGCATTTAGAGTTTCCCTGTCCTCCTCTGATATGACAGGAAGGGATAATGTGTCAAGAGAAGCCAAAACATCTGTCTCTGACATAGTATTCTCTGATTTATAAAGAGACTGATAAAAACTTTTAAAAGACCTGTTTATAACCAAAGGATCATATGTAATAGAACCGTCTGAGTTTTTCAAAGATTTAATAGCTCTGTCACTCTGTTCCTTCTTAAGTTGATGAGCAAGCAGCCGACTAGATTTGTTACCAAATTCATAAAACTTCTGTCTCGAAAAATTAAGTAGTTTTTTAATATGGTTCGTATGATTAAAATTAAGCTTAGCTCTCATCTGACATAATTTCACAAAATTTGACTGAGTGGGGGAGGATTTATGTAATCTTTCTAAACGAATAACTTCTGCTTCCAAATCCAAGCGTTCCTGAGCCTGAGTCTTTTTGACTGAAGAAGAATATGAGATAATGTCACCTCTGATTGTGGCTTTAGCTGCATCCCATAAAGTGGCTGATGACACAGGGGAGTACTTATTATCCTCCCAGAAATAACGGATACGTAGGCGCATAAAATCACAGAATTCCTTGTTTGTAAGCAAAGAAGAGTTAAACCGCCAAGTCCGACTGCTAGATACTGGGATGCCCAGTTTCATTTCCATGTAGACTGGAGCGTGATCAGACAGAACAATAGGACCAATTTTGCTATGAGATACAAGGTGGATCGAAAAATTAGGTATAAGTATGTAATCAATTCGTGAATATGAACTATGAGGATTAGAATAAAAGGTATAGTCTCGGACACTAGGATTTAATTCCCTCCAAATATCTACTAGCCCAGATTCCGCGCACATCTGATTGAGCACCGCTGCCGATTTTGAATTGGTTGAAAGAGAGGAAGACTTATCTAAGTTTTGATCCATGACAAAATTAAAATCGCCGGCCATAATCCCTAAATTTTTGCAGCTATTATTAAACAACAGGATTACATCAGACATAAATTTAGGGCAGTCCTCATTTGGGGCATAAATATTGAACATAGTGATATGCTGTCCGTACAACAAGCCCGAGATTAGAACGTATCTACCTTCAGGATCGTTTATTTGTTGCTCAAGAATAAATGGTAAATGTTTATTAATTAATATAGCCACACCTCGTTTCTTCGTATTAGAGTTGTAAGATGCAAAATACACTTGTCCCACCCAATCTCTTTTGAGTTTTAAATGCTCAAGGTCTGATAGATGCGTTTCTTGAATCATGGCAACTGATGCTCCCTCCTTTTTAAGAAAAGTCAAAATTTTCTTTCTTTTAATAACATGTCCCAAGCCTTTCACGTTCCAAGTTATATATTTAAACGAATCCTTCATTTTCAGTTTGAAAAATAAGAAACCAGAATGTGACCGCAGATGCGTAGAGCGCCGACTTAATTAAACAAAGAATCTTATGTGCAACCTTTTTAAATTTAAGAGACAAAAAAAAACACAAACAACCCATTCCACCCGCCCCAAGCCCCGTCCCCAAACGACGGGGCAGATCAAAGACTTGTAGGTCACCAGGCCCGTAAAACGGCGACCGCAGAAAAAAAGAGCAAAAAAGAAAAATAAAAAAAACCTCCATCCACATAAACCGTGAAATGGAACCAAACATCGCTCCAGAGTTTTACAGTAAACAGTAAAGTTTGTCCAGGTCTCGAAGAAAAAGTAAAGAATTATCAGCTGAATTAGAACAGAAAATATATCAAGAATATAATAAGAAATAACCAAAACTTTTTCTCCTTTGTTTAAATATCAGACAGCGCAATTCCTGACACCTTAACGATAAATATGAGAACCAGACAAAAGGCTACCTCTAATAATGTCTATAAAGAAAACAGAAAGAACACCATAGTGTGTACATTTTCAGCAGAATCACTTGTCACGTTCGATACCGGACAGAAAGCTTTTAGCCTCCTCTACGGTCGAGAACAGGCGGATCTTACCGCCGTAAAGACACCGGAGCTTCGCAGGGTAAGCAAATCCTCTAAACATCTGCCGAGCCGTAAACTCCTGTCTCAGCTGACCGAACTCGCGGCGTCTCCGGAGGACCTCAGCAGAGAGATCCTGGTAAAATCGAAGCTGCCCCCCATCGTGTGTTACCTCGCGTTTCTGTAGCGCGGCTCGCAGGACTGTCTCCTTGTCTGGGTATCGGAGAAAGCGCACCAGCACCGACCGCGGCGGACCGCGCTCAGGAGGCGCCGGTGCGAGGGATCTGTGAGCACGCTCTATTTCAGGAGCAAAGCCCGATGGAAGGCCGAGCCATTTCGGCAACATTACGCGTAGGAATTCCGCGAGAGGCGTAGAGCCCTCCGCTTGCTCAGGAAGACCGATTATCTTGATATTCTTTCGCCGCCCGCGGTTCTCCAGGTCATCAACCTTAGACTGAAGCAGCTGAGCCCTCTTCTCCAGCGCGGCTAGTTGGCTGCTCTGAGAGTTTGAACGATCCTCCATATCAGAGACACGGTTCTCCGCTCCGGACAGCCTGGTCTCGTTTGAAGCAACTCTCTCCGTTAAATCAGAGAGAGCTGTACAAAGTGAGGAAAGACTTGAAGTTAAAGTGTCCAGGCGTCTGTCAATAGTTTCCAGGCGTGTATCTAGCCGAGAGCCGAGTGCGCGAATCTCAGACAGCAAGTCGTCTTGAGTTGCTGGTGCTAATGGCGCCTGAGGTACCTCATGCTTAGCTAGTTTCTGCTTGGTCCCTCTGGCCGGCCGGGCAGACGAAAATAGCGGAAAGTCTCGTGCCTCCTGACTCTCAGACATCTTATTTCACATTCAGGGTCAAAAAAGTGGTGTTCCAAACTAATTTAAAGAAAGTAGCACTAAAAATAAAAGTTAAATGGAGCGGAGCAAAATCTCAAGCCGCCATCTTCCAGTGGGTAACGTGACACCCCCTTCCTCCCCCTGTAATGTTTATGAAGCTTGTATCCACCTCTGAAGCGAGTAGCCAAGTGCATTCAGACTGATGGCAGACGATACACCAAAGGTTACACTAGGTTCAAAGATTCAAAGAGTTTATTGTCATATGTACAGTACAGAAACGGGTTTCAGTGTACAATGATATTCTTTCTTTGCTCTTTACCAAGAATGCCAAATATAAGATAGAAAAAGTGCAAAAAAATACAATAAGGTTATAAATATTAAACTAATTGTCAAAGACATAAAAAAATAAAAGTTACTTAAGCAAAGAAATGTATAAAAAAAGTGCAAGTGCGAAATAATGCAGTTATGGACATTAACTATATATATTAAAAAAAGATTAACAATAAAGTGACGGCTGCAATGTAAACATGTTGAAGTAAAGTGCAGGGTTATTCCTGAGTTGTGTTCAAGAGTCTGATCGCAGGGTTATACCTGAGGAGTGTTCAAGAGTCTGATGGCCGTGGGGAAGAAACTGTTCTTTAACCTGGTGGTCTTGCATTTTACACTTCTGTACCTCCGGCCTGAGGGCAGAAGTGTGAACAGTCCATGCTGGGGATGGGGGGAGTCTTTGAGGATGGATGCAGCTCTCCTGTGGACTCTGTGGTGGTAGATGCTCTGCAGGGAGGGCAGTGGAGTCCTGATGATCTTCTCGGCAGTCTTCACCACTCTCTGCAGACATTTGCGCTCTGCCACAGTCGTGCTGCCGTACCACACGGTGATGCAGCTGGTCAGGAGGCTCTCGATCACACAGCTGTAGAAGTTGTTGAGGATCTTGGGAGACATCCCAAACTTCCTCAGTCTCCTCAGAAAGTACAGCCGCTGTTGAGCCTTTTTGACCAGCTGCGTTGTGTTTATTGTCCATGTGAGGTCCTGACTGATGTGGACGCCCAGGTATTTGAAGCTGCTCACTCTCTCCACTTCAAGTTCCCGGATGAACAGTGGCTGATGAGGTCTCCTCCCCTTTCTCATGTACACTATCAGCTCCTTTGTCTTGACTGTGTTGAGAGTGAGATTGTTGTCTTCGCACCATAACACCAGCCTGGTCACCTCACTCCTGTAGGCCGCTTCATCTCCGCCAGTGATGCGTCCTATCACCACAGTATCATCAGCGAACTTCAGGATGATATTGTCCTTGTGTGAGGCGACACAGCCGTGGGTAAACAGTGTGTAAAGGATGGGGCTGAGGACACATCCCTGTGGGGTGCCGGTGTAGGTGGTGATGCTGGCTGAAGTCCTGTTGCCAATCCTTACAGACTGGGGCCTGCCAGTCAGGAAATCCAGGAGCCAGTCGCAGAGGGAGGGGTGCAAGCTGAGTGTGGACAGCTTGTGGGTGAGTTTGTGTTGGATGACCGTGTTGAAGGCAGAGCTGTAGTCCACAAAGAGCATCCTAATGTAGGAGTCTTTGTTTTCCAGGTGTGAGAGGGAGTAGTGGAGGGCAGCAGAGATGGCGTCTGAGGTGGATCTGTTATGACGGTAGGCATACTGCAGTGAGTCCAGGGTGTCCGGTATGCTGTGCTGGATGTGGGCCAGCACCACTCTCTCGAAGCACTTCATAATGATCGAAGTGAGTGCTACTGGCCTGTAGTCATTCAAGCAGGTGGGGGGCTCTTCTTGGGGAGGGGGACGATGGTTGTGGTCTTGTAGCAGGTGGGAACAATGCTCTGGCTGAGGGAATGATTGAAAATGGAGGCCAGAACACCAGCCAGTTCGTTCGCACATGCTTTGAGGGCCCGCCCAGGAATGTTGTCTGGTCCTGCTGCCTTGCGGGGCTTGATTTTACTCAAAGCTCTGCAAACTTGGCCTGGTGATATTGAGAGTGTGGAGGAGGGGGGTTGGGAGAGCTGGGTGTGTGTACCCCTCTCAGTGTTGTTGCTGGAGGTCTCGAAGCGGGTGTAGAATGTGTTGAGATCATCCGGTAGGCTGTCTGTGGAGCTGATGGTGCTGGTGGTGCTCCTGTAGTCTGTGATGTGCTGCAGGCCTTGCCACATCCTCCTTGAGTCAGCAGTGGAGTAGAAGCCATCCAGTTTCTCCCTGTACTGCCTCTTGGCCACTGTGATGGTCTTCCTCAGTTTGTACTTCGCAGCTTTGTACTCAGTCTCATTGCCTGATCTGAATGCAAGAGAACGAGCACGCAGCATGTGTCGTACCTAGTTGTTGACCAAAGGTTTCTGGTTGGGGAACCTCTTCACCTGTACGGTGGGCACGATGTTGTCCACACACGTGCTGATGTAACCGGACACGTGCTCAGCATACTCCTGTATGTTGATTGAAGAGTCCCCCATAGTGGCTGCAGCCTCAAACATATCCCAGTCTGTTGTAGCAAAACAGTCCTGCAGGATGCCCTCAGTCTCCGGAGTCCATATTTTCACTGTTCTGGTTGTGGGGGTTGTCTGTTTCAGTCTCTGCCTGTATGTTGGGTACAGGAATAGGGAGATGTGGTCTGATTGTCCAAAGTGGGGGCGTGGTGCAGCACGATAAGCACCACGCAAATTACTGTACACGTGATCCAGCGTGTTTTTATCACGTGTAGGAATATCCACATGTTGGTAGTAATTGTGGAATACAGTCCATAGGTTGCACTGATTAAAATCACCAGCTGTGATGATGACGGCATCAGGGTGAGCCGTCTCCAGAGCGCTGATGATGTCATGGAGTGCACCGAGCGCTGCTGTGGAGTTCGCTCGTGGATGAATGTAAACAGAGCATAAAAACACAGCTGAAAATTCCTGTGGAAGGTAGTGGGGACGACATTTAAGCAGGAGAAACTCCACGTCTGGTGAACAGTGCTGATGAACTGTCTGAACGTCTCTACACCACGCATTGTTTAGGTATAACACTAGGTATAACACTAGGTATAAATAAATCATAATGGATTATAAATAAAAAAAAACTTCAAAATAAATGAAAATAAACTAACTGTATCCTTGGAAATTAAGCAAGCAATGCTATTTCTATGACGTTCCAAACTATTTATCTGGCATTGCAGAAATTGACCAAATGGCCTACTGGTGCAAATGCCCTACTACGGGCAAAAGGATAAAATAAAAGGGGTTTGGGACAAATATAGACCATTATACTGGCGAAGTGTAATTTAACTATGGTGTAATCTATGGTGTAATCAAACCAAAGCTGTGTCTTCCCACTGAAAGCAAAATTGACCAAATTAAAGTGCCTGAAACAAAAACGAATGAAAATTAGGAAGGCCCAGCCTCACAGCGCTTCAGGACTTTTATTTTGACAGCTTGCGGGACTAGAGCTAGAGTTCTGCGATGTGATTGGCTCCTCGGCGGAGCTCTTGGGACTCTTCAGTTTAGAAACACAGCAGCAGACTGTTGGAGCTTAAAGTGGATTCAGGGCTGTTTATTGTATTGGATCAGATCAAGTAACAGAGTCATTGTGATGTATTGATTGGACATGTTCTAAAAGTTTCAGCGCTTTGGACAGATGTTTGCTGTGGTATAAAATGAAGACTGTATTCTCTGTAGGTGAATATGGAAGGGTGGTTAGAGTTTCCTCCGGTCTCCAGTAAAGTGGAGCAGCAGAAGATCCAGCTCTGATCAGCAGCTCCACACCTCTGTACTCAGACTGCTCTGCTGGAGGAACACCATCAGCTCACCTGCTGCAGGTATGGAGATGTTCCACTCTTCACCTTCACACTGCTCTACATTTACTCTTAGACACACAGAAACACATTCAGAAGGAGCAGCATTTAACATCACACACAAGCAGCTTCATCCAGGAGCTGGAGGATCATCTTCTCCTAGTTATCTCTGATCAACACTTTCATTCTGCTTTATTTAAGGTGGACAGGAGATTTAGGGACTACTTACAAACCCTGAGTGGGGATTTATTGAGGGAATAATTCTCTTGTCTGGTGGGTTAAAGTGTTAAATTGTGCTGCTATTGTTTATAAACTCCTTCATGCTAACTATAGAGAAATCTCCTTTATGGTCACGTGTTTCTCGTTTGTGTACATAAAGTATATCTTTATGATCCTTTATTAATGTCTATGTGTAAAATAGATCATGTGATATTCAGCATGAGTGTAGAAACATTTATACAGCTCTGGAAAAAGTTAAGAAACCACTTTAAAATAATCACTTTCTCTGATTTAACTATTTATAAGTATCTGTTTGAGTAAAATGAACATTTTTGTTTATTTTTCTAAATCACTGATTCCAAATAAAAAATTAAAGCATTTTTGAGAAATAAATGAAAATGATGCAGATTTTTAAAACCTCAAATAATGCATTAGAAAACAAGTTCATATAAACAACAACAATACGAATGTTTTATATAAGGAAGAGTTTAGAATCAATAATTGGTTGAATAACCCAGATTTTTAATCCCAGCGTTCATGTGTCTTGGCATGTTCTCCATCAGTCCTTCACACTGCTTTTGGGTGACCTTATTTCACTCCTGGCACAAACATTCAAGCAGTTCAGCTTTGTTTGATGGCTTGCGATCATCTCTCTTCCTTTTATAGGTTTTCAATGGGGTTCAGGGCTCCCTCCCCACAGCAGGGTTGCCCTGTATTTAGCTCTGTCCATCTTCCCATTAACTCTGACCATGACTCACTATAGTTGTCCTGTATACAGACTCTCCCACCTGAGTTGTGGTCACCTGAGTGACCATGTGACTCTTGGCTGCTTCTCTGACCAGTGCTCTCCTTGCTTGATCTGTCAGTTTGGGGGAATGGCTATGTCTTGGTAGGTTTGCAGGTGCAGAATACTTTTTATGTTTTTGGATGATGGATTGTACAGTGCTCCTTGGGATGCTCAAAGCTTGGGGTATATTTTATAACCTAACCCTTCTTTAAACTTCTCCACATCTCTAACAAACCACTGAGGCCTTCACAGAACAGGTGTATTTATACTGAGACTAAATTAGATACAGCTGAGCTGGACTTCTGAAGGCAGTTTATTTGTTAAGGAAAAGGTTGACTGTCTGAATCACATCTTTATCCCCCAATAATAAGTTCCCAATTCAGCTGTTTCTCTTTTTCTCCCTTAACTCCCTGACATTTTCAATTAAAATTAGATATTCTTTTTCTGTGTTTCTTTCAGAACTCAATGCTATGCTGTTCCAAGTCTTATCCTGATCCCAGTGTCAACATTTCTAACTGGAGGAAGTTAAGCTGCACAAGTTCAGTCAGAAGATCTCAACATGGCATCCAAAGAAATCTTCAATACACAGCAAATTTCCTCTCCTACACCTCACAAGCAAATGCAGGAAAGTACATACAAGAAGAAAACTCACGTCTGCTCAGAATGTGGGAAGAGCTTTACTCAACAGTGTCACCTCCAGCAACACTGGCGCATTCACACTGGAGAGAAACCGTTTCACTGCTCAGACTGTGGGAAGAGTTTTAATGAACAAAGTAATTTTAGAAAACACCAGCGCATTCACACTGGAGAGAAACCATATCACTGCTCAGACTGTGGGAAGAGTTTTAATTTACAGAGTAGTCTCCGGCGACACCAGCGCATTCACACTGGGGAGAAACCATATCACTGCTCAGACTGTGGAAAGAGTTTTAATTTACAGAGTAGTCTCCAGCGACACCAGCGCATTCACACTGGAATAAAACCATATTACTGCTCAGAATGTGGGAAAAGTTTTACTCAACAGATTATGCTTACAAGACACCAGCTCATTCACACTGGAGAGAAACCATATTACTGCTCAGACTGTGGGAAGAGTTTTACTCATCAGAATTATCTCCAAAGACACCAGCTCATTCACACTGGACATAAACCGTATTACTGCTCAGACTGTGGGAAGAGCTTTAATAAACAGAGTCATCTCCAAACACACCAGCGCATTCACACAGGAGAGAAACCATATTACTGCTCAGACTGTGCAGTGTGCTTCAGGTATTTACAAACACTCAAGAAACACAAGTGCATAAAGACCAGTCTTGAAAGTGGGCAGTGATGCACCTAAAACCATTCCATGCCCCAATCCTGGCTTTGAACAGTTTCTGAAGAATAGTCATTAAACAAAATATAGTTGTAAGTACTAAGTTTTATGTCCAGCTTTTAGCCCATGCACATGGTTCCAATCAGAGCAGAGGACTGTTGCTTTGCCATGGCGGTCCAATTAAAGACACTTCTTACATGACACTTCTCACAACACACACCTCAGGACGAAGCCCCATTGACTGACCTTAATGCCATTCATGTATATTTTATAGTTTTCTATGAATTCTGCTTCCATCTGTTGTGTATGTTTCGGTTTACATAGGGCTTAGTGTTAATAGCATGTTTTATAATAATTTGTAATAATGTTATTCATATGCTTGTATTTTTTGTAGTTTTATCCAACTTCAAAGAAACCATTAAAGGGATGAATTGGGTACTCTCTTCAGTGTGGTGATTGGAGGAGTTGTTGAATCTGCTGATTTATGCAAGGTGTATAAGCATAAAATTGTAAAATTACATTCCACCAGGACCCTGGAGGAACAGAGCGCTAAACTAAACTAAAAATGCAGTTAATAACATTTGGACATAAATCAATGTAAAAACAGAGCAAGGACAAACCAATATATATAACATATATGACTGGGATAGGTACAGTTGATGCAGTGTAACAGATGGTGCAGTGCAGATACATCATACTCTTATTACTGAGTGTAAAGTATTGAGGATGAGGTGCAGAGTTGCTCTAATATATTCAGGCTGGCCCAGAAATATTTGGACAGAACCATGGTCTTCAATTATTTGGGCTCAGCATGTCACCACTTTGGATTTGAAATAAAACAACTTAAGATGCAATTAAAGAGTAGATTTTGGGTTTAATTTAAGGAATTGAAGAAAAATATACTATGTTGGAAATTAAGATTAGCTGTTTGGCAAAATAACCAAATAGATATATTTATAAACAAACATATATGATATTTGGCTGGTATATGCTGAAATCTAACTGATTTTAGGGGATTTTTTGAGGTGTTTATTCATTCTGGTGTAGCTGCCCAGAGTTGGGTTTGAGCCAGTAATCTGTGGTCTCCCAGGCCAGTGCTCAAAATGAATGGGCTTTCCAAAATCATTCTGTGGTAAATAAAATATGTTCAGAACCCTGTACATTTTATTCTGTTTACATTTTCACCTAAACATCACTGTATCTTCTGAATTGCAAGACGTTTAATAGTAACAATAAGAAAATCACAGCATAGCGGCTAGGAAAGTGAGAGGACTCGATTTGGCGCAACACCAGCAAACTCCGGTCATATTTTTACAGTATATTACAGCCTAATTAGCAACTAATGATCTAACTGCCCTCGCTGAGGAGAGCTGGGTGTGTTACAGCATGAAATCACTGAAACTAGCAGCACAGCGTTACTCCAGAACCAGGTTTAAACACTGTGGCACACTTTACCAGTGTAGCTGCTGCGGTATTAGCATGTTTATTTAGAGTAGCAGATTCTACGCTGTTCTACATGCTACTCTATCGTTAAGAGCTCTACTCATACCAGTCAACTGCCCTGGTTGTTCTGACAGACCAGTTACACAATCAAACTCAAAATACATAATTTGCTGTGCTGGAGATACTTAAACAGCATGTTTATTTCCCAGCCACTTTGAATCTGCAGCAGGTTGGTAAAGTGGGTTATAGTGGTCTGTTTATCTTATGAAGATTTGGATTTAACTTTATCATGCAGTAAAATGAATGAGTTTGATGATTCTGGCTTGTTGTTTTATTACATTAAGCCATGTTAAGATTTTTCCTTATAAAAGGTTTCAGTGGGAAGAAAACCCACGTTAAGCCTTTTTACAAGTGTTAAGTGTTTTTTTTAGACTCTTATTGGTTCTTCAGTTAGCTGGGGTAGCTCTGTGGTTCTGGAGTAACACTGTGCTGCTAGTTTTACACCCTGCTCCCCTCAGAGAGAGCAGTTAGTTGTTATTTGATTAGTTGGATCAGGTGTGGGGAAACGCTGCTCCAAAACCAGCATTAAGAACTGAGCATCTAATACTCACTTTCTCGTATTATCTGCCTTTTAAAGCTCTAACAGAGGCAACACCACTCAACATTACCAGTGTAGTTTAAGGCGCACTATCAATTAACAGCTATTTTTTGGTCTATTTTCATACAAAAGGCTTACCAGATTATAAAATACATTGTGCGACACTAGTAAGGAACAGGGGTGATGCCATATTTTCCTTCTAATTCAGCAGGACTCGCTGCTGGGTGGTGAGACCTGTAAAGCTATGCTAAGTAAACAAAACAAAAATTTATTTTAAGTCAAATACGTACTTGATGTTAATCTGCACAGATTTCCCTCCTGAAAACTGTTTATTTGGGTGAGTAAAGCACTTCTGTTTATTTACAGTAAGCTTACATTTCCAGATTTTCACTGAGGATGGGTGCAGTAACATTAGCCTGACAGTGCTACACTGAGAAACCCTGAGTCGCCACCTGGATTTAAGTAAGTAGATGATCTGGGGTTGCTGCAGTTGGTCAGGTCTAGGTTCAGCAACAGTATGTGCTTAAGAATGAGGTCAGCTGACTACTACTGTGATTTGCAGCTCACAGTGACAGGAAACAATGAAAGGAAAGTACTTAGACAAAAGTGTATCTAGGTAAAATGTCTCTGAGTAAAGCAGATATTTAATAAAATAGATGAATATATGTTTGAGTAAATGTTTAATACTGACAGGCATTTATAAGATTTTGTTGGACCTTGCAAAAAAAAAAGAGGCCCAACAGTTAAACCTTGTAAAATTCATAATAAAATCTTGGTCAGCTTACCAACAGTAACTGAAAATGAAACAAAAAAAATGTCTGTATATGTTTGTAAGAGATAATGCTGTGGGGTAAGATAAAATACAACATTAGTTGAGTAATGTTTAAGTTACAATTCTAATGTTAAATTACTTGTGTAGTGACCAAATACCTAAAATAGTTAACTGCAATATTTGTTTACTAAAAGGGTTTTGAAAAATATGTGATAACTACAATTGCAACATGTGCCTAAACTTCCCTGTTCTTTAGTATGTTTTTTTTTTCTCTAGTTTAACCAATGGTCCTCAATAATATATATTTTCAAATATATATTATTTATTAATTAATACATTCAGGCGTTGGAGATCAACACTGTTTAAATGCACGGTGCGATTTCTTTCTTTTTTTTTACTTTTATTTTGACAGCTGGTTGCCGGATGTAACGCCAATGGCTCCTGGGCGGGAGTAAAGTTCTGCGATGTGATTGGCTCCTCAGCGGAGGTCCCGGTGTCTGCAGCTGGGGGTCTTTAGTTTGGAAACACAGCATCAGACTGTTGGGAATAAGGTGTATTCAGGGCTGTTTATTGTTTTAGATCAGATCAAGTAACAGAGTCATTGTGATGTATTGATTGGACATGTTCTAATAGTTTCAGCGCTTTGGACAGATGTTTGCTGTGGTTTAAAATGAAGACTGTATTCTCTGTAGGTGAATATGGAAGGGTGGTTAGAGTTTATCCCGGTCTCCAGTAAAGTGGAGCAGCAGAAGATCCAGCTCTGATCAGCAGCTCCACACCTCTGTACTCAGACTGCTCTGCTGGAGGAACACCATCAGCTCACCTGCTGCAGGTATGGAGATGTTCCACTCTTCACCTTCACACTACTCTACATTTACTCTTAGACACACAGAAACACATTCAGAAGGAGCAGCATTTAACATCACACACAAGCAGCTTGATCCAGGAGCTGGAGGATCATCTTCTCCTAGTTATCTCTGTGATCAACACTTTCATTCTGCTTTATTTAAGATGAACAGGAAATTTAGGGGCTACTTACAAACCCTGAGTGGTGATTTATTGGGGGGAATAATTCTCTTGTTAAATAATCATTCAGGGGTCTGATAGTTTAGTAAACAGTCCTGGAGACCCAATACTCCCGATAGTTTTGTGTTTTTCTACCCAGAACATTAGGAACTTGTACTGTGGCCAATATACATTTAAAAATCACATAATTTGACATTATGTGAATTACGGTGAAGTGACGTGATGAATAGAATCGTTGTACATTGACACATTGACATTTGGAGATATGTCAATGAGCAGGTGTCCAAATTCTTGATGTTTTGTTTGCCACTGAGTCATTTGATTTTGATACCTTGGGTCCCATCTGATACTTTGGCAATGCAGTTAAAAAAAAAAAAACACACACATCCTAGTTGTCTGTTAAGTGTTTTGCTTAATTTATTTTTTAATTTTTTATTAAAACAACTGTATCAAAACAGCCAATTTTTATTACAAAATAAAAGTACTAAATAGCCATATACATTATTTTCACTTGAATATTGATCTTTTCTTAAATAAACAAACTAAAAAAAGTCACAACAACAATAATTCTTTGATTAATCATAGTGAATCTCAATTTTTATTTTTTAAATGCTGGTATTTTTTGTGTAATGTAGGGAGGGAGACAGTAATACTAATGTAGTGTGGTTAAGGCCTGGCCAAATATACTTTTTATTGTATTATAATAGGGTAGTTTTAATGTTTTTTTAAGTAGACTAATTTAATGACATAAGGAGATAAACACTAGGGTAGGTGCATATATCGCTTTATTTTTAAAAGAGAAAAAAATGCATGCGAGCGACAGTTTTTCTTGAAATTGCCCTATTTTTGTGCAAAAATACATTATATAAGACAGTTTTTTCTAACATACCACATAATAATTACTTTGCATAAAGTCTCAACTCTTGTTCAAGAGGAGCTTCCAGCATACTCGGCAGTTGCCTCCTTCTCTGTTGTGTGTTCAGTTTAGCTGTGTCTAATGGCTTCTATAAGCCTTATGGTTCTATAAACAACAATGTTACTCAGTGAGATTGAGTCTGGAATGTGCTTATTGATATTTTTTTGATGCAACTCATAATTGTGGCAGCTGAATAATTTGATTACTTAGGAACATTCTCTGTTTATCTGGAAATTTAGTCCATACAAACCTACAAATTAGCATTTTTATTAAGGAAAATATTGACTGTCCAAATCAAATCTTTATCCCCCCATAATGAGTTTCCTAATGCAATTGTTTCCATTTTTCACCCTTAACTTATATTTTTCTGACATTTTCAATAAAAATTGTTTTTCATTTTCTCTGTGTTTCTTCCAGAAGTGAATGCTATGCTGTTCTAAGTCTTATCCTGAACCTACCTTCAACATTCCTAACCAGAGGAAGTTTAGCTGCACAGATACAGTCAGAAGATTTCACCAAAGATTTTAAGCTGCTGAATGAAGAGGAGAACATGGCATCCTGTGAAATTTCCAATACTCAACAGACACCCTCTTCTACACCTCACACACAAATACAGGATAGTACAAGCAAGAAGAAAACTCACTGCTGCTCAGACTGTGGGAAGAGTTTTACTACACAAAGTAATCTCAAAAAACACCAGCGCATTCACACTGGAGAGAAACCATTTCAGTGTTCAGATTGCGGAAAAAGTTTTAATCATCAGAGTAATCTCCAGCAACACCAGCTCATTCACACTGGAGAGAAACCATATTACTGCTCAGACTGTGGGAAGAATTTTAATCATCAAAGTAATCTCCAGCAACACCAGCTTATTCACACAGAAGAGAAACCATATCACTGCTCAGACTGTGGAAAGAGGTTTAATACACAAAGTAGTCTCCGGCGACACCAGCGCATTCACACAGGAGAGAAACCGTATCAGTGTTCAGAGTGTGGGAAGAGCTTTAAAACTCCGAGTCATCTCAAAGAACACCAGCGCATTCACACTGGAGAGAAACCATATCACTGCTCAGAGTGTGGAAACAGTTTTACTCAACAGAGTATCCTAAGAAAACACCAGCGGATTCACACTGGAGAGAAACCGTATTACTGCTCAGACTGTGGGAAGAGTTTTTCTCAACAGAGTACTTTCCAACAACACCAGCTCATTCACACAGGACATAAACCATATTACTGCTCAGAATGTGAGAAGAGTTTTAATCAACAGAGTCATCTCCAAATACACCAGCGCATTCACACTGGAGAGAAACCGTTTCACTGCTCAGACTGTGGGAAGAGTTTTACTCAAAGGAGTATCCTTACAAAACACCAACGTATTCACACTGGAGAAAAACCATATCACTGTTCAGAGTGTGGGAACAATTTTACTCAACAGAGTACTTTCCAACTACATCTGCGCATTCACACGGGAGAGAAACCGTATTACTGCTCAGACTGTGCAGTGGGCTTTAGGTATTCACAAACATTTGAGAAACACAAGTGCATTAAGAGCAGACTTGAAAATGGTCAGTGATACACCTAAAACCTTTCCACATCCCAACCCAGATCTATTGGTAATGGGTAATGTGAGAGGGAACAATTGATTTAAAGGGTTTCTGAAGAATAATTATAAAACAAAATATAGTTATGTGTACTATGTGTTATGTCATGCTTTCAGGCCATACAATAAATGTTGAAAATGATATTACCCGGTAAATCCATCCATTAAATCTAGCTCAACCCTCCCATCTCAACATTTCCAACTCAGTCGTCCTATCTCAACGCCTTGCATCTCAACCCTCCCAGAATACACTGTTGGGAGTTTAACCTCAGTCTCAACATTTAGCCAGATTGTTGCGTTCTTTCAGCTGCTGATCGACAGCTTTCCATGGCATCCAGCAGTCTTTCAGTGGTCTACACGAACATCTGTACACAGAGATATAGACACAATAAAACTAATGCACAGAATATTCAGACATACAGTACCAGTAAAAGTTTCAAGAGTTTTTTATTATTATTTTAAGATGTTCTGCATTATGGATTAGTCTTAAAGTCATCCAAACTATGAGGAAAAACATACATAATTATTTTGTAAAGAAAAGTGTTAAACAAATTAGAATATGTTATATATTTTACATTTTTCAAAGTAGATGACAGCTTTGCACATCTCTGCATTTTCTCAGTCAGCTTAATGAGGTAGAGTCACCTGGAATGGCTTTCAGTTAACAGCTGTGCTGAACTCATCAAGAATTCATTAATTTACCCTCTTAATTGTCTTGTTTGAGAGCATCATTTGTAAAGTTGTGAAAAGGTTAATATACAGTTTATAGCCCTATTTGAGTAATGTTCTAATTCATATTATGACTCAACTAAGTAAAAAAAAATACTTTAAGATATGTCAGTCAGTTTCAAAACATTTCAAGAATTTCGAAAGTATCCTTAAATGCAGTCACAAAAAAGACCATCAAAAATGTGATGATGAAGGAAGAGCAAGAGTTAGCTCTGTTGTACAGGATAGGTTCTGTCAGAGATACCAGCCCCAGAAACTGTAAGTTAACTTCTCCCCAGCACCTAAATGCTTCACAGAGTATTTTGGTTTGTTTAACGCTTTGTTACTACACACAAGTTTTTACACACATTTAAAAAATGTGCTCATTCTTAAAGTACTGGTACTAATTAAATGGGGTATTGTAACATTTTTAAGCTTAGGTAAAGTCTTGATATACTAACATAGATCTTTCCGTATAGAAAGAACACGTGTCATATGAACAAGGTTGCACAAATTGTGCAAAGAGCTGTATATAAAGAACACAAATGATTTCCAGAGACAAGAGCTTATCAGTGCTGCTGATGCTGATGTAAAATTTACCTTTTACATAAAGATCATTTGAGGTTATGTATTGTATGTTTAATATTTTGTCTGGTTTTCTGTCTGTGATCACATTTCTGTAAAGCTTTTCTGTAAAGTTTTGTGACGTCAGTTGTAAAAAGCATTATATAAATACATTTTTAATTATTTAATAATGAGCACAAGTGTAGTTTTTATCAGTAGCTGAATTTAGGGAGTCTTAACTTGTTTAAGAAAGCTGGTCATACAGGCAAGAACATAGACATTGTTACGTGTGTGAAGATAAAGATTTTTTTTTTCATAAATAGGCGTGTTTTCAACATAATTAAGAAAACTTAATTTAGCTTGGGAATACAGTTGGCATTGCCAGTGGCCACTAGCCATCTTCATTAACACCAGCAGTCTATTAGCCTAGCTAGCATTAGACCAACAGTTGCATTCTGTTGTTTTAAAGGTATTAACCACAGACTGGATTAAACTATAGTCATAATCCAGATATTCTGTAAAACCACAGGATCTACAAACACTAACCAGCACAAACACATCTATCTGTTGTTAAAAACAGTGATTAATGTCGCTTGGAAATACAGTTAGCGCCGCCAGTTAGCCGCTAGCCATCTCCATTAACACCAGCAGTCTGTTAGCCTAGCTAGCATTAGACCAACAGTTGCATTCTGTTGTTTTAAAGATATTAACTACAGACTGGAGTAAACTATAGTCATAATCCACATATCCCATAAAACCACAGGATCTACAAACACTAACCAGCACAAACACATCTATCTGCTGTTATAAACAGTGATTAATGTCGCTTAGAAATACAGTTAGCATCACTAGTTAGCCGTTAGCCATCTTCAGAAAAATCTGCAGTCTGTTAGCCTAGCTAGCATTGGGCCGTCAGCTGTAATCCAGTGTTGTGAAGGTAATGGGTAACTAACTCAAGTGAACTACAACCATAATCCACACCGTATATCAAACCACAGATCCTACCCACTCTAACCAGCACTAAGAATTCAACCTGTTATTTAAAAAACAGTGATTAATTCAGCTTGTAAAAACAGTTAGCCGTTAGCCATTGCAGCTAATCCACTAATTGCTACATGTCATAATAAAAGTCATCAGATCATCTTGTAGACTTACACTTGTAAACCAAGAACAATAAAGAAAATACATTTTATTTTATTTTGACTTTACTAATATGGTAAAATGACTAAATTCTCTTAATAATTACATCTAATTTTAAGCAGGGCTGGTATAGATTATTACTGCAGTGCAACACATTTCAACTATTAATGTAAAAAAATGTCTTACAGTGTACCGGTAGTTACTTCCCAGATAGCCACCGAGTGCTGGCCCAGAATTGGGCCTTAGCTGGTTTCTGACTGTCCTCAAAGCAGGCCCAGAACCGGCCACCGGACTCGGCCCAGTGTCTTTTTGAACGTAGGACCAGGACTGGGCCTTATTCGGTTTCTGACTCCTCAAAGCTGGCTGGGAGTCGGTCACCGGACTCAACCCAGTGTCTTTTTGAATGTGGGGCCAGGTCTGGGCCTTATTCAGTTTCTGACTGTTCTGGAAGCTGGCTGAGATTCGGTCACCGGACTCGGCCCAGTGTCTTTTTGAACGTAGGACCAGGACTGGGCCTTTTCCGGTTTCTGACTCCTTGAAGCTGGCTGAGATTCGGTCACCGGACTCGGTCCAGTGTCTTTTTGAACGTAGGACCAGGTCTGGGCCTTTTCCGGTTTCTGACTCCTTGAAGCTGGCTGAGATTCGGTCACCGGACTCGGTCCAGTGCCCAACATTGGGCTGAATAGAGTAAGCAAACTGCTTGTAACTGAAGGTACTTTGTCTTTTACTGTTGGTAAGAACTAGGAGATTCAGGAACCTACAATGTTATTCCTACTACTACAAGCTATTTGTACATAAAATTTACGTAAATAACCACTTCGTACATCAGTACATCAATATGATTATTATATTATTATATTATATTATATATATTATATATTATTATAGGAAACATTAATAAGGAACTTACCATTGGTTTAAATAAAGTATTTTGTTTACTCAATTAGTGTTAATGAGAAAAAAATGCTCAAAGAAAGACATAAAACAAAGAATTATATTAAATTTATGTTTAATTCATAAATTTTACATATTAAAAAAAAAGGAAAAAAAAGAAAACAGAAACAGAATACAATTTGCAAATCTGAATCGAATTGTGGGATTCCCAAAGATTCACAGCCCTACTCTGTACTATGAATAACATTGGTTTAATAGGTTTAAGGTTAAAGGTTTGGCACCTGTGGACTTCTTGTTACTTTTTACCGTATTTATTTTTATTTGCATCTGTTTTAATGCATGGTACCTTTGCTACGTAAAACTCTCTTAATATTGAGATAATTGGTTTTAAGAAAATTGCATCGGCCTAAAACATTTTCACAGTAATGTACATACACACATACTGTATAGGTTTTTGTGTGTGTTTGATCTGTACTATGGAGGACCAAAAATGACATAAGTATAAATTAATAAATGCACAGAAATACATAAATATAGACATAAATAAATGAATAAATAAATACATGTTGAAATAAATAAATAAATAAATATATAAATAAATGAACATATAAATGAATGAATAAATAAATAAATACATGCATAAATATTTGCATAGGTAAATAAATAAATTAATAAATATATTTCTTATTTATTTATACATTTATTTATATATTAATGTGCATTTATTTATTTATTTATTCATTTATTTATTTCACCATTTCTACATTTATTCATTTATTTATTTCAACATTTCTACATTTATTTATTTCAACATTTCTACATTTCTTCATTTATTTATTTTCACATTTCTTCATTTATTTATTTCCACATTTCTGCATGTCTATGGTAATTAGAGCAATTAAAGCAGGATTGGTTGCGGGACACAGAAGTACAGCGGCTGTCTTTATACAGTAATTCACAAGAAAACAGACATGGGGGTTCCAGTAAAGAAGTGTTTTACACACCAGTACAGTGGTGTATACACCAGTACACCCTACAGAACAGTGTTTTACACACCAGTTGTGATGGAAGGTGTTTATTGAAATGATTCATAATCAATGACGTGTGATGATTCATAAACAATGACGACTATTAATGATATTACTTTTTGTTCCATGCAATGATAATGTGTACTCAGGAGCATATCTAAGATGCTGAGTGAGAGTTTTTCTATCTGGGGAAAGCAGTGTGTGTCTATGTATGTGTGCACGTCACGGATTGTTCTGTCTACAATTCTGGCGCCAGGGTCATTTTTCCTTCTGCTTGCGGTGTTTTGAGAACCAGTCTGATATGCTCACTAAGGGATTATGTCATACCACCTGTCAGAAGAAGTTGACGTGTCACAATGGTGGCACTGTGCCCATAATTGGGAAGTAAGGGATGGGAGGATCTAAAAGGTATAAAGAGAGCATGGCACTCTTGCAAGGGAGGAGTTCACTCTGTATTCATTACGTGTGGCTTCTCAATAAATCTTGTTACTCATTCTGATCAAGACTCAGAGACTCTGAATATTTCTTTCTTCCTGTCATTATTTTCCACCACAATTTGGCGTCACGGAACAGGATGAGCATGGTCTTGCGGCGGAGGGGGAGAGACTAAGCACCTGCCGAGGACGCTCTCCAGCAAAACAGCTGGGCCCCAGAAGCAAGGGAAAATTCCACAGAATAAGGACGAAGTACCGCGGGGGCAGGTGCGGCCTCTCACCCCTCATTCGCAAATCCAGGCCTCATCAACAAACATTGGTGGTGAGTGACAGGTTAACTAATTTACTCATTAAGGAAATTTTAAATGTAAACAATTGTTCTTAAATTAATTTACTCCCCTCCATCCTTCCTTCAGCACTCCGCCCTGGACAGTGTATAGTTACATGACGGTGTACAAGACTAGCCTGGTCGTGAGGCCTTTATTGATGTATGTAAATATATCTTTAAAGTAAAGAGAAGACTAGCCTGGTCGTGAGGCCTCTATTGATAGACGTGTCATTAGAGTATAGGTCCCGGGACCGTGGGGAGGAGTGCATAAATAATACTAATAGTACAGGGTACTGATTGTGTATTAAGCAGGGATAGAAGAAGGAAGGTGAGACGTGATTATTGGGGCTAAATTACTCTGAGTCATTAAAATCGAATGAGAGAACAAAATGGGATCCCAAGTAACTAAAGAATTGAAATTTAATCCAAAAATTCATGACGCAGCTCTTTTCAATCAAATGAGCCAAGACTATATGTGTATGTCTGTGCGTGTGTGTGTTTATGTAGTGTTGTTCAAAGGTTTGGAATCATTAGCATATAAACCCAATATACATATATTAAAGTAGGGCAGAATATTGAGCCATGCTGGTACTGTTCAATGTAACAATGTAACATGCTGTAGAATTCTGAGGATGACAGTTTAGTGAATATGTGAGACAGCTTCATGTTTGAGTAGTAGTGATGAGTTATGTACAAATGTCCACATTGTGAAAGTCATCCCTGATTGAAACAGAAAAGAGATGAGGATTCCAGGCTTTTGATACAATGTGTGTGTGTGTGTTTCTGCGTGTGTTGAATAAAGCAGTGAGAGAGATAGACAAAACATCTCTTCTCTGCTATCTTCTATCACATTTGGTGTGTGTAAGTGTGTATGTTTCTAACATTTGTCTAACTCTGATATTCTATAAGCGAATCTAATGATGAATATAATGTGTGTGTGGCTGTGTCAGAATCGCTCCCTATTCCAGAAATAGTGCACTATATAGTGTAAAACCATTTTTGCAATACTGTTTAAAAACCGCAGCAGTACATTCTGTTCCCTATATAGTTCACTATGAAAAACCTAATGCATCACAAAATTTAGAAATTCCAAAATATACTATAATGCAATGCAGTGCTGTTGTATTAGACGTCCTCAGAGCAGGACAAACATGGTTTATTGTTTGGTTGTTCCATAATTCGTTTAGTAAATAGAAAATGCTACATAGTGAAAGAGTTAATGAGTGAGCCATTCTGAACACAGCTTCTGTCTTCATGTGGTTGAGGCCTTTTCTATTATTATTCTTTTTTATTGAGACTGATTTCAGCTCAGTCTCAGCTGAATGAGATTTAAAGAATACACATATCTAATTTCTCTAGTGGTTCTCATGTATCTCAGTCTATGCTGATCTTTTGATTCTCTTAATGAGGATGGTAGATTTTAGAAACCAGTAAGGAAAGATCTTACTTTCTTTGGAAAGCTTTAATTTGACAAACTTAATATTGTATCTATTACGAGCTGCAGTGAATTGGGTCTCTCTTTCTGACTTTTAAACAAGGAGACATCAGATGTTTTAAAAAAAAAAAAAAAAAAAAATGGAGCTTTTTGTTTTGCTTTCCATATGTTTTCTATTTCTCGCAATGAAGAACTTGCTTGCATATTCTTGGCTATATTTTGAGTCCCCATCAGAGCACAACAATATAATGTTAATGTTTATACAGTTTAGAAATATCAAGCATCGTTTGGCTGGAAATAATTTTTGTTTTAGTTATTTCATGAGGCTAAACAATTTTTAACCATGTTAGAATTCCTTTCAGGATTTCTTTTTTATTATTATTTTTTTCTTTTAAGGTTTTTTTTTGGAGGGATTTTTCTCTTTTGACTGATTGTTGCTCAGTGCTGTTTTCTGGGTGTTTGAGAAGGCGGGGGTGGTGCTCATCACAGGAGTTTTGACCCTCAGAGACAGGGTCCTCTGCAACAGTACTGTGAACATCATCTGAACCAGAGCACTTCATGAGGAGAGTCTCAGATGAGAGACTGTGTTTGGTCCAGCTGTCGGTCGATGGCTGGACTGCGTCTTCACCGGACCTGCTGTGATTGAAATGTTACAGCACTGGTCCAGGAAACTGGTTTCAGATCTGGAAGAACTGAGCGATCAGAGACCGCTTCAGACAGCACCTGCTCAACCATCAACACCACCCACCCCCAGCAGCCAATCAGCCCAGTGGATCCACCCCTCAGCCTGAGCCAGCAACAGAGACGTGAGACCAGATTTTTTATTTTTATGCCTGTTTACTTTTTTTCCATTAAAAGGAGTGATTTTATTTAATTTTTGATGTTTATGCCTCATGTAGAAAATGTTTGGTTAAACTTTAAATCTGGTGGTGACTCAAATTATGACTGTTTTACCTTTCTTTTTAAGGAAAAAAAAAGGGAGGTTTTAGCTTTTTTTGTTTCTCTTTTAAATAGTGTTTCTCATCAAAAACTTTGATGAATTAAAAATAATATCTAGTTCAGGAAAAAAAATCTTTAATTTCATTGTAAACAGTAGCCAAGCATGGTTGCTGGGCAGATTAATACATTAGAGGCCTATCACTTATTGGCCCTCAATTTTTTTTACTGAAAAGTTCTTTTAGGTTTACATTATGTAATTTATGTTGCCTAATGACTATGATTTGTATAAAACATTTTAATAACAATCATCTCCATTAAGGCTTATGTAAGGGAAGTTGTTTACTGGCTTTTGACAAAATTAATACATATAAACTCAGATGTAGTTGTAACTAGCTAAAGTAACCAAGCATGCTGGCTTAAATAAAATCAACCATTTAAAATCTTATTAATACATCAATGTAGACTATCAACTACAAAAAGAGCTTTGCTTGCTCCAAAAGTTTTTAAAAAAAATATATATAGGGTAAGATAGAAATCTTTCTCTTATATGTGCATTAATATTAATGCTAAATTAATTCAATATATATAATAATAACTAGCTTGCTAAACCACCAGCTAACAGTCTTGCAACTATGCCAAACAAGTGAAACTTAAATATGTTTTTATTTTTTGCAATTAATTTACAGGTAGCACAGTTCGCAAAAATATATATTGGAACTGAACAAGGAAAATAAATATTAGGCCAATGACTTCTAACAGGACCACTGCAGCTCATAGCTTCAAAATCACTGTCATAGGAACTAGTTAGTCTAAACTTAGGTGGACCACCCCTACAACAGCTTGTGGACACAACTCCACACACATTAAAATTCTAACATCAGCCAAATGTTTTTAGACTCAAGTTAACAGATGGAAAATAAGTTTACGAAGGATATAGAGGAAATGCACTGACTGCATCATACTCATCAGAGTTTTGGAAGAACTGAACTCTCTACTCAATAACTAAAATAAAAAGGGGGTGTTTTATGCTCTTTGTGTGTTCGCCCTCAAATAACAGCACTAATCAGAATAAATATTATGAGCAATGCTTTAAGGATTTCTGAGTATGTGTAAAGTTGAGGATTGTTTGTCTACAGATTGGCATTAAGAATTTTGGCACATAACAAACTATTTTAAAATAAATAAAACTAAGATTAATCTGAAGTGCACAAATAAGTTTTAGATGTGCTTCAAAGGAAGAACTGGGTGATCCCTGATGGATATAAACTGATAGAGAGTTACAAATCTTTGGTGCATAAATACAGAATGCAACGCTAAATGTTCTCAACAAATGAGCTGGAATTGTCGATCTGTCAGGAGTCCTGATATATACTTAGCTGCTAAGCCATTAAGAGATTTTTTACACTTTTCACACTAAATGAATATTAAAATCCAATCTAAATAATCTTCTCTCTTTTTTTTTTTTGTGTGAGTTAGAACTGTAGCTGCAGCATTTTGACCACGATGTAATTTGTAAATTGTAGAGAATAATAATTGTAATCCAGAGAATAATGCATTACAATACTCTAATCAAAACAAAGGTGTAGATCAGCTTCTCAGCATCTAGTGTAAGAAAATGTCTAATTAATGTATAAAAAATATATACATTATTGTGGTTGAAGATTAAATTAGACAATGTGAAAGGTTAAAAGAAAATAAGAAGGCATTTGATAAATAAATGTTGAGACTATGTATTCTATAGTCTAGAGCGAAAACAGTGACAATGTTGAAAAACATTGACTTGATTTTAACACTTTTAAACTTCATGTTGTAATTCTGAAAAAAAAAAAAAGAGAAAGTTAATGTAGTAAAATTTGTTTATGAATCTTCTCAGATCCATGGTGGGCATGACGAGGCAGGGAGAGTCCGGCGTGGGGACTGGTGTGCAATAGGCCCCAGCATGTCCACA
The DNA here is from genome assembly GCF_023375975.1 of Astyanax mexicanus. Lineage (NCBI taxonomy): Eukaryota > Metazoa > Chordata > Actinopteri > Characiformes > Acestrorhamphidae > Astyanax > Astyanax mexicanus. Next base: position 50,536,573 of record NC_064415.1, read on the forward strand.
GCTGAGATGAAGAAACACTTGTTCTCATACTCTGTATGCGGACACTTGTCATGACTCCCGGGGCTTCTTAGGCGTTATGTAGACCATCATGGAATCTTGGATGATTCCATTTGGTCTAGAAGGGGGGAGTGAAGGGTGTGATTGGAGATAACCACACCTTCACACTCTTATTCTTAAATGTTTTATACATTTATATATACAGTTATTATTTTTACTGTTCACTTTATAATTCACTTAAAGACCTTATGATCTTTGCTCTCTTTTTAACTGTCACTATGACAAGGCTTTGGAGGTTGTTTTTTTTACTTTTTTCAGGAATCAGGAAGGTCAGAGTGTTTTCATCAACAGTGAGAGCTGTGAGGAGAATGTGACCCTGAGTGGCAGAGAAGCTTCACTGCTGTTCTGCTGTTCTGGGACCAGTGCATATGAACTAGGAGACAACAAGTTATCTGAGTGAAGTGCTGGAAACCTCTCCTCAGATAGCCAGAAGATCTTTACATCCACTCTTTTCCTCTGTCTCATCTTCTTACAGACTTTAGGACACTTAAGGACTGTCTGCTGTGTTCATGAAGGACACAGTGCTGAACAACATCATGATAAGAACTTGTTGCTCAGACAGGCTGGAGCGGATCACGTCATTAAAACTGGACAACATGCTGTTAACTGGACTCTGCTGACGTAATCATATTGATAAGTTCTGTACAATCACATGTCATTTGCAAAATGTATAACTGCTTGGATGAAGTATGAGGAATTCTCTCTGGCCCTCGACTGGCTTTAGTTTATTTCTTTCTTTCTCTCTCTCTCTCTCTCTCTCTCTCTCTCTCTCTCTCTCTCTCTCTATGGGTTGCAAATGTGTTGATCTATCGAGATTTTATTTGTTGATGTACTTTTACTCTTTTCTAATATATATCTATTAATTTTTGTTCCGCCATATGCAGAAGAAAGGCCAGTTCCTGCAAGTTGCAGTAGATACAATAGAGTTAGATACTGCATTTAGGCTGGACCGTTTGTTTGATGAAGGTAAAGAAAATTATCTGTAAAAAATTATTATTGATTCAGAATCAAAGGGGGGAGTGTGATGGAAGGTGTTTATTGAAATGATTCATAATCAATGACGTGTGATGATTCATAAACAATGACGACTATTAATGATATTACTTTTTGTTCCATGCAATGATAATGTGTACTCAGGAGCATATCTAAGATGCTGAGTGAGAGTTTTTCTATCTGGGGAAAGCAGTGTGTGTCTATGTATGTGTGCACGTCACGGATTGTTCTGTCTACAATTCTGGCGCCAGGGTCATTTTTCCTTCTGCTTGCGGTGTTTTGAGAACCAGTCTGATATGCTCACTAAGGGATTATGTCATACCACCTGTCAGAAGAAGTTGACGTGTCACAATGGTGGCACTGTGCCCATAATTGGGAAGTAAGGGATGGGAGGATCTAAAAGGTATAAAGAGAGCATGGCACTCTTGCAAGGGAGGAGTTCACTCTGTATTCATTACGTGTGGCTTCTCAATAAATCTTGTTACTCATTCTGATCAAGACTCAGAGACTCTGAATATTTCTTTCTTCCTGTCATTATTTTCCACCACACAGTACATAACAGGACAGTGGTGTATACACCAGTACACACTGGTGTACCGGCGCACACCCCGCTGTGCTGCTGTGTGTCCCGGCGCACACTCCACAGTCCTGTACTTCCGGTATCAGTGAGAAGGAAACAAAGGGACGGCACAGCAACATCACGGCTATAACCCCTACTGCAGTAACAACTGCTGAAAATAAATGAGGGTCAACAGCTTCAAAATGTTGCCGCTGCAGGCCAAGACAGGAGCAGTAGAGCCAACACTTTTGCAGCTCAAAAACTAATCCTGCTTTAGAGCGAGGATAGGACCACCTACCTAACTATCATACAAATGCAGAAATACAGAAATAAATAAATGTGGAAATAAATCAATAAATAAATGTGGAAATAAATGAATGAATAAACAAATGTCAAAATAAATAAATGAAAAAATAAATAAATGCACATATAAATGAATAATTAAAAAATATATAAAAAATAAATAAGAAATGTATGTATTATTTTATTTATTTAACTATACAATTATTCATGCGTGTATTTATTTATTTCTACATTCATGTATGCATTTATTTATTTATACATATGTAATTTTTGGTCCACCATACTGTACTACTTAAATAAATAAATAAATCTACATTAATTATACGGAAAATGTGTTGATTATAGATATTAAAATAATATAAGACAATTAAAATAAAGATAATTTAATAATTCATTGATGTCTCCTCCTCAGTAAATTTATATCTTACTCCCGTTTGGAGAACATGTTGGCATTAGCGTCCAATGCAACACCTAACATTAGCCTGAGAGCATTACACACCAGTATAGTTTTGCTTATTTATATTTCCTGAGTAGGCTCTAAAAGCAAGTTATACCTTCTCTACACATATTTAATTGTACGCTTGTTTCTATAGATACAACTATCAACTAATAGAATCAAAGTACAGTAATAGTTTAATGTTAAATATGTTTATTGTAGTCATATTTGCAAATATAATGTTGTTATGTTTGCCCATTGTGACCATTTTTTTTGCCCATAATGTTGACCATTTTAAATTCAGCATCACATTCTTAAAATAAGTACTTGGAAAATTGGGCACTAGCAGAAGCGAAAGTAGGGGCAGCAACATTAAAACATATATTAATTTACTGACAATAATAGGCATCTATGATTTTCCTATTTCATTTTCTGCCAATAGATAGATAGATAGATACTTTATTTATCCCAAAGGAAATTTAGGATATATATAAATATAATATAAAACATGATAATTGCTCTGAAAAGCTCCACTATTTTACTTAATGCTGTTAAATTCTCCTGTTGTGTCTAGTTATAGATAACTGTATGTAATTTGATTTTACATTTTTCAAGTAAAACACTTTTGTCTCTAGTATACTAATATAACTTACTGCACACACAAACAACTTCTAGTGTGATTTTACAAATTAGAGAAATGTTGACTAAAGCTTATTTGGTAGTAGTGAGTGTGTTTATATAAAACTGTGCTAGCTAAATTAATAAAGTACTTACATTTTTAACAAAGTAGCAGAGTGTGCAGGAACATATTACTGATCTTTATTACTGAATACAGATTTTTTTTGTATTAACTGACAGACACAGCACCATTTTATTTAACTAAAAAGCTAGCTAAAACAAACATTACACAGTGACTTGTAGAGACACACAACCACTAAGTTAACCAACCTAGCTGACTAGCTAGCTAATGTACAACATCTAAACAAAAGTTCTGTGGAAGCATTTAGGTTAGCTAATAAAGAACAATTCGCTAGCTAACTACCAAATTGGTTAACTAGCAAGCCTAAATGCTTTTACGGTATGTATGTTTGTAAAAGCATTTAAGCTAACGCTAGCAAACTAGCTGGTTTCTATCCTAGCAAGCTAACTATTTATTAGCTTAGCTAACCTAAATAACGTTACCGAAACAGTACTTCTGTTCTGGCCTTGTACACTAGTTAACAATTTTAATTTCAAGTAAAACCATACTTTTTGGTTGTCTGTTAGTGACTGTTATAGCTGCATTATCATTTACATTAACATGAAATGTGTTTAATGCTACATTCTGAGATAATTTAGCCTCAGATAATATCACCTTGATATGCTGCTAAGTTAGCTAGCTTAGCTAACTGAAGAGGCGACACACAGATTGGGAAGATGGGTTATAACTCATATTTGACGGTCAAAATATTTAAGTACATGGAATCTAAATAAATGATATTTCAAAAAAGGTACTTAATACTTAGGTACGTAGGTTTGCTACCTACCTACAAACTTCAAAGGTTTCAGGATAGCTGACAGTTGACGAAAGTTTTAATGTTTGAGGAATCCGCACGCCAAGTGCTACGAGAAACCGCACGGGTTGAACTGGGCTGATGCGCAGGGGCACCAAGGTAAATATCACCTAGATCACTCTAAACGTGATCACACACACAGCTTATCCAGTCCATGTAGAAAAATGTGGCCAATAGAATTAGACTCTGGGTGTGTGTGTGCGCGTGCATGCGTGTGTGTGTGTGAAGCAGTACTATAACAGGCTGTGTGTGTGTGTGTGTGTGTGAAGCAGTCCTATAACAGGCTGTGTGTGCGTGTGCGTGTGTGTGTACTATAACAGTGCTGGTACAGGGTCGTCTGCCGTATTTGAGCCAGTACACACCTGTGTTCAGATAATCAACAGGTCAGGTGCGTCAGTCCTTCACCAGCACCAAAACGACTGCTCAGTGACACTGATGTAGAACAGTCAGAAAGTGACACTGGGCCAGCTGTGGACCAGAAGATTTTTTCTGCTTGCGACTCTAAACCAGCAGTGCCGACTTAGAAACGAGTCCGGGCCAAAGTCGCTGGCTATCTGGGTTTTTAAGACATATTTAAGTAACTGCTGGCATGTGTGACTTTTTCCTAAAAAGCCCTTAAAACATTTGCACTTTTACATTTTATTTTTATTTTCTTCTAGAATTGTTCTTCAAATAGTGTTCTTCTTCATGCTGACCAGATTGTTACAGGTCAATATTGTCTAGATGGACAGTACTAAAAGGCAGAGCTGTGTTAAAGGCAATGCATTCGAAAAATTGGCTACACCTAACATTTAACCAATCTAGCCCTTTAAAAAAGTGTTTTGTGAAAAGTGAGTTCAATTTCTCTACCTACAACCAGGAGTGAGTACTGCCGGACCTGTAGAATCAAGACATCATTAAATATAACTTTTCTGATAACATGAAGCAGCTAAAAGATCTCAAAAAGCAACACATCTGAAGTAATTCAAAAACAGATAAGAATACAAAGTCACTGACATTTATCAGTTTGGAAAAGGTTACACGGCCATTTTTATCCACAAATGGAGAAAACTAGTGAACCTTTCCAGGAGTGGCCAGCTGACTGAAAGTATTCCAGAAGGGCATGGACAACTCATCCAAGAGGCCACAAAATAACCCAGAACAACATTTAAAGAACTACAGGTTTCATTTACCTCAGTTAAGTTCAGTGTCAATGATTTAATTATAAGAAAGAGACTGGTCAAAAATAACATGTTTCATAGTAATTTGTATTAATGTGATGAATTGTTTCAAATTCATATGCTTATTGTTTTTGTTGTAGTTTTGTCCAAGTTTCATTAAACTATTAAAAGATATGAACTGTGAATCCTTTTCAGTGTGGTAATTGGAGGAGTTGTCTATCTGCTGATTTATGCAAGGTGTATAAGTACAGAGTGGATAAAAATTAAATTCCACCAGGACCCAAGAGCAACAGAGCGCTAAACTAAACTAAAAGTGCAGTTAACAGCATTTGGCCAAAAAAAAAATTTAAAAACCGAGCAGAGACAACACAGTTATTATAATAGCGTGACTGGCATAGGTACAATAAACAGATGATGCAGTGGTTTAAAGGATGGTTCTGGTATCTGTTTCTATACTGGATTTGAAAGATTGAGTCATTGAGAACTAGGGGTGGGCGATATGGCCCTAATATAATATCACGATATTTTATGGTATTATCGCGCTAACTGTACTTTTGGCGATATGACAAAAAATAAAAAATACACTACTGCAACAAAACAAAACTTACCTTTTATTATTGTATACGATTTGATACAGCACACCTCTAACTGAGCTATTAAGATAAATACAAGAATGTTAGCAGATTTGTAACAGAAGTCAATGATCCCGAATGTCATGATACTAATAATTCACTCCAAATATCTCCATATATCCAAGATTAAAGTAAAATAAGAGATACTGGACAAATATAATCAGTCTCTAGTAGATAGGAAATGAGAAATGTGTGAATTTTGCTTTTGCTTAAAACAGCAAAAAAAGTAGTACCCTGATGTGATAATTAGGGGTGAGTGTTATGGCACGATATTTCAGGATATAATATCGTTCACGATATTAAAAAACGTTGGCCATATTATCGCCTACGATATGATATTGCACACCCCTATTGAGAACCTAATTTTATACTGTATCACAATAACTTTGTGCATTTATTCAGAAGAAAGATTCAGTATTAAAATGTTTTAAAATGCATAATAGAGTAAAAAGGGACATGGATCAAAAGTTTTCAAGAGTTTTCATATTCTATATCTTTGCAATAAAATTATCATTGAGTATTCAAGGTATTTCTCAATTAACTTTTTGTGTTTGATCAAACAAACATTTGATTTTATTCCTTTCTTACTTTTTGAATAAGAACCATTTTTGTATCACTACTCCTCTAATGCACAACACCCTTCTAATTCATGTATAAGTTTTGTTTACACAAAAGTGTTCTGAGGGCAGAATTAAAGATTTTTGGTTCAGATTAGGAGAGAGCAGGGTTGGATGTTACAGTGAAAAATTATCCTTCATTACTAAATTGAATTCTTGACACTAGCAAATTAGTTATGCACAAATATATTGTGTAATATCACTCTGCTTAACACCATCAGAGGTGTAGTGAAAGGAGGGTGATGTAGGTGGAGCTCTCAGACTCTAGTCTTTTGATCATGGTTACTTCCTGAAATGTTCATTGTTGCATCTTTGTCTGGCACTAAACACAGAACATCCCATAGTATGCAGCTGTTTGTTCATTTTATTTTTCTAATGGCTGCAGGTGAGTGAATATTAAGTATAAAACATTTATTTGTACATGTTTTACAGGAAGTATTTTGTAAAACACTCTTTAGGTTTTCCCTGATAAAGCGATGTTGTGTTTAGTAACCAGGCTTAGGTTAAAAATATGACTTTCTTTTTATTTCAGGTGGAGTAACTTCCAACTCAATCAGTCCAGTGGAATCTAAAAAGCAGGTTTCAGCTGGTAACAGAGTTACTCTCTCCTGCAGATACACTGACAGCGATGTGGTGCTTTACTGGTATCGCCAATATCCCTCATCTAAACTGGACTTTCTCCTTTACATATATGAAGATGGGAGTGTGGAAGGAAACCCACCACCAGGCTTCTCTGGTACAGTTGAGAATAGTATAGTAAATCTGGAGATCTCCTCTACTGCAGTATCAGACTCTGCTCTCTACTACTGCGCTCTGCGGCCCACAGTGAAAGAAACCCACCAACCACTGAACTTAAAAACTTATTAGGTGATGAGGGTTTGTGATTATGTGTTGGGTTTCCTGACAGGTGTTGCTTTTTTTTACTACAGACCACAATATTATACTTTGAGCAGAGACAGTGTGGTCTGGTAGGCCACTGTGGAGATATTAATAGTACTTAGTGCCCACAGAGGTGAGTGTGTAGAAGAACATTCAGTAACAGGAAAAGCCAACTGAGTGCCAGGGCATGTATGTCCAATGTTCCTTTCTGCACTGTGGAGTTTCCCTGCTTGCAGTGGCACTTTCACCAGTGCCACTGCAAACCCATATCTGTTGCACCACATTTAGGTGCGTTAGAAATGCGCACTCTTTCCGCTTTTAGACTCTTTGGCCCGTTGTTCCGCGCTAGAAATGCGCATTCTCTCCGCTTTTAGACTCTTTTGCCCGTTTTTCTTCGCTAGAAATAGGCACTCTCTCCGCTTTTAGACTCTTTGGCCCGTTTTTCTGTGCTAGAAATGCGCACCCTCTTCGCTTTTAGACTCTTTGGCCCGTTGTTCCGTGCTAGAAATGTGCACTCTCTCCGCTTTTAGACTCTTTGGTCCGTTTCTGACACCTAGCGTTCACACTTTGAATCTCACATTATAAAAACCTGCTTAACAGCGGGCCAACTTTCATTCTATTTCTAAAATACCTCGCGGGCCGCTACAAAAAAGGAAACGGGCTGCAAATGGCCCGCGGGCCGTAGTTTGGACACCCCTGCTGTAAAAGAATAAAACAAGTGTTAAAGGTGTGTTGCACACATAGCTCTCCCACCTCTGCGCATCTCCCAGGAATGGAAAAAAAGGTCAGGTTCACTATCAGCCTATATCAGGTTGAGAATCCTTGGCAGATAAGATACTCTTTGTGACTCCAGCCTGGGGAGAATGCATTTCAATAGAAGGCACATGAATCTAAGGGCTGGAGGAGAAGGTTTCCCACTCTGGTGATGTAAAAAAGTGTTTCCATGTTGTCTAAGTGAATCAGGATGTGGCAATTCTGTGTTCTGTAGATTCACAATGCCAGAAAAAAAAGGTTTATAGAAGGTTTATATGGTTTCAGGTACCCTACACATCCTGTCTTAGCAACACTTACAGGCGATGCATTAAAATTTGCAAATGAGAACGGATTTTTTTTTGTGCATACAGAAGTTTTCAGCTTCTGGGCCTTCAGTATATTCACATAGTCATCTGACTAGTTCAGTGTTTGTCAACCAACACTAGTAGTGGTGGTTCTAAACTTTTTAGTATTTTTCCTGTTTCTATGTAATTAGGTCATTACCAGCCCGTTATTACGTTAAAGCAGGGAAAGTACTAAAATGTGCAGGCCAGAGGTCCACCAGCACCAGGATTGCTGTGGAGTCCTGATGATGCGGAGTTGTAATGATATTTATCACCCAGAAGAGGGCAGGATTAATCTAAGGTGTGGTAGAAATAGGGTTGAGTAGGTGGAACTCTGAGTCTGATCACAGTTATTGCTTCTTTCTCAGATACTAAACACAGAAAGAAGCATGCAGCTGTTTGTTTATTTTATTTTGCTGCTGATTGCAGGTGAGTGAATATATTTCTATATGTTAGCAGGAAGTGTTTTGTAAGAGACACTTAATATTTTACCTAAAAAAGTGTTTTTGTGTGTTTAGTAAGCAGGCTCTTTTTATTTCAGGTGGAGTAACTTCCAACACAATCAATCCAGTGGAATCTGAAAAGCAGGTTTCAGCTGGTAACAGAGTTACTCTCTCCTGCAGATACACTGGCAGCAATGTGTGGCTTTACTGGTATCGCCAGTATCCCTCATCTAAACTGGACTTTCTCATTAATATTCATGATTCTGGGAGTTTGGGAGGTTCTCCACTACCAGGCTTCTCTGCTAAAGTTAAGGATAAAGTAGTGAATCTGGAGATCTCCTCTACTGCAGTATCAGACTCTGCTCTCTACTACTGTGCTGTGGAGCCCACAGTGACAGGAAACTCACTAAACACTGTACTAAAACTTACAGCATGATGATGCTTTGTGATTGTACCTTGTCTTGTGTTTCCTGACAGCTGCTGATTTTTTAATTTTTTTTGCTACAGACCACAATATTATACTATGAAGGGAGAAAGCGTGTGCAATAATGAGTGTGCCAACTATAGAGATAATGTGACAATCATGATAACTATTACGTAATAATCAAAAGTGTGTTTGTAAAAGTAGCATGTGCTAATACAAAATGTTAGGGCGATATGGCCCTAAAATAATATCACGATATTTCATGTAATTTTCGCGATAAAGATACTCTTGACAGTAGGACGGAACACTGAATTAAAAAATATTAATTTCAAGAGTACACTACTGCAACAAAATGAAAACTACATTTTATTATTGCATTCGATATGGTATTGCAAATCCCATAACTGAGATATTTAAACAAAAAAGAATTTTATCAGATTTGTAACAGAAGTCAATGATCCAAAATGTCATGATACTAATAATGCCCTGCAAATATCTCCATTTATGCAGAAGTATCTTTAGTAGATATATAATCAGAAATGAGAATTAAATGAGTGTGAATTTTTCTTTTGCTAAAAACAGTAAAAAAATAAAAAGTAGTAACCTGATGTGATAATTAGGGGTGGGTGATATGGCACGATATTTCAGGGTATAATATCGTTCATGATATATAAAAATGTTGGCGATATTATTGCATACGATACGATATGAAACACCACTTCTGCTTAATGATGTTGCTTGCTAAATATATTTAAGGCATCTTATTTACTTGAAGCAAACAAAAACATTAAAATCACCAGTGCAAATATCAAATAGTGCACATATTAGTACACCATGTGATGTACCAGATCTTCATAAGCTTTTAATAATGGGCATTTAAATGTAAATTAAAGAATCAGTGCACATGTCTCACAGGTGTTCTACAGCATAGTGTAAAGACTCACCATTTGTTGTGTATGATTTGACAAGCTTTTAACAATGCTGGCAATTTTAAAGCGTCAACGCATGCAATTAATATGGAATCAGTAATGCCGACCTACACCTAACGACAAATTTCCAGAGTCGGGATAAAATAACGAGACTCTTGGTTGAGTTGTGGTCATGCCATCTCGATCATTTAGTGTAAGGTGGGTAGAATTGAAAATTTCAATCAGTCTTTTTCTCGTCCTGTCATTCAGGTCAAATCAACCATGTTTAATATTATCGTAAGTCTTGAGACTTGGCTCACGCAAATAGTGAAATGAACAATGTCAACAACCAATAGGAGAAGAGCTACGGGAAGCCGCAAGACAAAAATATTTTATGTGACTGTTGTTCAAATTATTTAAAAAAGAATTTTGCAGTTAATATACCTTATATGATTCTTACTTTAACATGTACAGTATTTTTTTTTTCTTCTAATTTTTTCCAATTTATACAGCCTATACCCAATAAGACTCTCCCATCACCAGCAATGGCCTGTGATATGGTGGGTCCCCACACCAATCACCAACTATGCTGAAAGACAATTTTTAATATTTAATTAGGCAGGTTACCCCTGCTACTTACCGGCTTCCTTATGGAGTGGCAGCGCGCGGGTCACCCAGCTTTTATACCCTTAATGGGGTGGGAAGAAACCTTTGGTGCCGGGGGGGTTCCAGATTACCTGTGGGGGAAAAAGCAGAATTGTTAATTAAATGTGTATGTATATGTGTGTATTATACTTACCTGTCCTATAAGTCCTAGTATGTCGTATGAGTGAAGATAACCGGTTATGTGTATATTTGTTATATGTGTAATTGTTGGTAGCTGTTTCACCCATGTACTCTTTTGGTTTAGCCCGGGGGGTATTTAAGGGGTTTAGGGTGAGCATTACGGGAGGACCACACCACCCACACTACCACATGGCCCAACACACCAGGAGGGTGAAGACTAACACATGCTTCTTCCGATACATGTGAAGTCAGCCACCGCTTCTTTTTAAGCAGCCGCTGATGCAGCTGATGGCAAAGCTGCATGAGGGTTTGAGGGTTCGAACCTGCGACCTCCCGCTCATGGTGGCAGCGCTTTAGACCGCTGGACCACTCAGCGCCCATATATGTACAGTATTAGCACATTGTATTTTAAATTATTTTATTTTGCACTACTTTGTCTTATTGCGCAGTGTTATTTTTAATACAAACAAGTTTAATAAATACTTACTTTGCAAGAATTATGTTCTTCAAGGCATTAATTCTATCTAAAACAAAGATAAATGTATAGCAGTAAGACTGTAATTATTTGCTATAAAAGGTAGGAAAAAAGGGAGGAAAAGAAGCTTATCGGCAGAGTTGAACACAAAATATATTCTATTAAAAATATAAAGAACTAACAGTGTGGCAAAAAAACTGTTTATGGGGATAAAAGTTGTAATTCTCTGATAAATCACAGTATTTATATACACATTAATATGTAAAATGTATTGTATGTAAACATTTTAAATGTATGTTGTTTAAATAAACTTGCTTATATAAATTAAATATATATGGCTAATAATACATTTACATATGCAAATTTTATATATGTTTATATATGTATGTATTTCATATACGTTCTAAACTTATACCTACATAGATCCAGAGGATAGATGTATGTGAGAATAATATATCACCTATATGAATCATATATGGAAACACTATTGTTGATATAGGGACATATATGTCATATATAACATTTCCGTATGGGTTCTTAAGAACAGTGAACTCAAAACTGGTGTGTGTTTTTATAGGTCAGGGCAGCTTTAACCAACACATCCAATTTTATCACATACATTTTCCACCCTGCACTGTGAATGTTAACATGTTGTGTTCAATAAAACCATGCAAATATACAATTTAATGACCAATTTATGCAGAAATCTAAGTAATTCCGAAAATTTCTCATACTTTTTCTTGCAAATGTACTTGGGAAATATACTTCAGCTTTACTTAAGTTTACTTATTAACATAAAGTATAAATACATTTTTTTTTTGTAAGAGTAAGGCAACAGCCTGTTCCTAATTACACCAATAATTATTCAGTTCAACACCCTCACCACAGTTTAGACTCCATCATCAAGTATTTTGTGTGATATCAACACCACCAGAGAGAGTCGTAAAAGTAGGGTCTTGTAGGTGGAGCTCTCACACTCTACTGATTACGGTTCCTCTCTGAATTTTTAGTGTTGGTTCTTTCTCAGGCACTAAACACAAAAGCATGCAGCTGTTTCTTTATTTTATTTTGCTGCTGATTGCAGGTGAGCGACTACATTTCTAAAAAACATTTTGTATGTTTTAGTGTTTGTAACAGGCACTTAAGTTAGTTTAACCTTAAACAGTGCTTGTGTTAAGAGCTTGGTTTTTAATACACTGCTCTTCTTTATTTCAGGTGGAGTAAAATCAAACACAGTGATTCCAGTGGAATCTAAAAAGCAGGTTTCAGCTGGTAACAGAGTTATTCTCTCCTGCAGATACACTGGCAGTACTCCTTTGTTTTACTGGTATCGCCAATATCCCTCATCTAAACTGGACTTTCTCCTTTATGTAACTTCATCGGGGTCTGAAAGTGATTCTCCACCACCAGGCTTCTCTGCTAAAGTTCAGAACAGTATAGTAGATCTGGAGATCTCCTCTACTGCAGTATCAGACTCTGCTCTCTACTACTGTGCTTTGAGGTACCACAGTGACAGAAACCCACCAAACACTGTACAAAAACGTATACCTATATATGAACCTGTGTTGGGTTTCCTGTCAGGTGTTGCTCTGTTACCACAGACCACAATCTTTGACTGACACAGCTAAATATAGTATAAAAGGCTGGGCATTTTAAGTAGTACAACTCTAAATCAGGCAGTGTAGGCAGTATGGAAAAGAAAACCCTGTGTTTCTCACATTTCCCAGGACTTTTGTTTAATTGCAGAAAGTGTGTATAACATATAACATATATTTTGCTAATAAACATCAAAATTATGTCATTTTAAAGAAATTACTATAATCGTGATCTGGTATAAAAGCAGTATTCATGGAAAGCTTTGAGCATGCGCTGATTGGTTGAGTGGTTGTCTAAGGCGCTGCCACCGTGATCATGAAATCACTGGTTCAAATTCCCGGTTATGCTGCTTGCCATCAGTAGCCCAGACATCCCAAGTTGCAAAAGTTGATTTCCGCCAAAAAAAAAAAAAAAAAAAAAAAACTTGCACACACACACCAAAGGATAACGAAACTTTACTTTTATATTAATTAATTTTACTAAATTTAGAGTATTCAGTGGTGAAATGAGTTTTATCTTTTTTCTTTTTGGAAGGCCCTGCCTCTGCTTTCCTTTTTTTTGGGGCGGTGGGTGGGGGGGGGGGGTGGGCTTTATTTGACAAAAATTGACAGTTGCAAAAAAAATTGCACAACATCAAAAACATTTCATATCATATTACAATAATTATTAATATTGCCTCCGCCATGATCTGCTTTCTCTCACTCTGAACAAATCCCGTCCGGGAGGGGGGAAAAACACTGCCCGCCCACACTAAAAACTGATTGGCTGTCTCACAGACTCTTTGCAGAGAACAGGCCAATCAGAACCCTCTCTGTTTTCTCTCTCTCCTTCCCACACGCGATTAGAGAAAAAAAGTCTGTCACCTGTGTGCGCGTTTGTGTTCGTTCTGAATTCCGGGAGATTATATGTGACTCGCGGGCATCAGGGAGCCACTACCGAAATGCGGGAGACTCCCGCAGCTTCAGGGAGACTTGGTTTGTCTGGTAGCCACAGCCTGAGAGAGCCACTGCACTTTCTTCCAACTGTGCTGACAGTGATGCTACTTCAGTGGCAGATTGAAAAGAGGTGGAAAATAAGAGCCTGATCTCACATTGTTGGAGGAGGCATGTACTAGTCTTGACCCTCCTAGTGTTGGGGCATTACACCTGAGTGGGATAATTGTCATGAATTTCAAAATTGGAATGAATTTGAACATTTCATCTTCTACAGTGCACAATACTAATACTCTTAAAAGAATCAGGTGGATTTTCAGTGCATAATGTTAAGCACATAAACTCTGATGCTTCAGACAGCATTGTAACAAGACCTGTCATTCAACAACAGCTGATAGTACCACACGCATCGCTATACTGTACATAATTTGAATTCAGTGGAAAAGCCCACCTCAGGCGACTCTGTTTGTGGCGTGCTTGCAGAAATGGCTTCTTTCGCATCACTCTCCCATACAGCTTCTCCTTGTGCAAAGTGCGCTGTATTGTTGAGCGATGCACAGTGACACCATCTGCAGCAAGATGATGCTGCAGCTCTTTGGAGGTGGTCTGTGGATTGTCCTTGACTGTTCTCACCATTCCTCTTCTCTGCCTTTCTGATATTTTTCTTGGCCTGCCACTTCTGGGCTTAACAAGAACTGTCCCTGTGCTCTTCCATTTCCTTACTATGTTCCTCACAGTGGAAACTGACAGGTTAAATCTCTGAGACAACTTTTTGTCTCCTTCCCCTGAACAACTATGTTGAACAATCTTTGTTTTTAGATCATTTGAGAGTTGTTTTGATGAGCCCATGATGCCACTCTTCAAAGGAGGTTCAAATAGGAGAACAACTTGCAGTTGGCCTCCTTAAATACCTTTTCTCATGATTGGATACACCTGGCTATGAAGTTCAAAGCTCAATGAGGTTACCAAACCAATTTTGTGCTTCAGTAAGTCAGTAAAACGTAGTTAATTTTGGTTTAATGCATATTGCACATTTTCTATATGTCCATCAGTTATTAGATATAACAAACTGAAATGGCTGTTGCAAACACCCAAATATTTAGAACTAAAAATGCTTAAGAATAATAGGGGTGCCCAAACTTTTTTATATGACTGTATTTTCTTTAGCCAAAGTATCAAACTGTTGGATACAATATTGCAGGGTCCGACCACTAAGAGATGTGCAATTCAGAATAATTATTTTATGATCTACATGATATTTAACATGCAACCAGTGTAAATGTAATGAGAAATCCCCCCTTAAAACTCCTAAATAAAAAATAAAAAACTAGGCCACGCCAAAACCTTCATATTTTTCTTTGTTTGTGTGATTTGGATCATTGTCCTGCTGCAGATCCCAAGTACACCTGAGCTTGAGGTCACGAACAGATGGCCCAACATATTAAAATTAACAAATGAAATGAAGTTAAGCAGAAATAACATGGAATATCTTGAGTTCATACTGTTTGAATTATAATAAAAATCATAGTACTGATCAATACTCTCACAGCATTCTGCTCGGCTTCTCTTTCTTCATGCAATTAACACATTACATTATTAAAGCACAACATCATATAATTATAAATTTGACTATCCATCACATTTTATATAAAGGAGATGAAAGTGAATCTTTAGATCTCCCTTTGTCACAATATCATCACATACAATCAAATTGCTTATGTCTTACAAACATGCTGAAGCTGAACATTTTCTGCCAGGAGATGTCACTGTTATCATTTTATATTAAACAAGCTGACACTTTTCCATTTAACTGATTCATACAACACAATAACTGGCTTAGTGGCACATAAACCTGTAAAATATCACTTTTTTATCTACTACTTTTTTTTTATTGACACATACAGGGGTTGGACAATGAAACTGAAACACCTGAATTCTGCCGTGATTTGGATATAATCCGGGTTAGCACCCAAACATCCCTTTCAGACAGCTTCCTCTTACAGCGTCCACAGTTAATCCTGTTGGATGTGGTTTGTCCTTCTTGGTGGTATGCTGACATTACCCTGGATACCGTGGCTCTTGATACATCACAAAGACTTGCTGTCTTGGTCACAGATGTGCCAGCAAGACGTGCACCAACAATTTGTCCTCTTTTGAACTCTGGTATGTCACCCATAATGCTGTGTGCATTGCAATATTTTGAGCAAACCTGTGTTCTTACCCTGCTAATTAAACCTTCACACTCTGCTCTTACTGGTGCAAAGTGCAATGAATGAAGATTGGCTATCAGGCTGCTCCAATTTATCCATGAAACCTCCCACACTAAAATGACAGGTGTTTCAGTTATATTGTCCAACCCCTGTAATTATGGCTTATATCCACTGACTAGCATTACTTTAAAAATGACATTCTGACAAAGGGATTGGAATCTGCTTATTCTTTGTTGGATACACACACCAAAATAAAAAAAACATTTCACCCCTCCAACCGTAAAATATGCAGGAACTTGGATTATCACAGTTATCCATTAGGAACCTCTACAACTCCATGCTAAGATGTCTGGCATGTTGTGTCACACAGAATGTCTGCACTACACTACTTTTATATTTATTGTTCCTTGTCATTTTTACCTTTCTACCATATAGCACCAAAAACCAAAACTATAGTTTGGGTGCAACTGTTTTTTTTTATTTTTTTATTATGAGTTGTGTTTAGTGTAATATACATCAGAAAAACTTGTAGATAATAGTGGTAGAAGGAGGGTCATGTAGGTGGAGCTCTCAGACTCTACTAATTACATTTCCTTTCTAGGTCTTTCTTTTTGTCTGACACTAAACACAGAACATCTCCCAGCATGCAGCTGTTTGTTCATTTTATTTTTCTAATGGTTGCAGGTGAGTGAATATGAAGTATGAATAATGTATTTTTATATTAACAGGAAGTATGTTGTAACAAACACTTTAGATTTTCCCAGTTAAAGCAATGTTGTGTTTAGTAATCAAGCTTAGTTTTGAAATATTGCTCTCTTTTTATTTCAGGTGGAGTAAATTCAAACACAATCAGTCCAGTGGAATCTGAAAAGCAGGTTTCAGCTGGTAACAGAGTTACTCTCTCCTGCAGCTACACTGGCAGCAATGTGGAGTTTCACTGGTATCGACAATATCCCTCATCTCTTAAACTGAACTTTCTCCTTTTTATCACTCCATCAGGGAGTATGAACAGTGATCGACCAGCCGGCTTCTCTGCAAAAGTTCAGAATAATATAGTAGATCTGGAGATCTCCTCTACTGCAGTATCAGACTCTGCCCTCTACTACTGTGCTCTGTGGCCCACAGTGAATAATAATCCAGCTCCACTGTACTAAAACCTACAGTGTGATGAGGGTTTGTGATTATTTGTTGGGTTTCCTGACAGGTGCTGCTCTCTTGCTACAGACCACAATATTATACTATGAAGAGAGATATTGTGCCAAATATAACCCCACTGAACGATCCATTCTTACAACCAAAAAGTACCTAGAAAAATAGTTTTAATGTGGAAAAACAACTGTAGGACACCCTTAAAACTGAACAAAATGACACAGTCAAATTTAAAGAAATACAAAGACATTTTAAACAGTACAACCCCAAATTATAGATATAGTATAGATATACTATAGGATAGTATAGAAAGAAATGCATTTGTTTGCTTTTACTTTGGATTTCATTCAACAAGACAGTTTAAAAGCATCACATGAATCCGGTAAGAATCAAATTACTGCAGTTAACAAGTAAATTATTTAAGTAGACATTTAAGCAGCATATTCAGATCGGACTAATGTCTAGATATCTAATAAAAAACGTCTAGTTAAAAGAGATGGATTTTAGCTCAGTAATGTTGCTTCTCAGTACCAGAACTGTACATCACATTATGTACATCACATCAAGTTTCTGATGGTTTGATAGTATATCACTATCAGGTCCTTTCCCTGTTCCTTGTTGTCCCCCTTTTGTGCTGTTTTTTCTCTGTGTTTGTTAACCTTTTCCCTCCACATGTTTCTTCATGTTTGTTCATTTGTAGCTCCGCCCCAGTCAGGGCTGGACTGTGACAAAAAATCAGCCCTGGCATTTTTGGTTTAGACCGGCCCCTCATAATTAGCAGAGCACAACTGACTTGTAATTTATATATGTGGGGTTACAGAGAAGCATAATAAATCTGCTCGTCTGCTAATTTTTCATGCATTTTACACATTATATTACTGAAGCACAGCATCAAATAATGACTATCCATCAAGCTTTTTATAAAGGAGATGAAAGTGAATCTTTAGATTTCCCTTATTACAGTATCATCAAATACATTTCCTATGCCCTACAAACATGCTGAAACATTTTCTGCCAGGAGATGTCACTGTTATCGTTTTATATTAAACAATCTGACATTGTTCCATTTAACTGATTCAAACAACACAATAACTGGCTTAATGGCACATAAACCTGTAAAATATCACTTTTTTTTCTCATGGATTTACTGAAGCTACTAAGCTAATAATACTAACACATAATTGTATCTTATATCCATTGATTAACATTACTTTAAAAACTACATTCTGACACAGGGATTTGGAATCTGCTTATTCTTTGTTGGATACACACAAAAAAAAAAAAAAACATTTCACCCCTCCAACCGTAAAAAAAAAAGAACTTGGATTATCACAGTTATCCATTAGGAACCTCTACAACTCCATGCTAAGATGTCTGGCATGTTGTGTCACACAGAACGTCGACATTACACTACTTTTATATTTATTGTACCTGGTAATTTTTACCTCTCTACCAAATAGCACTAATATCCAATATCCATTTTTGTTGCAACTGTTTTTTTTTTTCATTATGAGTTGTATTTAGTGGAATATACATTAAAAAAAAAACTTGTAGATAATAGTGGTAGAAGGAGGGTCATGTAGGTGGAGCTCTCAGACTCTACTAATTACATTTCCTTTCTAGGTCTTTCTTTTTGTCTGACACTAAACACAGAACATCTCCCAGCATGCAGCTGTTTGTTCATTTTATTTTTCTAATGGTTGCAGGTGAGTGAATATGAAGAATGAATAATGTATTTTTATATTAACAGGAAGTATTTTGCAACAAACACTTAAGATTTTCCCAGTTAAACCGATGTTGTGTTTAGTAATCAAGCTTACTTAAAGAAAATATTGCTCTCTTCTTATTTCAGGTGGTGTAAATTCAAACACAATCAGTCCAGTGGAAACTGAAAAGCAGGTTTCAGCTGGTAACAGAGTTACTCTCTCCTGCAGCTACACTGGCAGCAATGTGGACAGCATTCAGTGGTATCGCCAATATCCCTCATCTAAACTGGTCTTTCTCCTTTACATAACTCCATCGGGGAGTATGAATAGTGATCGACCAGCCGGCTTCTCTGCAAAAGTTCAGAATAATATAGTAGATCTGGAGATCTCCTCTACTGCAGTATCAGACTCTGCTCTCTACTACTGTGCTCTGGAGCCCACAGTGAATAATAATCCAGCTCCACTGTACTAAAACCTACAGTGTGATGAGGGTTTGTGATTATTTGTTGGGTTTCCTGACAGGTGCTGCTCTCTTGCTACAGACCACAATATTATACTATGAAGAGAGATATTGTGCCAAATATAACCCCACTGAAAAGATCCATTCTTACAACCAAAAAGTACCTAGAAAAATAGTTTTTAATGGGGACAAACAACTGTAGGACACCCTTAAAACTGAACAAAATGACACAGTCAAATAAAAAAAAAATACAAAGACATTTTAAACAGTACAACCCCAAATTAAAAAAGGTGTAAGGCAGTATAGAAAGAAATGCAGTTGTTTAATTTCATTCAACAAGACAGTTTAGATGCATCACATAAATCAGATAAGAATCAAATTAAATTAATTAATTAATTAAATTAATATCAGTAATTTGTATTAGTGTTTCTCAGTACATGTTAGTGCTGGGCGGTATAATCAAAAATATATATATCATGTTATTTTTTAAGATCCTGATGTTTTTACAGTATATCAGTGGTATTTAATTAGAATTCAGTACAGTCTAGTTGGAGAAAATTTCGCCAGGCCAATGTCCGGACCGTCGCCAATGTTAACTAGTGTAATGATTCATTGCTTTATCCTGTATATCAGGGGTCACTAATAGGCGGACCGCTGTCCGGGTCCGGACCCAGATGTTGTCCAATCTGGACCCAAACCGATAAACTACAGAGAATGATTTAATTATGACAGAGTTCATTTAAAGCGGCGGAACGTTTATTGTCTCTATGGTTTATGTGCTTTACAGCGCAGTAAGCTTTACCAAGATCCACCTGATCAGAACTCCTCAGCAAGAAAAAAAAACTCCCTTGCTCGCAGGCGCACTCTCTTTCTACTCCCAAAACAACCCTGTCAACTCCCCCCATCAGTTTTACCCACAACATAATAAAGGCTGATACAGAAGTAATATTAAATAAAATAAAACTACTGTTTATTTAAAAAAAAGCTGATATTTTGGTCAAGTTCATCAAACATTTCTCCATATATTGTACGATTTATTATTCACGTAATTATTATTATGACAGGCTGGCCTAAAATTAATATAAATAAAATCAAATAGAATAAATATAGCATTTTGAAACAAAGTGAACATACAGATTTACATTAATAGACTCGATATGTTAAATTATTGAGGGTGTTTCCATTTATTTTATGATAGGTTGATAATGTAATAATTATGACAGGCCCATTTAAAACAATAAATATTGTTGAAATATACTAGTATGTGTAATTTGTTTTGTCTTTCAGTTGTTGATAAAACACTGATAGAACTACTATAGGCTTCTACAGTAAACAGAATAAAATACTGAATTATTACACAAGTTAACATAGGTGAAGGTCCGGCCTCGTGACATTTTCTCTAACTGGACCATACTGAATTCTAATTAAATACCCCTGCTGTATATATATATATATATATATATATATATATATATATATATATATATATATATATATATACAACCGTGAGGTTGTCTGAACTATGATTAAAAAAAGATTGCTGGGCGGTAGCCAATTGGCACCACGTGGACAGGGGTTCAGCACCACACACACCACAGGCTGAACTACAGAGTAAGAAAACAGAGGAGAGGCTGATTACAGCTTTTTTATGCTTTTTTGTGCTTTAATATACCCCTTTTTAAGTTAACAGAGACGGGGGAGCAGCTGGTCCTGAACTGGATGTTTTAGCAGGGTTCACCTGCCGATAAAAAAAAGAACAGCGTCTCGTTCATACACAGCACTGAACTACAACTCTACACATTTTTGCTGGTGGCAGATAAACTGCTTGTTCTCCTGTTAACAAATACATTAAATTCACCGTGAATTAATAATACTCTTCAAACCACTGTATTAACATACTTAAAATGGCTATAGTTACTGCTCTTGAAGTTTATCTGTACCTCATATTCAGAGTTTTGTGGAGTTTTATCACTTGGGCTGAATAAATGATTCCATACCTGGACATCTTCTGAAACAGTATTGCAAGGAACAGCAAAAGGAGCTCCTCAGATATAGTTCTGTTCTCATTTTTCTCCAGGCATGTCGGAGCGTTTAACTCTTAAAGAGTAACTGTTTATTTTACCTTAAGTGTATTGACAAATATCTTTCAATTATGATTACTTATCTTAGTATCTGTATTTACATAATCATTGTGTGAAACCTTGTATTCTATATAACCAATACTCACATTGTATTTGATCATTTGTATTACTCACAGTGTATTTTATACACATTTATATAGAAGATTAACCAATACTCACAATACATATTATTTACACATATAGATAAACATTGTTTGATCAGGCATGTGACTAACACATCTATTATGACAAATTAACCCACATGATACATTTACTAACACATAGGATTTAGTATATGGCGGACTAACCACGCGTTATTAACACATTAACATATAACATATGAAATTTATTCTTGAAGCATTCGTTCACTGCATGACCCTAATTAATGGCCATCAATCATTGACTGGTACACTCTGTATGAACTCGACTGATACACTGTATGAACTAAATTGATACAGAGGAGGCTCTTAGACAAAGCGACCTTCTCTGTGTGGGTGCCTCCCTGAAACCTGCAGCTGCCTCAAAGCGGGGGGTGACGCACACACACACAGATAGTGCCACGATGTTTCATTCTGGAAGAATACAGTCAAGGACGAACACTAGTGGTGTGATCAAACCTGGGAAACTTCAGTACTAACACGTGCACACTAACATGAGATGATTTTAGCAACGCCTCATCAGCAGGTTTCACGTCATTTTGGGTATAAACATGGAGTCAGATCAGAGGGGGGTCAGAACTCTTACTGAGACGGCTGTAACACTGTCTTATATGTATTGGTTCTCCTGAATATTCAGCACTTTGTAATAAATACTTGGTTTGCTTTCAGCTTCACTCCACCTGTCTGACTCTCTCTATCAAACGAACACGCAGGGGAGTTGTACCCCGGACGAGAGGTGGGGGTAGCCCACCTTTCATTTTCATTTCTACAACACTCTACAGAGCTGAGCCACTGACATGTGTGTGTTAGCTTGTTATGCTAACTGGTTAGCATTAACTGGTGAGCTGTATCTGCTTCTTTGGCGATGCTGTTCTACACAGCGTTCCCCAATGCCACAATATCATGAAACAGTTGTAATCATTTTGTTCAATATACAAATCTAAATCAAAAGAAGCACATAGAGCAAATAAACACAGGAATAATTGCTCTCAAATGCAAGTACAGGTTTTACTTAAAAGGTTTCTGTGGGCAGAATGAAAGCTGATTGGTTCAGAGGGGGCGGGTTTAGACGTTAGTAAAGTAAAGCATTCATTTGCTTCATTTGTAATGAATATATTGATTCACTGGTACTCGCACATTTACATTTATAAATTATTTTCTGTCATATCAACACCACCAGAAATGAAGCTTGGTCATGTCATGTAGGAGGAGCTCTCAGACTCTACTGATCACGGTTCCTTCCTGAATTTTTCATTTTGATTCTTTGTCAGGCACTAAACACAGAATATCTCCTAGCATGCAGCTATTTGTTCATTTTATTTTGCTGCTGATTGCAGGTAAATCACTACATTTCTACATGTTGGCACACAATGTTTTGTAACACTTCAGATGTTTAGTAAGCAGGCTCTTTTCTTTATTTCAGGTGGAGTAACTTCCAACACAATCAGACCAGTGGACTCTGAAAAGCAGGTTTCAGCTGGTAACAGAGTTACTCTCTCCTGCAGCTACACTGGCAGCAACATGGTGCTTCACTGGTATCGCCAATATCCCTCATCTAAACTGGACTTTCTCCTTTTTATATTTGAATCTGGGACTATAAGAGGTTCTCCACCACCAGGCATCTCTGCTAAAGTTCAGAATAATAGAGTAGATCTGGAGATCTCCTCTACTGCAGTATCAGACTCTGCTCTCTACTACTGTGCTCTGCAACCCACAGTGAAAAATAACCCAGCCCTACTGTACAAAAACCTATAGCATGATGAAGGTTTGTGATTATGTGATGTGTTTCCTGTCAGGTGTTGCTCTGTTACCACAGACCACAATATTATAATGTGAGGAATGTTACTATGGCAAATATAACCCCACTTATGGGTCTGGCTTTAACCAGGTACACAGATCCAAGGTTATGCTTATTTTCATGCAATTTGACCTACAACACTATAACACTTGTTATCTTAAGTTTAACTTATATCACAATAATTATTTAGGGCATTAACTGAAGTAGACACTTGGCACAAAACATTTATTAACTCCTTCAATTCCTGATTCCCCAGGTTCTACAAGGTACACAATTATATTAGCTGTGCTTTTGGGGTGTCCCCAACCTCTCCAAATACAAAGAAGAAGTCTGCCACTTGAGTTTGCCATATTTCTTTTGTGTGTAGTGAGTAATTGCCCAAAAATCCAGGGCTTCAAGGGACACAGTTGAATTTTGAAATTTGGCTTATTAAATGCTGCCATCTAGTGCTTATTGTGAAATGTACAATGTAAAATGCAGTTGGACGTGGTGACCACAGAGGGCAGTATATGATTACTTTTCAAAAATGAAACGAAAGCTCACAGTCCTTAACCATAATTTAGAACAGGGGTGTCCAAACGTTTTTTTGTTGGGGTCCAGAATGAGAAATATATGTGCAGTCACGGGCCACAAACTCTGTAATAAAACAAATAATGAATATATACTACTTATAATAATATATTTTCCTGATTACTGTCATTTACACACCATTTTCCTTGAGTTAATATCTTTATCTATCTTTGACAGTGTTTTGTAAACTAAGATTTTTCAAATTGATGTTTCATTTCATAATGTCTCTTAATATTATACTACTAAGCAACTGATTCCTGACAAATTGAACATACACACTACAACTGTGCACTCTCGCCGCATATAGATTCTTTGGTCTGTTGCCTGCGCCACAACTGAGCACTCTCTCCTATTTTAGACTCTTTTGCCCGTTTTCTGCGCTACAACTGAGCACTCTCTCCGCTTTTAGACTCTTTTGCCCGTTTTCCGCCCTACAACTGCACATTCTTGCCGCTTTTAGCCTCTTTGGCCCATTTTCTGACACCTATCCTTTAAGCTTTGAATCTCAATTTTAAAAACCTGTGGGCCAACTTTCATTTTATTTCTAAAATACCATGCGGGCCACTTCAAATGCCGCAAATGGCCAGTGGGCCGTAGTTTGGACACCCCTGTTTTAGAGAATTGTGTTTGTGAATTCTGCTTCTGACAATAAGTGTGTTTATTTCTCATTTGAACAACATGTCAGAAAATACATGCATTTTTTTTTAAATGCTTGTGCTGTTCTTATCCTTACTTTATAATTTTTGTTTAAATCTATTTTATTTTATATTTTATTTTAATATAAATGTCTTATTTCCTACTATTTTATGAAATTGTTACTTTTTAATTGTTTTATTTGTTTTATATTACTTTTACATTTTGCTGATTTATTTAATTTTATTGTGAAGCACTTTGAGTTGCATTTATATGTATGAAAGGTGCTATATAAATAAAGTTTATTATTATTATTATTATTATTATTATTATTATTATTATTATTATTAAGCAAGGTTGCATAAATAATGAATTATTCCAAACAGAAAATATACAACTTGTAATTACATAAATACACAGTGTAGGGTAATTTACCACAGCATGACTTTCATGTGAGAACTCCCAGTTCTACTAAATTATTGTTAATGCACTGTTCTCTAAACATGAAGAGATGAGCACTGAGTCAAAGTTTAGAATTTAAATTATATTAAAAGGTTTAATGGAAAAAAATTGCTAGATATATAAAATTAACATAAATGAAGAGAGAGAGAATCTGTATCTAGATAATAAAGATAATAATATAGATAGAATAAATAATTCAAATATAGGAGATAATAAGTATATTAGAGATTTATCAGTGGAAGTGATTTTATAAGGAAAAAGCAATCCTTAACAGATTGGTTTTGAATCTAGTTTTAAAAGTGTAATGTTGCAAAAGTGGAAATAGACAGACTGAGTAATGTTATTAATATGTGATTGGGATGATAAAGTTCTGTCAAGGATGACACTATGATTTTGTACCAACAGGAAGAACCTTGGTGTAATCACTGTTTAATTTAAGGAGATTTGTTGTGAACCAGGATTTTATTTCTGTTAAACAATCAGGGAGGTATGAAGTCTGGAGGCTGGGAGATGATTTGCTAGAGAATTAGAGCTGGGAAACAATAAAAATGTATATTATATTTGCGGAAGATTCTGCCTATAGAGGAAAGAGGGGCATAAGGAAAAGAAGGGGGCCCAGGACAGAGCCTTGGGGCAAACCTGAAATGACAGAGGAAGATGTGAATGATTTTACCTGGATAACCTGAGCTTTTAACCAGTTTAGTGGGGTATGACTCAAACCAATGGAAGATGAGCTTTTAAGGAGGGTGGTATCACAATAAGTATCAAAGGCCGCGCTCAAGTCATAGAGGAGAAGGCTCATAACTAGTTAAACAGAGTAAGGCTCATCGTCTCTTGCCACTATATGACAACTTGTGTGAGCTTTGTGTCTACAGAGGAGTGGGCTGTTGCTATTTCACACACTTGCTCACACACATTTAGTACTGATTGTTCCTTTAAGGTTTTTAGTGATATTACCCATAATAGTACAATGATACACCAGTCATAAAGTGTTATGTGTTAAATGTGTTAAGTGTGAAATGGTGTCCCTTAAAGGGATTTTGTAATATGGTCCATCACAGTGATATAATGAAAATAGAAAGAAATGATATTGAGGGTGGGGGGGTTGGGGGGGGGGGTACACTCACAGCTCCAAAGCTTGTTTAGAAGTCGTTTAGCCTGTGGGTGAACCTATGGGTTTATTAGTTGGTTTATTCTTGCCTGGATAGCGTAGTGATGCCTAGAACTGCCTAGAACAACAGCCTCCAGGATTGCCCTGTATTAATCTCCATCCATCTTTCCATCAACTCTGACCAGCGCCTTGAGATGTTCAAAGCTTGGGATATGATTTTATAACCTAATCCTGCTTTAGACTTCTGCACAATTTTATCTCTGACCTGTCTGGTGAGTTCCTTGGTCTTCATGATGCTGTTTCACTAATGTTCACTATTGTTCTCTAACAATCCACTGAGTCCTTTACAGTACAAGTGTATTTATACTGAGACAAAATTACACACAGCTGGACTCTATTAACCAGGGCTGGGACAAAAAATCAGTCCTGGCATTTTTGGTTTAGACCGACCCCTCATAATTAGCAGAGCACAACCAACTTGCAATTTATGTATGTGGGGTTACAGAGAAGCATAATGTATCATCAGCATATTAAATATAAGAAGTTTAGTGTTATTATTATTTTTGGAATTTCTTTGATATAACAAATATAACAATTCTAATTTTTCGGGCTAAATGTGCTTCCTCCTTTAAACAGCTATAACATGTATTTGTATCAGGCAACAAACAGGACATTCTGTATAGCCTCACCATTATCAACTTCATAATAAAAATGTTTTGTTTTTTGAGATGGAATGTTGTAACGGGGCTCAAGACAGAGAGAGCGAGGGAGAAAAAGAGAGAGAGCGAGCGAGAGACAGTGAAAAAAAGGGAGAGAAGAAAAAAGAGAGAGAGAGAGACAGAACGAGCGCCGGACCCTGCGTGCACTCTCTTATTAATTAACTTAATTAACTAATTAAGTGACTTCTGAAGGCAGTTGATTGCACTGGATTTTATTTAGGGGTTTCAGAGTAAAGGGGGCTGAACACTTTTGCATGTCACACTTTTCAGATTTTTATTTGATTAAAATTTTTGGTTCCATTTCACAAGTATGTGCTACTCTGTGTTGATCTACCATTAAAATCTTAATAAAATATCTGTATGTGTTTTTTTGGTTGTAAGGTGACAAAATGTAAAAAAGTTGTGCCACATTGTGTTAGCCACATACCCAGTACCAACTGAGGCCTTTGGCACGATCTGCCAAAGGCCTCAGTTGGTACTGGGTATATGGCTTACACAATGCTGCCATCTAGTGTTAATTATTCCATGTTAAGATGCAGTTGGGAGTGGTGACCATAGGGGGCAGTATAACCTTACTTTTTAAAAGTAAAATCAGTGCATAAGGCCTAAGTTGAAATTACCTGGCTGTGCTCAGAAATTTGTGATTGTGTCTGAGAACAGCAAAGAAGACAATGAACAAACAAATAAATGAATAAATAAATATGCAGTTTAGATATTTGTTGTATGTAGACTTGGATTGTTTTCTGGCAACCCTATGAAAATAAGGCTTAAACTTCAATTAGCTTAGCTATAGTTAAGTCTAAATCTGTCTAAGGAGCATATATTGAATTGTCTTTAAGAAGTCCATTGTGGAATAATACCCAACAAATAGGAGCTCCTTAAAACTTTAGGGACTGTCCCTGCAATTTAAATCCTATTTTAATTCCAGAGGAGTGATTAAGGGCAGATCTTTACAAAATATCAGCATTATTGCAATCTGATAAAGCATCTGTGAGTAGTCCATCGTGGAAAAATCTGTTCCTTTAAAGGTAATTTTTTAAGTAAAACAAAATCAAATTCAGTGTTTAGGGTCATTGTCTTGTTAAAGTATCCAGCCCCGGCGCTTTAACTTCAACTTTCTCACTGATTCTTGAAAATATTTCCCAATTATCTGCTGATATTGACTGGAATCCATGTGACCCTCAACTTTAACAAGATTCCCAGTACCTGCACTGATCACACAGCCCCACAGCATGATGGAACCACCACCAAATTGTTCACCTTATTCCAAAATATAGCTGGCTTGTCCAAATGTGCTTTAGCACACCTTAAGTGACTCTGTTTGTTATTCTTCTGCATTACTCTCCCATACACTCTCTCCTTGTGCAAAGTGCGTTGAATAGTTGAAAGATGCACAGACTTCATCTGCAGCAGGATGGTTCTGTTGGTTTTTGGAGCTCTGGAGGTCTGTGGGTTGATTATGACTGCTTTCACCATCCTTCTCCTCTGCTTATCTGAGTTTTTTTTTGGCCTGACACTTTAGGCCTTAACTTGTTTTCAGGCCATTTGAGAGTTTTGTTTTGAGGCTCCCATATTGTTGCTCTCCAGAGAAGATGCAAAGAGAAAAAAAACTTGCAGTTGACCATATTAACCCTTTCTCATAATTGGATTCAGCTGTGTATATAGGTCAAGGGTCA
This sequence comes from Astyanax mexicanus, assembly GCF_023375975.1. NCBI lineage: Eukaryota > Metazoa > Chordata > Actinopteri > Characiformes > Acestrorhamphidae > Astyanax > Astyanax mexicanus. The sequence goes on from NC_064415.1 coordinate 50,565,195, forward strand.
ATGAGCTTACTAAACTAATGTTGTGTTCCAATAATTAGTGCTAAAGGTATTTAAATCAATAAAATAAAAAGGGTGTGCAAATGTATGCACCAGCCTAATTGAATGATTGCACACTTTCTATAAACTTAATTTAACTTTAAATATCACTGTGTTTGTCTGCTGTATGATATATTTAACTGAAACTGTTGATCAGAACAGCCAATGATTTATAAAGAGAAATAATGAAAATTATCAAGAGGGGGCAATTTTTTATACTATTATAAACATTTGTGTTTGTTTGACACATTTAATCATATGGACATTTGAAAATCTGAAAACCTAAAAAAAAACGTATATTTTTATTTGTTCTGTTTTTATATGTACAGTGGCTTGCAAAAGCATTCATACCCCATTTTGTCACCTTACAGCCACCATGTATTGTATTGAGATTTTAAGGTGAATCTCGTCTTTTGTTGCCTTTAACAGGTTTTCTTCCAGGGTTTCCCATCAACTCTGGCCAGCTTCTCTGTCCCTGCTAAAGAGAAAATCATCTCTAAAGCATAATGCTGCCACCACCATGTTTCACAGTGGGGATAGTGTGATTAGCAGTGTTACTTTTCCTCCCCACATAGCGCATTGCATTTAGGCCAGAATGTTTAACATTGGTCTCATCTGACCACAGCACCTTCTTCTACATTGTTGCTGCAACTGCAAACAACAATTCATATGTTTCTTTTATCAATGGATTTCTTCTTGACACTTTTTCATAAAGGCCATATTTGTGGAGTGCATGACTTATGATAGTTGTCCTGTATAGAGATTCTCCCACCTGAGTTGTGGATTACTGCAGCTCCTCCAGAGTGACCATGGGCCTTTTGACTGCTTCTCTGACCAGTGCTCTCTCTCTCTCTCTCTTGCTTGATCTGTCAGTTTGGGTGCATGGCCATGTCTCGGTAGGTTTGCAGGTGTAGATTTTGTTTTGTATTTTTGGATGATGGATTGTACAGTGCTCCTTGGGATGCTCAATATGCTTGGAATATGTTTTTTATAACCTAACCCTGCTTTAAACTTCTTCTCCACAACTTTATCTCTGACCTGTCTGGTGAGTTCCTTGGTCTTCATGATGCTGTTTGTTCACTAGCGTTTTCTAATAAACCTCTGAGGCCTTCACAGAACAGATGTTTATATTTATACTGAGACTAAATTACACACAGCTGAACTCTTATATAGCTTATTCAGTGACTTCTGAAAGCAGTTGATTTGCACTGGGTTTTGTTTAGGGGTTTTAGAGTAAAGGGGGCTGAATACTTGTAGCACTTGTAGCATGTAGCCCTTTTTTCAGATTTTTATTTGATAAACATTTTGAAAACCATGTATCATTTTCGTTCCACTTCACACTTATGCAATACTTTGTGTTTGTGTATCACTTAAAATCTCAATAAAATACATTTTGTGTTTTACAGTTTGTGGTTGTACGATGACAAAATGTGAAAAAAAGGGTCAAGGGGGTATGAATACTTTTGCAAGCCACTGTAAGTGGGATTCTAGGACCACAGCTGGCAGTTTGTGGCAAAGGAAACGATGCCACCTGGTGTTCATCATGAAATGTTAACATGCAGTTTACAGTTGTGACCATAGAGGGCGGTATAACATCACTTTTAAAAAAATATAAATAATGCTCCAAATGCCATCTGCTGGATATGTGGTGCAAACGCATGCTCAGCAAATTCACACATTATTCTCTATATATTTTCCACTTTGTCATATTTTTTTACGTCACCACAATTGTTCTATTGATATATTCAGAATATAACTTCTATACGATAAATATACATACATACAGACAAAAATATAGATGATTTTAATCTTTAATTAGTCATTTATATAAGTGTCAAGTCATATTTCTCTTAAAATCATGCAGACAAAATATGCAAAAAATGACAAACACAACATAAAAGCATTTAGTATGACCTGTAACATTAATAAGTATAATATGGATGGAATAATTAAATAATATTAATAGTTTAAAGCCTGTAATAAACAGCAGGGAGACGTTTACACTGTAACCAATGGGAGCTCTAACTGAGTAAACTAAAGCATGCACTGTATTGCTTTGCAAAAATGTGTTGCAAGATGCGCATGCAGCAGATTTCCTGTCCTTGTTTCTGTCACCTTACACACACACACACACACACACACACACACACACACACACACACATCCTGTCTTGTTTACCTCTCTGTACAGAAGAAAACAACCGCAGACGCTTGTGACGCAGGCAGCGGCAGCAGCAGACAGTTCTTATTTCTGTATGAAGCCACTTCCTCTGGAAAACATCACACTGATATAAAACCCATAAACACATTTATCCTACTTACCTACTTTCCAAATCACACAGAAATGAAGGTCAGATATCTGTATGACATGTTTTTACAGAACTACTGTGCATTTATATATGTTATGCCTTATTTTAAGTTGTTTAAATACATTTAAAATGGGGTGATTATACTTTCTGCATGCTCTCAATGTATTTACATGATATAGTTAGTATAGAAGAAAAAAGTACGACTGGGACCGATATACTTGTTAATTTGAGATTTTATACATTTTTAAACACTTTTCTAACACAATTTTACATTTAAAATAAAAAATAAATAAAACACTGTGTGTGATTTACAACTGCAACAAATTCTTATTCAGATCTTGAACAAGTTTAATGGTGGTAGCCTGATTGCACAGAAATGAACGTTTCTCACATTTACACACTCTTACTTTACAAGAGAAAAAACAATTCAGAGCCTGTATTTTTCTCCATTATCCCTTTGACATCTTCATGAAGAATTTTAAAAAGTATGCATTCTTTATTTGTTTAATTATTGTTTGTATAAAGATGATTCATGTTTTAAAGTTTTACTTTTTTAATGTATTTGAAATGAAGACACTTTGGTAAAAAAGACTAAAATGACAAAAAACTACAAATGCAAAAAAATAAGAAATTAAATAATGTGCAATAACACGCTAACTTTTGTAACTTTTTAACCATGTATGCCATAGAGTTGCTTATTTCACCATGTCATACTGTACTGTTGTAAATTTACTAAAACAGATGTTTTTCTATTAGTTGTTTTGGGGCAACATTATGCCGGTAGAGACCATTGTGATAGATTAACCACAATGGATTCAAATTTCTCATCTCTTCAGCTTCAGCCAATAATAATACTATTTGACCCAAAACATTAAAACCAGATTTTGACCTTCTCTATCCCATCCAGCAATGGAAAGGGAACCACCAAGTTGGGTGGACTGTTCTCACAACAGATCTCATCAGCTGCTACTCATGACAGGCTAGTGCAGATAGAATATCGCTAATGTGTTATAGCCTCGAGGCTACATGGCTAAAGCTACACTGTTGCTGCATCAACAGTCTGGTTTAGTCATTCGCTGGTGGTGGGCTTCTGACCGCAGGCCCACTATGAGCTGGATGTTTTTGGTTGGGGGCTGTTTTTTGGCCTAGTGGTGACCCTGAGGGGTGTAACAGCCCCCCTGCACCACAGACACTTACCACTACTATACTGTGCTGAGAATGATCCATGCCCCAAATAAAGTCTGTTCTGTGGTGCTCTTATTTTAATCTCTTTCAATTCATAGACGGGATTCATAGAGTCAGTGGTGAACTATGGTGAAGTACTTCATGTACTTTGCTACTGTACTTTATAATATATATATATATATATACACAGTACCAGAAAAAAAGTTTGGACACACTTTCTCATTCAATGTTTAATTTGTTTCCTACATTGTTAATACAATAAACACTGAAGTCATCAAGACTATAAAGCTTGAAAGTATTTAAACAAACCAAAATACTTTTCTGGGGTGCTGATAACTTATGCTGTGTAACTGAGGTAACACTTGCTCTTCCTTTCCTGGGGCAGTTCTGATGAGAGCCAGTTTCATCATAATGTTTTTGATGGTCTTTGCAACTGGACTTAAGGATATGTTTAAAGTTCTTAAACTTTTTCTTTATAATACATAATATGTATTAGAACCTTACTCAGATATGGCTATTCACGGTATAACTCTATAATCACATTATAACTATGCCTGTCCCAATAATTAAATTAACTTATCATACAATAAATGGACATGACCTCAATATTATTCGATAATCGTGAGAATATCTATTGAGTTCATTTGAATATTTGTTCACATAGCTATATAACAGTGAACCGTATTTTAGCCAGTTATGCTAAATGACCAAATATATATTTTTCAAACTATAATTAACAAAAATGCTATTGTATTTAAAAAAGTACAATGGCTTTGTTGTTCTATACTATTATCATTTTGTCATTGGAATTTAAATGGTTTTAAAATGAGTATAATATTGTTTTAATTTCTGGAATGATATATCTACAAAAAATGTTATCGTGACAGGCCCACTCATAACTAATGCTCTGAAACACATTAAAAGGGCAAGACATACAAATAATGAATTCTTTTGTAAAGATTTATTTCTAATTTTTTCTAATTTTTTCCCCCCAATTTATCTAGGCCCTCATTGCTAGTGATGCCACAGCACCAGGAGGGTGAAGACTAGCACATGCCTCTTCCGATACATGTGAAGTCAGACTCCGCCTCTATTTAAACTGCTGCTGATGCAGAATTGCCAAGTAGCATCACAGCGCTAATGCTCGGAGGAAAGTGTAGTGACACGGTTCCCATACATCAGCTCACAGACGTCTTGTGCTGATCGACATCACCCTTTGGAGTGATGAGTGGAAAGAGCGCCATCTACTGTATACCCACCCAGAGAGAGCAAGGCCAATTCTGCTCTCTCAGGGCTCCGGCAGCTGATGGCAAGATGCGTGTCCGGGATTTGAACCAGCAAATTCCTGATCATAGTGGAAGAGCTTAGCCTGCTGGACCACTTGGAGCACCTCAAGTCAATAACTGACTTAACTGAAAGCTGAACGTTCCAGGTGACTCTACCTCATAAAGCTGACTGAGAATTATTAAATTATAAAACATATTCTGGTTTGTTTAAAAACCTTTTTGTCCACTGAATAATTACATATTCCATTTTTCTTTATAGTTTATATGACTTTAGTATTAATCTACAAAATAAATCTACAAAAGGAAGATTGTAGGAAGATTGAAAGGAGGCATTGCTTTGTTTTGGATTGACTTTCTAGTTCTTTTACTTAAGTACATTTTTTAAGAGGTAAATCTCTACTCTCACTCTTTGAGTATTAATGAAAATAGAGCAGTCAGTACCTGTAAACCTACAAAGCGGGATATATAGTAGTTGTACTGGAATAAATACCCATGTAGAGTATTTTCAAAGTACCTTAAAAACAAATGAATCAGTATTCAGATAACCGGCATATGGAGGTTTCAGCAATGCATCACTGTTTCACAGTAAGTTTAACAGTTGAAATGGTTGCGTAATGACAGAGCTGGCTGATCTGAAAGTGATAGAGATCGGAAAATGAGGGCGTCTGAAAGTAGACACTATGAGCAATGAAGTAATCCCTTTCAGGTCAGGTACAAAACAACAAACATTTTTTTTAAAGTGTAACCAGAGAAGAAAAATCAGTAGACAAGGTAAAACTTTCAGTCAGCACAACTTTAAATTAAATACAATAAATTTCCACTAAAAACACCAGCCGGCAAGCATGTTCTTCTCTTCAGCTGAACTTGGTACTTGGGTAAACGCTTAGACAGTTGTGCCACCTGAACACAAATAAAGAAACATAATAAAACTACTAAATGTGTGTGCTTGTATTAAATGCATTCATACAGAACAAATCAGAATTATTTCACAGTATTAATAAACTTACTTCCATATGTATAAGCAGTGGTGCTGCAGTGATACAGCATGATATTATACTGTTGACATTAGCAAACTAGTAGCTTTCACGTTTCCTCAGTGGGTTTAATGCTTCAGGATCTCGACTGTCTCTGAAAGCAGAACAAAACAGAAAAAAACTTTACAAATAATTCTGATCTAGAGTACATTTGGTATTTCACACCATAATGATTGGTGTTAGAAGTCCAGGCTGGTGATAGAAGTGGTTTAATGGTGAGGCACAATGTTGACTGGTACTGTAAATATATACAGGGGTTGGACAATGAAACTGAAACATTTTGAACATTTTAGTGTGGGAGGTTTTAATGGCTAAATTGGAGCAGCCTGGTGGTCAATCTTCATTAATTGCACATTGCACCAGTAAGAGCAGTAAGAGTGTGAAGGTTCAATTAGCAGAGTAAGAGCACAGTTCTGCTCTAAATATTGCAATGCACACAACATTATGGGTGACATACCACAGTTCAAAAGAGGACAAATTGTTGGTGCACGTCTTGCTGGCACACCTGTGACCAAGACAGCAAGTCTTTATGATGTATCAAGAGCCACGGTATCCAGGGTAATGTCAGCATACCACCAAGAAGGACCAACCACATCCAACAGGATTAACTGTGGACGCTGTAAGAGGAAGCTGTCTGAAAGGGTTGTTCAGGTGCTAACCCGGATTGCATCCAAAAAACATAAAACCACGGCTGATCAAATCACGGCAGAATTCAATGTACACCTCAACTCTCCTGTTTCCACCAGAACCGTCTGTTGGGACAATAAATTATTGGGGTCATAAAGCAATCTAAGCCATGCATTTTCATGCATGAAAACAATAAAACAGTCTTCAAAAGACCTGAATCCACCCATAACGGGACGTTTTTGGCTGAAAATACTCTAGTTTACACTGTGCATGGCAGGGATTCTACAACATTAAGGTCCATAAATTATGAAGATAAAAGGGGTCTGATGGCTAAAAACATTGAGACACAGGGCCAATCAAGCATCATAGTAAGTATTCTTTTTTTTACCAGTTAACAATACATTTTGGAAATTGGTAATTGATATTTGGTAGATTGTGTCCTATTCATAAATAAAACAAGCGCACATAATTTAGGAGGAATTTACTGGAGAAATATAATATAACATGCTGAGGAGATGTCAATACATAGAAATATAAATTATTTTTACATTTAAAGTGACAGATCCTTGATTAAAATCCTAAAAACAAGCTGAAATATTTATAAAATTCAACAATTAATTTAAATTTTATTTCATTTAGTATTCTGTATACTTTTGTAAAAAAAATCTTTGATGTAATATTTCATCAAAATATTTGATGGCACAGGAAGCAGCAGCAGGAAGTGGGAGAGATTTTATTGGAATGGAAAACAGGTGTGTGGATGTGGGCTGTGGGCGCGAGAGCATCTGTCTGACTACAGTCTGATTATAACAACACTTAAGAATTCAATTTATCCAATACTATTCAATTATTTTGCATGCATTCAACTTTACCTAATATCCTATTCTAGAACAGAGTCCAATGCAAACATACAGTGCTGTGAAAAAGCATTTGGACACACCTTTTCTTTTTCAATGTGTTTTCTTTATTTTCATGACTATTTACATTGTAGATTCTCTCCGAAGGAATCAAAACTATGAATGAACACATGTGGAGTTTTATGTAACTAACAAAAGGAAGGTGAAATAACTGAAAACATGTTTTATATTCTAGTTTCTTCAAAATAGCCACCCTTTGCTCTGATTACTGCTTTGCACACTCTTGGCATCATTCTCTCAATGAGCTTCAAGAGGTGGCCACCTGAAATGATGGTTTTCCAACAGTCTTGAAGGAAGGAGTTCCCAGAGGTGTTTATTAGCACTTGTTGGCTCTTTGTCTTCTTCACTCTGTGGTCCAGCTCACCCCAAACCATCTGGATTGGGTTCAGGTCCGGTGACTGTGGAGGCCAGGTCATATTTTTGTTAAGTACATAAAACTCCACATACGTTCAATTATAGTTTTGATGCCTTCAGTGAGAATCTAAAATGTAAATAGTCATGAAAATAATGTCATGAATGAGAAGGTGTGTCCAAACTATCGGCCTGTACTGTATGTTGTTCTGGGTTTTTTTTTGTGTGACCTCTTGGATGAGTTGTCTATGCCCTTTTGGAGTAATTTTGGTATTCTGGTCATTGCTGGGAAGGTTCACCACTGTAAAAACTGCTCATTGTCTAATATTAAAGTTTGAATTAAAAAAGCAAATTACTCTTTTTAATATATAAGCTGAGATCAGAATGATTCACTAATTAAGTGCTTTTGCCATGTATTAAACTGACTTGGGAGCATAATCTTAGTTAATGCTGTTCTCATTACATTTGTCACAACACAACCGCACTGAATTGGGGTATACACTAAATAATCAAGCGTATATTGTCTGTACACTACATCATGTGATGCATTATGGGTGTTTGACAGTGAACTATATGGGAAATAAAATGTGCTGTTGAGATTTTGAACAGCAATGGCAACATACCATATAGTGCACTATTTTTGTAATAGGAAGACACTTCAGAACTGATTGTTTTTTTAAGTGTGCTTATAATAAACAAATATCCCATAATGCAAATTAAATCGAAGAAGTTAATAAGAAACAATAAGGATAACAATTCAAATACAGCAGCTAGAGTAACAGGAGAGCTTGCAGTTGTAGTTATGTTGGTCATAATTTATAATAGGTTTAGCTGATAACTGTGTAACGATGCATGTAATAATACACATAACGACTGTTGAAGGACACATTGTTACAGATTGATTACAGTGTAATTACACATGTGTATCAGTGTCAGTTAGACCTTGTACATCATTTTGTTTTTGTGTGTAAATCTGAATAATGATTTTTTTGCATTTAACCCTTGTGTGGTGTTCAGGTCTGTGGGACCCGTTTTCATTTTTCATCAAATGATACTAAAAAAATATTTTTTCTAACTCAAACTCATTGGCATTGGCTCATTTTTTGTGAAAAACATATATCAAAACACATTTTCGATAAACACACACTGTACACCCCCCCCCCCCCCACACACACACACACATTTATATTACATACAGTATGTTTGGCCAAGGGCTAATAAACATTGCTTCATTTGTAAATTTAAAACTAAACAAACTTTCTACTCATATCTTGAGTTTAATTAATTTTCTTTTACATTTTATTAAAAAAACTAATAAAAAAAGAGTAGCACTTTTTGAAAGAAATGTAACATAAGAAAGGTAAAGGGCAAATATTAACCATGTAAGCTGTTTATATTGCTTGCAATGTAGGTGAAGCAAGCATGTGTAAAGCATTTTAATGTAAAATTGCTTAATTTTGCTGAATTAAATACAAGTAACAAAGTAAACGAGGAACAATTATATTAATAAATATGAACACCACACAAGGGTTAAAAAACATTACCCTACACACGTCAAAATTGATTCTGACACACATGTAACTACATAACCTGTACAACTGTAATCAATCTGTACCAAATGCATTCTTCACCAGTAATTATTACAGTTATTACATGATTGTTAATGTGTAATTACACAGTTACTAGAGACCCTTATTATAAAGTGGGTTTGTTAGGTATGCAAAGCAATGTTTCTTTCAATTCTGTTAGTACAAAGCTATTAATGGTTAATACATTAATAGTGTATAGTGTATTAATCTGCTAAACCTGCACTATTAGTATTAATTTACTGTATATACTTTAGTATTAGAGTATATGTGGTACACAATTGGGACGCAGCCACAGGAAGCAGCAGCAGCAGCAGGAAGTGGAAAAGAGATTTTATATTTATATGGGATGGAAAACAGGTGTTGTGGATGTGGGCTGTGGGACCGAGAGCACTCAAATATATATACACACACACACACACACATATACACACACACCACGCTGCAGCTGCATTAACTCGAGAGCATGATTTTCCGCTTCACACCGCTCTGGTTTTAAACCGTGGAAAACATGACGCACTTCCCGGAAGACGCGGTCTCTGATCAGTGCAGTGGGTGGGAACGTTTTGTTTCCTGTAATTGTTTTTTTTATATGTATACATTCAGGTTCATGTTTAATCAAAATGACTGTAATATATTTTATACTATTTTATGTTTGCGCTAAACACTTATATATGACCAACCAAGCTATGTATAGTAAATCCCTGCTAATTCATTTGCTCAGTAAATCAAGACCCAGTTTCCCAAAAACATCATATAATGTTAAAGTTACCTTAACTGGTAGAGAGAGAGAGAGAAAAAGAGAGAGAGAGAGAGAGTTTGATGCTTGCTCGGCCCTCTTAATAATGTAAGCTTTAAAAATTAAGAGAATAGAAAAAAAGAAGTACAGTGACAACATTCGTGGATGGTGGACTGTTTTTATTATTTAATTTGTACTTTATTATTATAACTATTAATATATATAAAGTATATGGATATAAAAAGTGTGCTTATACAGTGCTGTGAAGAAGTATTTGTCCCCCCTTACAGATTTCTTAGTTTTTTGCTTTTTTGTCATACTTACTACTTTTCAAACAAACTTTAATATATTAATTTCAAACAAACTTTAATATATATATATTTTTATTTCCAATTGTTATGGCCAATTACCCAATCCACTCAGTAGGATTCCTCCCACACCAGTGGGATGAAGACTAGCACATTCCTCCTGTAGCCGATGGCAAGCTACATGAACAGGATTCGAACCAGCGATATCCTGATCATAGTGGCAGCGTTTAGCCCGCTGGACCACTCGAAGCCTTAATTTGTTAAGGAGGAAAAATATATTCAAACCAACCTGACCCTATGTAAAAAAGTATTTGTTTCTAAATCTAATAACTTGGTTGTGCCACCCTTAGCGCCATCAACTGCAATCAAGCTCTTGCAATCACTTGCAATATATCTTTCACATATCTGCATTAATTATAGCAAGTTGTCCAGGGCCTGAAGCACCAAAGCAGCCTCAGACCATCACACACTACCACCACCATGTTTTAGGTTCAGTATGATGTTTTTCTTTTTCCTAAAATTATTTGTTCTGTTCATTTTATGCTAGATGTAACGGGACACACATCTTCCAAAATGTTCCATTTTTGTCTTGTCAGTCCTGAAAATCATCAGACAGGCCTTTGTGTGTTTTTTGATCATTAGTGGTTTTTGCCTTGGAACTCTCCCATTGATATCAAAATACCAATTTTGCTCAGTGTATTTCTTATTATTATTAAATCTAGAATGCTGACCTTAACTGAGGCAATTGAGACCTTAATTTCTTTAGATGTTGTTTTGGGTTTTTTGTGACCTTATGGATGAGTTCTCCATGTCCTTTTTTGGAGTTATTTCAGTAGGCCAAGATTGAATCAATATTAAAATAAAAATGTAAAATAGCTTCTACAATGTAGAAGCAATTTAACTGTAAAAAACATATTCTACTAGTATTTTGTAGTCCAGTTCACCTTGGTACAAATGTTGTAAAAAATAAGCTTGATCCCTGCCTGGGAAACTGCCCCTTAATGTACCAAAACACAGTTAATATCAATTTATTTTAATGATGGACATTGCACAGATCGAATTAAGCTAGATTTGTCTCTGTGCCTTTAAGACTACATATACTTTTACCATTACCATTGATATTTGGTACATTGGATCCTATTCATAAATAAAAATAGAACACATAAATTAGGAGGAACTTACTGGAGAAATATAAAATAACATGCTGAGTAGATGTTCAGTACATAAAAATATAAAATATATGTAAATACTATTAATAGGTACAGATACCATTTAAAGTGACAGATCCTTGATACAAAACATGAAAATGAAGCTAAAATAGTTATAAAAATTTCAACAAATTCAATTTGATTATATTTAGTATTTTGTATACTTTTGTAAAAAAAAAAAAAATTGATGGCACAGGAAGCAGAACAGCAGCAGCAGGAAGTGGGAGAGATTTTATTGGAATGGAAAACAGGTGTGTGGATGTGGGTTGTGGGCGCGAGAGCATCTGTCTGACTATAGTCTGATTATACAGTAACAACATTTAAGAATCCAGAACTAATTTATCCAGTACTATTAAATTATTTTACATGCATTAAACCATTATACATTTTCCCCCAGTCATTAATCATTAAAACTGACCTGAACTAAAGCAAGTGAGACATGTAGTTTTTTTTATATATATATTGTTCTGGGTTCTTTTGTGACCTCTTAGATGAGTTGTCTATGCCCTTTTGGAGTAATGTTGGTATGCTGGTCACTGTTGGGAAAGTTCACCGCTGTAAAAAGTGATTTTTGTATTTACTCAGGTTATCTTTGTCTGATATTAAAGTTTGTTTGATAATCTGAGAATGCCAGATGTAACGAGACACATACTTACCAAAAAGTTCAAGTTTTTTTTTCACATCAGTCAACAGAATATATTTTGGCAAATGTGAGATGGGCTGGTGTAGGTATACTTAGTAAACTTTCCACATACTGCAGACTAGTGGGTGAATGACATATTTTGAAACTTTAACAATGTTTCCATTTTACATCAACATCTTTAGTTGCAAAAAAAATGAGTTACTTCAGTTTTTTTATTATCTCAGTATATTTAAGTAAATAACTATAAATAAACTGATCACAGATGTTCCATCATCATTGTTATGTGTGATATTAAATGCATGTATTGATACAGATGTGCACGAGTGATCTGCGGCTGTAGGAAATGAAAGTTACCACAGGAAGTGTAAACATCTGCTTCAGTAAAGAAGCTTCTGCTGATAAACATGTTCATCCTCCTGCTAGAACGAGGGGTCAGGTCTACGTTACCAAACCTCACCAAAACCCATGTGGAGTCAGCAGGTGAAGAGCTGTGGTGTAATTCACTTTATCAGAAGCGGTTTCTGGGTTCGAGCAGCTGCACAGGAAGAACAGCGTGAACAGCTGCTGATCTGGACATGAAGTGTTACATCTGCACGGATTCAGAAAGGTTGATCTAAATGTTTAGTTTAAATATGTGGAACATACTTTTAATTAAATTTCATAATGTTTAGTAGTTACATTTTTACAGTACAGTACTTTAAGTGTTTAATTTTTTGTGTATTAACTGTAAGCAAAGCCTCCAAAATTCAGTTCCATGACTAAATCACACTTTCGCGTCACATATTTAGGTAGGAAAGTCAATGTAATGAAATGTATGAAATACACAGTACATATGAAGCTGTCAGGTAAAACAAAAAAAAAAGCAGTAGACATCTAAAGAGATGTAGATTTAATCTAAATCAGGGCATGGCAATAAGAGACCTATGGGCCAGATGTGGCCAGCAAGCATAAAACATCTGGCCCGTGAGGTTGTTTGAACCGTAATGAGGGATAATGGAAAAAATACAATTCTTCTCTGGTGAGCTTTTGTTTATATTCCTCCCCTGAATCTCTCTGTCACGCTCAACATGAATTTAGTTTCTGCCTGTTATCGTTTTTCGACCCGTTCTCCTAATAAGGGCATTTTATCTGGTTGTGTCCCAATTTATCTGGTTGTGTCCCTGATGATACAGGTTCAATCCCGCGTGAGGAGCGGTGTGTTTATTTATTTATTTATTTATTCTTAGGTTTACCTGCTTTCTGTTCAACAACCCTCTGGGCTGGAGAGCTACTAGTCTGTAGCACCCCATCCCATTACACTTCATTTTCACACAGAATTTATTTGCCGCGTAATGACTTGGAAAATATCTGGCCCTCGGCCAAACTAACCTGCCGACCCCTGGTCTAAATGTTTAACTGAAGTACGTTGAAAACACAATATATTAGATGACAATGATTTTTTGTAACAGTTTTAAACTACACTAGCTTTAGTTTTCAGTATTAACTGGTGGAAGTGTGGTGTAAACCCTAAAGCACTACAAAGTCAGTTCCTAGAAAGGCTTTCTATAATAATAATAATAATAATAATAATAATAATAATATTATTACATTTTATTTATATGGCGTTTTTCAAGATTCTCAAAGACGCTTTTACACACATCTATATGAATTAACTGGGCAAGTATAAGTGTTGTGTAATTATTTGCAGTAAAATGAAATTTAATACTCTGATAGTCCAGCAACATTACACTGTAGTGCCACAGATTGAGTAAATAAAAATAATTATTTTGTTTCTAAACTGAAAGCAGAAGCATTTCTGAGTGGAGAAGAGATAAAATATTGTGTTTAATGGTAGCAGTGTGCTGAAACAACCATCCTTGCTAATCCTAATATATTCATTCTAAAAACTGGGGTGTCCGGTTGCTTTTCGCAGGAGTTCTTCCAGCCTCTAAAAGAGTATCTGAATCAGTTTTACTGAATGCAAGCAGCTGGTGGAGCAATGGAGACTTCAGAAGAGGAAACTCAGAGCTCAGTAGATCATTCACTCATAGTAAAACCAAAGTGTGTAGTTGAAGTGAAGTTTCTGAATGAGTGAGCTCTCTCTCTCTCTCTCTCTCTCTCTCTCTCTCTCTCTCTTTCTCTCTGACTGAACATAACCTGGAATCGGATTCATCCGCTCTGAAAGGAGACCGCATCACACCCGCACAGTTTAAAATGATTCTTCCACATGCTCTGTGCAATTACCCATTCTCACCAGAGAAGGCCCTAAATCCTAAAACTTACGGACATCAGCTTTAAGTAAACAAATGCACCCCCACACACACACACTCAAAAAAAAAAAAACGTTCTATTCTATTCAAATGAACAGGATGCAGTGAGGTCATGTTGCAATTGGACATGTACTGTGAAAGTAAAACATCCATCTTAAAATTTTGCTGATGTTGACTGTCGACTGTCTTTAGTTTTTGCTTTTTTATATCATACTTATTTTTTTCATGCAAATGTGAGTTAGGCCTTTATGTTAATTTTGGTCAGTAGTGATTTTTGCCTTGGAACTCTCCCATGGATATAATTTTCTTCCAGTTATTAATCATCAACACTGACCTTAACTGAGGCAAGTGAGACCTGCCGTTCTTTAGATGCTCTTTTGGGTTCTTTTGTGACCTCCTGGATGAGATGTCTATGCCCTTTTAGAGTAATTTAGTAAATAAAGGAATCCCCCAAATGATGCAACAAAAACATCTCTATTTAAATGAACAGGATGCAGTGAGGTCAAGTTGCAATTGGACATGTACTGTGAAAGTGAAACTTTCATCTACAAATTTTGCTGATGTTGACTGTAGATAGGTTGCAAGATAGCAATGAGCATCGTAACACGTCTTGTTCAGAGTGTAAGATCCTGATTGTTGTGTAATTATTTGCATAAGTCTGAGTATTACAAAGACATTTGCTCAAGAAAGTAACTGGGGAAATTTACCCAAGTACATATTAAGCTGTGGGCTAAGATAAAGACAATTAAACATTCACTGAGTGGAATTCCCCACATGATGCATCGAAAATCTCAACAGAATAGAAAATAATGCTGTGAGGTCAAGTTTGCAACTGGATATGTACTGTGAAAATCATTCATCTCCAAATTTCACTGAAACCAGTAAAATACAAATGTTCTCAAACTGTTCTCAATATTTATGGTGGTCTGCATTTTTTTGGACATGACTTGAATTTACACAGTTGTTAAACTGTACAAATTACCACAAATTACAAATATAACTATAAATACATTTTCAGCAGATATCCCAGCATTTAGTCTAATTCTGGGAGTAAATGCAGTGTATAGTGATACAAGCCCTAAAGAAATCAAAAGTTATTTCCAAGTCTGCCCAGATAATAACTGGGCATGTGTGAGTGTTGAGTAATTATTTAAAGCAAATACTCAGACAGTCTTACTGAATTACATCGTAGCTCTATGCATTTAGGTAAGACAGTAAATGGGGGATTTAACCAAGTAATTATCAAACTGTGAGGTAAAAAAGGCAACATTAAGACATTTAAATATAATTTTACATCATGTTATGTTTTTGAAAAAAAAAAAAAAAACAATTTCTTTGGTTGATAAATTTATTTGATTTTACCAAATTAAAACCTCTGGAATATAATTAAAAAGAAAATAGATGATCACAAACCATCAAACCAAACTGAACTGCTTGAATGTTTGCACCAGGAGTAAAGGCATAAAGTTATCCAAAAGCAGTGTGTAAGACTGGTGGAGGAGAACATTCCAAGATGCATGAAAACTCAAAACTGTGATTAAAAATCAGGGCTATTCAACCAAATATTGATTTCTGAACTATTAAATCTTTATGAATATGAACTTGTTTTCTTGTTTTCTATGCATTTTTTGAGGTCTGAAAGCTCTGCATATTTTGTGTTATTTCAGCCATTTCTCATTGTTTGTAAATAAATGCTCTAAATGCCGATATTTTTATTTGAAATTTGGGAGAAATGTTGTCTGTAGTTTATAGAATAAAACAACAATATTAATTTTACTCAAATACATAACTATAAACAACAAAATCAGATAAACTGATTCAGAAACTGAAGTGCTCTCTTTTTTTCCAGAGCTGTATAAGTGGAAACTATTGGTGTCCAAAAACGTTATTATAAAGCCAGTAGAACATAAATGTTTTTAGACTGGCCTTTTTTATTATGCAGTGGAAATCTTTGGACATTATCTGAATTGGCATAGTTGCTGAATTCAATTAAACAAATACTTGTCCCACTTTATAATAAGTGCCCCCTTAGTACTATGTAGTTACATTGTAACAATCCATGTAACTACAGTGTAACTACTGATGAAGTACACATTGTTACAGATTAACTACAGGTGTAAGGGTTATGTAATTACACATGTGTATTAAGGTTATTTTTGTGTAACAACGTGTGTGTACTTACACATGTAATGTGTGTGTGTGTGTGATAAGTTGAGCATAAACTTATCCAACAGCTATTGTCTAGTATGTAATTTGGGCTGACTGAGTACACACACATTGTTACACATGTGTAAGTACACTCCCCCTGGTACACATGTGTAATTACATAACCTATACCTCTGTAGTTAATCTGTAACAGTGGCTGTGACCGAAATGGTTCCTTATTTACTAGTTAGGGCACTATTGAGTATGTCAGCCATTTTTCTTTGAGTGTGCGAATCTTAAGGGGGAATTTGAACATCATTTTGAGGGTACTAAAAACTCCCATAATGCATCATGATTTATAGTAAACTTCGCTGCTTACTAAACGAGCTGAATGTGTCCCAAAATGCTTTGCGGGTTTCGCTACTAAGCGAAACAGACAGCCGAAGAAACGGAGCGGACAGCGAGCCACCAGGGTTGCCAGATTGTTACAGTGGGATTCAGAACAAACCAATTCACAGGGTAAAACGTGTTTCATATCCGCCAAAATACTGAGAAAACCACCCAAACAGCTGATGTTCGTCATATTAGCAATATTACAGAGTTTAACATGACCTTAACTAAAATACCATAAATATCTTAAATATCACTGATTACAAAAAAACGATATTTAAATGAGTTTATCTGCATGTTTGTATTCTGTGTTTTGTGCCTTGTATCATTGGACACACGAACCAAAAAAGTAAAAACAGTACATAAAAACAACCTTGCAAGCAATGAAAGAAAGAAGTAACTTACTCACATATAATAACGAACATAAACACAACTTCAAATGTCCATCAGCAGGACTAAAAGCTCTGTCTCTGCAGGCTTAGATATCTAACTATAACACCGCCGAGTTAAATTTCCAAACTCTTTACATTTGGTAGTTTTTTGTTCACCTGTCAAATCACAGCGTTTTCTCCAGACAATTTCAGACACAACTCGACATTTGGCATGAAACCACCCAATCTGGCAACGGTGCGAGCCGGTGTACGCTGTTATTTTTAAGGTTTTCTTCATGTAGTTCAGTAATGTGAGGATCCTCTTTTAAACAGCGTAAATATAACAAGCAGATAAATAACTTAATGATCAGCTCAGAGCTTCACTAACTTTAATTCAGAGCTCAGTTCAGTGTGTTTATGGAGTTTTAAACACGGCTCAACCCCTTTCTCACCTGTGTGTGTTTATGCGACCGGTGCTGGCGCATGATAATGATGAGTTAGTGTCCGAATTCACTCCCGTTTTACCACTAATTAGTGAACTTATTAGTATCTCCCTACATAGCGCAACACTAATGAGGGAGTAGGGAGCCATTTCGGTCACAGCCATAGTGTACTTTACTAGTAGTTACACTGTAGTTACATGGATTGTAATTACATAGTACTTAGGGACACTTATTATAAAGTGGGACCCAAATACTTTTTTTCCGCAATCACCAATGTATTTAATCTTATATGAAACAACACTTACACTTGCTAAGTTGATACCTAAAATCTGATTAGATTTTCATTGTGTTCTATTCAGGGAAAAGTAGGTCCTGGAGAAAAAATGCTTCTGGGCTTGTACAACAAACCTACCCATTTAATACCACAAACTTTAGGCTACTCTACATTCTGTAACTTAGTATATCAACTAAACATTTAGATCAACCTTTCTGAATCCGTGCAGATGTAACACTTCATGTCCAGATCAGCAGCTGTTCACGCTGTTCTTCCTGTGCAGCTGCTCAAACCCAGAAACCGCTTCTGATAAACAGAATTACACCACAGCTCTTCACCTGCTGACTCCACATGGGTTTTGGTGAGGTTTGGTAACGTAGACCTGACCCCTCGTTCTAGCAGGAGGATGAACATGTTTATCAGCAGAAGCTTCTTTACTGAAGCAGATGTTTACACTTCCTGTGGTAACTTTCATTTCCTACAGCCGCAGATCACTCGTGCACATCTGTATCAATACACACATTTAATATCACACATAACAACGATGATGGAACATCTGTGATCAGTTCAGTTATACACTTATAAACTATAAAACTAGAGAAGTAACCTCATGTTTTTGTAATTAAAGATTTAAATGTAAAACTGAAACATTGTTAAAGTTTCAAAATGTGTCATCCACCCACCAGCCTGTGTGTGGAAACTACACTGCAAAAAAACAGTCTGATTTAAATGTACTGTTTTTGTGGTTATTAGTTTATTTCTTATTCATTATGATATTTTAACTTAGAGTATTTTCTAATGATGTCAGATTTTCACCCACACACACACATATATAAACAGTTGCAAGAAAAAAGTATGTGAACCCTTTGGGATTACTTGGATTTCTGCATAAATTGGTCATTTAATGTGTTCTGATCTTCATCTACGTCACAACAATAGACAAACACAGTCTGCTTAAACTAATACCACACAAATATATATATGTTTGCATGTTTTTATTGAACACTACATTCACCCTGGGGGGAAAAAGTATGTGAATCTTTGGATTTAATAACTGGTTGACCCTCCTTTGGAAGCAAAAACCTCATCAAAACTTTTCCTGTAGTTGCAGATCTGACCTGCTCAACAGTCAGGAGGAATTTTGGAGCATTTCTCGTCACTTAACTGTTTCAGTTCAGCTATAATATTCTTGGGATATCTGGTGTGAATCTCTCTCTTGGGGTCATGATGCCACAGCATATCTATTGGGTTGAGGTCAGGACTCTCCAGAAGGCATATTTTCTTCTGTTGAAGTCGTTCGGTTGTTGATTTACTTCTATGTTTTGGGTCGTTGTCCTGTTCCATCATCCATCTTTTGGTGAGCTTTAGTTGGTAAACAGATGGTCTTAAGTTTCATTTTTCTGTTGATGACGGCAATCCGTCCAGACCCTGAGGCAGCAAAGCAGCCCCAAACCATAATGCTCCCTCAAACGTTAAATGTGCAGCAATGTTATAATTGGACAGCAGTGGTATCCTCCATGGTGTCCTTCCATGAACTCTATTCTTGTTTAATGTTTTCCTTATTGTAGATTTGTCAACAAAAATGTTAACATGTGCCAGAGATTTCTGTAAGTCTTTAGCTGACACTCTAGGATTCTTCCTCACCTCATTGATCATTATGCGCTGTGCTCTTGTAGTCATCTTTACAGGACTTTACCACACCTAGGGAGAGTAGCAACAGTCTGTCTTACCGTGGACACATGAACATCAAGGCTTTTAGACATACTTTTTTAACCCTTTCCAGCTTCATGCGAATAAACAATTCTTGAACATAGGTCTTCTGAAAACTCTTTTGTTTGAGCCATGATTCACATCAAGCAATGCTTCTTAAGAACAGCAAACTCAAACTGGCGTCTGTTTTTTATAGGACAGGGCAGCTTTAATCAACACATCCAATCTCATCACATCCTGGCTCCAATTAGCTCTCAGAAAAATCATTAGCCTGGGGGTTTCACATATGTTTTCCCTCCTCACTGTGAATGTTAACATGTTTTGTATAATAAAATATGTGGTATTAGTTTAAACAGACTGTGTTTGTCTATTGTTGTGATTTATATGAAGATCAGAACACATTTAATGACCAATTTATGCAGAAATCCAAGTAATCCCAAAGGGTTCACATACTTTTTCTTGCAACTGTATAATACTAATAAAATTACGTTAACATTGTTTATGGCAATTATTTTTGGAAAAATAGATTGTCCAATAAAAACAATACTCACTGTGGGAGGCCAATCACTGTGCTTTTATGCGCTTTAATGTTCTTTTTTTGTTTTTTTAGCAGTTTAGTTTCCACATACTGCAAGCTGGTGGGTGAATGAGCGACTCATTTTGAAACTTCAACAATGTTTCCATTTTACATTAAAATATATTTACCTACGAAAAAAGTGAGTTACTTCAGTTTTCCATGATCTGAGCTCTGTAAGTATATGACTGTATTAAACTGAACTGATCACAGATGTTCCATCATCGTTGTTATGTGTGATATTAAATGTGTGTATTGATACAGATGTGCACGAGTGATCTGCGGCTGTAGGAAATGAAAGTTACCACAGGAAGTGTAAACATCTGCTTCAGTAAAGAAGCTTCTGCTGATAAACATGTTCATCCTCCTGCTAGAACGAGGGGTCAGGTCTACGTTACCAAACCTCACCAAAACCCATGTGGAGTCAGCAGGTGAAGAGCTGTGGTGTAATTCTGTTTATCAGAAGCGGTTTCTGGGTTCGAGCAGCTGCACAGGAAGAACAGCATGAACAGCTGCTGATCTGGACATGAAGAGTTACATCTGCATGGATTCTGTATACAGTATTTGGTTGGATATAAACATTTCTTTGAATAAAATAAACAGCAAAAGATCAAGTTTTAAATGAATTCCAAAATAAATTAGTTAATTTCACCTCTTTTGCACTTAGTTACACCTTCATGCACTTCATACTGTGATAGATCTGTGCAAGGTGTGTCAGGATGCTCTTTGCTACCTTAAACCCTGTCAACAGTCTATTTTCACACCTTGAACTAATAATAGCGTTAAAATAGCATCAGAGTTTATGAAACAATCTAAACTGATGGGTGTGGTGGTCTTTAAGTGAGGTGTGTTTAGGTAAATTTCTAGTGTGTTGCTATTTTGGCGGTGAAAACCAAAGGGTGCGCCACTGACTCAAATGAACCTAGACAACAGTCAATCATCAGAGTCCATTTCTATAGATGCTCCCAGCTTGCATACACTCCCACTCAATAAACACACACACACACACACAGACATGCTCACCCCTACTTTTATCTCAACAATAAACAGAATAAAGAATAAAATAACATTGTTGTTCCATTAAATGAGCTGCTGGTGAACCTTCACAGAGCACAGTACCATTACAAGTGCCACGCTATTAGGATACGAACTTGCCAAAGTCAGAGCACACCTGACTCATAAAGGGAATGGCAACTGGCAAACTGATTGGTTTATTTTACGTTGTGCCCAAATTTAACCACACCCATGATCCAAGAGAATTAGATCATGCCTTTTGCGCATTTCAAGCTGCAGAATGCGTATTTTTGGCACCCTCACGATACCAAAGACACACCAACATGGCCTAAATCCAGCCGCATGATCCCTTGCTCTTATGGTGACTTGCTCTTATGGCCTACAACACTGTGGCCAGTCATTGACACATTATATAAAATATATAACTGAATACCTAGAAAATGTAGCCCTATTGGGTAAGACCCATTATGACCCATTATATAAAATATATAACTGAATACCCTAGAAAATGTAGCCCTATTGGGTAAGACGGCACGCAGTGATAGTGAGTGAAAGTTCAAGCCTATAATGCAACTAAATTATACTAAAAGACAGTATAAAACATGTACTATGGTGTAATGTAGTAAAGAAAATCGTAGGTAAACCATACCCTATTTTTTGTGTCTTATATATGTTCAATTAAGGTAATATTTACTTAAAACATATCAAAAATCTACCTAAACAAATTGAGAGCAAGTTATTGCCTAAATTTTTACAAGTAGATTCTTTAAGGTATATTTTATAGGTAAAATTTGGTAAATTTAGTAGAAGTGAAAAATAGAGTAGCTTCTTGTCTTTGGATTTTAATTAAATCTCTGTGAGAGAGTTACAGAGTATATTTGTATATTTGGGTTAACACTGAAATATTCCACTTATTGGGCGTTTTCACACCAGCACTATTTGGTCTGATTAAAATGAACTCTAGTCCATTTTTATCTTTAGTTTGTTTCTATTGAGCAGATGTAAAAACAAGAATATACACTTGGGTGTGGATTAAAAGAACCGGACTGAGAACACCTAGAGGAACTCTGGAGCGGTTCGCTTGTGAAGAGAATGTGATTCGGTCTCGATCCAACCTTGCTATCAAATATACTGCTTTTATTTGAGCAAAACTGTTGATAAGACACAGTTAAATATGATATATAAGCTAGAGAATACTAATTACCACAGCTAAAAACTGTGTTGGAAACATATTGTTTCAGCTTTTAGTGTAAAAGCACAGATATTCACGCTGGAACACAGAATCTTTTCACTATATTTACTTTCTGGTTTGAGCAGTAGAGATTTTCGTTCAAAATAACTGGGCTTTAGACAAAGTAGTAGCTGCTTAGAAGTTGCAAAAGTTTACCATACAGTCCGTTTTGGAAAAAAAGTACAGTTAGGCATGCCATTTCAAATAAATAATGTCACGACAACCTGGAGCTACACGCAAACGCAGCCAACACACTCCATGTCCAACAGGAAGTCCCCACTATGTTTACTCTCTGAGTATATTTATATTTACTCCTTATATTTATATTTACTCCTATGTGAAACCAGACCAAACAGCTGGAGAAACTCTCCAAGTAAACAAACTCCTTAACCCTTGTGTGGTTTCATATTTTTGTTACTCGTTTACTTTGTTACTTGTATTTAATTCAGCAAAATTAATCAATTTTACATTAAAATGCACATGCTTGCTTCAAGCTTGCAAGCAATAAAAACACAGCTTACATGGTTAATATTTGCCCTTTACCTTTCTTATGTTACATTTCTTTAAAAAAGTGCTACTCTTTTTTTATTAGTTTTTTTATAAAATGTAAAAGAAAATGAATTAAACTCAAGATATGATTAGAAAATTTGTTTAGTTTTAAATTAACAATTGAAGCAATCTTTATTAGCCCTTGGCCAAACATACTGTATGTAATATAAATGTGTAGGGAGGGGGGTGGGGGTGTATAGTGTGTGTTTATTGAAAATGTGTTTTGATATATGTTTTTCACAAAAAATGAGCCAATGCGAATGAGTTTGAGTTAGAAAAAATATTTTTTTAGTATCATTTGATGAAAAATGAAAACGGATCCCACAGACCCGAACACCACACAAGGGTTAACTGATTCAGAACAGGGAAACAAACTTGCCCTTAAATGCAATTGTGTTAAAATTACACTTTTAGAGCAAAAACTCTTAATTGTTAAACTCTGAAATTGTATCTTTCCTGTTTTTGCTGTGATTTATATACTAGATTACATAAATGTAATATTTTTTAGGTTTTATTGTGCAATTGCTCAACCTCCAGTCCATGGTCAGTTCCCTGACAATCTTGTTAAAATACACTGACAATAACAACAGGTTTAACTTGGCAAGGATGTGCTGTGTAATTATTTGCAGTACAATAATAATGAACCAAAACTAAATTACACTATTCTGCAATAAATAGGGTAAAAAAGTTCCAAGTTGTGAGGTTTAAATCCCAATTTAAAAACACTAGAGTTTGCGATTTGAACTCGAGAACAACTATAAGTTGTGCACTCCACAAATATGACCTTTATGGAAGAGTGTCAAGAAGAAATCCTTTGTTAAATGAATCATATGAATTGCTGTTTGCAGTTGCAGCAAACATGTGGAAGAAGGAGCTGTGGTCAGATGAGACCAATGTTGAACCTTTTGGCCTAAATACAAAGTGCTTTTTGTGGCTGAAATGTAACACTGCTCATCACCCTGAACACACCATCCCCACTGTGAAACATGGTGGTGGCAGCATCATGCTGCAGAGACGCTTTTCTTTAGCAGGGATTGAGAAGCTGGTCGGAGTTAATGGAAAGATGAATGAAGCTTAATACAGGAAGAAAATCTGTTGAAGGCAACAAAAGACTTGACACTGGGAAGGAGATTCACCTTCCAACAAGACAATGACTCTAAACATACAGCCAGAGCTACAGTGGAATGGTTTAGATCAAAGAATATTCATGTGTTAAAAATGGCCCAGTTTTAAATCGCTTTGAGCTTCTGTGGCAAGACGTGAAAATTGCTGTTCACAGACGCTCTCCATCCAACCTGGCTGAGCTTGATCTGTTTTATTAAGAAGAAAAGGACACAAATCTCTACAGTCTCTAGATGCGCAAAGCTGGTAGAGACATACCCTAAAGCACTTACAGTTGTAATTGCAGCGAATGGTGGCTCTACTTTTTACTTGATAAAATATTTTGATAAAAAAACATATATCATTTTCCTTCCACTTCAAACTTGCACAAAACTTTGTGTTTGTCTATCACTTAAAATATAATTAAAATACATTAAAATGTGTGGTTGTAAGGTGACAAAATGTGGAAAAGTTCAAAGGGTATGAATACTTTTGCAAGCCACTGAAGCTAGTTAGCCAGTTGCTGTTGCTTTGCAGGTAAACATAGCCACTGTAACCTAGTTAATTCCTAAGAGTTACTCATTTTACCAATCATTACTAATACTATCATAGAGGGGACTTTTTTTTTTTGCTTTAGTCACAGCCCACATATTCAGTGCTGAGATATACGTAGCTGCTGGTGTTTATTACGTTTGCAGTCGTCTCTGCAGCTGCATGCAGTTAAAGCGTCTCTAGAGCGTGCACTACAGAAAGTAAAGCCGCAAAGCAGAGTCAGAGTGTGAGAATGTGTGAGCAGAAGAACACTGTGAGATGAGAGTCAGAGATAAAGCAGATTCTGACTGATATCTTACTGCAGGGAAACTGCAAAACACCTCTATTATAGAATATCTACAGTAAATCAGCCTCTACTTCACAGCTCTGATATCAATTTTATCTGATCATCTCCTCTAGAACAAGAAGATGATGTTCTAGGTTGCAGTTAAAAGGGGGCAGAAGTGTCAAGCAACAAAGTACAACAAATAGAGGTGCATCTCAGAAAATTATTTTATATATTGTATAGATGTATTACACACATATCTGTTTTAAAACACAAAAATCAGTGTCTTAGAAAATTAGAATATTATATAAGACCAATTGGTACTTTTGGCAGTGTGGGCAGTGCGCCAAGTCCTGCTGGAAAATGAAATCCTCATCTGCATAAAAGTTGTGGACTTAATATCTGCTGGTCCACTGTCTAATATATACAGTGACGTAAAAAGGATTTGCATCCTACAGATGTCTTTCGTTTTCGCTTTTTTGTCATATTGATATTTTTCTGATTATCAAATAAACTTTAATATCAGACCAAGATAACCTGAGTAAATACAGTCATATGAAAAAGTTTGGGCACCCTATTAATCTTAATCATTTTTAGTTCTAAATGTTTGGGTGTTTGCAACAGCCATTTCAGTTTGATATATCTAATAACTGATGGACGCAGTAATATTTCAGGATTGAAATGAGGTTTATTGTACAACATAGTTGTTCAGGGAAAGGATACAAAAAGTTGTCTCAGAGATTTAACCTGTCAGTTTCCACTGTGAGGAACATAGTAAGGAAATGGAAGACCACAGGGACAGTTCTTGTTAAGCCCAGAAGTGGCAGGCCAAGAAAAATGTCAGAAAGGCAGAGAAGAAGAATGGTGAGAACAGTCAAGGACAATCCACAGACCACCTCCAAAGAGCTGCAGCATCATCTTGCTGCAGATGGTGTCACTGTGCATCGGTCAACAATACAGTGCACTTTGCACACGGAGAAGCTGTATGGGAGAGTGATGCGAAAGAAACCATTTCTGCAAGCACGCCACAAACAGAGTCGCCTGAGGTGTGCTTTTGCTGTTGCATACCTCAGGCGACTCTGTTTGTGGCGTGCTTGCAGAAATGCAGCTTCAGCATACAACATAGCTTGTGCAAAGTGCGCTGTATTGTTAACCGATGCATAGTGACACCATCTGCAGCAAGATGATGCTGCAGCTCTTGATGAGCAACTATGAACAACTATGAACAACTATGTTGAACTATGTTTTTAGATCATTTGAGAGTTGTTTTGATGAGCCCATGATGCCACTCTTCAGAGGAGATTCAAATAGGAGAACAACTTGCAATTGGCCTCCTTAAATACCTTTTCTCATGATTGAATACACCTGGCTATGAAGCTCAAAGCTCAATGAGGTTACCAAAACCAGTTTTGTGCTTCAGTAAGTCAGTAAAAAGTAGTTAGGAATATTCAAATCAATAAAATGATAAGGGTTCCCATACTTTTGGTTTAATGCATATTGCACATTTTCTGTATTTCAATCCTGAAATATTACTGTGTCAAGTCAAGTAGTTTTATTGTCAGTGCTGCATATGTACAGGACATACATAGAATTGAAATTACGTTACTCTCCTTCCCAATTTTACAGCAAGTACAGATAATGGATAATAAAGAAAAATAAAGAAAAAGGGGAGACACTATGTGTCCAATACAGCAGCAGGGACACAGACATACATGAGACGGAACAAGGTGCAGTAGTGGTGGGGGTGAAATAGATATATAAATAGAAATAAAAAGAAATAAATATATAATCTAAATCTAAATGAGTGGGAGACACTATATGTACAATACAACAAAAACACAATAGACATTTGTGAGACAGAAGATAATAGTGCAATATTAATGGTGATTAAGATCAAGTGACAATATAAATAGAACCCGTATAACAGTAGTGCAATGTTGTATCTAGCTTAAGGCTGGTAAAGTTCTTAAAGTTCCCAGTTCTTGGGGAATTAAAGTGTGTATGACAGTGCAGCGTAACAGTAGTGCAGGTATTGGGTGTGTAGTGCAGGTCCTTTTACAAAAGTTACAGTACTGTGTGTGTTCTAGTGCAGAGTTTCAGTACTGTGTTGGTGGGAGGATGTGGGGTCAGGATGATGAGAGTGTGTGTGCTGTGGGCAGGATTGGGATGGGGGGTAGTGCGGGAAGAGAGTTCAGCATCCTCACAGCCTGATGGATGGGGCTGTCTCGCAGTCTGCTGGTCCTAGACCTGAGACTCCGCAGTCTTCTCCCTGATGGCAGCAGGCTGAAGAAGCTGTGTAGTGGGTGGGAGGGATCTCCTGCCAGACGGAGGGCTTTCCGCGTGAGGCGGGAGCTGTACAGGTCCTGAAGGGAGGGGAGAGAGGTGCCAACGATCTTCTCAGCTGCTCTCACGATGCGCTGGAGGGTCCTGCGGCAGGATGCTGTGCAGGCCCCGTACCACACGGTGAAACAGCTGGTCAGGATGCTCTCGATGGCCCCTCTGTAGAAAGTGGTCATGATGGGGGTGGGGGTTCCAGCTCTTCTCAGCTTGCGGAGAAAGTAGAGACGCTGGTTTGCCTTCCTGGCCAGTGATGCTGAGTTGGTGCTCCAGGAGAGGTCCTCTGTGACGTGCACACCCAGGAACTTGGTGCTGCTCACCCTCTCCACAGCAGTTCCGTTGATGGACAGAGGAGTGTGCAGTGTGTGAGTTCTCCTGAAGTCCACAACAATCTCCTTAGTCTTCTCTGTGTTCAGAGAGAGATTGTTGTGTCCATCAGTTATTAGATATATCAAACTGAAATGGCTGTTGCAAACACCCAAATATTTAGAACTAAAAATGATTAAGATTAATTGGGATGCCCAAACTTTTTCATTTGACTGTATAAAAAGCGATTTTTATATGATCATTTTATTTTATTAAAGGAAAAAAAGTATCCAAACCAATCTAGCCCTGTGTTAAACAATTGTTTGCCCCCTAAATTTAATAATAGCTTGTTTGTGCCACCCTTGGCAGCAACAAATGCAATCAAGCTTTACGGATATCTGGCAATGAGTCTTTCACATATTTCATATATTTACAGAATTGTTTTAATTCAACCACACTGAGTTTTCCAGCATGAATTGCAAGGTAAAGATCTTCCAAAGCATCTCAATCAGACTGTAACTAGGATACTCCAAAACCTTAATTTATTGTTTTTAAGCCATTCAGATCTGGACTTGTTTGTTTGCTTTGGATCATTGTCCTGCTGCAGAACCCAAGTATGCTTGAGCTGAGTGTCAGGAGCAGAGTGCCGGACATTCTCCTTCAGGATTGTTTGGTAAACAGCAGAAGTCCTGGTTCTATATATTACAGCAAGTTATCCAGACCCTGAAGCAGCAAATCAGCCCCAGAATTCTCCCATGGAAAAAAATGACTTTAACTGAGGAAAGTGAAACCGAAGTTCTTTAAATGTTGTTCTGGGTTCTTTTGTGACCTCCTGGATGAGTTGTCCATGCCCAGGTGTTCCAGGTTTTCTCCAAAAATAATAAATCTTACTGTGGTTAGCTGGAGTCCCAAAGCTTTAAAGAAAAAGGCTTTGTAAACTTTTCCAAACTGACAGATGTCAATTACATTATGTTTCAGGGTATAATGTGTTGCTTTTTTAGATATTTTAGCCGCTTCATGTTGTCAGACTCATCTTCCCAAAAAATTTGATTGATCACAGTTAAGTTATGAAGATTATCCGTGCAGAGACTCAAGAGAACTCGAGCGAAATGTCCCAACTAAGCTGGCTTGTATTTACTTTGAACCAAAATACATTCATTTACAGTGGGGCATATATGCAGCTGAAACAGGGATCCTAGTGCATGCCGAACTTATGAACACTAACGTTTTAATATAACATTATAGTCATTATGGCTTTTAGAACATCAATTCCAATGAAGTTGCGGCATTGTGTAAAACATAAATAAAAACTAAATGAGCTGCTGGCGTACCTCCTTCACAACATGTTAATAAGTATTCTCTGCTGAGATGCGCAAAAACGACACGCTGTTAAGATATCAACATGCCAAAGTCAGAGCACACCTGGCTCTTAAAGGGGATGACAAATGAAACACTGATTGGTTTACTTCATGTTATATTCAAAACACCCATTATTAACGAAATTATTTAGTTCATGGCTTTTGCATGTTTTGATTGTGCAAGGCATACTTTTTGTGCCCTCACGACACGCCCTAAATCCAGTTGTGCGCTGCACAATTGACACCTTGATGATAGATCGCTAAAATAGGGGACTATCTTGTTTTGTAGTGTACAGTCCAGGTCAAAAGTTTGGACACACCTTGAATGAACACATGTGGAGTTGTATACTTAAAAAAAGAAAAAAAAAAAATATATATATATATACATGTGTTCATTCATCGTTTTGATGCCCTTTAGTGAGACTCTACAATGTAAATAGTCATGAAAATAAAGAAAGGGTGTATCCAAACTGTTTTAATTATGCTTGACACAATGTCCCATATTTATTGTAGAAGTGGGATTGTAGGAAATGTGTTTTTTAAGTAATGGGGAATGAAAATTTGAGTTAGCATAAATTAAAACATCAAGTTTTTACAATTTCTAAAGTAGCCCAGGGGGAATCACTACACACTGATGGTGAGTGTCAGAAACTGTTGGACAGACCCATTATGCAAATAAATTGTGACAGAAGCTGTTAATGGCAACAGACTAAACTCAGTTATTATAAGTTGGTTTAAATCAAAGATCTCAGTTTGAATAGTACAGTATATGTGCCCACAAATGTTCAACTAACTCAAAATAGTTGATTATTGTTTAGAAGTCTCCATTTTTTGTAAAACAGACTTAAATCATTTGAGTTCAAACAACGTATGAGTTTATTAATATTTTTCAAGGCACTATATGTAAATTTGGCTTCAAAACTCCTAATATTATTATTATTTTTTTTTTTTAGAAAGTTCTTATTTTGTAAAAATGCACAAAATCGGCACATAAGCTTATTACTTATGACTTGCTATGTTCTGTTTTTCTTTAAAATTATACTTTAAATAATAAACACTCGTTTATATTTGTATAAATATACATTATACAAACAATTTTCTGTTTCAGCTCATTTAGAGCAGATACACCTGTATACAGGTTACAGGTGTAGGTGATACAAAACCCTTATTTTCCCTCTTTTTTAATATATATATATGGTCTGAAAATTTGAGGGTTTTAAATGTTCTGCAGGACACTTGGAGAAGCTGTCTGTTTTCTCTCTTATTCACTTAATAATTCCAGATCAGTAACAGGAATCAACACAAATTCTGCAGGTTTAAAAATGGACACAAAAACTAGACAAACATAATAAAACTAAAGGTTTGATTTGTATTCAGTAAAATATTGATTTTAAGATGAAGATCAGGAAAAAAGCCCATTTTATGATTTTATCCAATATATTTTGACATTAGCAGATTTACTTAAATATTTTTTTTATATTTTCTATTATAACTACAGTCACACTTTTCAGTTTAATGTTCCTTATCAAACATTAAAGCTTTTTATGTAATGCTTGAATAGAAATCCTCAAGATTTAGTGCTGTAATGTCAGGCAGAAAGGCCTGTTAAGGGGTTAAAGAATGTTTAAAATATTAAAATAGTTTTTTTGTGAACAATTAAAAACAAAAAAGAACAAGCTAAACACAGTTATACATTCTGCTCTTAATTTTTATTAATAATTTGCATTTTTATATTTCAAGACAACACTTGTATATTATAGATACGTTCAAAGAGTACATACTTTTTTTATTCTACAACGTCCTTATTGAACAGAAAAGATACATTCTAATAGGACGCTTACTGTGAAACAATAGCTACATTAATTACAGAATTTGCAGCTTAGAAAAACATTCAAAACAAGAAAAGAGAATAAAAACATTTGAAAATATAACAAGAAATTTTTAAAACAGGTAAAAAACTTAACTATATATTTGAATTACAGGAGAGAGAGAGAGAGAGAGAGAGAGAGAGGGAAATACAAAAAATACAAAATGACCATAGAAAAAAAAGATATTAAAAATTACAATAATAGTATAGCACATAAATGATAAAAATAAAAATAATAGTCTACATAATCATAGCAGTTATAAATGAATTAATTAAGCCAAAGCCTATTGATCTTGAGAATATTTGTGGATATAAATGCAGTATAATACAGCTGAGTATATTATAAGTTGCGTTAACATGCATTAATGATTAACAGCGTTCTTTATCTTCTTTCTCACAGTCGAGGCTGACGGACCGGTTCCAGAACGTGCTGACAGGATCTGGAGTTCTTGTTGTTGTTGATTCTGTCTGAAATTAAAGAAATATATATTTTAGTGATTTCAGCAAAAAAACAAAAATATTACAAGTGAAACATAGTAACAGTTGTTGGTAAAAGTGTAAGAGGGAATTCCAATGATTTTTTAAAAATCTGCATAATTCTGTATAATTGTTTTCCTAAGCAGAATGCGTTCTATTCGGAATGTGTTCCAGTCTAGAGAAACTTACCGAGTCAGATTTCTTTAAAATGCTGAGAGGACCTCGGGATCACGACGTCTCCAACAAAACTTTACCCATTTTACAGTATTTACTACTAGTTTTATAAGAAAATATTGTGTTTTTGTATTTTGATTTGCAATACTGTTTTAATTTTCCAAAACGAAGTATTGATGTATACTTCGAAGTATATCGATGTATATAGTGGTTTATTTTTTGTTGTGTTTAAACTCCGCCCACTAGATAGCAGTGTTGTATTCTGTGGTTAGATCTCAATGTTCTGATTGGATAAAAGCTTTATTCTTTTTTATTTATTCTTTTACACTGAGTACAATATATATGTAAAATATTGTCTTTTTCATATAAAAACATTTTTTTCATATAAAAATGTTTTCCTAAAGTTAGATGTTAAAATATTTTCACTGTATTATTTTGCTCATAGTACAGTAGTGAAATATATCACAATATATTGAATCATATCATATTGGCAAGTTTTTTTTTTTTCCAATACAACACACTAATTACTACCCACATGAGATTTGTATGTGATGGTGATAATGGTAAAACTTGCTGACAGTGTAATTTGCCAACTATTTGACTTTTTATAAACTTTTTTATTTTAAATGTCACTTTGTTCTATTTTTTTTTAATCTATTATGACATCCATAACATTTTATGTAAAAACATATTTTACATTTAAGTATTCTGAAAGGCTTTTGAGAGTCTTCTTATATCAGCATCAGTATCTGTTTCTATGTTTCTCTAGCATTTCTGAGCATTTTACACCACTTTTTTATTAATTATGACATATTAATACAGTAGTTAAATTATGCAGAACATTTTGAAGAATCTCTGGAATTCCCACCTAAAAACCCAAGTTCCAAAAAACATGCATTTCATTGCCAAGAGTCATAGAGTAATTATGTAAAAGTGCAACTCTGTACAATGCCAGATCACCTTCACTATAATTTTCACTACAGGCACTTTGGCTGCGTGTGAACATTTGAGCTGTATGGGATGGATTATCACTGAACTCCATTAGGAACTTCTACAACTCTATGATGAGACTGCGTGCTGGCATGTTTTATCATTACACAAGCGTTTATGTAGCTCAATTTCTCTTCATTTTAACCTGATGTAAAACAAACGTAAGCTATTATTTTTGCGCATGGTGTGTCAACTAATAAATGAACATAATTATTGCAGTAATACACAAATAATCAAAGGTGTACTATGACTTTGGCACATTGGTATCTTAACAGCAATGCGTTTTGCGTGTCTCAGCACAGGATACTGACCTGCGCGTTCACGCTTTGAATTGTGCCAGCAATTCACATCAATGTTATTTTATTTTGTATTCCTTAAAAAAATTGTCTGTTGATGGGGTCTAATATAGAAAAGAGTATTGTGCGACACGCCTTGCACGAGGTGTACTATTGGGCCCAGAATGTGTTAACTTAGTTTCAGAGTATTGGTTGGCTTTTTGGATGATTAAAGTGTATTGAGTGCTCATATTTTTTAGTAAGCAAAGCAAATAATTATTGGAGATTTGGGAAATTATCTTCTTTTGTAAGATAAAGCAGTGTTTCACTAAAATACATTTTTTTGGCCCTATTGGAGTGATCTATAGGCGAGACATTAACCATGCGCCACTGTGCAGCCTGATTTAGGGCGTGTCAGTGTGTCTTTGCTATCGTAACCATGGGAAAAGTACACCTTGCATGTCTTAAAAAGAGCAAAAACATATACTAATTTTCTTAATTAATTATGGGTGTGTTTTGGGTGTAACGTGAAATAAACCAATCAGGGTTCAATTGCCACTCTCTTTATGAGACAGGTGCGCTCTGACTTTGGCGGACTGATATTTTAATGGCGCAGTGCTTCTGCACTTCTCAGCAGAGGAAACTGACCATGTAATTTATGGAAAGGTCAATGTTATTTTATGTAGCATTTTTTTTATTGTCTGTGTAACAAGCGTTGCCAAGTGTTGCCAAGATAGCAAGGAACTTCTGACGAATGACTGTTGTCAGGGTTCAAATCAGTCAGTGGTGCACCTGTGTTTTCCACTGCCAAGATAGCAATATTCCAGAAGTTTATCTGAACACATCTCACTTCCACACCACCATGCCCATTGCCGTAAATATATTCTGAAGCACCATTGCTTTTTAAACTACGCAAACTACACAAGGCCTAAAAATAGACTGTTGGCGAAGTGTAAGATACCAATGAGCATCACCACGCAATAAAATAGAGCCCTTAGTGTCTCAGTAAATTAAAAAATGTGAATTCATGATCAACAAGGACATTTTGAGGATTTCTATTAAACAATATAATTATTAGTGGACTCACCTTAGCCCAACCACACTTTAAAGGTCATCAGGACGTTGAATATGATGGTCTTGAAGAACAGAATCCTCAGCATAAATATGCACAGCGACACAAACTTGGATTTTGCATCTAAGAAATCAGAAGTAAACAAAGAAAAATGATAAATATCACATTTTAACAGCAAGCATAAAATACATAGCAAATAAAAGAAACACTGAGCTACCAGTTCATTAGGTATTACCATTTTCATTAGTTACTGACTTTATTTCACCTGATTCTGCACAGTATACCAGCAATCATTTATCCAATCCAATCATGGGAAATGGCCACTGTATGATCATCACTGCTATTATTTTATTTAGGTGGTGGACTGATAGCCCAGCACATTATTTATTCTTTAGCTATTCATCAGTGCTTAGTTTATGATAATAGAACCAATGGATATTTTGGTTGGTAGGCTTTTCTGAAGTGAGTCGTGATATTATTACTATTGTTCGGGGGAGATCGTTGGTTCGAATCCCATTCATTCAGCTTGCCATTGGCTGCCGGAGCCCTGAGAGAGCATAACCGGCCTTGCTCTTTCTGCAGGATGGCAGAAAGGCTCTTGGGGTGATGTTGCTCAGCACAAGGCATCTGTGAGCTGAAGTATTGCAACCGAGTTGCTGCGCTTTCCTCCAAGCGCATAGTGATGCAACTCGGCAATGCTGCACCAGCAGCAGTTTGAAAAGAGGCGGAGTCTGACTTCACATGTATCAGAGGAGGCATGTGCTAGTCTTCACTCTCCTGGTGTGTTGGGGCATTACTCAGGATAGGGGGAGTCCGAATAAGTAAATTGGGTAATTGGCCTTGGGGATAAATGTAAAAATGGGATTAAATTTTTAAAAATAAATAAAGTTAATAAAATAAAATAAAAAATGAAACATATTATTAAACAAACGTTCTGATAAACTGTGCAGAAACAGATTGGCTACAGTCACTAAATAAAGGTTCTTTAACTCCTTTAAATCTTGAAACCACATGATTTCGTAAGAATTTTGTTTGGTTTTGATTTTGATATTCGTGCAATTTACATCCAAACTGAAAAAGAAGGAAATAAAGGAAAGTTCAGTTACTTACCTTCTCTAAAACCGCCTAAATCCTTTTCACATCCTTCTGGCCCGAAGACTATAAGAAACACAATTAGGTTTGTTTAGTTTTTTTAAGAAACGTATGCAAAATGATTTATAAGTTCACATTTGTCAGAAATGTAAAAGCACTTTCTACGCTTACAAACTTTTTAGCCTCAGCAGTGTAGCATAATTGACGCTGTCATGCAAAAAGCTCATCCTTTTAATTGTTTTATTCCCCCTTTCTGAAATAATGTTAAGTAAAAAAAAGCTTCTTATTTGTGAAGTTAGTGTTTAATAGCTTAGTAAAACACTAGCATTACAATAAACACCAACTTTTTACTGTATTTTTGTTTATTTAGCATCATATGTGGTGCTTTTTCAGGCAAAAACACTTGAAGAATAAATTAATTTGCTACTTTGCTTAGGTGCATAAAACTTTTGTACAGTGCTGTATATCTGGCCAAATTATAACAAATAGACAAATAGAAACATTCCAAAATGACTTAATGGATTAATATTTTTGCACACTAACATTTATATATTTCTATCTCCTGTAACATTGCGATATGACAGTGGTGATGTGTAGTTGTTGTGCTTTCCATTTTTGCATATTTCATATTTATTTATTCATATTTACATATGACTGAAGATAAATTCTTACGTCTAGTGCAATCTGATGAATTGCCAATCCTGCTGTAAAAGTCCTGGCCGGTAAACAGGACTGCTTCTGGACCATCTATCGTTCCATTTGCAGCATTCTTCTGGGTAAAGCCGGTGGCCAGACAGTATTCCTTGTTGTCGCTGTTCTTGTTCTGTTTGACCTTGTAGTATGATGGTTCAGCTTTGCGTCCTGTAAAAAAAAAGCACTTTTCATTAAATATTTGTGATTTTATTAAAAACATTACCGTGCATTGTTCCAATATTTCGACAGTTTACCAAGTTACAAGTGAAGATAAAATGCTTTGTGTTCAGAGAGTCATTTGCTGTTGCATTACAGTCTAATTGTAATGATAATAAACACACCTAAAAACACACCTGGGTTTTACGACCAGGTCTATTTTTTTTATTATTAATCAAAATTATTGTATGACTCAAACAGGAGATGAGTACAATTTCGATTAGAGAAGAACATTAGGTCATCACCTCTAATAAAATGTGGGATAAAATTAGAAGAATTTCTAGCAAAATAGACCTTTATACACTGAAAAAAATGATGAGTAAAATTTACTTTAAAAAGTTTTGCAACTTTCTGCATTTGTTTTTTTTTAAGTAAATTTAATTTCAGTTAAATTTAAGTAACTTAAGTAACAACTTGGTTTTAAGACCTAAATGTTACGTAGAGTAAATAAGTGAACTGAACTTCAGTCAATCCTTTCTTTTAGTAAACTTTACTTCATTTATTTTTACTGAATCAATCCTTTCTTTTAGTAAACTTTACTTCATTTATTTTTACTGAATCAATCCTTTCTTTTAGTAAACTTTACTTCATTTATTTTTACTGAATCGATCCTTTCTTTTAGTAAACTTTACTTCATTTATTTTTACTGAATCAATCCTTTCTTTTAGTAAACTTTTTTTTCAGTGTACGTAGGCATTTATATACTGTATACTGCATTTTTTTCCATTAGTATATTTATACTTAATATTATTTAACTTTTCTCAGTAAGATTTTGTAATTTTTTTCTGTTTTTGTTGTAAATTACCTTAAGAAGTCAGCATGGAAGGGAGCTAGTGCTAGCTGATCATATCTTAGTAGCTTCTTTACATCTCACACAGTGAGATTCTCAAACGCAAGAACTGTCCGCAGTTTTCTAATTGCTAAAATTAGATACTCTTTTAATTACGATACCATTTAAAAATATTTTTTGAGACAAAATAAAAGACATGCTCTGTTATTTTAGTTCAGAAAAATATATTCCATATAACAGCCATACATTTTTAATAATAATTAACGATTAGAAGGTTAGTTGCCAGTTTTCAGTCAATGTATTAAATATTTCTATATTATAATGAAAATAATGCATTTCACACAACATTTTTAAACATGCACATCTGCATGCACTCTATCAGAAATCATATACAAATATACTCCGTACCCGAATACGATCTTTATGATCTTTTGGTTTTCAGACACACACACTGAAAACTAGCTACAAAAAAAAAATGTTGTTTTTACGGAACCTTATTTTTGCCAATATTTTATTTGAAGTATAAAAAATATCATTGCACTCTAAGTATTTTTAAATGTTTT
Organism: Astyanax mexicanus; assembly: GCF_023375975.1. Classification (NCBI taxonomy): domain Eukaryota; kingdom Metazoa; phylum Chordata; class Actinopteri; order Characiformes; family Acestrorhamphidae; genus Astyanax; species Astyanax mexicanus. Next base: position 50,602,501 of record NC_064415.1, read on the forward strand.
TTTTATTTTTATTTATTTATTTTTTTTACGTTTTTAAAATATATATTTTTTAGTGTTTCAAACTGACCTATTCAATGTATGTGCTAAAAGTAAAAATCTAAAAAAATGTAAAAATCTGAACTTCACTTACTCGACAGCACTGTCAGCTGAGCACCTTTCCCAAATATAATTTTGTTTTGATTTTGAGTCACACAGCTACTGACCTTCTATCAAAAACACTCCACATGATTTTATTTGACTTTACAGTACTTTTATGATATTTTCAAATAATACACATGAATGCATAGATTGTTTAACATTACATATTGCTTTTTAATACGTTCTTTAATTTGTATTTTTTGTATTTAATTAAATTGTATTTAATTTTGTATTAAATTTGAGCGTCTTTAAATGAAAAATATATATATTTTTTCCTCTTGCTATAAAATGTATATTTTATGTAAGATTAACACTTTCGCATTTTACATGTATGTTTTAACAAATATATTAAGTATAGACAATCAGTGGATTTGTTAATTAACTTAAACTCTTTACTTTTTAAATTGCTGATAAGAATTACATTTTATAATTCTATATACAGTGTGTTTCATTGTTAAAGGTTTTTAGAAGAATTTACATTTAACAAAAAAACAGAAGAAAACCTTTTATTAATAAATTACAAAAGTATTGATTTTATTTTTTTTTTTGCTTGTTTGCATATTTATCAGAACAGATCAGAACTTACTTGATATGACTGTTAACAGGGATCCTTTTCCAAATATCAATTTAAACTGACTTTGAGTCACACAGCTACTGACCGTCTCACAAAAACAGCATCATCGTTTCTTCAGTGATTAAAATATGGAGGATCCCAGATAACAATGTTGGGTTATTAGATTGTTTTCTAAACATAAAAGTTAACGTTCAAACTGTCGAGCTTAATGTTCTAAAAAAAAGTTTTCATTTAACATTTTTAAACTTTAAGGCAACGGTGTTGCAGCGTTATTTGAGTCAAAATATTAATTTAACACGTTTTTATTGTTAGTATTTGTCTAGCTGGGAAGGTTATATAAGAAAGAATCTATTTAATATCATTATACATTTGGCTATATTTACAAATTATTATTTTTTTATTTTGTAACAAGAACTTACTTGATAACACTGTCAGTTGGGTTTCCTTCCCAAATATCAATTTGTATTGATTTTGAGTCACACAACTACAGACCTCCTCACACAAACATACATTTTACTTTAATTAGAATATGCAGAATTTCTTCTGGTGGAATTTAGTTGTGGAACACATAGAACACTCATAAACATAGTACATGTAAAGATATACTAATATTATGTATTTACATGTATTTTTATCCCAAATAATCTGCAGTTTTTAGTATAATAGATAGCTACTGTAACTGTACTGCAACACAACAACTGCAATTTGAAAATATTAAATATATTTTTTTATTTTATGTGTTTAACTTGATTTTTATCAAATATACTATAACATTGAACTCTGTGCCAAACTAAATTAAACTTAAACTTTCAGGCAACGTTGTTGCAACGTCATTTGAGTCAAAATATTAATTCTATACGTTTTTATTGTTAGTATTTGTCTAGCTGTGAACGTTATATAAGAAAGAATATATTTAGTCTTGTTATATATTTAGTAATTCTTCATTTTTATTTTTAATTTATCATTTATTTGATAACAAGAACTTACTTGATAACACTGTCAGTTGGGTTCCCTTCCCAAATATCAATTTGTATTGATTTTGATTCACACAACTACAGACCTCCTCACACAAACATACATTTTACTTCAGTTAGAACTCGCAGCATTTCTTCTGTTGGATTTTAATTGTGGAAAACATAGTACAGTCATACACATAGTACATGTCAATATATACTAATATTATGTATTTACCTGTATTTTTATCCCAAGAAACGGAAGCTTTTAGTTTAATAGATAAGTACTGTAACTGTACTGCAACACAACAACAACTGCAATATTTTAAATATTAAATATTTTTGTTATTTTATGTGTGTAACTAGATTTATATCAAATATACTATAACAATGAACCTTGTATCAAAAACTAAATTAGACTGAAACTTGAAAACATATTTTAATTTTTTTGTTTTAAATACTACTGTATATCCTTGATGTCATTTACCGATTTAAAAAATATAAATTTAACTTACTTTGTTCAACCGTCACTCTTATGCCCGGACCAAATTCTATCTTATTGTTCGCATTCACACAGTATAATGACTATAAACAAAAATGCCCCTGAACAGCAGTGTAATATCCGGTTTTAGAAAGATAAAGAGATAAATCCAGCCTGTTCAACATTTGTGTTAACTAGTATTTTTTAGTATTTTTAGTATTAATTTAACTAGTTATATTGTAATATTTAACATGGGGAAAGTGTTTGTATTGAACTCCTTTTTATTTATTCCTTTTAATAAACTACACACTGTTTAAGATTACACTAGCATCTGATATTATAGATATTTTTTCTAATGTTTGTGACTTTTTTCAAAATGACTCTATTTAAAAAAATATATATATATATATATATATAAAAAATATATAACACATATATAGTAATACATAATGTATAGCAATGTATTAGGCATTATAGATTGTAGGGTTTTTTAATGTTTGTGATTTTTAAATGAACGATTTCAATAAACAAACAAATAATTAAATACATAAATAAATATAGTAATATTTAATCTATAGCAATGTATTAGCCCTTATGTTTAGAGAAAAAAAAAATTATCTGCCCATCATTCTTTACTTACTTGGTACCACAAGTAAATTAATTCCAGATCCAAACAGAATTTTGCCGAAGTTGTCATTCACACAGTGATTTAGTGTGGTATAAAATAAGGCACTGAAAATGATGCTGTAATATCTATCACTGGCATTTTTTTTTTTAATAAAGCTGCAGTCGTAAGACAGTTTTAGGACAATTTTGGATTTATTTGTAAAGATGTTTTGGGGACAGTTCACTATATAGTTTCTAATAAAAGAGAATGGCCCATATGCATAGTAGTTTTAAATTACTATGAACTAAAACTAAATATGTTACATTACATTAAATAAAAATACATATTAAAATATATAATTTTTAAGATATTAGAAGTTACTTTCAAACAGAACATAAGTAATGTTGATAAGTGAGATCATTTATAATGTAACATTAGATACAGTATATTACAGCATAACCAACATATTACTCGTAAACAGGAAAAACTCTTCTTACTTGTCTCAACATTGAGTTTTATCCCCGTCCCGAAAATAATCTTATCTCCAACTGTCACACCCCCACTAACCCCATAACAAAAACTCACTGACCTAGAGTAAAATCCTGGTGATACTACTTTCAAATAATACTTCTAATCTCTTTTATGATTCTCTAAATCTGTTTATATTATTTCTTAGATATTTTACTATTTATTTCTATTACAATTCTATTAGCATGCACAATTGAAAAACAACTAAATAACAAAGGAAAGATGCTTGTCTTAGATCAAAATACTACAAATTAAATTATGAAATCCTTCACTACATAGTACCACAAAATTTGCACAAAAGGTTTAGAGTATACAATATAGTACTAGTAACTGGAATGGTACTAGTTAAAATACTATAATAGAACGAAGTAAAAAAAAAAGTGGAACTTTGTAAGTGGATGATTTTTATTTACTTTTATTCAGACTGTATTGGCAAATTGAATTGAAATGTAGAAAAAAAATAAATAACTAAACTAATCAGTATAAATTGTTTAAACTTTTAGCTTTAATTTAGAACATTTTGCTAGACACTGTTCAACATTAAAAACAAAGTAATATATCTTGTTAATAATTGCATGATTAAGTATCATATCTATCAAAATTGTTAAAACTTCTGAACTTACTTGTTTGTACAATAAGTTTTGTTCCACTTCCAAAGAAAATCTTATATCCACTAGTCACACAGTCATTATGAGTGTAACAAAATCCTTTTTGTCTCTGGCCTTTTGACTTCATCAGTTTTTTAATGTTAATTAAGTTAATTACGATAATGTCTTCTACACTCTATAATCTACTATATTTCCAGCCGGCCAATAGAATTTTCTAACTATTGACAAATATCGATTGATATATATTTTGTACTGTATTTTTGTCCCCGAAAAATGTATTTATTGTCCATGCTGCTGCTTTGCTAATGAGTGTATTTTAGGTTAATGTTAATTTAATGCTTAATAATTAAAAAACAATCCTTTATGTATTAAGTTGTTGTTTCAAGAGACAAAAAATAGAGTACACCATTCCTGATATTCAAATAAAAAGTTCAATAGATAAGAAGTGAAAGACAGAGCTCTTCAAAGAGCACTTACTCTCCTAACACCTCTAACTAACTACCTTCTACTACCAGATCAGGAGAATCTCTCACTATCTTTAATAATAAACTCCTGAAGACAGAGCTCTTCAAAGAGCACTAACTCTCCTAACACCTCTAACTAACTACCTTCTACTACCAGATCAGGAGAATCTCTCACTATCTTTAGTAAACTCCTGAAGACAGAGCTCTTCAAAGAGCACTTACTCTCCTAACACCTCTAACTAACTACCTTCTACTACCAGATCAGGAGAATCTCTCCCTATCTTTAATAAACTCCTGAAGACAGAGCTCTTCAAAGAGCACTAACTCTCCTAACACCTCTAACTAACTACCTTCTACTACCAGATCAGGAGAATCTCTCACTATCTTTAATAAACTCCTGAAGACAGAGCTCTTCAAAGAGCACTTACTCTCCTAACACCTCTAACTAACTACCTTCTACTATTATTATTAACTACTATTTCCCTTTGGCCTCCTTTAGGCCCTGTCTAAAAATGTTTTTTGAACTTTTTCTATGTCTTCTATTACTATATATACAGTACATCATTACTGTATTGCCAAATGTAATGTAATGTAAAGTAATTTTACAGCATTTCAATAGTTAATGATGTAATTTCTACAATTTTACACTGTAAAAAGTTAGTTTGATTTACTTTTCTTCAGTTTTCTCATACACTAAACAGTGAAACGCATTAAAAAAACAAGAAATAGAAAATCACTCTGAAATAAACCATTCTGAAAATGTTTTAAACTCACGTGATTCAACTCTGAGTCGAGTCCCTTTACCAAATAATATTCTGTACCCATCAGTCACACACCCACTGAGTTCATCTCAAAAACCTACACACCACAGCTCCTCACATTATTTCAGTTAATACATTAATAAATACAATAATAATTTACCTATTTTAGACCATGTCAATTCATTTTAAATGCTTACGTGCTTTTTAAATCTGTGCTATGTTAACTTATTACACATAAATAAATAGAATAATTAAATATGTAGGAGTTATTCTACTAACATCAAAAATTTAAATTACAGTGACATGTTACAGCTGTCCTAAATTAAATTAAAAATGTGGATGTATGTAATGTAATTTTATAATCTTTTCGCTTGTTGATTTATATTATAAGTGAAAAGAAAGGGTATTGATAATGTTTAATGTTAATTTTTTTATATATTTACGGCTACTGTCTTTTTAAAATTACTTCATGTCCATCTTTCTTTACTTACTTGTTGCCACATATAAATTTATTCCAGATCCAAATACCATTTTGTCGTAGTTGTTAGTCACACAGTGATTTATTGTGGTGTAAAATACGGCACTGGTGCTGATGTGTATAATAAAATGTGTTACATGTGTATTGATTGCAGTAATTGTGGATATAATTGATTGAAATATAGTTTTATGGTTTTATTTTAAACGCAAGATAACTTTATCACCTTTATAACATTAGTTTTTATATGTATGATGCTTGTAACACATGTTGTAGCTTTACGTTAAAATGAAAGCACTAAGACATTTTTAGATTTTAATTTTATACACTATGATTCTGTTATATTAAAGTCTAGTTTCACACAGAGAATAAAACACACTTAACATTAACAGTCACATTTACTACATCTATAAATGAACTCAACTATGAAGTCAAAAAAACATAACGATAAGCAATACAATAGTTTACGGGGCAACACTGCACAGTTTTTGCCAGTTAAATACACACTAATTGACAGGTAAATATTTTCTATTTTTACTGTTGACTTGTTTTAAACCATATTGTTCATTGTTCATTTATCCTAAATGAAGTATCTTCTTATGTTTTATATAAGCATCGAAAAACTTACTTAATTCAACTGTTAATTTCGTCCCAGTTGCAAAGATGATCTTGCCAAAGCCTTCATTCACACCGTACAACACAGTCCTACATTAATACCTGCACTGATCTGTTTTAGATAGTTTGATTTTTAAACTTAAATATTGTTAATTCTCAAACTTCTAAGGGCACTTACACATATATACCACACTGTACCTAATTTTATACTTTTATATACATTTATTTGATTATTTCTTTTTAATATAATGTTCAATACAACGAGATGAATTGAATGGGTACAAGTGGGTAATGAATAACAATATGACGTAGCTAACTATATGTGCTAGAATATGTATAGAATTATATTTGTCTGTTTATTTTCTTACCATATTCTTGTTGTAAACTTATAAAAATAGCTTTTTTTATTTATTTGTTGCCTTTGAGCCTGAAATATCTGATTCCAATTTTAAATTTCTTATTAAAAGTCAAAATAGAAATTTATATTTGATTAATCCACAGGGATTCCTGAGGGAAGGAGAGATTTCCCTCCCAAAAAATATAGGTTATGATATATAGGTTTAACTATTCAACCGTCCTCAGTTACAGTCAAGTTTACATTTTGGCAATTATCCTTAGATAGTTTTTTGAGACTAGAATCAGAAAGATACATCAAGCTTTGATATCGTTTAGAAACCAAAAGTAACTAATACGTTTTTTTTTTTATATTAGATACTGATTATCTTTTTAAAAAATAGCAACTAAAGCTCTATATTTTTAACTTTTACTCTAATTCCATTTTTTAAAGGGGTTAGTTTCTGGATTTACATTTCTGAAAAAAATACTACTAATAAATGGAAATTTCTAAAGAATTTATCATTAAAATTCCTACCAGTGGGAACAATCAGCGCTGTTCCACCTCCAAAGATGAGCTTTTTATTGTCATAATTCACACTCTAATAAACAGCTCAGCAAAAACACTGACACTGGAGTGTCCCAAATATAACTGAATATATTTAAATATTTACAGTTTTATATATTTTTTTTAATTATGTAATTTATGTTAGAGTAATATATATTATGTAATGTACAGTAAATCATAGTATAATGATTTAAAGAACATTATGTTACTATATTTTATGCTGAATGCTATTATATTTTATACACTATCAGTGCTAATGTTAAATGAGTTATTGTTTACTATTTATTGTCTATAATTCCATTAGTTTACTTTAAGAGTAGTCTGTAACATTAGTATGAACCGCACTAATTTAAACAAACAATTATATATATACATATATATATATATATATATATATATATATATATATATATATATATATATATATATATATATATATATATATATATATATATATATATATATATATATATATACATTTTTGTAATATATTTAATATATTAATGCAACAATTAGAGAATTTGTAATGTTTTTCATTCAGATCATTTCTTGTTATAATAAGCAAAATGTTTTTAGGTTTAGTTGTAGATACATGCTTCTTAAAATACAAACAATATATAATATATATATATATATATATATTTTAAAGAATTTCTTTTATTTTTTTAAATAACTTTCTTACCAGTCTGAACAATCAGTGCTGTTCCACTTCCAAATATAAGCTTGTAATTGTTGTTATTCACACACTAATAAACACCAGAGCGAAAACACTGACACTCAGATCAGTGCCAATAAAGCAGAAATAGAACATTTTTGATTTGCTGAAATATTGAATTATTAATGTTTTATTCAGCGTACTTTTGGAAGCAATTTACACTCAAGAATTTGCTGATTTTACAAAATAATATACTCTATCAATTACTCAACAAATAGCATAACAAACAAAAATTGATTGGTTGCTTTTGGGTTACTTTTTGGGGGATTTTAGCTGCTTAAAACGATAATGATAATGATAATGATTTTTTTAAAGTAATTTATATGTTTTTTAAGTTTTAATAACTTTCTTACCAGTTTCAACCATAAGCGCTGTTCCACTTCCAAATATGAGTTTATCATTGTTTCTGTTCACACACTAATAAACAGCTTAGCAAAAACACTGACACTCAGATCAGCATTTTAATCATTCTCAGACCAAATCAGCAAATATAGAATATTTCTTGTAGGAGTTGTAAGAATGTGGAACAGTATATTTAAAAAAAATATATATATACATTTTAGGTATGTTTTTAATAAATTACGTTAGATGGGATCATATAATTTTGTCATTAATGCATATTGTCCTGTTTGATCTAAATCTAAAGGATCTGCTGATTTAACACAATAATATATATATTATTAAATGACTCAATATTTAGCATAACATTCAAAATGTTATGTTTCTCACTTATTTAAGTTTTACATTTTTTGGATTCCACTCCAAAGTAGAACAAATTGCAACCATCAATCAAACTATGTAAATTTACAGCAATATATTTTACTATTTTTAGGATATTTTAGAAATACAAAAAAACTTACGCGATTGAACAACTAGTTGAGTCCCTCGACCGAATATAATCTTTACACCAGCATTCACACAATCCCTACACACTGTACAATAACCTGACCTTAAGTTTAAGCTGATCTTTTTATTTATTGTTGATTTATCTGGAATTAATCCATTCAGCTGGGATAATTAATCGTGAAACATGCTGTTTGAATATTTAAGTTTATTGCTAATCTAAGCTTGTATTTAAAAAAAAGTGTTATTGCTACTTATTATAATGTATTATTTTATTATTTTACAGACAAAACTAACACATGATATAACACAATATGTGCTTTAAATATGTCTAATATATATTTCTAGTAATTGATTACAGTTTTTTTATGAAAGCGTTTAAAGAATATTTAATTTTGCGTGTAAAAAATATTAATCAGCTAGGCACATTGATTAATAAAAAATGTAATAGCATAGACATAAATAGAAATCTTACATGTTCCGCATTTGTGTTTGTTTGCTCTTTAAAAAATATGTCATTGCTACTAATTATTATGTATTACTGTACAGACAAAACTCTCAACACACAATATAGCACAATATGTGCTTTAAATATATCTAATATATACTGTAAACTATACAGTTCACTGCATTTTATATTTGAAAGTGTGTACAAAAGAAAATCAGCTAGGGATTTTAATTAATAAGAAATTTAAACAGCATAGAAATTTTATATTTTGTGCACATGTTGTGTTTGTTTACTCCTTTTTATATTTATATATTTATTTTGGTGCAAGCAAATCTTGTTGTTTTAAGATTACATAACCCTGTATCAAACATGCAATCGACAGATGATCTAATTGATTTAGAACCTAAATTCTTAGCCTTTACACTATAAAACGTGTGACTCACGTGTTTGAACAGTTACTTGGATTCCTTTTCCGAAAATGATCTTGTATCCAGTATTCACACACTCAGTAAATACACAACAAAAACCTGCGTCTGCCTGCATGAGTATGATCAGAAAAGGCTGTTTATTCAAACATTTTACAAAAACTATACTGTTTCAATTAAATATATTATATATTTTACAATATTTTATAGGTCCCTGACTCATTTTAGAAAATCAAACCACGTTTAGATAAAATTGTTTTTTATTTTTGTCATTTTTAGTAAGTTAGTTCACACCTTAATGTTGTAGAGGAAATTATATATGAAGAGAAAACGCAAATATAGAGAGAATAAATATTCAGAATTATAATGTAAATTAGATAGATAGATAGATAGATAGATAGATAGATAGATAGATAGATAGATAGATAGATAGATAGATAGATAGATAGATAGATAGATAGATAGATAGATAGATACTTTATTAATCCACGAGGGGAAATGTATTGTTCCAATAAATTAAACTGACCTTGGATTAAAAAAAGGGGGGTGACATTTTTGCTTTTATCAAATCAAGGTTTTTTTGCATCTTAAAAAAATTACTTTCATTATTTCATGATTGTTATATAAGTTTTTTTTTTAATGCACACAAGTGTACATACTTAATTTCAGCATATTTAAAGCTCATTTGCATGACTGAAATATGAAACAATTAAGAATAACTCACTGGTTTCGACTGACAATTTCATTCCAGTTCCAAATATGAGTTTCCAGTTCCCTGATGTCACACACTGTTACTATCTTCAACAATAATTCAGATTATGCAGTTTATGAAGTATCATATGGTGAGCATAAGCAAACCACTGTTTCAGTACTTCTGTATAAATGATACTTTAGTTAAATGATATTAAAATCATCTAATGCCATGCTAAATGTTTTACTTCTCACTTGGATGTGTTATTGTTTCTATTGTTTGTTTTTTGTTTGTTGTTTTGTGCTTTCTTATAAAAATTATAGTAATGCAAATCATTTTTTTAAATTATTTATATTGTAAGTATTAATAATGTTCATACCAGTGTGAACAATCAGCGCTGTTCCACTTCCAAAGATGAGTTTGCCGTTGTTATTATTCACACTCTAATAAACACCTTAGCGAAAACACTGTAACTCTAATCAGTTTCACACTAATATAACAGATATAGATCATTTTTGATTTGATGAAACATGGATACATTAGTGTAATTTTTTTTCAGTGTACTTTTAGAAGCATAATAGCATAACATACTTAGCAAAACATACAAATATTGTTGGTTTCAGAGTCATTTATTTGTATTAGTTCTTGTTATCTTTGAGAATATTTTTTGTTTTTGAGTTACTTTATTGGTTTTCGCTTCTGAAAAAAATTAATTTATACAAGTTTTAATAAGATTCTTACCAGTGTGAACAATCAGCGCTGTTCCACTTCCAAATATGAGCTTGGCAACGTTATTATTCACACACTAATAAACAGCTTAGCGAAAACTACTGTCACCCAATATATGTATTAATAAGTCTGACAGTAATATAGCAAAAAAAAAGGTTTTTATTTATTGAAAAATGGAATAATTAATGTTTTTTTCATCCTGTCCAGTCATTAAATGAACATTGTTTTGCTTGTTAGATCTGAAGCATTTTCTACTTAATGAAACATTTGAATAATTTGATGATTTTACACAATAATGCACTTTAATAATTATTCAATACCTAGCTTAGCATACTTAATGGAGTGATTTTTATTTCTATCTTATTTGTTAGTATTTGCTTTTGTTATTTTCTTAAAGATTTTAGTTTTTTTGAGGATTTTTTTTGTGTTTCAAAATTTTATATTATATTGAGTTTTTGACAGAATTTCAAAATAGAAGTCCAAAATACATTCTTACCAGTGTGAACAATCAGTGCTGTTCCTCTTCCAAATATGAGCTTATTATTGTCATAATTCACACTCTAATAAACAGCTCAGCAAAAACACTGACACTGGAATCTCCCACCAATATGACTGAATGAATTTAATGTGAAATATAGATATATATTAATTATGTGATTTCTGTTATAGCAAACTATATACTGTATAATATAAATCATTATATAATGATCTAAGGAACCTTATGTTACTATATTTTATGCTGAATGCTATTATATGTTATATATTATCAGTGCTAATGTTTAATAAGTTACTGTTTACTATTTAATCTTCAAACGTCTATAATTTCATTAGTTTACTATAAGATTAGTCTGTAACATTAGTATGAACAGCACTACTTTAAACAGAACAATTTGACATAAAATATATATATTTATTGTCATTTTTGTAATATATTTAATATATAAATTCAACAGTTAGAGAACTTATAATGGTCCTCATTCAAATTATTACTTGTTATAATAAGCAAAATGTTTTTAGGTTTAGTTGTGGATACATGCTTCTTAAAATACGAAGAAAACAAATATATTTTTAAAGAATTGCGATTTTTTTTAAATAACTTTCTTACCAGTTTGAACAATCAGCGCTGTTCCACTTCCAAATATAAGCTTGTTATTGTTGCTATTCACACACTAATAAACACCAGAGCGAAAACACTGTAACTCAGATCAGTGTGTTTTTAAGTCTTACACTAATATAAACACTGTTAAAGAATATTTTTATATTGTGTTTTACTTATGTTTTTAATGTAGTGTAACGTAATAATGTCATTTATGTTATGGTAGGACAATTTGTACGCTGCATGGTAAATAAAATATAATGTTTAATATATAACTTACATATATATATATATATATATATATATATATATATGTTTAAGATGTTTAAAAGATAAATCATATTAAATGACTGTAAATATATACTTACTGGATGAAATGGTCAGCTTTGTTCCTTGACCAAATATAAGCTTGTTAGCATACACACTGTGCATGACTTCATTACGATAACAGCTTAATCTAATAACTTATAGTGAATTTATAGTGAATGCAGTAATATTTAATTCATATTATGATTACATTACATTACATTACGTGATATTATACTCTATCAGTGCTAATGTTTAAATGTTAAAGTTTTATACTATTTAATTATCATTTATCTATAATTACATTAGTTAACTGTAAGATTAAGCTGTATTATAAGTATGAACAGTACAGTAATTTAACATTAAAGAAACAAACAAACTAAATATTATCATTTTTGTATTGTTGTTCGTATATTAATTCAACAGTTCGAGAATTTGCTGATTTCACTCACTTGTTTTTTTTTTTCTTCTTGATATCATAAACAAAATGTTTTTGGTTTTGGTTGTTGATACATGCTTCTTAAAATACAAACAATACATATATATATTTTATATATTTTAAAAGAATTTCTATAACTTCCTTACCAGTCTGAACAATCAGCGCTGTTCCACTTCCAAATATAAGCTTGTCATTGTTGTTATTCACACACTAATAAACACCAGAGCGAAAACACTGTAACTCAGATCAGTGTGTTATTAAGTCTAACACTAATATAAACACTGATAAAGAATATTTTAAAATTGTGTTTTACTTATGTTTTTAATGTACTTTAATAATGTAATGTATTTTTGTTATGGTATTGCAATTTGTATACTTCATGGTAAATAAATAACGTAATGTTTTTTATATGTAAGGTTAAGAAGAAGTTAAATCATAATATAATGACGGGGATATATTATATTATATAAATATAATGTATAATCATATTAAATGACTGTAAATATATACTTACTGGATGAAACAATCAGTTTTGTTCCTTGACCGAATATAAGCTTGTTACCATCCACACTGTGTATGACATCACTACAATAACAGCTTAATCTAATGACCATTATTTTACTATATTTTATGCTGAATTCTATAATATTTAATTCATATTATGATTACATTACATTACATGTTTCAGTACTAATGTTTAAATGTTTAAATTTTATATGATCTAATCTTCAAACGTCTATAATTACATTAGTTTACTATAAGATTAGCCTGTATTATAATTATGAACCGTACAGCAATTTAACATAAAACAACAACAAAAAAAATATTTATTGACATTTTTGAAATATAGTTTAAATATGAATTCAACAGTTAGAGAATTTGCTGATTTCACCCTGTAATATGTTCCGCTAATTACTCAACATGTCATAAAAAATGTTATGGTTCTCATTCAGATTATTTCATGTTATCATAAACAAAAAGTTTTTAGGTTTTATTTGTGGATACATGCTTCTTAAAATACAAATAATACATATATATTTTTAAAGAATTTCTCATTTTTAAAAATAACTCTCTTACCAGTCTGAACAATCAGTGCTGTTCCACTTCCAAATATAAGCTTGTAATTGTTCACACACTAATAAACACCATAGCAAAAACACTGCAACTCAAATCAGTGTGTTATTAAGTCTCACACTAATATAAACACTGACAAAGAATACTTTTAAATTGTAGGAACGTGAAATATTTAGTGTTTTATTTATTTTAGTGTAATGTAAAAAAAAAATGTTTGTTATGGCAAGGCAATGTATATACTGCATGGTAAATAAAATATATTTGTGTATTTTGTATATGTTTTATTTACAGCTCTGGAAAAAAAACTAAGAGACCACTTAAAAAGTATGAGTTTCTTTGATTTTACCAAATTAAAAACCTCTGGAATATAGTCAAGAGGAAGATGGATGATCACAAGCCATCAAATCAAATGGAACTGCATTGTGAATTTTTTGCACCAGGAGTAAAGTTATCCAAAAGCAGTGTGTAAGACTGGTGGAGAACATGCCAAGATGCATGAAAACTGTGATTAAAAACCAGGGTTATTCCACCAAATATTGATTTCTGAACTCTTAAAACTCTTTATTAATATGAACTTGTTTTCTTTTGCATTATTTGAGGTCTGAAAGCTCTGCATCTTTTTTGTTATTTCAGCCATTTCTCATTTTCTGCTCTATCAAGAAATAAATGCTCTAAATGACAATATTTTTATTTGGAATTTGGGAGAAATGTTGTCTGCAGTTTATAGAATAAAACAACAATGTTCATTTTACTCAAACATAAACCTATAAATAGCAAAATCAGATTTGTTCCACAGCTGTATATAAATAAGATATTTTGAAGTTAAACCACATTAAATAACTGTAAATATATACTTACTGGATGAAACGATCAGTTTTGTTCCTTGACCGAATATAAGCTTGTTATTATACACACTGTGTATGACATCACTACGATAACAGCTTAATTTTAGGACCATTATTTTACTATATTTTTTATTCTGAATGCTATAATATTTTGTACATATTATGATTACATATTATTACATGTCCCTAAGTAATATCAGTTTAATGTTTAATCTTCAAACCTCTATAATTAAATCAGTTTACTATAAAATTAGCCTGTAATATAAGTGTGAATTTAACATAAAACTAAGATTTATTGTCATATTTATAATGCAATTCATACATTAACTTAACAATTTCGCGCAATAATATACTTAATCAATCACTCAACATAAAGCACAATATACTAAATTGTTTGGTTCTCATTATTTATATGTGTTCTATTTTTTTTTCGGGGTTACTTTGTACACTTTTGCTGTTTAAACTAATAATAATACACTAAAATATTTAAAGAATTCTTACCAGTCTGAACAATTAGCGCTGTTCCTCTTCCAAATATAAGCTTATTATAATTCACACACTAATACACACCTGAGCAAAAACTCTGTGTATTGTGGATTATCATGTTTCACATCAATATTGGAGATATATTACAGTATATAGATTATTTTTAACTGTATGAATGTGGAATAATTACTGCTTTCAATAATTATGTAGGTATTGTTTGGATGAATAATGTAGCTGAACACATTTTGGATGTAATAATGTAATATCTAAACACAGTGAGGTAATGTTTAGAATGCATTTAAAATAAAATATAATGTTGAAATCATATTAAAATTAACTGTAAATATGTACTTACTGGATAAAACGGTCAGTTTTGTTCCTTGAGCGAATATAAGCTTGTTATCATACACACTGTGCATGACATCACTACGATAACAGCTTAATCTAACGACCATTATGTCACTATATTTTATAATAGCTTATATATGCTTTTATATTTTATCCATATTAAGATCACATATGGTCATATCATATCATACATATGGTATATCATACACTACCAGTGCTATTGTTTAATAACAGTTTTATACTATATTTAATCTTCAATCATCTATAATTTTACCAGTTTACAATAAAATTAGCCTGTAAGCAACTGAACATAAAACAAAGATTTATTATCATTTTTGCAATATCGATTAAAATAATAATTCAACAGTTAGAGAATCCTATCAATCCTAATATTTAACCCGAGTTTTATACTACTTAATGAATGAATTAATGTGCTTACATTACTTTAAACAAAAATAAAAATGTAAATTGTAAAACAGGTTTTTGGCCATAAAGACTTTTCGTAAATATAACTAAATTTGCTGAGTAATTTACTTTACTATTATATATTAATATATTGATATATATATATATATTTAATTGTAACATTAAAATGGAAAAAAAAAATCTTAAAAAACATTTAATCACTTACGAGATTCTACATATACTGATGTTCCTTTTCCAAATATGATTTTCCATGATCCATCATTCACACACTAAAAAACCCTGCAGTAAAAACATCCTGCGCTTTGGATACATTTTTAAGAATAGCTTGATATCTAAAAGCTAGAAAGACCTTAAACAACATAAAACTACTTTTACAAATTAAAAATATATTGCCAAGCTATAATTATTCAAATGTATTGACTTTTGGTAATAGGTAAAGCAGATGTAAACCAAGTTTTACGCTAATAAAAATGCATATATTTTATATATTTTTGTTTTTGTATTTTTTTTTTAAAGAAATGACCTGTAACTGATGATTTTTCTATGAAGTACATTAATCTGTTTGTTATAAAGTTTGTATGAATGCAGATTCATAGTCAGTTCATTGTTTGTTGCTTTGTTTCACTCTATTTAACCTAAACCAAAATATGGTTACTTACTATTTAAACTGTTTAAAAATATGTTTTTTTAAACTCGTATGTTGTTACTTTTATGTTTTATAAAGTTAAAAATATGTTTTTTTAACTTTTATGTTGTTAAAAATATGTTTGTTTTTGTATTTTTTAAAGAAATGACCTGTAACTAATAATGAGTTTCTGTGGAGCTTAGTACAATATATTAAGCTGTTTGTTATGAAGAATGCAGATTCATAGTCAGTTCATTGTTTGTTGCTTTGTTTCACTCTATTTAACCTAAACCAAAATATGGTTACTTACTATTTAAACTGTTTAAAAATATGTTTTTTAAACTCGTATGTTGTTACTTTTATGTTTTATAAAGTTAAAAATATGTTTTTTTTTTTAACTTTTATGTTGTTAAAAATATGTTTGTTTTTGTATTTGTTAAAGAAATGACCTGTAACTAATGATGAGTTTCTGTGAAGCTTAGTACAATATATTAAGCTGTTTGTTATAATATTTATAATAAATTCAGATTCCCAGTCATAGTTTGTTGCTATCTCTTTTTAAGCAAAAGCAAAATATGGTCACTTACTATTTAAACTGGTAAAAACTATTAAAATGTAAACACATTTTTCCAGAATAATCAGCCTTGTTATATAATTTATATAGTTGTTATAAACTTACGTGCCACAACTATCAGTTTAGTTCCTGCTGCAAAGATCATTTTGCCTCCAGTATTCACACACTGTGAGACTGCACAGCAAAAATTGACTCAAAAATTTAGAAATAAACTCGAGTTTTTTTAGAGTTTTCTCTACATTATCGTGTATTCAAACTGAACACACATTGTTCTTTCAGTAATGGAAGAGAAAGCTGTACGATAATTAGCTATGGATTAACTGCAGATGATTTGACAGATTTTTTACATTTCAATTAATTTATTTATTTTCCCTACAATTTTCAATCCATATTCAACAGAAACGTATTTTATTCACTATTTACTTCACTCATCCTCACAAATCATATTAAAAAAAAAGATTGTTTGTTATAAAGTTTGTATGTATGCAGATTCATATTCAGTTCATTGTTTGTTGCTTTGTTTCACTCTATTTAACCTAAACCAAAATATGGTTACTTACTATTTAAACTGTTTAAAAATATGTTTTTTAAACTCGTATGTTGTTACTTTTATGTTTTATAAAGTTAAAAATATGTTTTTTTTTTAACTTTTATGTTGTTAAAAATATGTTTGTTTTTGTATTTGTTAAAGAAATGACCTGTAACTAATAATGAGTTTCTGTGGAGCTTAGTACAATATATTAACTGCAGATGATTTGACAGATTTTTTACATTTCAATTAATTTATTTATTTTCCCTACAATTTTCTATCCATATTCATCAGAAACGTATTTTATTCACTATTTACTTCACTCATCCTCACAAATCATATTAAAAAAAAAAGATTTCTACATTCAAATCTTACAAGTAGTTATGAAAACAATAAATGATAATTAATCTAATTGTAAATGATTAACAATAAAAATACAAAATAAATATTGTACAAAATAATTCAAATCGTCCTACTTGTTTCTATGAAGAGTTTTGTGCCTCTTCCGAAGATGATCTTTCGTGTTGCATCATTCACACACTGATATAAACCTTATCAAAAATGCAAGTTGATATATATATATATTTTTGTTTTTCAATTCATGTTCCTTAATTTTATTTTAAAACTGGTCCTTATTACAGTATATAATACATTTTCTCTGTTTATATATTTTCGCAGTGTAATTATTAGTGTAGCATGTTAGACTGTTTTAATATTTGGTTTAAAAGACAATAGTCTGTGATTAGACTAGAAAATGTCTATTTTGTTTGGATTTTTTACTGGATTCAACATGTAAAGTTATCCCTTCACCCAAAATGCCAGCCATCACAAACTTTTTAAAAACATATATAGAAGTATAATCTAGGATTTTCCAGTGTAATAATAATATTTGTAAAGATATACTTTTACAAAATGACTTTTTACAAAATTACTTTTCACTAAATGTTAATTTCTTACTTGATTCAATATGTAATGATGTCCCTTTTCCAAATATGACTTTCTGAGATCCATACACACACTGAGTAACATCATAACATAAAACATAACATTTTTTTTGAGTACTTCTGAATACTTTATTAAGACTTTATTAAGATGTATCTATGTAACTTGTAGAATGGAAGGAAATTACTTTAAGCCTAATTTTATTACAATGCATCATATTAGCTTTTGAAATATGTAACTTACAAAGTTACAAACGAACACAGTTAGTTTCTTATGTAAAGTATATCTGATAGGACATGTCATTGTTGTGAAAATATAAAAATACATTAAAAATACATTAAAATATATGCACTTACTGTCATTTACAGTGACCTTGGTGCCCTGACCGAATATAAGTTTGTTCCCAAGTGTCACACTATGGTATGTTCCCTAGCAGTAAGTATCATCAAGGCTTATCAAGAGTTATTGCTGTTATTCTTTTGATAATTGATAGAAAATTGAAGAGATTCAGCAGAAGCTAATATATAAATAGATACAATGGAAAGATTTGGCATTCATATTACAATTAGCAGTAGGACAAGATCACCTTGTTAGTGTGTTTGATTTAATTGTCAGGTCAATAGAAATATATACTATTCAGATTTTTTTTGACTATTTGAATTTCGTTCTTTCTAATTCAGTCAACTGACGAAACCTCAAAAGCATTATTAGCATAGTTATTAAAAAATCTAATAACAATGCTAATAATGCTTTTGAGGTTCCGTCACATGACAGAATTAGAAAGAACGAAATTCAAATAGTAAAATATTCTGAATTAAAATTTATTAAACAACACATTTTTTATAACAATCTACAAGAAAACGTAAAAGAATCTGAATCTAAAATCTGAATGGAAAAGTAGAATTTGAAAATGCTTTTCTCACCTGAGTTAATTAAAAGGTTTATAGCTTTTCCAAAAATGATCTTGTTTTGGGCGTTATTCACACAGCACTAAACAACAGGACACAAACCTCCACCCAGATTTAGCATTTCATTTCTATCGCAAATCTGTGTTTGAAGTGAGTTAATTCAGTGTAATATTATTTTTGGAACAATTAGAGAAATACAGATTTTTTTTTACAGTTTTTCTACAGTTTTTTTTTATCAATAATCAGTATATAACACCATTAGTGTGTTCAATGAACACGTCATAATCCATAACAATAACATATGCTACTTAATATGTATGCATCTATCACTGGAATACGTGGAATGACTGACTGAACAGTAATGTATTCAATTATTAAATTATCAAAGTATTACATATGACCAATATTGTTATTTTTGACTTTTGTTGTATTGAATTTTTACTATGTTTTACATTCATCGTAAATAATTATTACACCAATTTTATAAAAACTTCAACAATAAAAACAGGGGGAAAAAAGTGTTCTTACGTGTCTCTACTGTTAATTTTGTTCCTTTTCCAAAAATTACTCTGCCAGTTGCTCCAGTATTCACACTATAAAAGACCACTGAGCAAAAACTGCTAGATACAAAAACTAAATTTAACTATATAGTATGTTCTTTAAAGATATTAGTACAGTTACCCTACATTACATTTTCTTAATCAGTTTCCAATGATTGCTACAAACAGATTTTTTACATTTATTTGATTTTTTTTATATATATATCACTGATTTTTATATAACTGACTTACTTAAGCTATTCTTTTGCACTAACCTACACAATATTTTTTTTAATCTATTTATATATAAATATTTTGCATTTACAAGCTAATCAACTGAAGAAAGTTTGCAAACGTGAAGTTTAGAGCTACTTTTGACAAGATATATTTCTTTATATATTTTATATTTAAAAAGGTGAGATTTAATATATGCTGATTGTACCTGATGTTACTGTGAGCTTCACTCCTTTTCCAAAAATCAGTTTCCATCCTGCACCACTAGTCACACATCAATATAGCACCACACAAAAATACTAATGCTAACAGCTAATGCTAACACTGTGAAAATTACTAACACTGTTCCTCTGAAAGTGACTGATACATTTATTTTACTGTTATTTTATTTTTTTGTATTGTTTTTGTTGTTGTTGTTTCTCTTGATTTTAATTTTTTATAGATTTTTTTTTTTTTACAAAATTGGAATTTCACAGGATTTAGGGTGAATTTACTTAATATCAACATTCCATACAATAACCATTATTTAAAAAAATATTAGTTGATAGTGTTAGCAGTTGTTAGGTCAATATTATCTTTATTTATTTTCTGTCATTTTGAAGAACTTTAATCACTTTAGAATCATGTGCTAATAAATCATTTTAATGTTTTTATTTGGAATTATTGACTGAATATTTTTTATTTTTATTTTAAATAACATGCTCATTAACAAGTTTTTTTAGATGTATATTATTTTCCTTAATAAACTAGCTTTCCTACTGAGTAACAGCTACTTATTATTATTACTTAATATTTATATTTAGTATTATATGTTTTCTACTAAAGTTATAATTTCTTACTTGACTCTATAAGGAGTTTAGTCCCCTTTCCAAAGATGATCTTTCTTCCACCATCAGTAACACAATATAAAACACTGCAGCAAATATACTACTCATATAACGACCTGTAAACTGAACAACAATTACATTTACATCTAAAAAATCTAATATTAATATGTTAAATAGAGTTTTAACACATTTTTGGAACCTATAATTTTTGCCAATCTTTAGCTCAGGTTATTTTATTTGTGTTTTCACATGATTTATTTAAAAGACAGATTAATCTGTGTGGAAGAAAGTGAAAATAAGTGAAAACAAGTCCAAGTGTTTTCAACAATTAATAAAAAAATACATTTTGTTTATAGTTAGACTTAAGTATTTGAAAAGAACAGAATATAACATACAGTTTAGCGTAAAAAATGTGTATTAAAATTTTAATTTTACCTTGCTAAGGCATATAAAATTTCAAACCTGATATGCTTACATTAACATAACTTTCAGATTACTTAATTTACATTTTATTAAATTGTTATTTTCACTATATAAATATGTAACAGAGGAAATTAACTTATGTGTTTCAACTATCAACCTTTTCCTTTTTCCAAAGATCATTTTATCATTTTATCTTATTAAGTCGCACATTTGTATAAAAATTAGTATTTTAAAAGTATATTATAGAAACATCTCATTTTTTTATTATCTACTGTGATATTAAATAATCTTTACACAAACTCACGTGTTTCTACCGTCAACCTTGTTCCTTTTCCAAATATCAATTTTTCATATCCTGAAGTCACACATTACGAGATTACACAACAAAAACTAGACTTAATTTTTTAAAAATAGATGCATGTATACGTGTGATTATTTTCTCTAAAGTACATTTTCTCTTAAATTTTAGCCTAAATATTGCCTTGCAGAGCATTAAAATACAAACAAATATCTGATTATAAATAGCTTTTGTATAAAAGTTAGTATTTTAAAGGTAACATGCACTAAAAACATCTCATTTTTTAGGAATATCTACAGTGATATTAAATAATCTGTACAGAAACTCACGTGTTTCTACCGTCAATCTTGTTCCTTTTCCAAAGATAATTTTATAATTTCCTGAAGTCACACATTATGAAAGTACACAACAAAAACTAGACTTAGTTTTAGACCTAGTTAAGCTCATGAACACAGAGGACAAGTCTGTAGCAAATAAAACCTAAATGCAAAAAGCAATTTTATAACTTAAAACCAATAGAAAGATACTTGTGTGATTATTTAAGTTTGTATTTTAAAGGTAACATGCACTAAAAACATTTAATTTACTAGGATTATCTACTGCGATAATAAATAATAATCTTTACAGAAACTCACGTGTTTCTACCGTCAATCTTGTTCCTTTTCCAAAGATAATATTATTATATCCTGAAGTCACACATTACGAAAGTACACAACAAAAACTAGACTTAGTCATAGACTTAGTTAAGCTCATGAACACAGAGGACAAGTCTGTAGAAAATAAAATCTAAATGCAAAAAGCAATTTTATAACTTAAAGCCAATAGAAAGATATTGTCTCTAGATCATTTTTAGCCTAAATATAGCCTTGCATATATTTCAAATGCAAACAAATATCTGATTAACAATTGCCTTTGTATAAAAGTTAGTATTTTTAAGGCAACATACACTAAAAACATCCCATTTTTTAGAAATATCTGCAGTGATATTAAATAATCTTTACACAAAAACTCACGTGTTTCTACTGTCAACCTTGTTCCTTTTCCAAAGATAATTTTTTCATATCCTGAAGTCACACATTACGAGATTACACATCAAAAACTAGACTTAGTCTTAGACTTAGTTAAGCTCATAAACACAGAGGACACTTTTGTGACAAATAAAATCTAAATGCAAAAAGCAATTTTATAACTTAAAGCCAATAGAAAGCTATAGTCTCTAGATAATTTTTTGCCTAAATATAGCCTTGCATATATTTCAAATGCAACCAAATATCTGATTAACCAGTGCCTTTGTATAAAAGTTAGTATTTTTAAGGCAACATACACTAAAAACATCCCATTTTTTAGAAATATCTGCAGTGATATTAAATAATCTTTACACAAAAACTCACGTGTTTTTACTGTCAACCTTGTTCCTTTTCCAAAGATAATATTATTATATCCTGAAGTCACACATTACGAGATTACACAACAAAAACTAGACTTAGTCTTAGACTTAGTTAAGCTCATAAATACAGAGGACATGTCTGTAGCAAATAAAACCTAAATGCAAAAAGCAATTTATAAACTAAAGCCAATAGAAAGATCATTTTTAGAAATGGAATGCATGTGATGTGTGATTATTTTCTCTAAAGTACATTTTATCTTAAATATTAGCCTAAATATAGCCTTGCATAGCATTACAATACAAACAAATATCTGATTAACAAATGCAAAAAGCTATTTTATAGCTTGAAGACAATAGAAAGATAACGAAATGTGAAGCACAAAGTACATTTTCTCTTAAATTTTAGCCTAAATATGGCCTTGGAAATAAATGAAAAATATATATCTGAATAACAATTGCTTTTTTATACATTTTAGTATATTAAATGTAACATGCACTAGAAACATCTCATTACATACTACAATTATTTAATAGCATACTGTATTATTATTGAAATATTTTTTACCTAAACTTACGTGTTTCTACTGTCAGCTTTGTAGCAGTTCCAAAGATCAGCTTATTCGTGGATTGAGTCACACAATATAAAATAACATGATAAAAACCTCAGGTCTCAATCTTAACTTACTTTTAAGGATGATCACTCCCAACTCTCTCAATAATTTGTTCCTAACATTTGATAAAACTACATAAAAAATAAAGCAATAATCTCAAAATAAACTTTGCTCATGATGAATGTGAATTTTGAAACTCTAAATGTAGCTATGGAAATCTGTATTTTCCAATATAACTCAATAGAGTTAAATGCACAGTACTAAAACATAAACCTGCTATTAAATTTTTAAACTTTTAACATGAATTTACTCTTTTACTTCCTTTTAAACGAATGGATTTGTTTGTTTGTTTTTCGATACATTGGAATCATAATAAGGTTTGCTTTGTTTTTACAAGGATTAGAATCTCAGTAACAGATGGATTGCAAAAAATACAAAAGTACAAAGAAATGTGTATATATATATATATATATATATATATATAGAGGTGTGAATTTTTGATTTTTTAAATTTGAAACAAACTTACTTGTGTGAACAATCAGCGTTATGCCTTGACCAAATATGATCTTTTCAGAATACGTCACACAGTGTTCGCAGCTTAGTCAGTTACCTTCGTGTTAATGCTAAGACTCTTATTATTTTAACGTTAATTTTTGATTATGATATTGATTTTTCTCACTGTTTATATTACATCATTCAAACTATATTACATACTTTTTATGAAACAAGATTTTATGTCAAATTTAGCGCAAATATTTCAAATCAACTTTCCTTTTTATTTTTTTTTCAAGCTGTTAGTTTTTATATTGTCGCTGTCCAATGAAAAACAAGCATCTCCAAAACAGCAATTTTACAGGAGAGAGAAAAAACTGAAGTTTCAATGGAAGTCAATATAAAAATAGTTTATTTCAGGTCATTTTGAAGAGTTTCTATTGGTCCGTTTATCAAGACTTTTTTACAAAGTGTAAGGGACAGTTTGTCTGTTCAAATTATGTAGTAATCTAAATAGACAAAATCGACAAAAAATGGAGATACTTGTTTTTCATCGGACAGCAACCATATACAGGTTTTGCTATTCATGTTGTGTTTTTGTGATATATATATATATATTTATATATATTGTGTCTTTCTATTTTGTAAAGTTTACTATATTTTATATATATATATATCTGACATCACTGTGAGTTTTGTTGCATACTCTTGAGTGGACATATTTACGTGACTACAGAATAAAACACTTTAACATAGAGAAATGAAACACTACCTGACATCACTGTGAGTTTGACTCCATTCCCAAATATTAGATTCTGTCCTCCCGTATAAGTCACACAGTATTACACCCATGCACAAAAATGTGCAGACTGCTACTATACAGACTTGCAACATTATTGGATGTACATATATATATACACACACATATGCTGTCCAATGAAAACCATGTATCTACATTTTTGTCTGTTTTTAATTTTCCTGATAATTTGAACCCTATAGCTACTCTATATAGTGTGTACAGCAATTATATTATATACAAGTTTAACAATATATAAAATGATATACTTTTGTAAGAATGGCACTTTTGAAATAAGTACACCTAGAGTTTCATTGGACAGCAACTACATACAGGTTTTGCTATTCATGTTATGCTATGTTATGTTATGTTATGTTATGTTATGTTAAATATATTGGGTCAATACAAAAATAAATATATACCTGACATCACTGTGAGTTTTGTTCCTTTCCCAAATATTAACTTCCGTCCTCCCGAATCAGTCACACACAATTACACCCCCACACAAAAACATACACACTGCTAATACACACATACTGACTACTATAATAAGAGTTTTACCATGTAATCACTACTAATTTAATAGATCTCTAATGAAATTTAAACTATAAACTATGACTGTGACAGATGGATGTCCATCTAAATGATCAACTTTCTTCCTCTCGAATCAGAAAAAGAAAAATAACAAGCAAATAGCATGCTAACACACACACACACACATATATTTATATATATATATATATATACGTATATACGTATATATAAATATATATGTATAGATATATTAACCATGTATATATATATATATACATATACATACATACATATTTTATGTGTAAAATATTACTCAACTGTCCAAACCTGTAATGGCTGTTAACTAGTCATTTTAGTCATTGCAAGCTAAAACTTTACCTAAGCTTATTTTTTTATACTTTAGACATATATATTTTAGCTGAAGGAATATTGCTATATATTGCTATATATATTTATTATGTAAATTACTTAACTTTTAAAATTTATAACATAATGATTTTGCTTGCCAATCAAATCACAGTCCATTAAAGCAGACAAACATAAATCTATAACATTTGCAGATATAAAGTATATATAGTTTTCTAACACTTTATTTTCGATTACTGATGCAAATTAAACTTACTTTTCTCAATGATTAACTTTGTTCCTTTGCCAAAGATGAGTTTATATCCACCACCAGTAGTCACACAGTATTAAACTACGTAGCAAAAACTACTAAATCTAGAACCAGACATAACTGACTCTCATTACTTTATTCAATATATATTTTACATATATTTTAACCCTGTAATCACTAAAAAATAAGTATCCATACCTTATAAAATCAATAATAAATTTATAAACGATGCTTTTTCTATGATGCTTATTTAAGCCTGTTATTTTGTTTCTAAAACAAATTCTGTCATTTTACAATACAAGTTTTTGCATATATATTTTAGCTGAATGTATACTGATTTATATTAAATTTGTATTGAAAAATATAAACTAGCAATTTGTTTTATATATTATATTTAGTTTTAAATTAATATTAGATAATGATATAGTACTGTTATTGTATCGTTTTGTGTGTTTGGTATGTGTGTTTTTTTATATGGTAAAATAAAAAAATATATATATATATATATATATATGCTCAAGCTCTGGTAGACAGGTAGAACACTTACCTGCTTCAACAGTTAATTTGGTTCCAGAACCAAAATAAAGTGCCCAGGCTCCAGAACCAGAGCCAGACACACACTGTACTGAGCCTCAGCAATAACTACTGTATGTTTACGTCAATATTCTGGACTATCTTGCATTGGGAATGATGATATAATAAAATATTGTAGAAAAAAGTTCAAAGCAAGATTACTTAAAAATAAGTTTTCAAAAAAATATGCATTTAAAAAGCTACTTTCTAGTAAACTGTGGAATATTAGAATTTTACATTACATTAACATTTAACAATGACTTTGAACTTCATAAAAAATATATATATATATTTTATATGTATTTTAGAATTTACACTTTAGTTAAGTTAAAGTTCTAAGTTAGAATTCTGAGCCTAAACTCAATCTAATTAGTTCATTAAATTATTGAATCATAGCCATTTTTATATCATTATATTGTGTTTGATTGTTTTTTTTTTTGGCTTAGTAGTTTTGAACTTAACAATGCCTTAACAAACCTTTACAAAAAGAGAATTCATACATATATTTTTAACACTTTTTAAAAACACTTACTCGCTTCAATGATAAGTTTTGTTCCAGAGCTGAAATACATTTTTCCAGTTGCTGTGTTAGTCACACACTGTTTCTTCCTTAAGCAATAGAGTGCCTTAATTGTAAGGAATAGTCCACATATATTTTACTAATCAAATTATTGTGACTTATTATTATGACTTGTTATAGTGCTGTTTGGACAGCAGTAAAATTTAAGAGTGATTCCATTAGTGTTATTCTAGTTTTAATTAGATTTAGCAGCAATTTTAAATGATTGATTTACTAATATTATCATTTAATACTATGTGTTACTATTTCTGTTCTCTAAATTTGAATGATTAAATGTATCAAATTAATTAAAAAAACTTGCATCATAGTGAACTGCTTAACTATATATATATTTTTTTATAAAGATTAAATAAATTTACTTGTACTTACGTTTGTTGACAATGACTTTTATTCCTTTACCAAATATGATCTTATTGGCGTTCGTCACACAGTGTTAAAAGCTTTAGCATTAATCTCATCAGAACACCAGTACATGCCAGTAAACACCATATATATATATATATATATATATATATATATATATATATATATATATATATATATATATATATATATATATATATATATATATATATATATATATAATGACTAATACATTTCATGAATAACATAAAATAATCTTGTCTAGTATAAAATGTATTGTGGATATATTCAATTTCAACTTTTCTTAATGGTAAGTTTATGTTATAAGTGCTTTACTGTATATAAAGACTTTTAAATGACTAATTTTACATGATAAATGTTCTACAGATGTTTTACACTAATTATTTTAAGTTATACATTTTTGACTAAAAGAAGATCTGAAAATAATCTACTTACTTGCACTGACTATGAGTTTTGTTCCTTTACCAAATATGATCTTGTTTGTAGTAGTCACACTGTGTTAAATACTATAACAATTATCATCTGAACTGTTTAGAAAATGTGCAGTTCAGGAATGCTGTGAATTATTCAGTTACTCACACAAATTAAGGCTAATGCTAACTTAATTTATAATAAATAAACATCTGATTTATATTAAGTAAAATAAATATGATTATATAAAAGTTACTTAACATTGGTTTACATACATAAAATTATAAAGCCTTTAACAATTTCTGGACTATCTTTAGAAATTATTTTTTTCTTTTTAGCTGCTAATACTTATATTTTTGTTTGTTTGCAAATCTTTTCCATGTTATAAGACGTGTTTATGTTTGAAGTTCTCAAAATCTTGATCTTTAACGTTTTAAAACATAAAGCATATGTTAATAAATATGTTTAGTAAAAATGTAACACTACCTGACTCAATGGTTAGTTTGGTTCCTTTTCCAAATATTATTTTTTGTCCTCCATAATCAGTCACACATCGTTTTACAGCCAATCAAAAACATACTGTATATATTGCTATCAGGAACTTACTTTCTTGAGAATAGGAATTCTATATCCATAACGACAGTAAAGTAATTAACACAGCATTATGAACATGACAATTATATTTGACATCTTTTTTATATTGACAATTTTCTAAACATTAAGTCCAACAATATGAAAAGCACAATTTTAGAAGTTTTTATTCTGATTTCGTGCATAAAATCTATTAATTTTAAACTATTTTGCTACGAATTTCTAACTCAGTTTGAGTTTCTTTAACTCTAAAATTTAAAACTTAAATGCATTCACATGGTCCTCACATAGTGCTGAAAAGTTCTATTGTCCAATAAATATATTAGGTATGAAAAAAAAAAAACATTGTAGTTTACTTACTTGACTCAACTATTAACTTCGTGCCTGAACCGAAAATGATCTTATTAACTCCACCAGTCACACAATCAAACACAACACAACAAAAATCTACTACTTTTTCACTTTCTCAGTTCAATGATCACAAGCATTCCTTCTATATAAAGTCTATTTTTTATGTTGATGGAATAACCCTGGTTTTTAATCACAGTTTTTTTTATGCATCTTGGCATTATGTTCTCCTCCACCAGTCTTACATGCTGATTTTGTACAACTTTGGATAAAAATACAAGTAGTTCAGTTTGGTTTGATGGCTTGTGATCATCCATCTTTCTCTTGATTATATTCCAGAGGTTTTTAATTTGGTAAAATCAAAGAAACTCATTATTTTTAACTGGTCTTTTATATTTTTCCAGAGCTGTATATGCTAAAAAAACATATTAAGGTATATAAAAAAATTATGTTAAACTTACTTGACTCAACTATTAACTTCGTGCCTGAACCGAAGATGATCTTATTAAATCCACCAGTCACACAATCAAACACAACACAACAAAAATCTACTACTTTCATGAGATACTTTCTCAGTCGAATTATCACAAGCATTTCTTCTATATAAACTGTATTTTTTATGTGTGTTCATGATTATTTACTCATTTTATTATCTTAATAAGCACAATTATTAAGAATAAGTATTTAATTATTACTTTTAGCCAAAAATCCAAGGTATATTATAGCTGGTATTAAAGTAAGTACAACATAAATTCAAAAGAACAATGAAATAATGATAATAATAATAATAATAATAATAATAATAATAATAATAATAATAATAATAATAATAATAATAATAATAATAATAATATAAACATACTTGATTCGACAGTCAGTTTAGTTCCAGAGCCAAAATAGATTTTGAAGTTTCCACCAGCAGTCACACACTGTACTGATCCATAGCAATAATGTTTAAATATAAACTGTAACATACAACTCTATAAAAATTAAGAGACCACTTTATTTTCTGAATCAATTTCTCTGATTTTGCTATTTATAGATTTATGTTTGAGTAAAATTAACATTGTTGTTTTATTCTATAAACTACAGAATATTTCTCCTAAATTCCACATAAAAACATTGTCATTTAGAGCATTTATTTATTTGCAGAAAATTATGCAAAGAAAACAAACAAGTTCATATTGATAAAGTTTTTTTTAGTTCAGAAATCAATATTTGGTGGATTAACCCTGTTTTTTTTTATCACAGCTTTTATGTTTTCCATCTTGGCATGTTCTCCTCCACCAGTCTTACACACTGCTTTTCGATAACTTTATGCTGCTTTACTCCTGGTGCAAAAATTCAAGCAGTTCAGTTTGGTTTGATGGCTTGTGATCATCCATCTTCCTCTTGATTATATTCCAGAGGTTTCCAATTTGATAAAATTAGAGAAACTCATCATTTTTAAGTGATCTCTTATTTTTTTTCCAGAGCTGTGTATGCTAACATGCTAATATGCAGATTTTTAGAAAATCTTATTTTAAATCATTGGGAAGCTGATTTTTTTTACAAAAAATAAAGGAATAAAGGTTTAAAATCTAAGAATAAAACACTACCTGATTTTACTGTCAGTGCTGTTCCTTTTCCGAATAATATTTTTTGGCCTCCACTTCCAGTCACACATAGTTTTACAGCCATACCAAAACATTTCCAACAGTGTGGCGAGAATATACAGTTGCAAGAAAAAGTATGTGGATTCTTTGGGCTTATACTTGGATTTCTGCATAAATTGGTCATTAAATGTGTTCTGATCTTCATCTTAGTCACAACAATAGACAAACACAGTCTGCTCAAACAATTTATGCAGAAATCCAAGTATAATCCCAAAGATTTCACATACATTTTCTTGCAACTGTACTTATTAAAATTACAATAAATTACAATAATGCTACATTAGTATTAGAGACTCCATAGTCTGCTAAAGGCTCGAACTGTGTATACGAATGATTTCCATTTATTCTGTTTTTTTAATAACATCAGCTTGAGAGTTTTGCAATGACAGTATCTCTATTAATATCTTCTCATTTTTGCATTAATCTTTTTGACAGATACATGAGATTCTACAATAGAAATTTTAAGTTTAAGTTTTCCCTAAACCCAAGAACTGTGAGATTAGTGGCTGTTTGTTAAATATATTTTTGCTCTTTCAGAGAATGTGTTTTTTGTTGAATTATTATTAGTTTTACATTGTGAAATGTTCAAAACAAAAAGAAAAGAAATACATTTATACACCAATAAAAACAAGTGAAATCAGTTTACTTTACTCACCTGAGTTCACAACAAGTTTCGTCCCTTTACCAAATATGATTCTGTTAGCATTATTATTCACACAGTGATAAATGCTTCAGCAATTATCCACTAAAGTTAATGAGCAGTGTGAATACAAAATATATAAACCACTTGCTTCTCAATATGAAAAAAAAAATGCATTTATAAAGCCTATTTAGTTATTTTATTATGCATTAGCACTTTATAACATCAGCATATAGAAATGACTGTAACTTCAGGTCATTAATTTTGAATATTATATAATATTATATATATTGAATATTATATGTTATGCACAATTTTTAGCTACAAAAATCATTTACATGCACCTAAAAATAGGTAATTGGCCCTTTTAAAAAAAAAAATATATATATATATATATATTTCTATATTATCTGACACAAATTTATCAGTACAATAGCTATTTTAATGTTATCTAATGTTAAAGACATATAATTGATCTATTTACCCTTAACAGTTTGTTTAGAGATATTTTTTCTGTAGCCATATTTAATGTTTAATAGCTATGTTTACTGTATTAAAGGCAATGAAACACATAAATATATAAGTATAATATCTATGTTTAATATTTTCTAATGTTAAAGACATATAATTGATCTGTTTATTGCATTAAAGACAATAAAACATGTTCGGTAGCAAAATATAAATAACTTACTTGTTTCAACTTTTAAAGTTGTGGCTTTACCAAACAACAGCTTGTTCACTCCACCCCCAAAATTCACACAGTGATAATCTACATAACACTAATCTACTATAACAAGAAATAATGTGAATATTTCTCTTTTTTTTTTTTTTTACCAAAGATTTACTTTATACATTTACTGGTATTTCTAGTGAGAGTGTTTAAAATCAAGATTATATTGAGACATTATGAATATAGTAGATACATTCCTAGATTTAGTAAAAAATGAAAAATCTATTTGAATGATATACTTATAAACTATATTGTATTGATTGTCAATTTAATGTAGAAAACTTACTTGATGATAATTAACATAACAATAATCTGCTGTACCAACAATCAAATACCAACTTATATATTTACTACTATTTTTGGCGAGAATGTTCAAACTCGAGATTATATAAAGATGCATTAACTACTTAATTAGTATATTTCAGTCAATTTAGTTCAGTTTACAAGCTAAAAACAACTTGAACTATTTATGTGTTTGTTTGTTTGTTTGTTTGTTTGTTTATAAATCATAGTGTTTTGCTATTGATTATAGAAAACTTACGTGATTCGATGGTCAGTTTTATTCCGGAGCCAAAATATATTCTCTGATTATTCACACAGTGTTTTTCCCCACAGCAATAAGTTCAATACTATTATTGAAACTTTTAATTTTTGAATGTAAAGGATTTGCTATTTTGACATAGTTAAAAGTTTATTTAGAGATATTTTTGTCTATTAAAATGCCTGCTTCAGTATTTTAATATTATATATCACAAAATTAGGTCCATTTAAATCACTCTAAAATATGATTTAAGTACAATAAAAACATAGGGTTTTTTTTTCTGTAGCTATGTTTAATGTTCTCTGAAGTTAAAGAGACATTATTAATCTGTTTACTGTATTAAAGACAAGAAAATACATTCGATAACAAAATATTATTAACTTACTTGTTGTATTATCTGACGCAGATATATCAGTACAATATTTTTGTCTAATATTTTCTCATGTTAAAGACATATAATTGATTTGTTTATTGTTTTAAAGACAATGAAACATGTTAGGTAGCAAAATAATGAACTATTAATAAACTTACTTGTTTCGACTATTAAAGTCGTGGCTTTCCCAAACAAGAGCTTGTTTCCTCCACCCAGAAAATTCACACAGTGATAATGTACATAACAATAATCTATAATACCAACAAACAATGTGAATATTTCTCTTATTTTACCAAATATATACTTCATATATTTACTGGTATTTCTAGTGAGATTGTTTAAACTCAAGATTATATTGAGAAATGATGAGTAAGATACATTCTTATATTTCAGTCATTTTAGTTAGTAAAAAAGAAAAAATCTATTTAGGTGATTTACTTATTGATGTGCTTGTTTTTATATTGAAGAACACTTACTTGATTCGATGGTCAGTTTTATTCCAGAGCCGAAATATATTCTCTGATTATTCACACAGTGTTTTTCCTCTCAGCAATAAGTTCAATACTATTTTTGAAACTTTTACATTTTTGAATGTAAAGGAAAAATTCAGATTTGCTATTTTGACGTAGTTAACAGTTTGTTTAGAGATATTTTAGTCTATTTAAATGTCTGCTTTAAGTACTTTAATATTATATATCACACAATGTCACTATTTAAGTCCATTTAAATCACACTGAAAGTTGTTTGTTAAGTTCTTCAGCAGAAAACTGTTTTACGCCATTTAAAAACATATTAATATAAAATATTATTTTTAAAAAACTTCCTTGTCTCAACTATTAACTTTGTTCCTGTGCCAAAGATGATCTTATTAGCTCCACTAAAAGCATCCACACAACTGTACAACAATAATCTCTACACACACTCATTACTGATCATTATTATTTAGTTGGAAACTTAAAGAAACATCTACAAATTTATTAAGATTTTTTTTCAGATGTTCTCTTTTTATGTGTAGTATTGGCATCTTATATGCATATACATGAATTAATTAATATTCTGTAGCTATGTTTAATGTTATCTAAAGTTCAAGATACGTCATTAATCTGTTAACTGTATTAAAGGCAATAAAACACAGTAGATAACAAAATATAAATAACTTACATGTTTCGACTATTAAAGTTGTGGCTTTACCAAAGAAAAGCTTGTTCGCTCCACCCCCAAAAATCACACAATGATTTTCTACATAACAATAATCTACTGTACCAACAATCTAATACCAACTTATATATTTACTACTATTTTTGGCGAGAATGTTCAAAATCGAGATTATATAAAGATGCATTAACTAATTAATTAGTATATTTCAGTCAATTTAGTTCAGTTTACAAGCTAAAAACAACTTGAACTATTTATGTGTTTGTTTGTTTGTTTGTTTGTTTGTTTGTTTGTTTGTTTATAAATCATAGTGTTTTGCTATTGATTATAGAAAACTTACGTGATTCGATGGTCAGATTTATTCCGGAGCCAAAATATATTCTCTGAATATTCACACAGTGTTTTTCCCCTCAGCAATAAGTTCAATACTATTAACACATTTTCTAACATAAATCAGAAAAATCTGATTTGCTGTTCTGACATCTTTAAAAGTTTAATTGAAGACATTTTAGGTCTTTAAAATGGCTGCTTTAAGTACTTTACTATTTTACTAATAGTTTACTGTTGACTTTATACTCTTATTGACAGCTCTGGACAGCTCAGTTTCTCTGATTTTGCTATTTATAGGTTCATATTTGAGTACAATAAACATTGTTGTTTTATTCTATAAACTACAGACAACATTTCTCCCAAATTCCAAATAAAAATATTGTCATTTAGAGCATTTATTTGCAGAAAATGAGAAATGACTGAAAAAAACAAAAAAATATGCAGAGCTTTCAGACCTCAAATAATGCAAAGAAATATTCATAAAGTTTTAAAAGTTCAGAAATCAATATTTGGTGGAATCACCCTGGTTTTTATCACAGTTTTCATGCATCTTGGCATCATGTTCTCCTCCACCAGTCTTACACACTGCTTTTGGATAATTTTATGTCTTTACTCCTGGTGCAAAAATTTAAGCAGTTCAGTTTGGTTTGATGGCTTGTGATCATCCATCTTCCTCTTGATTATATTCCAGAGGTTTTCAATTTGGTAAAATCAAAGAAATTCATTATTTTTATTGGTCTCTTATTTTTATCCAGAGCTGTATATACATTCAAAACACTGTACAAAAAATTATACAATATAAAACATTGATAAACTCACTTACTTGTCTCAACTGTTAACTTCGTGCCCGTGCCAAAGATGATCTTATTAACATTCACACAATGTGACGCTATGCAACAAAAAGCTTAACACTCATTCTTGATCATGGTTTTTGGAAGTTATGTAAATGTTATTAAATAACTTCTAAAATTATCTGTATTTTTTCTCAGATATTTCCTTTTTATACCTCATTGATATAATGATATAATAATATATTGTCCAATATACTGTTGTTATTTTTTATTTTTTTTTATCATAATATCCCACTGATATAATTATCTAATAATAGCAGAAAAATGTATTCACTCAATTTTTAGGAGCATTAATTTAATATTATATAAAACGTCTCTGATGGATAAAATTATCCGTATTTTTTCTCAGATATTTCCTTTTTATACCTCATTGATATAATGATATAATAATATATTGTCCAATACACTGTTGTTATTATTATTTTTTAAATTAAAATATCCCACTGATATAATTATCAAATAATTGCAGAAATAATGCATTTACTCAATTTTTAGGAGCATTAATTTAATATTATATAAAAAGTATGTGATGCATAATTATGTATCATAACATTTTATACTATATAACAGTTTGTATAAGGTTTCTACTGGATACAGGGCTGTAATATAAGATATTGTAAGAATTTAAAAAATTAAAAAAATGTAATCTTACTTGTTTCAACAGTTAGTTTTGTCCCAGAGCCAAAATAAATATTCTGGCCTCCGATATTAGTCACACACTGTTTAACCCCTCAGCAATAATCCTTTAGTTTTATAGAGAAGTGATGACTGATTTCATTTCTATTAAAGAATTATATATAAAATGTTCTGTTAAAAAATAGATACTGTTATAAAATGTATGTGTTTGGTTTTGTGAATAGAAAATAATATATTTCATTAATAGCTTTTTTTGATGATTATTGTTTGATGGATGAGATAAAATAACATTTTTAGAAACATGCATTTCTTCATCAGTAAAGTTAAAAGCAGTATTTTTTTTTCAGATATGAGCTTGTATGTTATATTGTTGTTGTTTTTTTTTATCTTTTATCGCAATGATCTTATTAGTTAAGCAACATGTTCAACCCATGCATACATACAAAACTTTTTTTATTGAATTTAACCATTTAAATTATTTTTAGAACACTTTTTATAGAACACTTACTTGACTTTATGATAAGTTTTGTTCCAAAGCCAAAATAGATCTTTCCAGTTCCTGTTTTAGCCACACAGTGTTTTATGCCTTAGCAATAATGTTTAAGTGCTGTGGAGTAACACAGGGTTATATCTAATCTAATAAAACTTTGATTAGATCTAGATCTAATACTGTAACTATACCCCTGTATCAATCTGTATCAGATATCCAAAAGCAGTGTGTAAGACTGGTGGAGGAGAACATGATGCCAAGATGCATGAAAACTGTGATTAAAAAACAGGGTTATTCCACCAAATATTGATTTCTGAACTCTTAAAAACTTTATAAATATGAACTTGTTTTCTTTGTATTATTTGAGATCTGAAAGCTCTGCATCATTTTGTTATTTCATTTTCTGTAAATAAATGCTATAAATGACAATATTTTTATTGTCTAAAAGTGTTAAATTTAGCTTTTTTTTTTATAAATAATCATGGAGTATAAAACATAAGCTAAATATTACGATTACTGAAAATGTGCGAAATATTGTTTGTTGCAACAAAACCCATACTTGCGTTAACAAGCAATAAAAGCAATACATATTAATAATAAATAAATAAAGTTACTTATTTTGTAATCAATATAATTTGATTAACTTACTGGATTCAACCATTAATTTTGAGCCTTTTCCAAAGATCATCTTAATTCCACCTCCAGCATCCACACAGTGAAATACAATACAACAAAAATATACACTCTAAAAAGTAGACGTATACATTATTTTATTGAATTGATGCATAAATGAGCTTTATTGCATTGCATTTATTGCATTACTTTTAAATGTGTTGGTATTTTTTTAAATCTCAGATGTCCGATACTGAATTGTGTGATGTAAATTAGTTTCTCTTTTAAATGTTATATATTTTATTTTTGTACATTATACAATATAAATCTATTAAAACTCTCATTGTCAGAATATTATAACAATTAAAAATTCTTACTGGTTTCAATGGTCAGTTTGGTTCCAGAGCCAAAATATATTCGCTGGTTTCCACTAGCAGTCACACACTCTATCATCCCTGACATATAACTCTGACATATAAATACTGCGTGTCTAAACTTTCTAAACTGTAATCAAACTATTTAAGCTATTATTTTAGATTTCTAGGTATTTTTTATCCAAATTTTATTACCAATGTGTGTCAGATATTTGCCTCTAGTAGTTCAGAAAAAACGATACTGATCTATAACAAATCCTTGTCAACTTATATAGATATATGTGGGATACATTCCGAAAAATACCATTTTTATATATGAGTCAAAAATCTTCTAGTATTTATTCTAGAATCCATATATGTTGCATGTCATATTCACACTGTGAACCAGTGGTAAAAGTGCTAATTGTAGCTTTTTAATAAATCATTTTATTTAAATTTCATAAAAAAGATGAAAATTAAATCAAAATTTACTTCATAGAATCATAGAGTAATTTCAATTGTATTGATCTGATATTGTATTTCAAAAATAAATAAAAAATAATAATAATAATCTTACTTGTTTCGACAGTCAGTTTAGTACCAGAGCCAAAATAGAGTTTCCGGTTTCCACCAGAAGTCACACACTGTTCTAACCTGGAGCAATAACTACAGTTTTATTAATAGTTTTAATGTAATTTGGGTAGTTAATTTAGTTATTTATTGATGATTTGGTATTTGTATTAGCATTGACAGTATTGATAGTAGCAGTGTACTAGTGCTAAAATAAATGTTTATATTTAGCTTTTCAACAAATAATGCAATAAACATAATAAACATAAGCTAAATATTATGATTAGCTTTTATTTAAATCTCACTGAAAATGTGTGAAATATTGTTTGTTGCAACAAAACCCATATTTAATTTAACAAGCAATACAAGCAATACATATTACTAATAAATAAATAATGTAACATGTTTCGTATGCAATATAATTAGATTTTTGAACTTACTGGATTCAATTATTAGTTTTGTGCCTTTTCCAAAGATCAACTTAGTTCCACTTCCAGCATTCACACAGTGAAATACAATACAACAAAAATATACACTCTAAAAAGCAGCACATCATATATTGCAAATTACACATTGAATTTTACATCTTAGTTTTTGTTTTTTAGTAGTTAGCTTATTTTTGTTGTAGACGTTTCACTTGTTTCAATAATCAGTTTTGTTCTATATATTTACTCATATATAGTGTTCTACTTGGCAAAACTCTCTAATAATTCTTATAATTATGTAATATAACTTTTTATACTATATATGAGCATTTTTTTAAGTTTCTACTAGATAAAGGGTTGAATTATGATATACTGTGAGAACTTTAAAATTAAGAAATAAAAGTTCTTACTTGTTTCAACAGTTAGTTTTGTTCCAGAGCCAAAATAAAGTTTCTGGACTCCAGTATTAGTCACACACTGTTTAACCCCTCAGCAATAAAACTTTAGTTTTATAGTATATTTCAGAGTGATGATTACTGTTATAGAAATGTGACAATAAAACTATATATTTAACCAATTTCACCAGCATTTTGTTTGATATATTTTTAGATTTTGATATATATACTAGAATGTATTTTAGTATTCTAATATTTATTCTAGTTCCATATATGTTGCAAGTAACATTTAAACTGTGTACTAGTGGGGAAAGTGCTTAATTTAGCTATCTTTATTTTTATTTATTATAAATCTCGCTAAAAATATGAAATTATATAAAAATGTACTTCACATAATTGTATATAGTAGTAGATAATTTCGAATTTATTATCCTTATATGTTGATATTCTATTTCAAAAATGGTAAAAAAAAAATAAAAATAAAATAAATAAATAATATAAAATACATTCTTACTTGTTTCAACAGTTAGTATTGTTCCAGAGCCAAAATAAAGTCTCTGGCCTCCAGTATTAGCCACACACTGATTTACCCCTCAGCAATAAACCTTTAGTTTCATAACAAAATCATAAATTCATAAAAAAATAGAGCGATGATTACTGTTATAAAAATGTTCATCACTAACATTTTAATAGAAATCTGGTTTTGAAACATAACTGTCTTCATTACTTAAATTATTCTAGAATAAAGATTTTATATGTGATGTGAATTTGTATGTTGTAGTGTTTAATTGTCATATATACCACACAATATATCACAAAGAAACATGTTTAACTAACTTGTTTCAACAAACAACTGTAATTCCATACCAAAGACTCTTAACTCCACTTCCAGTAGACATATCTTCTATAATGCAACTCTATGCAACAGAAATCTACACTCTCAATGGAAACTCTAATATACAGCTCTGGAAAAAAAATAGAAACCATTTCAGTTTATGAATCAGTTTCTCTGATTTTGCTATTTATAAGTACATATTTGAGTAAAATGAACATTTTTGTTTTATTCTATAAACTACAGACAACATTTCTCCCAAATTCCAAATAAAAATATTGTCATTTAGAGCATTTATTTACAGAAAATGAGAAAACATGTAGAGCTTTGCACAGAGCTTTGCACAGAAAACAAGTTCATATTCCTAAAGTTTTAAGAGTTCAGAAATCAATATTTGGTGGAATAACTCTGGTTTTTAATCACAGTTTTCATGCATCTTGGCATCATGTTCTCCTCCACCAGTCTTACACACTGCTTTTGGATAACTTTATGCCTTAAAAATCAAAGAAACTTATCATTTTAAGTAGTCTCTTATTTTTTTCCAGAGCTGTATTTGCTTGAATGTTGTTTTGCCACACAAAATTAGTAACTTCTAAGAATTAGAAACACTAAATCACCTCGAGATTACAGAGATCAAAGACATTCACATGTCATATAGTATGTTTCAATTATATTATCTAACTGATGTTAGGGTTTTATTGTCGTTTAATTTTAATACTTTAATAAGTTTGTTATATTATGCTGTAGTATTGTTATACTGTGACAGAATATTATCAGATGTTTCTTTTCCTAACAATATAACTTCTTCTCAGAAATATATATCATAGCATTGCGCACAAATATCACTCCAATCTTAATAAAAAAAAAATAAAATAAATCAGTGTACTTTTACTTACTTGTGTTTACAAGGAGTTTTATCCCTTCACCGAATGTGATCTTCTGTGTGTTAGTCACACAGTGTTAAACACTAGAGCAATTACACTCCACTGCATATTACAGCATATTGGAACTGTATATATATATATATATTTGCATTACACAATATATTTAGTATTGAATTATGCAACTATACACTTTTTTAAAATACTAGAATATTACCTGATAATTTGTTGCATGTTAAGCGATTTGCAGATTTGAATATTTGTTGTTTATTGATATATGTTTAGCTGTGACACAGAAACCTTTAAAGAATGTACTCAAAGTCATTTTAATCTTATATGTTTGTGTATATTTTTGTGTAACAATATGGAAACATTTTTTACACAGAATTACATAGCAAACTATACGATTCAAAACTAAAACATAATTGTGTTTGTTTGTTTGTCTGTTTGTTTTGTTTTCTGTTATATGACTTTGTGTGTTGTTTGTCAGAATATTTAAAAAATGTGAAATATATAAAAACTGTAACACTACCTGACTCTATGGTGAGTTTTGTTCCTTTTCCAAAAATTAACTTCAGTCCTCCTCCTGAATCAGTCACACAGTAATTTACACCCACACAAAAATGTGAGTCGTGTGAACTAACTTCATAATTCTAATTCTTTTATAAGGGTTTTTTATATAATTTAAAGATTGTAGGTTTATTTTTTATTTTGTCTCACTGTTCAAGGTTATATCAATATGAATATTCTAGACAATTTAGCTAATGATGAGGAATCAGAATCGATTTTCACATTTCCTGACAATTTTACATTTATATATATTACTGTCATTTTAAGTAATATTTCAACTTAACTTGACAGCTATGTGCCTGTGCCAAAGCTGTTAACTGCAGTTTTATGTAATCACATGAGATAATGCTCTGCAACAAAAAATAGTTATTATAGTACATATAGTACTCTAGCATAACATTTTGGGTGTTTTGACAGAAGACTACACTTTCAAATAGATTTTGTAAAATATTTTTCCATTAGCCTTTGTGCAGCGTAGAGGTAATGTGACTTTTTATTATTTATATTGTATATATTGTACAGTTATTGTTATCTTATCTTATCTTATCTT
Source organism: Astyanax mexicanus (assembly GCF_023375975.1). NCBI lineage: Eukaryota > Metazoa > Chordata > Actinopteri > Characiformes > Acestrorhamphidae > Astyanax > Astyanax mexicanus. The sequence continues at coordinate 50,644,288 of NC_064415.1, forward strand.
GTCTTGTCTTGTCTTGTCTTGTCTTGTCTTATCTTTGTAGTTTTTATTAAATCCTTTCATTTAAATCAATCTGTTTTTTTTCTCATTTTTTAGTTGTTGCTTTGTTGTGTGAAAGTAGTACTTTTAACAAGCAAATAAAATATTTACTTTACTCTGAAATCATTACGTAAAAAAAAAAAAAAAACTAAAATCTTACTTGTTTCGACAGTCAGTGTAGTTCCAGATCCAAAAATTAATTTCCAATTTCCAGTGCCAGTCACACACTGAACTGACCCTGAGCAATAACTCAGCAATACATATAGTGAAATATATAAAACTGCACAAATTTGTGTTTTTTAACAAATTTTCTGAAACACTTTACTGGTTCATTGGTCCAACTGAGTGTCCATTAAATGTAACTGAACTCCATGGTAAAATTAAATGACTATGTTGAATTTAACCCTACATACTCTAATCTAAAACGGCAATCTACACATTTTAAAGTTAGCTTTAGGGTTTGATTTAAGGTTTAGGTTAAAATTGGTTTAGGGTAAAGTTTAGGGATTGATTAATGGTTTAGTTTAGGCTTAAAGTTAGGGTTAGGTTTAGGTTTAGGGTTAGATTTAAGGTTTAGGTTAAGACTGGCTTAGGGTTAGTTTTTAGGATTAATTAATGGTTGAGTTTAGGCTTAAGGCTAGGGTTATGGTTAGGTTTAGGGGTAGATTTATGGTTTAGGTTAGGATTGGGTTATGGTGAGGTTTGAGGTTTGATTAATGGTTGAGTTTGATCTTAAGTTTGGATTTAGGTGTAGGTTTAGTTTCTATAGAGAATAATTAAACTTCAATTTAGAGTTACATTGTTTGTCATAGAAAGTCAGTTCAATGTAATGTAGTTGAATGTTAATTGAACATCTATATAGATTAAACATCTAATGCGGTTCATAGTAAATTGTATTGCTGTGTACATATTACTAAAAATATAAGTAATACACAGAAAATCAGAAAAGACTTTTAACTTGTAAATCATTATATCTTATAATATAAAGTATTTTATATTTGAACTATTTCAACCTGTAACTTTTACTTATTTTAACTTAAGCTCAAGTAGAGTCTGTGAATAAAGGGAATTATATAATAAATATAACTGAAAAAATCTACCTGATTTCACTGTCAGCATTGTTCCTTTCCCAAATATTACTTTTTTAACTCCACCAGTCGCACTCTGTTTTACATCCAGACCAAAACTTACTGACAGATCAACAAACTTAAAACTTCAAATATATGAAATATAATTTACAGTAAGTTTAACTGATTTGCTGTCTAACTCCAGCTATCTATTTGATAAATAATGTTTAGCTCAGTGTTGTTTATTAATCAATTCTAATCAACATATCTTCAAGATAAATATTCAGATAAGTAAATTTGATAGTTCTAACATATTATCTTCAATAGAACTGTGAATTTAAATTTCGCATATCACAAATTAAAACATGTTTATATGTATATATGTATGTATATGCAAATATGTTACACAGTATAAATATCATCACTTACGTGTCTCAACTATCAACTTTGTTCCTGCACCGATAATTAGCTTTCCGAATGCACTCACATCATTCACACATTCAGAAATCATGCAACTAAAACCTCACTGTCATTTTAACATGATTTTTACAAATAATTAAAAAATATATATATATATTATATTACTGGTGAAATTAAACACTGTTTGCGTAAACTTTTTTAAAAGTTATTTCTAATACAGAAGTTATTTAGCTTGTAGCTGTTTAGCTATTTAGTTTATATGCCATGATTGATTATTAGATTACTATGTACATTAATTAGAACTATAAAGGATCAATTATTAATAAATGAATGTTTTCAGTTCCAGTCAAAACCTTGAGTCAGTGAAATACATTTTTGAAATTATATATTTAGATTAGTAAATCGAGCTGTTTGAACATATTCTCTTCCATAGAATTGTAAATTTAAATGTCCCATTTTTTTGCAAATATATTTTTCTTACAATATATAAATATTACTTACTTGTTTCAACTATCAACTTGGTTCCAGCCCCAAATATAAGCTTGCCCACTCCACCCGCAGCATTCACACATTCAGAAAGCATGCAACAAAATCTTACTTGACTGCCATGATGATTTTGATTAATTAATTAAAATATATATTATTTTTAATGTATTAGAATTTCTATTAACTAGTAGTTTCAATACAATATACACTATATTGTGTGTCATTTTTTCTTTAGTTTATTTCTAATACAGAATTAAACAAGCTATTTATATATATAGATATAGATATTATTGATTGATTATTGCTTTTACTCTGAGCAAGAAGTCTTAAGTCTGAAGAGTTATACACATTATGACAGCAAATTACTTTTAATAACTACTTTTTTTTACATTTTTATTACTAACGGAAGCTTTCAATGATCACCTTTTTATAATCAGTTTGAAAAATAAAAAATAAAATAAAAATGTCAGCATTTACTGAGATTAAAATGTGATGTCTGCTTATTGTTTTTCATATTAGTAGTTAAAATTAATTTATACTACAGATAAATCTTTTTTTTTGTAAAATTTTAGAAATTCTTACTTACTTGAACTAATGAGAACTTCTGTTCCTTTACCAAATATGATCTTCTGTGCAGTATTCACACAGTGCTCTACACTTATACAAATACAAATATACTCTAAAGCAAGTTTTATTCACATGATCAACTAACACTATTACTATTAAACATTAAACTTTAAAGATTATAATAATTAGATAATAAGACTTAACCTTCTATGGCTTGGTTTTGCTTTCAGGCTACAAAGTTTTACTTTTTTAATTATTGAATTTTATTTTTTATTTATTGTTTTTTAATTGTTTGCCTCAAGACAACATTATGCAGTTGAATAACAAGGCAATTATGGAAAGCAGTGGTTGTTATTTTTTGATAGATATATAAACAGGGATCCCCAAACTCTCAAAAATATATAAATAATATAAATATTTAATAGCTACAATATTTAATATATAAATATTTTTTTTAATTAATTTGAATTTCACAAACTTGCAAATCACATTGTACTTAGAAATGTTTAATTTTACAACATATATTACAGTAATCATATCAGAAATATATGAGAAATATATATTATGATTAACTTACGTGATTCAACTATCAACTTTGTGCCCAAACCAAAGAAGATCTTATTAACTCCAACTCCAGTATTCACACACTGTAACACTATCCAACAAAAATCTACTGCCTTAAGATATAATTTTAGTATAAGAGACTTTTAATTTGTAATTTTGTCAAGTAGAATTTAGAAGCACTGCATGATTTTAATTTTTGAAATATTAAATAGATACCAATATTCAGTATCGGTACTTTGATTATCGCATAGAAACATTATGACATCTATTTGCATATTACTACATAATGTAATGGTAAAAAGACATATATCATTCTGTTATTTTTTGTTATTAGTAATATTTTGCATTTTGTTAATGAGTAAAAAGACAGTATTATTAGCATTAATAATATTATTACAAGTATAATTTTACACTAAAGCCACAGCACAGGGTCAAGATTGTTGGAATTTCGATATTAAACAAGACCAACAATAATATGGAAACATATCACACTGTATGATGATGCAATATATAGTTTTGTGAGACCTTAATCAGACAAGTTTATATTTATTCATTAAGCGTAAACTAATTTGGCTTGTTCTTATAGTATATTGTAAAAGTAGTTATTTGCTTATTTTCTGAAACAAGAACAGAATATATAACTACAAGAACTAAAGCAGTTCATATAAATCTTAATAAACATATCAAATAATTAAAATATTTCTACTTACTTGTGTTGACAACAACGTTTATTCCTTTACCGAATATGAGCTTATCAGTGTTAGTCACACAGTGCTAAAGACTTCAACAATTATCCTCCTGAACATTAGCAGTATATTAGCACAGTGAATTATACACTTTTATTTTTTAATATGTTAAATTAAAGCAATAAGGCTGAGACTGAAATGTTAAAAATACAGGTTTAAACCTGATTTTTTTTTCTCTTTTCTTGTGAAACACAAATATTGCATGTTGAATTTTTATTTTAATGGGGACAAACCAGTCTTTTGATAATGTACTATTTTTTTTCTAAAAAGAAAAAAATACAGCAAACATGAAACAATACCTGACTTTACGGTGAGTTTTGTTCCTTTTCCAAATATAAATTTCCATCCTGAATCAGTCACACACAGTTTTACAGCTAAACAAAAACTTCTAGCCTATTAAAGAGACTATCAATCAATGAAAATGAGCACTTTCTCCATGTGCAATTAAAAGTCTTAAAAAAACATAATTGGTCTAACAATTACATATTTTTTTGTCCAGTTTAAATTATATGAAAGTACATTTTGTTTAGTGTTGTTAAGTATAAACAAGCTCTAACCTGTTTTCTGAATTTGTATATTAATAATATATTGCACTATGATTAACTTACGTGTCTCCACGATTAACTTTGTGCAACAAAAATGTACTGTCTCAACAGACAACTTAACATTATATTTAAAATAAAATGAAATATACATATTTAGAAACACATCTTGATTATTGTCAGAATTTACATTAATATTTTATTAAGAGCTGCTGGGTGCAATATTGGTACATTGGTACATGTATTGGTTAAAAGCTAATACTTATATTTATATCATATATTACTTTCTATTACACATCTGATTCGATAACTATATATCAAAAATGTCTCCCTTTTAGAATAAATAAGTTATTGTTTGGACAATGTTTTTACATTGAAAAACTAAAATGTTAATTATTTAGATTTATATTTGCTCATTAATACTCATTAAAATGGATGATATATGGTTCTTCTTCAAAGGGCTTTATTATATTAATTTATAACCCTGTTATGATCATATATGTCCAGTTTTTCAAGCATATGTTGAATTAACTCTGTAAACTTCAATCTTTACAGTTTACAGTTCTAAATATCTAAATATTACATACATTTGTAATGTTTTGCATTAGTAATGTATTTTATTTGTCATTTTTTTCTTATAATAAATGTATAGTACACAGTGTTTAAAACATTTTTTGAGAAAAATTCTTACTTGTGTGAACAGTGAGTTTAGTTCCAGAGCCGAAAATGATTTTCCCGTTTCCACCAGCAGTCACACACTGTACCATGCCTCACCAATAACTCTGTTATGAGCTGTTTTATTAAAATGCATCGACTCTAAAGTGTTTATAAATTGCCATGTTGCATGTAATGCTCATTAGTTTTATACAGGGTGCACAGTTTTATTCATACAATGAAGTGCATTTGTGATATTTGTATTAAAATGTCTGTAATCAGTATAGAATAAAACACTACCTGGCATTACTCTCTTTGTTTGTTTCTTTTACAAAATATTCCATCTTCACTTTTTACAGCTACATAACATTGTTGAATGGTTGTTGTACATTTACTTTGTGGTTTGGAACAAAAAAGAATTGTGTTATTAGTAGTAAAAAACGATCCAGTGAATAACCATGTATCAAACGTTTATTGTAAGAAATTAGTTATCATTTGAATAACATTTTTACATAAAAAAACTAAATTGTGCATTATGTAGACTTACAAAAAAAAACTAAGTTCTTAAAATTGTTGATATATGGTTATTCATTAGAAGGGCTCACTTATATTGATGTCTAACTCTGTTTATGCATATTATGTATTAACTGACTTTTCTTAGACAATCAAATTTTACAAGCATATGTTAAATATATATGTAGTAATATTTAGTCAAAAAACAGTCAGAACTTTAAACGAAGAAACAAAACATTATGGTTCTACATCCATATTTCTAGACAGTTTGCCTATTTCATAAAAATATTTCAAGAAAAAAGGTTTGATGAAGACTCTAATGTGTATTTTTATGAGTATAAACACTTAAATTCAGCAACTTTTAGGTACTTACTTGTTGTAACAGTGAGTTTTGTGCCTGAACCAAAAATGATTTTATAAGCTCCACTTCCATCATTCACACAGTAATAAAGCATCCAACCATATCTTCGCATCATTTAGTGCCATGTTTGGTAATCATGATGTTTTATCTTAATATAATGTTTTATCCCAATATTATGTAGGGCGTTGCTGTCCTATGAAAAACCCTTATCTCCATTTTTGTCGATTTTTAGCCAGTAGACCAATAGAAACGCACCAATAAACTCTCTTCAAAATGACCTGAAATAAACTATTTTTGCATTGATTTCCATTCAAAGTTTACAAAGTTTTTTCTCTCTCCTGTAAAGTTGCTGTTTTGGAGATAAGTGTTTTTCATTGTTCAGCAACGATTTTACATTCATAATCATACTTTTTTTGTCTTTAAACAAATGATATATTGATGATTTTGCTGTTAATTTATTTAATTGATAAACACCTACTTGATTGAATGATGAATTTTATTCCAGAACCAAAATATATTCTCCTGTCTCCAGTGTTAGTCACACACTGCTGTCTCTCTGAACAATAAGCCTTTAATCTAATTGAAAACTTTAAACTGAATTTCAATCATATTTAAACTTCCCAATTCATACAAAACTGTGTCTAATATTGTTTCATTCTACATCTGTGTGTTTGGGCAATTTGCAATATTCATAATTACTTAAAATGTTTAATACACAGAAATATGACAGTAATAATGTATGTTGGAATGTTAACAAAAAATAATAATAAATCGTCAGTAACTAAAACTTATAATTAATAACTTACTTGTTGTAACTGTCAGTTTTGTGCCTGTTCCAAAAATGATTTTGTTTAATCCACTTCCAGCATTCACACACTAACAAAGCATGCTACAATAACTTCACATCATTTAGTGCTGATCTACAGCTTTGAAAAAATGAGAGACCAAATTTTACCAAATTGAAAGCCTCTGGAATATAATCAAGAGGAAGATGGATGATCACAAGCCATCAAACCAAACTGAACTGCTTAAATTTTTGCACCAGGAGTAGCATGAAGTTATCCAAAAGCAGTGTGTAAGACTGGTGGAGGAGAACATGATGCCAAAATGCATGAAAACTGTGATTAAAAACCACCAGGGTTATTCCACCAAAAATAATTTCTGAAGTCTTAAAACTTTATGAATATGAACTTGTTTTCTTTGCATTATTTAAGGTCTAATAGAATAAAACAGCAATGTTCATTTTACTCAAACATAAACCTATAAATAGCAAAATTAAAGAAACTGATTCAGAAACTGAAGTGGTCTCTTCCAGAGCTGTATGTGTTAATGAAATTACGTCAAAAAGTATGAAATGGCACAAAGGGACATACATACATAGATTCTGTATAGCAAAGCATTTATAGTTATCAATCTATAAATATTGATCATTAAATTCAAGGATGTTTTTGTTTTCTGGGCTGTTTTATATTTAAAGTTATCACATATGTAAATCCACTACCTTGAATTAATTTTATTTATTATTTTTCTCTTTGATTTCTCTATATATATCTTAATTTTATGAGCTCATTAAAAAACACTTACTTGATTGAATGCTTAGTTTTGTTCCAGAGCTAAAAATGATTCTCGCAACTCCAGTGTTAGTGACACACTGTTTCATCCCTGATCAATAAGTCTGTATTCTAATGGGCTCTCCAGTCTGATTTAAACAGTAAAAATATAAATATCTGCATTAATAATCTTTATTATTGTTTTCAGAACCTAATCTGACCTAAATGTTTTTTTAATATAATTTTGTACATTTTAAACATTTTAAAATAAATTTAAACATAAAATCTGGTTAGGGTCATTTTTGTTTTCTATCTGTATATCTGAATGTAAAGAATAGCTAAGCGTTTCTTTTTAGATATTGAAAGGTGAATAGTTCTTAATATGCTACTGTAAAATAGTATTCTGCTACAGATCATACACAATTTACTGTAACACCAATACAATTAATTAGGCTGTTTAATATCTCTTATCCCATAATGCACTTACTTGACTCAATGCTTAGTTTAGTTCCAGAGCCAAAATAGATTTTCTGAAGGCCGGTGTCAGTCACACAGTGCTCTGCCGCTGTGCAATTACTTTATTTATATGCTATTTATTTAATTTTACTGAATTACTCAAGAGTGCAGACTGCAAATCCAGTTATCTTGTATTTATGTATGTTTTAATATTTATTCACACTGGATTAGTTTAGCAAATTTAATATTTATATGTTTTTTATTGCAAAAGAAATCCTAATACAATAATCAAATTTATTGAGTTAATGTATTTGTTATATATATATATATTTTTTTTTTTTTTTGGGGGGGGGGGTATTTATGTAGGAATATTCCTAATGATTAAAAGTGCATTGCTATATGAAGGAGTGTAATTCCATTATTATTATATTATATTTTTTATTATTTCAGTGTAATATTATGGTGTTAACCCTCTATAGCATGATATTTGTATTTGTTGAGAATATTCATCAGAGCCATTCTTAGGAACTTGGTTTTATTGCATTATTTTAGATTCCTTTTATAGATCTATCTGCGCAATGTCGCCATGAGGCAACAAATAAAAAATATCTAAAGGTAAAAGAAAACAAAACAGGCAAAACAGACTTTAAAAGAGGCTTTTAAAATATACATATTTACGTATTGAAATATTTAGGGGACAGTGTAATAATATTCAAAAAAATGGTTTGCTGTAGAGGGTAAAAATAACAATAATTTTGCTTATCGCAATAATTTCAGAATCATCCAAACATAAATAGGTGAAAAATCTAACTGCATGTCTAGTTTTCGTAAAGGACATATATCTAAACACTAAACGATTATCATATTTTACTGAATTTTAGGTTTACCTATACATTTTAAGTTTATTTTAAAAACTATACAAAATGTGTAAAAAGTGCAACAATACCTGCTGTTACTGTGAGCTTAGTTCCTTTCCCAAATATTAATTTCTCTCCAGAATATGTCACACATCATTATCCCTCCACTCAAAAACACTCAGGCAACTTGTCTTATGTGTATTTTTCACTGATTTAATATATCTCTGATATAAACATTTTTTATTGCTTGTAGTAGTTATATATTTTATAAAATCTGACCAAAGCTATTATTTTCCTCAAAATCAAAAAAATGCATTTTTATGTTATTTTTTAGTTTACATTAAATTATAAATCTATTTTTTTTTGTGAGATTTTTTGTGACAGTAAATATATACAAAAACTTACTCGTTTCAATGATCAGCTTTGTGCCGGCGCCAAAGATAATCCTAATTCCATCAGTCACACAGTGTCAGACCATGCTACAAAATCTCATTCATCATTTACTGCTGTTTAAACAGTATATTTGCTCACCTTTTCTTCTACTATGTATTTGTTATATATTTATTTTTTTTTAGTATTTTTATATATTTTCTGTATTTTTTTGTATATATAGATGTATTATTATTTGTTTATATATTGTCCTCTGTGCTACTGTTACATTTCAAATTTCCCCATTGTGGGATTAATAAAGGATTATCTTTATTCTATACATTTTTTAAATTATTAATGAACACACATGTACAGAAAAAAGGAAAATATACACCTATAATATATCAAAATGATTTATATTGCATGTTTTAAGTAAAGAATTATGTGACAGATCATGATTCATATAATGTACTGCACACTAATACCATAATTCTTTCTTAATTAGCACTATTAGTACATTTTATTAGAATTTTTAAACATTTACGGTCTTAAAAGACTTACTTGTTTCCACAATCACTGTGATTCCAGAGCCAAAAATGATTCTATCAATCCCAGTTTTAGTCACACACTGTACTGAACCCCAGCAAAAACCTTCCCTGAATCACTAAATAAAGTTATTGCAGAATTTTCTGTAAATAATTGTGATTAAATCTGTCTAATAGTTTAACTGAAATTAGAAATAGATTTTATCATTTAGTTACAAATTAAGAAGTTAATACCTATTTAGTTAATATCTTTATAAAATGCAAAATTCACCTTAAAGAAAGATTAGATATATAGTCCACATATTGTTTTATGTGGCTGTTGTATATTTTTGTTTGAAAATTTATGTGGGTTTTAGATATAACTGATATAGATCAAGTAATTTAGGAAAAAACTACAAGGAAAATTTAAGATAAACAGAGAGAAATGCAATGTAATGCAATGCAAAGTTTAAATTGAAAGCATTTATACATTTTAAGAATGTTTTTTAGTGTGCCATTGTTTTTTTATTAGTTGTATAATAAAGCACTGATATTCTCCAATATTATAATTCTCTTTTAATATATTCTAATATTTTTCTATAAAAGTATGTGTTATATAATTGCATTTTAATTAAATAAACTATACATTAGTGCAGAGAGATGATCCAACGTAAAAGCATTTTTATTTTACACTAAACATTTTAAACGATTTCACCTTAAAGGAAGATTAGATATCTTGTTTTCTTTTTTTTTGTGGATGTTGCATATTTCATATTTTTGTATAAAAATGATGTGGGTTTTAGATATAACTGATATGGATTAGTTTATGTTTTAGTGAGCAAACATATTGTTCCTGATGTTTCAGGTATTTTAGGAAAAATCTTAAAATTAAAATTTAAGACAAATCAATGTTTTTTATAAATATGTTTTTTTTCAGATAATAAAACTAAACAAACTAGAAAAAAATCATCTCTACCTGCTGTAACTGTGAGTTTCGTTCCTTTCCCAAATATTATTTTCTGTCCAACGTTATTCACACACAGTTATATATCCACACAAAAACATACTAATAACAGAGACGTGCAATATGTTGAATGTTATAATTCATTTAGTTTCATTTAAAATGTTTAGAAACTTCATGCTGATTATGTTTTTAGTTATAAATCAGTTAAGTTTTGATCAAGCAAAATTTGTATGCCTGATATGTCAGTTATTTTTTTATTTTTCTAAAATTACATTTAAAATAAAAAATACAACTGCACCTGCTATTATTGTTTTTTTTTTGTTTGTTTTTTTGCAAATAATAAAAAAAAATTCACAAAAATACAAATTTCTTTTTTGTTTGGATAATAAAAATTATTTGCTTGCTGTTACTGTAAGCTTTTTTTTTTTCTTTCCCAAATATTATTCTCTGTCCAACGTTAATTACATATATTTATTTATATACACAAAAACATGCTTACTACTAACAAAAAGACATGTCCATGTTGATTGACAGCATTTATATTAATTATTAAGTATGTCATACAATTATATGGGGTTTAGACATAAATATTAGTTAATATTTAAGCATTGTTTTATGTGCCAGATTTTTAAAAAGTATTTTAGAAAATAGATTAATAAAAAAAATAAATAAACTTTACCTGCTGTTACTGTGAGTTTTGTTCCTTTCCCAAATATAATTTTCTGTGCACTATTAGTCACACACAGTTATATATCCACACAAAATCATGCTTACTGATAACAGAGACATGCTATATATTCTGATAAAGTTTTGATTAATAAATCAATATAATTTGTAGGAAACTAGCTCAAACAATGTGGATGTGTTTAGATATAAATATTAGTTCATACTTAATCAAACGACATTTTTGTGCTGGATTTCTCAAACATTTTAGGAAATAAGATACAATTTTAAGACAAAGCAAACAATACAGATTGTTTTCTTTTAAAAATAATTTAAAAATATAAATGAAATATAAATGTAACTCTACCTGCTGTAACTGTGAGCTTTATTCCATTCCCAAATATTATTTTCTGCCCAGATAATGTCACACATGGTTATATATCCACACAAAAACGTACATACAGACATAGTATGTGTTCCTACAAAATGTTGAGTGATAAAATATATATGTTGCTTAAAGTTAATGCAAAGTATGTGGATTTTAGATTAAGATGTTTTAACATTTTTTATGCCTGACGTCTTGAGGTTGTTGTTTTTTTTTAAGGAAATTTATAGAAACTCAATTTTAAGAGAAACCAAATAATACAGTTTTCTTTCTTTTCAAAATTTGAAAAAGATACGTTATGAAATATAAGATAATAAATACTAGGAAAACTAGAAATAAATGCATCTCTACCTGCTGTTACTGTGAGCTTTGTTCCTTTTCCAAATATCACTTTTTGTCCAGAGTTAGTCACACACAGTTATATATCCACACAAAAACATACTTACTGATAACAGAGACATGCAATGTATTCTGGTAGTTTTGATTGACAGCATTTATAATTTTTAAGAATTTCAGAGATGTTTAGTATGAATAGAGTAGCCATTGTTTTTATTTTATTAGTTGTGTAATAAAACGTTAATAGTCTCTAATATTAGAATGCAATAAAAAAAAATTTAATTTAATTTACTTACTTGTCTTGACTATCAACTTTGTGCCTGTGCTAAAGATTAGCTTATACAATCCACTTCCTTCAGTCACACAGTGTGAGAGGATCCAACGTAAAAGCATTTTAATTTACACCAAACATTAACCGATTTTACTTAATACTTAATATTACTTAATTTATCTAATATTTGTGTCATTTTTTCAGGTCATTTTAAAGTATTTCTTTAGGTCTGTTAATCAAGAATTTTTTAAAATAATGTAGTAAACTAAAAATCTCCAAGTTTACTACCAAAAATGGAGATACATGTTTTTATATAATCTTATAAACACAACTTATGATGTATTATAATCACAATTAATAATGCATGATTAATATATCTTTAATGTCTTATATATTTTTATTAATAGGTATAGCCATGTTTTGCAATACTTTATGAATGCATTATAATGTGTTATGAGTATATATATATATATGAGTATATATATATATATATATATATATATATATATATATATATATATATATATATATATATATATATATATATACACACACACATATAGCTTTTATGTAAACCATAATTTCCTTCATTTCTTTGCTCTACATTAATACGACTGACACGATTCAGATAATGAAACACATGCAACAATATATACAATTTTATATTATACTGGCACACTATGAAAGATGCATTTAAATTAATATATGAACATTATCTCATACTCACTAGAACTGATTGTTAATGTAGTTCCTGATCCAAAGATTAACTTTCCAACTCCAGCTCCAGTATTCACACTGTGCACAAGTTCATAACACTAACTCACTGAATTACACAACTGCAATTAAGGCCTTTATAACGTATTACTATTAAATAAATAAAAAACAAATACCATATTTGGTCTCTTGGAACGTCAAGAACCATTTTCAAAGACTTTATATTTGCAAAAAAATATAGAAATTATAGAAATTATAGAGTAAACAAGCAGAAAACATATTAGATTCACATTTTGCATCTTATACTGAGTTAAATATTTGTGAATTAGACAAATTCTTAATTAGCTTAACCAATCAATATGTTTGTATGTGTTTTATTGTGTTATATCCTGAACTTTTTTGTACACTGGTTCTATTTTTAACTGTTATTGCCATTATTAAACATTTATTTTTGTGAGAAACTTACTTGTTTCTACAGTCAGTTTGGTTCCAGAGCCAAAATACAGTCTATCAACTCCAGATCCAGTCACACACTGTACCAGCCCTGAGCAATATCCTTCCACTGTGACTAAAATATTTTATAATCTACAAATAATCAAGTAATTACAAAGGTTTTTAACTAAAATAACATTTTATAATATTATAATATGTGATATAGTGAGCTGTGCAAGCATTTCAATGTACTAGGCTTAAGCTAAATTGATTTATTTTGTGTTATTATTACACTGCCGTTATCAGTTATTATTATTATTCAAATTGTCCAAAAATTGTATATAAAAGGTGAAAGTTTGTAAACAATTCCATTAACTTCTCATGAATTACTGTGCAAAAAGATACACTTAGGCCAATCTCTTATTGTCCATGTTAATAGGACAAACTAATTATGACTAATTATACGACAGTTAGTTTTGACCCTGCAATGTGATTGATGAGTGCCATTATCAGCCGGTAATGCACTGTAACCGAAGCTCTCCATGTATTACTCCACTACATAAACAGCTAACCTAGCAACCATGCAAAGCTTACAAGTCAAACAGCACAGCTACAAACAGAGCAGCAATGGAACTCTAATTTTTTAACTCTAATTTTTCCAATAAACAGATAATAGAACTGTGGTATAATCACAATCATACACTCGAGGTTCGTGCTACAACATGTGATATTGGCACTGCTGTGCTGTGGTCGTAGGCACGAGGCCACAGTGCCAATATTACACATTATAGCATGAACCTTGAGTGTATTATTGCTTAATTATGGTTCTGTAATATTATGTAGTTCTATTACAGACAAGCATTCAAATTTATTAAACTACTGCTTTATATGACTAAAGTGATTTATTTTTGATTATGTGTTGGTACTGAAAGTTTGAGAACAATTAAATGAACTTACTTGTCTGGATTATCAACTTTGTGCCTGTGCTAAAGATTAGCTTCGCCCTTCCACTTCCATCAGTCACACAAAGTAAAAATAATAAGACTGTGCAACCAAAATTTCCAATGTTTCAGGTAAAAGTTACACACTATTCATCCTTTATTTTATATTTTAAACTTAACTTTTTGGATAAATTGGTTATTTGTTCTTTTTTATATGTGGACAATAATTTTTTGTTAAAAAACTCACGTTTAGACATTTAATTCTTGATTTATAAAGAAGTTTTTGAAAGGGTTCAATTTTTTTTGATAACAAACTAAATATATATAGCATTGTATCAATTACAAGTACATTAAATCATTACATTTTACATGAACATAAAAACAGCTACTTTAGTATTGATTAGTAGAAAGTTTTTTAAGTACTAACACATATTTATCTTAGGTTACTTACTTGTTTGAACAGTCAGTTTGGTTCCAGAGCCAAAATACATTTTATAATTGCCAGTGCCAGACACACACTACAGTACGCCAGAGCAAAAACCTTGTATCGTCAGTGAATAAAGTACAATTATACATTGGACTAAATTCCCACATTTTATGCATTTAAAGTCATGGAACTCAAAAAAGATTATCAGATTAAAATTATATTCTGATCCAAGAGTACAGTTGTACATCTGTTTGTCCGAATATAATTTAACGAATATTTTACAACACACAACTGAATGTAATTGAACGTCATGGTATTATTAAGTTAACGCTTTTAGCGACTTTTGTTTAATTTAACTAAGCAAAACTAACAGTATTAGAATGATTAGAATAAAATTAATTTAAAATTAACAATAACTACACTATATATGTGTATAAATGATTATAGTTAATATCCTACCTGAATGTACTGCAAGCTTTGTGCCTTTTCCAAATATCACTTTATTGTTTCCACTCAGAGACACACAGCTTTATACGGCTTAACAATAACATACTTACTGTCAATACAGAACTACACTGCACTCAGGTTTCCTATATATATGTAGGAATACATTTCTAGCTATAAATTAAACGTATGTTTATATATACACAGTATAGATTGATTTTTTATTGTAAAAATTAAATATGTTATATTTAACCTAATGTAATGCATTTATTTTGAGAGATTTATTGTGCATGGTTATATTGATAACGTATTGTTTAGTTTCTTATTAATGAAAATGTAATATTTTTTAAATATGTTTTTAGCATTTTGCTGCTCTTGCATGACTTTATTTTTGTCACTTTTATTTACAGTTACAGGTAAAACGTCACATAATTTCAATCTTTTATTTTTTTATTTATGAGAACTATAAGATTCTATTATATTAGCATATTATAATGTTAATAATATATTAAAAAAGAGTATAAAACACCCACTTGAATTGATTATCAATGTCGTTCCTGATCCAAAGATCAACTTTCCATATGCAGCTCCAGTATTCACACTGTGCTAATGTTTATAACACTTACTCACTGAGTAAAATAACTAGCTGCACTGTAGTATAAAAGTGATTATTGTATCTCTACAATACATCAAAATTCAAAAAATCAAAATTCTACTATTTAAACATCAAGTTTGTTCTCTCAGAAAGTGAAGAATAATTTCCACAGTATGTAAAAATTCTATTGACACAATACTGCTCTTTAAGTGTACAAAGTTTCTAAAAACATACATACTTTCTATGAATATCATGTCTATTAGACTCTATAAACATATTCATAACACATTATAATGCATTCATGCGGTATTACATATGCGTCTATACATATTTATAAAAAATGATAGCCAAAAAGTATAGCCATGTTCATTATATAAATATGAATAAATGATGAATTGTGCTTATAATGCGTCATAAACAGTGTTTATAAAATGGTACACACCTGGATTAAAATTCAATCATATACAGCTCTAGAAAAATTAAGAGACCACTTCAGTTTCTGAATCAGTTTCTCTGATTTTGCTATTTATAGGTTTATGTTTGAGTAAAATGAACATTGTTGTTTTATTCTATAAACTAAAGACAACATTTCTCCCAAATTTTAAATAAAAATATTTTCATTTAGAGCATTTATTTGCAGAAAATGAGAAATGGCTGAAATTTCGGGATAATCCTGGTTTTTAATCAGTTTTCATGTATCTTGGCATCATGTTCTCCTCCACCAGTCTTACACACTGCTTTTAGATAACTTTTATGCCTTTACTCCTGGTGCAAAAATTAAAGAATTTTAACTTGGTTTGATGGCTTGTGATCATCCATCTTCCTCTTGATTATATTCCAGAGGTTTTTACTCATCATTTCTCTTATTTTTTCCAGAGCTGTATTTATAGTCATGTTTATAATGTCTTATGTATGTATTAAAATGTGTTATACATTTTTATAGCTTCTTATAGTCATGACATTCATATAAAGTGTTACCAAAAACTCTTACCTGTCTGAACCAGCAACTTTGTGCCTTTGGCAAATATCATTTTTCCTCCATAGTTATTAGACACACAGTGTTACACTGAGTTACATTTACTGCAGTCTTCATATTTCTGCTTTAATATCAGTTTTATCTCTATAATTTGGATAGTAAGTTAATAAACTACATGCAGTTCAGCAATTTTACACTGTGTTATTTTACACTACTCTGTTCTGAGCAGGTTTATTATGTTTATAAAGTTTAATATATAATAATTTGTATAGAATCACTCGCCTGATTCCACTGTGAGTCGTGTTCCAGAACCAAAGATAAGCTTATATGATCCAGACACACAGAATTACACCCTATATCAAATACTGGGATATGCAAATCTTAAAGAATATCACTTTTATAAAGCATACACTTTCAAAAATATATAATTCCAAAGTGTTTTTCTATACCTGTTATACAGGTAAGCGCAAGAATATCACATATACTGTAAAATATTAAACTTAATAAGCTCAACTAACTATTTTCATCAATTTGATTTAAATTAAAGACTTAAGAAAAGTGTGAGCAATAATAAATACCATGGATTTTAAGTTTCGTCAGCAAGAAAAGGACTTTTAAAACTCTTTTAAAACTGTATGTTTAAAGACAGAAAGTAAGAATGAAGGTCAATGCAAAATATATATTATTCAAAATTACTTCTTAGTATTTATATTGGTCAGTTCACTGTAACACTTTAACAAAAGGCCATGTATTTTTGCTAAATTCTAAATAGTAAGTTAAAAACATCTGAAATGGACATTTTTGTGCAATAGCTACAAAATATTAGTGAAGTTTTAGTGTTTCCGTCCAACTATATGATTCTATATGAATCTATTATATGATCTCTTTAAAACACAAATGCAATCATTAAATTAATATAGTCTAACGATGTTAATAAACAAACAAAAAAACACTATAGCAAACATACTGTTTTCATCATAAGCCCTCAAATATAAATAAAGTATATATAAAGTATAAATCTCTTACTTACTTGAAGCCACAGTAAGTTTTATTCCTTGACCAAAGATCAGTTTATACCCAGAATCCTTCACACAGTAAAATATATCAGTTCATTTACTTTCCTCTCTAGAACTTTGATTGTATTCTTGGGTCATAAACAGTATATAATCTGATATGCAATATCTTTCATATATATTTAACTACATTTTACTACAGCCTTCATATTTCTATTATAATATCAGTTTTATATCTCTATTATTTCAATAGTAAGTTAATATACTGTTGTTTTGTACTGTGATATTTTATAGTACTCTGAATTGAGCTATATATTTATAAGTTTAATATGTAATAATTTGTATAGAATCACTCGCCTGATTCAACTGTGAGTCGTGTTCCAGAACCAAAGATAAGCTTGTTTGATCCAGACACACAGAATTACACCCTATATCAAATACTCAGTGCGTACTGGGATATGCAAAACTTTAGAAAAAAAAGCATTTTAATAAAACATATATACATTTTAATGGGTGCAATTTCAAAAATATATAAATTTAAAGTGTTTTTTTCTATACCTTTCGAACAACTGCAAAAACATGACTGCAATCTTCACTTAAAAAAAATGTGTTAGTAGTATGTATGCGTTCAAATATTGTAGCACACATTTCATTTTCATTAGTAAGTAGCCATATTAAATCACTATTTACCAATGTCAAAGTTATTAAATATTTTAATTCTTAATAAATGTATGAATCAACTACTTACTTGAAGCCACAGTAAGTTTTATTCCTTGACCAAAGATCAGTTTATACCCAGAACCCTCCACACAGTGAAATATATCAGTTCATTTACTCAGTACTCTCAAGAACAGAGTAAATATAGAGTAAATATATTTATGTTAACAATATAGTGCTACACTGTGTGATATTTTAGTACAGTTATTTATAATGTATATATATATATATTCTGTATGTATATACAGAAATGTATAACTATTTAAATGAATGTAGTTGAGACATCTTGTGTCTTGTTATTTTACAGTAGCCCGAACAGATAACAGAGTATATTTATTATATTTAGAGTGATTCATTTTTGATATTTTAAATATAAATCACTTGCCTGATTCTATTGTGAGTCGTGTTCCAGAACCAAAGATGAGCTTGTTTGCTCCACCATACACACAGAATTACAGCCTATATCAAATACTCTGTGCTTATCACCTTATATAAAAAAGTGTATGCCTTTTAAATTGTGTTTATATTTAAGAATGAATGAATGAAAAATATTTAATTCGTTTTTATGAGTGCAAATCAAATATATATTGTCACAAGTTTTTTTTTTCATTTTGATTCAAATTAAGTCAAAAAAGTAAACAAGGTTTTAGTTTAACTTGTGTATTTATGTTTATTTTTGCTTTTATATGACCGCTAAATAAATTATAAAATATTAGTTATATAATATTATACAAAGCATATTGTAATAAGCACCATTTTTAGCATCACTATTTAACCAAGTTTAAGCTTTTAAAATTATTTTTAGTTGTAGTGGTATCTTCCAATTTTATATAATCTTTTTTAAATTACTTTTAACTTAAACTGTTAACTGTAAAAACACGAACGCAATTTTTAATTTAATATATTATTATTATTATTATTATTATTACGTTTGATGACTGTAGCAAACTTATCCTTAACAGATTTAAACCATTCTGCAATATACGCATTGTAATTAATTCACTATTTATCCATGTCTAAGTTATCAAAAATATATTTACTGTTAAAGTTATGAATCCTTACTTACTTGAAGTTACAGTAAGTTTTATTCCTTGACCAAAGATCAGTTTAAACCCAGATCCATCCACACAGTGAAATATATCAGTTCATTTACTTTCCTCTCTAAAAATGTACTATTTTTTTTTTTTACAACCTTAGGTTTTAAACAGTATGTAAAATTATTATAAATTGCTGCAAACTCATACTCTATAGGAAAATTCATATTTAAAATTTGAGAGCATTTAATTACCAAAAAAATTTTTTTTATCATATCTTACCTGAATTGACGGTAAGTTTTGTGCCTTTTCCAAATATTATCCTATATCCTCCTGCTCCAGTAGTCACACAGTTTAATATTGCCTAACAAATACATGCTGTCCTCAGCCTGCTCAATAGCTGTTTATATTGTATGTTTATGATTTATGACCTGGGTGATAACTTATCTTTTTATAAATAAATAATATATCCATATATCAAAAATCCCTCCCTTTTATGAGAAATCAGTTATTTTTTTTAGTGCTGTAATATTTCTTATTTTAGATGTCTTAGTTATTGAGAGTTATTAATATAAAACATATATGATATAGGGCTATTCAACAGAACACTCACAAATAATATTTTATATATGATATAAATATTACTAGTAAAATCACACTTACGTGCTTCTACAGTAAGTCTTGTGCCTCTCCCAAATATAATCTTTGTGCCAGCATCATTCACACAGTTACTGAAGCCCATTCACTAACTGATAGCTGCTCTTTACTTTTCTGACATATAAACCTACTGTAAATATATATATATATACATATATAAATATATAATTCCATAAATACATCCAGCAGATCTTTAGAATTCAAACCAATAAACTGTGATCCAATAAAAACAATACACATTTTATTACTACTCTATCAGAATATTTCATTCGCAACATTCAGGTCTCGTCACATTACTAATCACGCTACTAGTCACAATACTAATCTAATTTCACCAATAACATCACTACTCACATTTCAAATCATATTACTTAAGACTTTACCAATCAGGTTACTTATCATGTTACCAATCACATTACTAATTTTGCTATCAATCAAATTACCAATCATGTACTCATCACATTACTAATCACTTTACCAATCACAATAGTAACCATGTTACCAATCACATAAACTAATCACATTTCCAGTCATACTACTAATCACATTACTAACCACATTACTAATCACATTATTAACGATGTTGCCAATCACATTACAAATTGAGCTATCATGTAAATTACCAATCATCTTAACAATCACCTTACTAATCACTTTAACAATCACATTACTAATCATGTAACCAATCACATAACTAATCGTGCTATCAATCACGATATTAATTGCATTACCAATCATGTTTTTATTATGTTACCAATGGCATTACTAATCACGCTACCAAGCACATTACTAATCACATTACTTATCACTTTACCAATCACATGGCTTATCACATTATCAATCTCACTACTAATCATGTTACCAATCACATTAAACATCACATTACTAATTACATTACTAATCACATTACTAATCAAGTAACCAATCACATAACTAATCGTGCTATCAGTCATGTTATTAATAGCATTACCAATCATGTTTTTATTATGTTACCAAGCACATTAGTAATCACATTACCGATCACATTACTTATCACTTTACCAATCACATAGCGTATCACATTATCAATCACACTACTAATCATGTTACCAGTCACATTACACATCGCATTACTAATTACATTACTAATCACATTACTAATCATGTTACAAATCACATTACTTATCCCATTGCCCATCACTTAACTAATCACATGTTACCAATCACATTACTAAACACATCACACATCACATTATTAATCACATTATGGTTCAATTTGAATTTAATTACTTACTTGAGATTATAGTAATCTTTGTTTCTGTTACAAATATCAGCGTATTTCTATTACCAGCCTCCACACAGTAAAACCAGCCACTTCAATATCTTTACCCTGATTACCTTTAATTTAGTAACTTCTTCTTTAAAAATGTGGACAACTTTTTACATTAAAACTCATATGTTCTTAATAGCTTTATTTAAACGTATATATTTTTAAATTCATATAGAAAATCAACTTAAAACATTAAAGAAAAGAAACTGATTCACCTAAAGGAAATATCTAGTTATGGAGGTGCTTTATTATAAAATTATCAAGTACTAATATAAAACAGTAATAGATTTCCTACCTGAATTCACAGTAAGTTTCGTTCCTTTTCCAAATATTAGTTTATTTAATCCTCCACTTCCAGTCACACAGCTTTATACAGCTCAACAAAAACTGACAAAACTCTTTAAACTAAATCATTTTTCACGTCAATAAATGTGTTTATAAAACTATAAATTACTTTTAATACTCAAAAAAATATTAAAACATGATTTGTGCATGTTTTTTTACATCCTGCACTAAATAAGTTCTGAACTACTTAAAACTACAGTGACTAATAGAAGAAATTCATAAACTTACAGCACAATTAATAGTCTAAATGGCAATATTGCTTTTAATACAATGTAATTTAACATAATTAAAAAACACACCATTATATTAATGTGAGCAGCAGATGCATTATCAAATTCTGCTTAAATCTGATTAGGTTTATATTTTTTCCAAAATTCTGATGTACATTTATGGCACGAATAATGCTTATCTTCTGTTGTTTTATACACAGTTGAAATGCACTTTCACTGAATTATTTAATAAATATTATTATAAATAATATAATTTTTGTGGCAGCATTATTCAAACAGTAACTAAAGCCCATTTATAAACATCGCTTTTACTGTAAAATCTGTTAAACTAATTAATTATGTGTGAACACGCAAATAAACTGGTTTATTCAGCATAAAGAACCATGATCTGATATAGTTTAGTGTTTCTATCATTCAGATTTAATAAGAATGGTGAATTATATCATTAAACACTTGCATTAATATCTACATATATATGGTTGCAATTTGCAAATTTACAATTTATATCACTAATAATATCATAATATCATTATCACTTACTTGAAGTTATAGTGAGAGCTACTCCTTCTCCAAAGATAAGTTTGTTTCCACCATAAGCATCCACACAGTAAAATTTACCAGTTCAATAACTTCACTTTACTTGAATG
This sequence comes from Astyanax mexicanus, assembly GCF_023375975.1. Classification (NCBI taxonomy): domain Eukaryota; kingdom Metazoa; phylum Chordata; class Actinopteri; order Characiformes; family Acestrorhamphidae; genus Astyanax; species Astyanax mexicanus. The sequence continues at coordinate 50,667,100 of NC_064415.1, forward strand.
AACCAATAGAAAACTAAAATACGGAATATTATAACGCTACTTATCTTATCAGTTATCACACAGAAGATTAAATATAAAACAGTAAAACTCATGATATTTAATGTATTATATGAAAAATGATTAATATCATACCTGAATTGACTGTGAGTTTTGTTCCTTTTCCAAATATTAGTTTATATCCTAAGCCGCCCCCAGTCACACAGCTTTATATCACTTAACAAATACACTACTGCTCTAAAGTTCAGATTAACTTGTTATTTATAATGTTTCCCTAATACCTGTGTAGTTACACATTAACAATCATGTAATAACAGTGTAATTAATAGTGAAATAGTCATTATTACAGATTTATTACATTTATGTTTAGTTAAAAAATATTGAAATAATATTAAAAAATATTATTTCTCCAACAGCTTTTGTCTGGTATGTAAATATGATTTTGATTGTTTTTAATACTAAAACAAATCAGGATTTAGATTTTATTATGGGAAGATGACAAAATCTATTCTACTATTATGTCTAACAGACCTTTGTACACATGTGTAACAACATAACCTGTTCAACTGTAATTAATCTGTAACAATGCTTACTTTACCAGTAATTACACTGTTATTAAATGATTGTTAATGTGTAACTACACAGTTATTACAGACACTTATTACACAGTTGTAACTGTATAGTTGAGTAACTTGTTTACAGTAATGTTTGGTCATTTTCATCTCAAGATTTAATCACTACTCTTCAAATATGGGTTGTTATCAATATTAATACGATTCATTCTCACATTATGATTTTTTAAAATGAAAATAGCAGTCATAACTACACGAAACCACTTTTAAACCTTGAGGAATTTCTTTTTATATTTTTTACTAATGCATTTAATTAAATTTAGATTACAAAACTCTAAACTCAGGACTCCAAATCAAATTTTAATAGTATTTTGATAGAAACAAATGTAAAAAAAAAAGTTATTAATATCCCACCTGAATTGACTGTGAGTTTCGTGCCTTTTCCAAATATTAGTTTATATCCTGCACCGATTCCAGTCACACAGCTTTAAATCACTCAACAAATACACTACTGTTCTAACGTTTAGATTAAATTATTATTTATAACTTTGGCTTGAACTTTCTTTATTAGCTGTGTAGTTACACAATAACAATAATGTAATAACAGTGTAACTATTGTTTTTAGAGATTTATTACAGTTGTGTAGTTAGGTTCACAGTTATGTTGTTACATGTGTGTTCACATCAATTCTGACTTGTAAAAATGATTATTTCTCCAACAGCTTTTGTCTAGTATGTAATTAGGATTGTGATTGTGTTTTTAATACTAAAGAAAAATCATGATTTAGATTTCATTATGGAAAGATGATAAAAAAAACTATTCTTAATATTTCATTTGATCACATTTAATTTACAAAACTCTAAACTCAGAACTCAAATCAAATCAAATTTGGTATTTTAATAGACATGAATGTAAAAAAAATATTTAAAAAAAAGTTATTAATATCCTACCTGAATTGACTGTGAGCTTTGTTCCTTTTCCAAATATTACTTGTAACCCTGAACCGGCTCCAGTCACACAGCCATATGTAGCTCAACAAATACACTACTGTCCTAAAGTTTGTACTTGTTATTTTAACTTGTTATGTCAAAATAAATTGCTAAATTATATAAAAATCTGAAATGTTTGTTATATACAATAATAATTTAGAAATTCTCAGATTTTATCATATAAATTAGATAATTGTGTACTTGCTTTACCTATTTACTTTGTCATTACTTTGTCATTTATATTATTGCACCTCTTTAAATATGAGGCATTCAGTGTATTAATATTTCCTTTTTTAATTTTTGGTTTTTAAAAGATTTATTGATATAAAATGTTTAAACTTGTAGGGTATAGGGTGTTTTATATTGAAGCATTTATATGTTTATATATTACCTAAAAATAACATTATATCCTCTAATAAATAACTGCACTAAACCACTAAATTACCTTTAAAACTTAACTTATAGAATTATATTTATCTTCTTTACTTTTTTTTTACTATTTGATCACATGTATTATACAGAGCTCTAAACATAGTGTAAACTTTAATCATGAAGAATCCATTTTGGTAGACATTTATTAGACATGGTAGTTATAATAATGTTATAACAATGTAAAAAAATATTTATATCCTACCAGAATTTACTGTGAGTTTTGTTCCTTTTCCAAATATTAGTTTATATGATCCACCACTCGCAGTCACACAGTTCTACACAGCTGCACAAATACAGGCTGGATGTGAGCCATCTATTTTATTATTTATAACTTGTATATGTGTGATAATATTAAAAACATACTAAATAAATAAATATATGTTTATAATTTTTTGCCATTCATTTGTGTATTTTTGCTTTTTTTTCTTATAATAAAGCTTCAAAAGTGTGCAATCGTTAGTCATTGTGCATTATTAAATTATATATTTTTTTGTATCACTTCATAAAATATAATTTAATAAATTATTGTAATTTTTTTGTATGTATATACATTCACTTTACAAACATTTGTTTTTATACACTTTTTATACACTTTATATAAGCCCATGTTAGGGTTTTGCTTCTACCTGCACTATATATTATGCTATTTACAATTTTACAGGTTTTTTTTTTAAATAAAAATTCATATTCAAGGTAAAATTATGTATAATATATGTGGCTACATTATACAAATGCTAATATCACATGCTGTCTTTTTCTATTCTGTTTTGATTGATACAGTGAATGAAAATGCATGACATAAATAATACATTTTAACTACAAATTAAAAATGTCAAGTATAGTAAAATTTCAGTAGTTAATAATACTAAACACTGAAATTATGTTAACTTTTATACCCATATCTATAAATCTATACCCTAATTTTCTACTAAACACATCTATATAACACACAACAGCTATTCAACACTAGTTAATCAAATAATAAACATTTAAATATGCATATTAAAGTGTGATGATCAGAATATTATACTCACTGGAGTAAATAGTTAACTTTGTGCCTGATCCAAATATAAGCTTTCCATATCCATCAGTCACACACTGCAACACTCTATAACACTAACTCTACACTGTACATAACTCTACACTGTATATAACTCTACATTGTATATAACTATACACTGTATAAGTCTTTACTGTATAACTCTACACTGTATAATTCTACATTGTATCTAACTCTACACTGTATATAACTCTACATTGTATAATTCTATACTCTATATAACTCTACACTGTATAACTTTATACTCTATATCACTCTACACTGTATAACTCTACACTCTAACTCTACACTGTATAACTCCTCAATGCATATCTCTACAGTGTTTAACTCTGCACTGTATAACTCTACACTGTATATAACTCTACACTGTATAACTCTGCACTGTAAAAAACTCTACACTGTATATAACTATACACTGTAAAAAACTACACTGTATATAACTCTACACTGTATAACTCTACAGTGTTTAACTCTACACTGTATATAACTCTACACTGTATATAACTATACACTGTAAAAAACTACACTGTATATAACTCTACACTGTATAACTCTACAGTGTTTAACTCTACACTGTATATAACTCTACACTGTATAACTCTAAACTGTATAACTCTACACTGTATATGAGAAACACAACCACGTTTACCTTTTACAGGTTAATCAAAAATTCTGTACAAATTTTTTGACATTTTAGATCGGTCTGGCTTGTAATATAAAACAATGAATTACTATACAGTTATATAACAACAGATACGATAAAAAAAATCTAAATTTAGATATTTTTGTCTTTGTATAAACATTACATAAAAATTATACAATCAATTATAAAAAGATCTTACTTGATTGAACCTGTAGCTTTGTGCCTTTACCAAATATCAGTTTCTCTCCATAACCAGCAGACACACACTGATACACTCCATAAACTTTACCCTGCTGCTTTACCAAACCTGCTGTAATGTTTATAGTTTTTATGAATTTACAGTAGAATTTTATTAATCCGATTATTAATTTTATTGATTTCATTTATATTTGAATATGTTTAAGTTTGATTTTGAACTAGAACTTTTGTCTTATCTCAAATTTATCCAATTTAAATGTTTATTAAAGTTGCTGAATCTAAATAAGATTTATTTAAGTCAATTTTAAAGTAATCAAACATTAATATTTTTAACATTAATAGAATTCAGTTCATCAATCTCAGATTCATATCTCATTACTGCACAACTGTATAGTAATGTTACTAATCTTAATGTTACTAACTTATATTTACACCACACCAATCACCACTATTTATAATAACTTGATAGTATTTATAAAGTGTTTAAAATCACTTGCCTGATTCCACTATGAGTTTTGTTCCAGAACCAAAGATAATCTTATTGTTTCCAAGATTCACACAGACTTACAGTCTGTACCAAATACTCCATACTAACCAAATGCAGTTCAGAAATTGTATTGAATTCTTGATATATACATATACATGGTCAAGTTTTACCAATATATATAAATGCAACATTTCAGACATAATTGTTTTTGCCAAGGTTTCATTTAGTTATTTTGATTTTAGTACATTATTACCAATTCTTAATGATTGATACTTGTGCGTCTATGCCTAACCAAAGATCAATTTATTTCCAAAACCATCCTCAAAGAAAAAAAATGCATTAGTATAATAAACTGCTCAATACTATGACTTGATAATTAATGTTTTGACATTGTTCATTTATTTATTTATTTATTTATTTATTTTTGCTGTGGTGCTTTTGCCGCTATTGCTAATGTACCTCATTATTTTAAATATCTTTTGATATACAGCTCTGAAAAAAATGAATGATTAAATCAGTTTCTTTAATGATGCTATAAAATATTATCATTTAGAGCATTTATTTGCAGAAAATGAGAAATGGATGAAATAACAAAAAAGATGCAGAGCTTTCAGACCTCAAATAGTGCAAAGAAAACAAGTTCATATTCATAAAGTTTTAAAAGTTCAGAAATCAATATTTGGTGGAATAACCCTGGTTTTTAATCACAGTTTTAAACATGCAGCTTGGCATCATGTTCTCCTCCACCAGTCTTACACACTGCTTTTAGATCACTTCAAGCAGATACAGCTTTTGGTTTGATGGCTTGTGATCGTCTTTCTTCCTTGTGATTATATTTCATAGATTTTCAATTTGGTAAAATCAAAGAAACTCATTATTTTTAAGTGATCTTTTATTTTTTTCCAGAGCTGTAAGTGACCGCTAAATGCGATGTAATGTAATGTCAATAAACTCCACTTTAAAATTTTACCTGAGCGAAAAGTACTTATTTCTTATAATATAAACATATAAATATAAACATATCAAATATTCCAGTATTAAATCAGTGCTATTGATTAAGTATTTAAATTGTCTTGCCTGAGTTCACCGTGAGTCGAGTTCCAGCCCCAAAGATAAGCTTGTCATTTCCAGTGTTCACACACACTTACACTCCATACCAAATACTCTATACAACCCAATACCATTCAGAAATATACTCTACTGTCATTTTTCATTATTATATTACAGAATTGACCTGTCAATCAGATACACAAATACTTTACCTGCTATAATAAGAGATTGTAAACTTTTAAACCTGATTTAAACTTTGTTCATTAGTAAAATGACTCCTGTCTGTTTAGCCATAACAATAATTATTAATTATCTAATATTTAGGTAGTTGTGAAATGAACAATGGCTTATATACATATAGTCAATTTACTTACTTGCGTGTACAGTAAGTTTTGATCCTTGACCAAAAATCAGTTTATTTCCAGTACCATCCACACAGTAAAATATATCAGCTCAAAAACCCACTCAATATCAAAAACCCACTTTAAAATCATAAGAAATGTCCTGGAATTATGTATATGTTCAGTTTAGCATCAGTTTTCATGCTATTCTACACTAATTTCCGTATTTTCAAGGTCATTCAAGCTATAATTAAGATATAAGATAAAAAATATATATTTCCTACCTGAATTTACTGTAAGTTTTGTCCCTTCTCCAAATAATAGTTTATATCCTGCTCCTCCACTCAGAGTCACACAGTTTTAAATGCTTCAACAAATACATGAACGTTCAGAAATTCTGAATAATTTATAAACTTAAAAAAGAGTAATAAAAAATAAATAAATAAAATAATTGATTTAGAAACTAAAATTGCATTAAGAAATTTATGATATTCCTGAAGAATCACTAATTTATAGATTAATTTTGAACGTAATTTCTTAATTTCGTTAAGCATTCTGATTGTTATTTAATTATTTTTTTTATGAAGCCAGAAAAAAGAACTTTCTATCAACATTTTTCCTTATATACTATTTTTACAGCATTTTACAAATTTACAGCATCTTAAACGACAGTAATAAATACACTAATTAATCACATTTGTGATAAAGTTCATTTTTGTAATGTTAAGAAATACTTCTGTTAGATAGAAATCATCATGCTTACCTAGAACTTTTGGCTTATATAAATATAAGCTTATAAAATCACTTTCCTGATTACACAATTAGAAAGTTATGTTTGAACACTAAAGATAAGTGTTTTTGTTCCAGTATTTACACACATTTACAGTTACACTGTAAAATAATTCACTTAATCATGATTTTTCAATTAATTTAGCAACAAAAAAAAAAGAAAACTCTGAGCAACAATATATTTAAAGTTATTTTTTACTTACTTCCACATTATTCATATTATTATTTAACTATTTAAATATTTAGATTTTTTTTATTATCTAATAGCACAATGTTATTAACGACATATCACAAATTACAATTAAAGCATCTTAAATGACGATATTAATTACACTAAAGCATTTAAACACTCTTTAATTTGGACTAATTATTAAAAAACAATTCAGTATACTCACTGGAATTAACTGATAATTTTGTTCCAGATCCAAAAATCAACTTTCCATATCCGCTCCCGTCATTCACACACTGATAAACTGTCTAACACTAACTCTACACTGAAGTTAAATAACTTGCCTTAGATATTTTTACTGTCACATTTTGCATTAACATTAAACATATTAATAATAGTTCTTTTTTTTTTTTTGCTTTTGAAAATATAATGAGATCAGGATCATGTTTTTTTATTTAATTAGCAATAGACCAAGTTAGAGCAAGTTAAATGGAATTTAAATTGTGTTCACATGTATATAACCGCTATGATTCAAGATCAGGTGCAGATATATTTATTATAAAAATAAGAAAAAGTTCTTACTTGATTGAATTAGAAGTTTTGTGCCTTTTCCGAATATGAGCTTGTCTGAATAGCCAGTAGACACACACTGTTATATTACATTACATTTTCTCTACAGCCTCTTGCTGCCAGTAGTAGCGTGTTTTTTGTTATAATGTAATTTTTCTGTAATTCTGATTTGTTACTAAATTAATTTGTTTATGAAATAGAACTTTCTAGCAACATTTTTTCTTATTTACTATGTTTACAGTATATAACAAATTTACAGCATCTTAAACAACAGTATTAATTACACTAAAACATTTTTGATAATGTTAATTTTTTATATTTATATTTATATTAGATATAAATCATAAAGCTTATCTAGTACTGTAGTCTTCTATAAATATTAGCTTATAAAATCACTTTCCTGATTAGACAATTGAAAAGTTATGTTCTAACACCAAAGATAAGTGTTTTTATTTCAGTATTTACACACATTTACAGTTACACTGTAAAACAATCAACTTACAAAAGATTTTTTTCTTATATATATATATATATATACACACATATGACAAGCACCATGCGTATTTAGTCATATCATCATGTAGCGCTGAGAAACTGACTAAAATGTTACAATATGTATATTTTTTTTTATTTGTCTAAAACCACAGTGTTAATGATCATTTTCATAAAGAACTAATTTACCAACTTAAAATAATTGATGTTGTTTTTACAAGAGCATTATTAGACTCAACTATGTTTTACTGTAGGTTGTAGATTTTGCATAGATGTATCAATATATTTAACGAATGTATTCACTTATTAAAGCTTTAAATATAGCATTGATAAATGAGTGTACATCAGAGAAAGTAAATATAAATTATATAAACTGGGCATTAAAGCTTGCTAAGTGTACAATCAATTTTATATGATTTTATATCATTTTATCATAGATAATTTTTTTTGTTATTTAGTTTAGTATTTTTCATTGTTTCACATTTTCTCTTTAACTTTTTTTTACTTTAATCAAACAACTTGTTATACTATATATCTAGTTTGCTAATTATTGATAATTTTAGCAAACTAGATAAAAAATACTTTATTTTACGTTTCACACTTTACTTGTTTGTTGCAATTTCTCTTGCAGCTTAGGTATTTACAGGAAAGAGATAAAACCTTCAATGGAAGCCAATGTAAAAAATAGTTAATTTCAGATAAATTTGGAGAAATTGGAGAATTTCTATTGGTTCATTCATCAAGAAATTGTAACACAGTGTAATGGAGGGTTTGTGAGTTCAAAATCAAGATGAACGGAGATTGGACAGCAAATGATATACTAGTGTATAGGAATGTTCAAACACTAAATTTTACATTTAATATCATTTAACATATTAATGATCACTTACTTGCAGTTACAGTAAGTTTTGTTCCTTGAGCAAAGATGAGTTTATTTCCACCACCAAACTCCACACAGTACAATTTACCAGCACAATAACTCTCCTCTGAACTTTAAGCTAATGCTAATCCATAAAACTACAGCAAAACTGCATAAAACTACAGTAAAACTCTACAAAACTACAACAAAACTACACAACTACACAAAACTACAGTTAAACTCTATAAAACTACAGCAAAGTTTTAAAAAAAAACTACAGCACAACTCACAGAACTACAATAAACTCCACAAAACTACAGCACAACTCTACAAAACTACACAAAAACTCAACAAAACTACAGAAAAACTACATACAGATCCTAGACTATTTTTAAAAACAGACTGAAACAAGATTGATTTAATACCTAAACTGTTTTGGCTTAATTAATTTCATGGTCAGCACACACTGTTTATAGCTGTTTATGGATTTTTATTTTTAACTGAACTAATAAATGTTAAAATGTAGTACTAATTAAACAGTTACACAAACACGTTTTTTCTTTACATTCTTAATTATAATATTTGATCAGTTATATTTTTGAGTACTTATTGTTACTCTTAAGTGTTAAATGCTGAACATTCATTTCACACAGGAACCATAACAACAACAGAACTTTGTTTTCTTTCTGATATCCAATAATTATTAGATCTAACAATATGAAACTGAATTTTAGTAGTATCCCTTTTCCAAAAATCTATTTATATATTTTTATATGTTTGCCCACTCCCTTTCACACAGCTTTATACAATTTAAAATTACTTTCATATATTTACCGTCCATATGAAATACTCTGGGCATAAAATAAATGTGTAGAAATAACTACAGCATTTAAAACTTATTTTCTTTAAGTAAAGCCTCTGTCTAGCACAAGGTTCACATGCAACATGAAATATTTGGAAAATGTATAATTTGTTATTGGTAAAAATATATATATATACTCACTGGAATTAATAGTTAATTTTGTTCCTGAACCAAAGATCAACTTTCCATATGCACTCCCCTGATTCACACACTGTGAAACAGCCTGACACAAACCACACACTGAAGTATAATAACTAGCTTTAGTTATTATCACAGCCACTAATAAAAAATATGAATTTATATTAAATCTACACTAATAAACTTAACTTGTGCTTTACTACAAAGGTGGTTTAAGGACACTCATAAAAAAAATAAAAAAATTGAAGTCATTATACATCAAGAATAAAGTCATGATATTTTTTTACTTTAATCTTGTAGTATTACGGCTTTAATCTGTTAATACTGTGACTTTAATCTCATAATATTACGACTTTGATCTTGAAGTCAACTGTTTGGATTTTTTTTTAAGAGTGTCCCTAAAATGCTTTTGCACTTATTTTTGTACATATTTTAATATACAGTAGGATTATTGATGCATATACATGAATATAGAGCATTTTTAGTTATTATTATCACTTGTTATGGAAAGGGTTGTATAGTAGTAGTTGGTTTGCTTTAAAAAGATTTTTTACATAGTTTTTTTTTTACATACTTATATATTTATTTTAGCATTATTTAGTCATTTTTTCCTAATTTTTCAAATTTAAAGAAACCTAAACAAAACCTGTCAATTCTAACAGTAAACTACATTTAAATATAATTTTACATGAATGTGTAATTAATAATCATATTTTTCCATTTTTCCATTTAAATAGCACAACAGCGCAATGACAGTTATACATTTTTTTTATGTAATTCATTTTTAAGGGATTAATTTTTTGGTATGTTTGCATGCATATCATGTTAACAATGTTTGTGCATCTTCCAAAATTTGCATTCTTTTTTAATCCTTATTCATCCTTATTTATCCAGAACCAGTGTTACAGTATTTTCATACAAATATATTTATCCTATTGCAATTTATATTAATGTAAACAGTCACTTACGTGCCGTTACAGTAAGCTTCATTCCTTCAGCAAAGATTAGTCTATTTCCAGCAGTCACACAGTAAAATGTGCCAATTCAATAACTCTCATATACAGAACTACAATATAATCCACTTTAATATCTACAGTTTATATTTACACCTTTATCAGTTCAATAACTCTCATATACAGAACTACAATATAATCCACTTTAATATCTACAGTTTATATTTACACCTTTATCAATTCAATAACTCTCATATACAGAACTACAATATAATCCACTTTAATCTATATTATTTATATTTAAACCTTTACCAATTCAATAACTCTCATCTACAGAACTACAATATAATCCACTTTAATCTCTAAAATCTATATTTAAACATTTAAATCTCAACTGAAAATGTCTATCCAGTAAACATCATTTTTTTATTTTTTATTTGTCTTCATCAGAGGACTAAAGTTATCAGTTTGAAATATGATTCCTACCTGAATTGACTGTAAGTTTGGTGCCTTTTCCAAATATTATTCTATATCCTCCTCCAGCTCCAGTCACACAGCTTTATACAGCTCAACAAATACATGCTGCCTATACTGATTAACTCAACTCAATAAAATATATAACAGATACATTTACTGCAGGCTTATATTTACATAAAAGATAACATTATTTCGAATTCTGATTGTAAATCAGAATGTATATTGTCAGTGACCTGAAATGACAATACAATACACCTTAAACTCATATAACACACATAACCTTACTTTATAATACATCTATATTAATTTATTCGTTATATTATATGACAATATTTATGTATTTATAAATACTCTGTGTTACATTACAGTACATCTATATTTATATCATCACTGTGCAGTGACAATTATGTATCTATAAACTGGCAACTTTACAGGAGAGAGTTAAAACCTTTATTTAAAAAAAAAGGTTATTTTAGGTCATTTTGAAGAATTTCTATTGGACCATTTATCAAGAAGTTTTAAAACTGTTTGTGTGTTCAAATTATGTTATAAACTAAAAGTCAACAAAAATGAAGGTATTGGACAGAGACAATGATATATATTCCGTCTAAAACATTACAATACATCTGTATGTATATACATCTGTATTTATGTATATTACACCGCAGTGCATCTATATTTATATGTGTCATATACTGTACATTTATATTATCTGTATCCATGTAGATGAATGGGATTGATCAATGCGATTTTATGTAGATATATATGTAACTACATTACATGTACAACTTCATTATATATTAATACAAGTACACTGTATATATTATTATTAACTTAGTGTAAATACACACTATGTCAATAGTATTATAATGATACTCTTCATATACAACACACATATTTTTCTGTAACGTTGTTTCATTCTTGGGTTACATCTACAACCTTTTTTTAAATAAAAGCATAAATATTACAAATCCTACTATAATTATGTAATGTTGTAATATATTATAATTATAGGTTATACTCACTGGATTGAATAAATAGTTTTGTGCCTGACCCAAAAATCAACTTTCCATACGTCCCAGAATTCACACACTGATAATCTGCATAACATTAACTGTAGAGGATGCTGATGATACGTGAACTATATGAACTATCAATCAAATAACTGTAAATATGCTGTTGAAACGCAAACAAATTTATATATATATATAAATATATATATATATATATATTTTTTTTTTTATATATTTATTCAAATTAATTTATTTTATCAGTTCTGGGTTATTTTTTTTGCATGGAAACACATAATAAGCAGTCATTTAATAAAATTTCTTACTTGAATTAACCAGCAGCTCCGTGCCTTTCCCAAATATCACCTTCCCTCCATAACCAGTATTCACACACTGTTAAACTGTATAGCATTAACGTTTTTACTACACATTTCTAAATCCTGGCCTTTATATCTCAAATTGTGTCTACAAATGCATAATATAAGTATATATAATTCCACGTAATTTTGGACCATTTCTATATTGGTGCAATTATATTGGAATTTTGACAAATTAAAAATAAGAACTGTTTGTCCAAAAGCATTTATAATTTATATACAATACTTAGCAAATCCTTAATTACAAGCAAAACTGTTTAAAACTATTTATCCTTCCAATAAAAAATGTGTTCATGTTTATATAAAAACTATTTTTTTCGCAAATTATGCATTTAACTTTATGCAAACATGAATAATATCAGTATGTAGGATTTAGTAGGAAGAATTGCTCCAGATACGTTCAAATCAACAAGAAGGACACCTTATTTAAGTTAATGAAGATTAAAATGTACTTTTTATGTATTTAATTTTTTTTATTCTTTTACCAAAATTTAGCTTAATTCTAGTTCTAGTTTAAATAAACACTTTCTCTCTATAGAACTTTATTTGCAGTATTGGTTATACATTGCATATATCTACATCTATATTTAAATATTCTATATTTTTACTGTATATAATCTCTAATTAACATTAAATGTTAATTTTTTAGTTATAGTCATATTTACTATATTAACATATACATTAATATTACTATAGTATAAATACTCTCTATAGTGATTTACTTTGGTTGAGACTGATCATTAACAATATTGTAATAATACAACACAGTACAGTCTATTACAGGGGTTATATTCATATTTATATATTTAAGAAACAAAGATATTTAGCTTAATTTGGCTTAAATTTTTTGGCTTAGACCTTAAAAAAATTCTTTTCTAGATGGATCATTTTTCTGCCTCTGTCTGTAGTAATACAAACACCTTACTAACATTTTATATGCTTTAAATATTAAAAAAAGGTTATTGAAATATGAAGTGGATTATAATAGAAAACTTGCCTGATTGCACTATGAGCCGAGTTCCAGCTCCAAAGATAACCCTGTACCCTCCAGTAGTCACACACACTTACACTCTATACCAAATACTCTGTACACACTGCGCTTAAACAGCACATTAAATTCAGATTCAGAAACTGGATTTACTAAAAAAAATGTTTAAATTTAAACTGCATATTAACATTTGCAGCGTCTGAATAGTTCAAAAGTGTGATCATTGACTTGCTTGTAGGGCTGGACGATATGGTTTTAATTTTATATTGTTCACGATATACCATATATTTATTAATTTTAAAGCATTACTAGTGGCAAGTTTTATACTTGTTAAAAAAAACCCAGTAAAAAGCTTAAAATGTGCTGCGAATACATTCTCTGTTATAAAATATATCCAATATGCTCAGATAAAGCCTATTATTTATCACAATAAGACATTTATCACAATACCCGCAGATATTTTGTCATATTGCCCACCTTTACTAGACTGTTCTGTTTGGATTATTTAATAAATATACATGTATATTAACCAAAATTATCACTTTCATATTCTCAAAATTTCAGTTGCAAAGTAATGTAATATCAATATCACTCACTCACCAACCGCACATTAATTAATCACTTACTTGAGGTTATCATAAGCTTTATTCCTTGCCCAAAGATCAGCCGTCTATTGCCAGCATCCACACAGTAAAACAGCCCAGTTCAATAACTTAAACTATTCATCTATAGAAATACAGCTCTGAAAAAAATTAAGAGAGCACTTCAGTTTCTGAATCAGTTTCGCTGATTTTGTTATTTATATGCATAGGTTTATGTTTGAGTAAAATGAACATTGTTGTTTTATTCTATAAACTACAGACAACATTTCTCCCAAATTCTAAATGAAAATATCATCATTTAAAGCATTTGTTTGCAGAAAATGAGAAATGTCTGAAATAACAAAAAAGATGCAGAGCTTTCAGACCTTAAATAATGCAAAGAAAACAATTTTATGTTCATATTCAAGTTTTAAGAGTTCAGAAATCAATATTTGGTGGTTTTTAATCACAGTTTTGCATCACATGCATCTTGGCATCATGTTCTCCTCCACCAGTCTTACACACTGCTTTTGGATAACTTTATGCTGCTTTACTCCTGCTGCAAATATTCAAGCAGTTCAGTTTGGTTTGATGGCTTGTGATCATCCATCTTCCTCTTGATTATATTCCAGAGGTTTTTAATTTGGTAAAATCAAAGAAACTGATCATTTTTTTCCAGAGCTGTATATGTTTAGACATGCACTATATGATATACAATAGTACTAGTGTAGCTGTTATTTCTAATTGGTTTGCTCAACTACATTTACTTTAATTTACAGCTATAAACAATAAAAAAAAAACGCTACTTTACTTACTGGCTTCTACAAACAGACTGATTCCATTTCCAAAAATGATCTTTTGAACTCCCTGAGTCACACAACAGCACACACCATAACAAATACACTCGCTACAGGTACACTGCAGATACATCACAACTCTCGACAACTCACTAATATATTTAATTTAACAGATTTTAGCAGATCTCATAACAAATATCATTGTTGTCCTGTACTGTTTTTCCAAAAAAAAAAAAAAAAAAAAAAATATATATATATATCTCTAGTAGATATTATTTTATGGAAAATGAGAACAGTGTGATTTTTCCTTTTACTAAGAACAGTATTACCCAGTAAAAGTTTTACACTCATGTCCCTAAAATAATAATATCATAGTATTTTTGTGATATATATATTAACAATTATTGGCGATATTATTGTATACAATAAGATATGGCACAAGCATGACTGAAACATTGATACATGAACATAAATTATATTAATTTTCAGCCACTCCACTTATTTAATATAAAAAAATATTAAAATATTTAAAATCAAGCCAACAAAGAACTGTAGTGTGTAAAATTAAATTTTATGAGATTTATGTGATTATGTGAATTGTGAACTAATTAGGCTACACATCATTTATATTATATAGCAGGGGTCACCAACCTTTTTGAACCTGAGAGCTACTTCTTGGGTACCAATTAATGCGAAGGGCTACCAGTTTGATACACACTCGTGAAATTACAAATTTTCTCAATTTACCTTTAATTATATGTTATTATTAATAATTAATGACATTCATCTATGTGAAGACACAGATATCAATAGGCAACACTATTATTATTATAAATCTCTGCAAGTGTTTACATTTTATATTATATTTTAATATAATATTACATATTATATTACATTATATTGTATAATAATATATAAACTATAGGCTATCTCTAAGCTAATATTAATGTAATATAATCTAAAATTACATCAATGCAACTGTGATTTAAAAAAAAAAAGAATAGCAACAAAAATGCTATTTTTAGACCAGGCCTGCGGGCTACTCATAAGGTCCTTGCGGGCTACCTGGTGCCCGCGGGCACCATGTTGGTGACCCCTGTTATATAGTATTATCCATTTAAAGCTCCTTTTTTTAGAACTGATCTGGTTACAGTACTTGCACAAAACTACATGCAATAGCAACTTTGACTTAAATCTAACTTAAAATCATTTAAATTAAGGATGTTATACAGACCTAATCAATCAATAAATAAAAGGACCATGTTTAAGCTAACCTTGCTTATTAGTATACATTGATTTACACAAATCAATTTTATATAATTTGGCTACAGGTTTCATATAAGGCTGTTATATAAAATTATATATATATAATTGTATATAAAACAAAGAATATTATAAATATTAACACAAGGCAGAGGCATATGTGGTATAAATGAATGAATAAAAACAGCGTGTATAAAAACGTAACTCACTTTTTTCAACAAAAAGTTTGATTCCATCACCAAACAGAAGTTTGCCATTACTGCCAAGAGTCACACATCATAACAAACCCATACAAGAATCTGTTTAACTGTACAGACTGGAGTTATACTGT
The DNA here is from genome assembly GCF_023375975.1 of Astyanax mexicanus. NCBI lineage: Eukaryota > Metazoa > Chordata > Actinopteri > Characiformes > Acestrorhamphidae > Astyanax > Astyanax mexicanus. Next base: position 50,683,525 of record NC_064415.1, read on the forward strand.
TACTGCATATATCACTAATAATAAACAGACCTTTTCCTTTAATTCAATGTTTTTTTTTTGATTAATTATTCAAATTGTATCAATAGTTTCTTGTATTTTTGTATATATACATATGTATATATATATATATAGCTCTGGAAACAATCAAGAGACCACTTCTGTTCATCTGATTTTGCTATTTATAGGTATATATTTAAGTAAAATGAACTTTGTTGTTTTATTCTAGAAACTACAGACAACATTTCTCCCAAATTCCAAATAAAAATATTGTCATTTAGAGCATTTATTTGCAGAAAATGGGAAATGGCTGAAATAACAAAAAAAGATACAGAGCTTTTAGATCTCTAATAATGCAAAGAAAACAACAAGTTCATATTCATAAAGTTTTAGGAGTTCAGAAATCAATATTTGGTGGAATAACCCTGGATTTAATCACAGTTTTTATGCATCTTGGCATCATGTTCTCCTCCACCAGTCTTACACACTGCTTTTGGATAACTTTATGCTGCTTTATTCCTGGTGCAAAAATTTAAGCAGTTCAGTTTGGTGGTTTGATGTCTTGTGATCATCCATCTTCCTCTTGATTATATTCCAGGTTTTCAATTTGGTAAAATAAAGTGGTCTCTTATTTTTTTTTATAGAGCTATATATATATATATATATATATATATATATATATATATATATATATATATATATATATATATATATATATATATACATATATATATATATGTTTTCTGTTCTGTCCCCTTTGCTGCTCTAATATTGAAACTTTCCTTGATGTGGAAAAAATAAAGGATTTTCTCATCTTATCTTAACTCAAGAGAAGAGTAAAGCAATAATCTCACTGAGTAATTTAACGTTTAATTTTACAAAAATTCAACTTACTAGACGCCACTGTTAGCCTGGTCCCACTGCCAAATATGATCTTGGCTACTCCAGCAGTATTCACACAGACATACACTGCTCATCAAATACTACTGTATTTGTATTCCTGTAATGTATTCCTACTTTTTATTGCAAAACAATTGCATTTTTAATGAGTAAATAAAAAAAAACATTTTATGTTATTATTATTTTTATTATCATTCTATATTACACTGTATTACACTATATTATAGAATATTATCATATCATATTTACCCATATACATAAAACATGAAGCATGAAAAGAGCTGCTTAAAAGTGTTTGTATTTCCTGTATTGAAAACACAATCATATAACTTATTAACATAAAATATAATGAAGGAAATACATTAAATACTGTACATAAATTGTTCTCTACTCTAGATTATATTTCCATTTAGTGCCAATAAAGACCATTGATGGCTCACTACAAACTGGATAAATTTTATACATAACTCTATATTAAAAAATATATATATATATGAAAGGTCATCACAGTCAAAATATATTTTCATCATATTATAAAAAACTATTTTACAGAATGTGTACCTGTACTACACATTAACACAACTAAAAATAAAGATGTTTTTACCTGATATAACAAAGAGTTGAATTCCTTTACCAAAAGTGATTCTGTCTGCACCAACAGTCAGTCACACATCCCCAAACTCAATAACATTAACTTGAAGTGCAAAATCTACACTACTGAACCACAAAAAAAAAAAATATATGAAACTATTAATGTAAAACACTTGTTTAATATGATATTTAACATGCATACAAATAAAATATTTATTCATGCATTTCAAGTAATTTCAAGCAAATTTTAAGTTTATGTTGTTCTTTTTAGTAGCAATAATGTTTTTTTTTTACTCAAATAATAATAAAAAAAATATATATATATAACAAATTATTCCTTTCTGATTTGTGTACTACTGTACATAAGAATTAATTTACTTAACTTACTTATTTCTAGACTTAAAAATAAACTATGCTATTAATACAGAGAGCAAAAGGAATGCAGACTTTCTTTTTGAACTATTTTTTTTAAGTAAATTTAAATGTTAAAAAATATAAAATCAATATTTAATCTGATGAGGTCACACATTCTGTATAATAAAAGCTAAATTTCTTTTCATGTGTAATAAAAAAATAACAATATAATTTTAGTGCCGTCCCCAAATATAAATTTATTAGCTTTTTTATTTTTCTTTTAAAGAAATTATTTGTGTCAGACTTTAATTTTATCTACTTAACAGGTTTGATATCAGTAGTAATAACTCAAAAAATAAGTTGGAACATCTGTAATTTATTAAAATGCTAATTAATGCTTAATGCTAATTAATAAAGATTATATTACGTCTAATAAAGAAATCTTAAAGCACTTACTTGATTCCATTCTCAATTTAATTCCAGTTCCAAAAATGATCTTGTCATTTCCACGAGTCACACAAAGAAACACCTCATAGCAAAAATGATGGAGAGCTAAGTTTGAATTTAGGGCTGTTTTTTTTTTTCATAAAATAATGAAATTCAATTTACTTTAACAAAACTCTTTAGGGCTGTGTATTGAAGCAAGATGTTTAACGGTTTAATTTGACAGTTAAAATTAAAATAACTTTTTATAATAGTAAAAAACAGTATCATATTCATAAAATCTAAAAATCTAATCCGAGCAGTTTAAGAACTCAACACTGCTATCTAGTGTTTAGGGTTTAAACACAACACTAAATGAACCGCTGTCTGAATTTTTCACAGAAATGCTGTTTAATGTGTCTTCTTTAATAAAGAGTTGAGAAGGGTGTATTGATTAATTTGTTTTCTAATAACTTTGTTTTTTTTTTTTACATATTTTATCATAATTTTATCATCATTACACATAAATAAGATACTCAATAAGATATTGTTAGATTTACTGGTTATTTTTGAAAATAAATAAATAAATAGTAAATAAATAGTATATTTGTGTGTTGTAGAACTTCAGACTTCAGACTTACTCTGAATTAGTAACCTTTTACATACAAACCAACTGAATAATGAAGCTGTGTTCCATTACCAAAGATCAGTTGGGTTAACCTGACACACCAATATAAAATATATATATATATATATATTCACTTCATTCAATCATTTTTATGCTAATTTATGCACATTGATACAACTGAATTTACTACTGAATAATACAAGGAAAAATACTATTTGTTGTTTAATGTTGTTTTATTTTTTATTTATTTTTATTAATGTGTTTTATTATGTGTTTTAACATTTTAACTGCATTATTTTATATATAGTTTGAACAGACAGTCTGATTTATGGTGAACAGGAGAATATGGCACATTTTTATTTAGCATATTTGCTATATATTTATAGCATATATATTTATATATATATATATATATATATATATATATATATATATATATATATATATATGCTGTATATATGCTGTATATATTATTATTGTTATTTTTTTATTATTATTATATCAGTGGCATATAATGATCTTAAAATTACAATTTTATACAATATTATATTTTTTTCTGTTGAGGATAAACTTCAACACAAGGATTTGTTTGGATTTGGCATGAAGTCTCTTCAAAGTGATGCTTCTATATTTATATAACTGTTTTATTAATTTGGGGTCAGATATAAAAGTTGTATAGCAGTTGAACTTATTTTTCTCAATAATAAACTGCGTTCTAATACCAGAAATCAGTTTAAAGTATGTATTATATATGCTTATGTTAAATATATGCTATAATTGTTATGCTATTTTATGCACAATTGTACAACTGTATATGATACAGAATAATACAAGAAAAATAATATATTTTATTTCTCACTTTTGGTACAAATTTCCTCTTCTTAATTAACCCTTAAATATTTCAACATTTTAACTGCATTATTTTTTAATAACAGACAGTCTGATGACTAATATGACAGCATGGCTAATAACAGCTATTGTTATAGCGATTTGGCATATATATATATATTTTTTTTAGGAATATACTAGAGGTACATATATATTATATACATATACATATATTCATTTGCACGGTTGCTGGAGGTCTCAAACTTTATAAATGTTTTCTAAATGGTGTATTTAAAAAAATCCATTTTGATGAAAAATAATATAAATTATAATTTAGTTTAATAAAGAAATTATTAATAATAAAATTACTCACTGGACTGAACAAGCAGCTTTGTTCCAGGTCCGAATACGACCTTGTAGTTCGAGCCAGACGACCACAGTAACAAACAGCAGCACAAAAACCCACTCCTGCTCTTTCCTACAAAAAAAACTAAAGAAAAATTCTATTTTTAACAAACAATTTAAACAAAATTTTTATGTAAACATTTAAAATAAGGGTTTTGCCAGTTTTTAGCTTGTTGCTTGATTTTTTTGTAGAAACATTTTCCCACAATTCCTCTATTAAAGATGATATTAGGCCTAAAAAAATATTAATGGGAAATTTTTTAATTAATTATTGTGATTGAGTGATCTGAGTAAGATAAAAAAAAATGATTTACTGCTGGTAAAAAAATCCTTAAATGCAGAACAACATATTCAACAATATACATATTAGTTAAAAGTAACACAAAGCCTTTTACCTTGTATCTGGAGTCATATTGCTCACCAGGGTTCTGCTGCATGGCGAATCACCTGGAATGTACTTGGAAAACAGGTCAATTTATCCATAAATTGCATTTTTTCACAGTTTTGTGTATAAAATCCCAGTTTCTCTCTGCAAATAAGACCAGTACAACTTTGTCTTGTGCAAGGCTTTAAATGAGAAGTGCTTTTAAGCAGTTTTCTCGTTATAGACACAGTTGCCCTACTGCCCCACTTTCTAATTTCTAGTGGTAAAAAAGCAGGTTATCCATCCCTCACCTGCACAACCAGCAGCAAACAGCATTACAGACAGACTTTTCTGTGCATTCTGATATATTGTATATTTGTTTTTCTGTATCTGGTGGTACTTTGTTAACCTTCTTTGGCATGAATTATATGTTTGGTGTGGAAAATTACATTTGTGGGAAGCTTGGAAGTCCATGTGGATTTAAAAAAAACTTTAGATAGACTTTTAAATTTAGATTTTAACTTTTTTAAATCAGATCAGTTGTTTAAGAGTAATAAAGCTCCGAACACATGCAGAGTAGTAGGAGATCTGCAGCAGCGGATATGAGAACCACTGCTTTTTTTGTTTTAGTTCAGATTTACAAGAATAGAAGAATATGGTAAGAATATTAACGCCAAATATATATTTTTTATATATTGTTGCTCAAATACATTTTGAATTTTTTTTTATTTATGACTCACTTGAACATCTTATTGTATAGGACATATTTATGCCATAGATAGATAAATGGATGAGTAGATAAATGGATGAGTAGATAAATGGATGGATGGATGGATGGATGGATGGATGGATGGATGGATGGATGGATGGATGAAAGATTGATGGATGAAAGGATGGATGGATGGATGAATGAATGGATGGATGGACGGGTGGATATAGAGTAAGCATATAAACAGCCAAATATATTTTTTATATATTGTTGCTCAAATACATCTTTAAATTATTTTTTATTTATGACCCACTTGAACACCTCATTGTACAGAACATATTTATGCCATGGATGGATGGATGTATGGATGGATAGATGGATGGATAAATGGATGGATAGATGGATGATGGACAGATTGATGGATGGATGAATTGATGGAAGCATTAATGGATAAATACTGTAAATGGATGGATGGATGGATGGATGGATGGATGGATGGATAAATGGATGGATATATAGACGGATGGATGAATGGATAGATAAATGGATGGGTGGATGGACAGATGGATGAATCTATGGACAGATGGAAGGATGAATAGATAGATAAATGGATGGGTGGATGGAAAGATGGATGGATGATGGACAGATGGATGAATGGGGTATAGTATGGAAAGTTGTAATAACCAAAAGATTGATTTGTTGACTTAGGGCAACACTATGCCATAGAACTTATTCTATGCCATAGAATATACAGTCATTAAAAAAAGTGTTGCAAAAATAGTTGCACCCAGAAGGAAGTGTCAGATTAAGATGCTATTCAAAAGAAACACCAGGTTATCATGATCCTTTTATTAATGAAAGATTTTTGAATGGTATTGAAGAAATATTACATTAGCAGAAAAATATTTGCATTTAATTGTTTTCTATAGGGAATATTTGGCAAATTTGGTTCTTTTCCTATTTTTTTTTTTATATTCTAATGCTGAGTGAGAAATGATGTAGGCCAAATAAACTCGAAATCATTTTTTTTTTTATTATAAATCACCCATCCCACAGTTCTACACTTTAAACACACACCTCTGCTCTAACAATTCCTTCAGGGGCCAACAAGAAAACACCTGCTCAAGAGAACAGTGAGTATTAATCAACACAGCCAGCAGGGGGCGCCACCTGATCTGAGCACTGCACTCTCAGCAGTCTTCTGTCCACAAGTTTAATAGTATTTACTCCCTTCATCAGATTTATACACAGACAATAGACTCATCCTCACATTCTTCAAATTCTTCAGAGCTGATCTCTGCACTATTTCTGTGCATATCACACTTCTATTACTGCTACTGTTAAAAAAAAACACAAAATTTTTAAGCTACAGCAACTTTACAATAATTTGATTACATGTATCACAGTAATCCACTGTACATATATCATTATCAACTGTGAGGATCCAAAATGAGTAAAAATAGTAGTAAATGTAGCGAAAACAAGGCTCAGCTGTTTTAACCTCCTCCGACCTGGTGTCCACATGTGTGGACAACACATATTGGGTTGCCTAGACCACAATGCTAAATTGTGCTCTACAAGGGCCTGGTGTCCTCTTATAAATAAAACCATTATACTGTCACCTAGTGGTGGCAGAAGAGTTTAACACATTACAGTTTCAAATCAAGATGGCTGACAACACACTCAGAAGTTCAGATGGGAACTCCTGAGACAAACATCAACCTGGTAAAGAAATGAATCAGATTTCGAGGCTGATTCTTATTCAGATATGTATAAAAGTGTTCAATGTTTGTTATGAAAGTTAAATTTTACAAAAATGACCAAAATTAGCAATTAACCATGTCACTAAACATGATGTACACGTATGTAGACGTGTGGACTTAGTTAGGACTTTTGTTATTTTAGGGCGTTTTCACACCAGCACTGTTTGGTCCGGTTAAAACGAACTCTGGTCCGTTTGTAACTTTAGTGCGGTTCGATTGAGCAGGTGTGAAAACAGTATCCGCACTCGTGTGCGGATCAAAAGAACCGGTACCAAACGAACTCTGGAGCGGTTCGCTTGTGGTGAGAACGTGATCCGGTCTCGATCGGATCCAGCTATTAAATATAAGCCATTTATTTGAGCTAAACGGCTGATAAGACGCAGTCTAAACTGATATATTAGCCAGATAACGCTAATTACCACAGCTGTGAACAAACACTGTGTCCATGCACGCGCCGCCTGCGCTGCATTCACTGCTCACGGCCGTGTGACTCTGTTTATTATGTATAAATCTGCGCTGCACATATAAACGCTGTTTAAAGCGCAACGTTTCAGCGTTCAGTGTAAAAACACATATATGCGCTGGAACACAGAATCTTCTCGCTATATTTACTTTTTTTGTATATGTATATTTACTTCCACGCCAGACCACGCTCTGACCAATCACAGGACACAGCCTGCTTGCGTGTTTATTGGTGCGCATTTTAGTGCGTTTACATTTATGCCTGTGTGAAACCAGACCGAACAGAGTGAAAAAACGCTCCAAGTAAACAAACTCATCAAATGATTCGGACCAGAGAAACGAACTACAGGTGTGAAAACGCCCTTAGTTGACAGGGCGTCATATATGCTAATAAAATAATGTAAAAATTCTATTGTATTTTGGATAAAAAAAAACATAGTTTACTACATTACAAGCAGATATAGCATGTTTTATATATAAATCTACATCTTTCTAGTTTTGTTACACAGCATTTCACACATAGGTGTAAGCATGTTCCCACAGGACAAAAACGTTTGAAGTAGCACTTTTGGAATGTAAATGAAATATTTCATGCTTCATGCAATTGTTTAAACAATTAAATGAACGGCAAATACAAAATGTTTTTGCTTTTTAATTTGTTTTGTCTTCAATTTAAAGCAGCACTTTAAATGAGCCATATTGCTCAAACAGACACAATTGTTGTTTTAACTTTTGTTTTGCACATCATTACAAACTGCGACTTCATTGAGTTCTATCGAAATTTCAAACAAAAACTCCTCATATGTGGACATAATCCCATCTGGCATTTCAGGGTTGAATAAACGTTGAACCAACATTGATCAACGTAGATGTTATGGTTGAATCAACGTTGAATCAACTGTTGATTTTGAAAAGTGAATCAACGTAGATATAGCAACGTTGTTTCAACGGCATATGTTTAACGTTTAATAAACGATAGCTCACTAAAATTAGAAAATCCTATGGTTAACAAAGTGTTAACAATAAACTTACATCACTGCAGTAAAACTGAATATAACTATTGGAACATGAACATGGTGTTAAATTAAAAAGCAGTTACTGCAAATAGAAGTAAAACACTTTTTTATTCTTTTATTTATTATTATTTAAATGCTGATTCAAAAGGCAGAAGGTTAAGGGTTCTGCCTAAACACTATGTTTATTCAACGTTAAAATTTCAACGTTAGCACATTCATTTAACATTAAATGTTGATTCAACGTTAAATTTTTAATGTTAGCACAACCATTGAACATTAAATGTTGATTCAATGTTGTTTCAACGTTGAAACAACAACATACATTACTTTAGTCACACTTCAACCACTTTCACACTTCAACACTTCAACACACTTTCAACGTTAAAGGTCGTTTGTGTGCCAGCTGGGATTTCTCTCAGAAACTACATCATGTAAAAAGATATTTCTTTGTTTTCACTCTAATCAGGTGCAAATTAGCCCAAATAGCAAAGAGAAAAAAAAAGCATGCAATGCAAGAGTTTAAGTCTTAGGAGGATAATTAAACTTCCACCCTAGAGCCACCAGGGGGTTTCACTAAGCATGAATTTTTAAATGACTCACAAATCTGAATAACAGTGAATAACAGTCTTTTTATAGTGTTGTTGGTGCCGTTGTGGTTAGGCATTGATATTCCTTTGTTATGTTTATAATGTAGAGCTTAAATTGGGCCCTTAAAGAAAAACAAAATAGCATTAAAAAACGTAGGCCTACATCACAGAGCATTTTCTTGCGCCTGACCCCACATGGCCAGAGGAAAGTGGTGGGAAATTGGAGTTTTTCAGGCGTTAGGTCATAAAAAAAAAAAATGTGTGCGTTGGATGGATGCAGGGCAGATTATGGCAGAAGTTAGGGTCAAACTTGGCGGCGTGATTAACTTACGCAAAAAAAAATATATCCAAATTGCGAGCATTTTAACATTGACAGCCCTAATATAGACCATTATATACAATCCAACATACAAGGGGTGTCCAAACTTTTTAAATGAGTCCAGACTGCACCAAACAATTGTTTATAATGTTTATTCTTAGACATGAATTTAATTTTAGCACAACAATAAAGGGCAAGGTAATTTTTTTAATCCAATCTTTAATCCATTTCCAAACCTCATATTATTTCCATTGCTGAATACCAGCTGTAGGCTGTTAACAAATGAATTAAAATTATCCCCCCCTCTTTTTTACACAGTAGATTATTATTTTTATTTATTTTTCTTATAAAATACTTTTCTAATAAAGAAAAAAAATGGGAGTATTCTAAAACTTTTGATGGGTAGTGTACATTCATTTCTGTATTTCAGGCCTGCAATGCATTGCAAAAAAAAAGGTGGGACAGTAAAGTATTTAAGTTAAGTATTTCATTTTCTATGCAATTGCTTCTCACAACACTTAAAGATTTCCTATAATACTATAGATCTCTCTCAGTTGTAAATGATGCTGCACAAGAAACTGTTCTTTAACCTCCATTGTCTGCAGTAGCTGAGAAATAAAATCCTCAGAAATACGAGTTGATCAGAGAGATGTTAGGTGTCTAGGTCAACTTGTGAGTTCATGGCCTCGCCCACCTCGACTTGGGACCACCCACAGGCAGAGCTGACACTATCTCGTTAGCTATGGAGGAGCTAACAGCTGTGTTTACTCTGTTTACAGCAGCTAGTTAACTTTAGCTATCTTGTGTGAGTAACTAAAGGTTTAAATTGGATCTCCGGTTGATTCTGTGTTTTACAGAGAACTTAAACATACACTAGGGAAGTACGGTTTGACAAGGCAGGAGAACTCGACAGAACATCAGTCAAAGTGGGCGCTGTTCATCAGAGGGTTTGTAAGAGTTAACTTTACCTAGCATTTAGAGTGCTATATTTTTATAACTAAGGCTGTATCTCTGAAAACATTTAGATTTTTTCCCATTTTCTCACAATTTGGCTATCCAATTTTCCCACCCCTTTGTGTGTCCCCATCACCAGTGGCGCCTGCAACTCTAAGAGGGTGTGGACGAGCACATGCCTCCTCTGATACATGTGATATCAGAGCACCATCTACCCACCCGGATGGAGAAAGGCCAATATTGCTTCCTCTGGGTGCCAGCAGCTGATGGCAGAGCTACATGACCGGGATTCAAACCTACTATTCATAGTGGCTGCGCATTAGACCGCTGGACCACTTAGAACTCATAACCAGACATTTTAACCCTTGTGTGGTGTTCATATTTTTGTTACTCGTTTACTTTGTTACTTGTATTTAATTCAGCAAAATTAAGCAATTTTACATTAAAATGCTTTACACATGCTTGCTTCACCTAAATTGGAAGAAATATAAACAGCTTACATGGTTAATATTTGCCCTTTACCTTTCTCATGTTACATTTCTTTCAAAAAGTGCTACTCTTTTTTTATTAGTTTTGTAATAAAATGTAAAAGAAAATGAATTTAACTCAAGATATGAGTAGAAAGTTTGTTTAGTTTCAAATTTACAAATGAAGCAATGTTTATTAGCCCTTGGCCAAACATACTGTATGTAATATAAATGTGTAGGGGGGGGGGGGTTACAGTGTGTGTTTATCGAAAATGTGTTTTGATATATGTTTATATATATATATTATATATATGATATATGTCACAAAAAATGAGCCAATGCCAATGAGTTTGAGTTAGAAAAAATATTTTTTAGTATCATTTGATGAAAAATGAAAACATCCAACACCACACAAGGGTTAAATAATTTTAAAAATGATGGAATGAGATCTGTCTATCTAAATGTTAGGCATGGTTATGTCAGTATTATGTAGTGTAGTTGGATTAACGATGAACAGTTTCCACTCTGCTGGTCTCTACAGCAGGTTCAGGGTTAATAGAGGCGAGCAGTGATGGTAACAGTGTGTTGGTGTTTGTGTCTCAGTGGTAAACTGCACCTTCACTTCTTGGAAGTGGGGCTGTGCTGCAGATCTTAATCTGAGGTGAGGTTTTCCTGCAGCTCACGCAGCGTACCTGCTGTTAAACCTGCGGTTAACACACCCACTCACAACTGCACTCGTTCAGCAAGCTGCAGTTTATTATTATTATTGCAGTATTAGACTCTTAACATCACACACTAAATGCACAGCGGATTTCATTCAAAAATATAACAAAAAATACACTAAAAAAGAGAGAAGCACAGCATTTCTACAGAGAATTTCATCTTAAACAAAATTTAAACAACTATTCAAAGATTTAGAATCACGTATAGTAACATTTTCATAGTCAAATTAATCATCTTTATGTGTACAACCCCAAATCAGAAAGAAACAAGTTTCTTACATTTACTTTTACTTTTATTTTTGTCTGCTCAGATTAATTTCATTTATTAAAGGACAAATCCATTGTGAAATATATATATATATATATATATATATATATATATATATATATATATATATATATATACACACATATATATATATATATATATATATATATATATATATATATATATATATATATATATATATATACACATATATATATATATATATATATATATATATATATATATATATATATATATATATATATATATATATACATATATATATATATATATATATATATATATATATATTTACATTTTTGAAAATATGTATAACCATGTTTATTATGCCTTATGAATGTATTGCATATAATGTGTTATAAGTATGATATAGAGCAGGAGTGTCCAAACTTTTTTTTATTGGGGGCCAGAAGGAGAAATATATTTGAAATCACGGGCCACAGACTCTGTAATAAGACAAATAATGAAATATACCAATTTAAATAATACATTTTCCTGATTATTTCATTTACACACCATTTTACTTGACTTACTATCTTTATCTTTGACAGTGTTGTGTAAACTAAGATTTTTCAAATTGATGTTTAATTTCATGATGTCTCTTAATATTAAACTCCTTAATTACGGCAACTTTTAGACTCTTTTGCCCTTTTTCTGCGGTAGAAATGCGCACTCTCTCCGCTTTTAGACTCTTTTGCCACGTTTTTCTGCGCTAGAAATGCGCACTCTCTCCGCTTTTAGACTCTTTAGCTCGTTTTTCTGTGCTAGAAATGTGCACTCTCTCCGCTTTTAGACTCTTTAGCTCGTTTTTCTGTGCTAGAAATGCGCACTCTCTCCGCTTTTAGACTCTTTAGCTCGTTTTTCTGTGCTAGAAATGTGCACTCTCTCCACTTTTAGACTCTTTTACTCTGTTTTTCTGCGCTAGAAATGCGCACTCTCTCCGCTTTTAGATTCTTTGGCCCGTTTCTGACACCTAGCGTTCAAACTTTAAATCTCACATTATAAAAACCTGCTTAACAGCGGGCCAACTTTCATTCTATTTCTAAAATACCTCGCAGGACGCTCCAAAAAAGGAAACGGGCCACAAACTTGGACACCCCTGATATAGAGTCTAATAGACATGACATTCATAGCATGTGTAACCAAGATTTACTTTTTTATTTTTATTAATTTTTTTCTGTAAAATTATTCGGCTTAGAAATTAAACCCTACTTTTCAAACATAAGGCATTCAGGATACTAAATTACTTTTAAATTATATATTTATTTTAAATGTTGTACATTTTCATTTATTATTTTGATTCTCTATTTCCTCGTAATCATATAAAATCCATAAAAAAATGTAAGCATAATTATTATTATTTTTTTTTAACAGTAAATCAGGATTTTTTTCTATAAAAACATGTTATTAGCGAGATTCCGAACTTTTGAACTGCAGTTTATCACTACTCTACTATCTACTATGCAAAGCCCTAAATATACATACATATATCCCTTAATCATACTGAAGACTAAAATGAATACCTTTTACTACTGGAAATATAAACTATGAAACAGATTATATAAACTTAGCTTAAAACAAGCAATATGCACACGAATAATGATACTGAAGGATGCAGCATGATATCAGAATCATATCATTTCTTAGGAGCAGATATTCGCTTAAATGATTATCATATTATTATTTTTTTTTTAGATTTGTCTGATATTTCAAACATTTGTATCACACAAAAAGTATGTTATTAAATGTGTCATTAAAAATATATTTGATTATGTTTTTATTTTCCACAACTAATGGTAATCCAGGTACAGTTTGAACCAATTTTTTGAATTGTTTATGTTTATGAATTGTAAATTGTTAATATTTGCATTGGCAATTACACTATATGGACAAAAGTATTGGGACACCTGCTCATTCATCTTTTTCTTTTTTTTTTCAAAAATTAAGGCTATCAAAAGAGAGTTGTCCAGCTTTTGTAGGAGTACAGGTGCATCTCAAAGAATTAACATAATTGAAAAGTTACTTAAAGTGATATTACAATGATATTCTGTTTTTTTTTTTATCTGATTGCGTTTAGCAAGAAGATTTTTGATGAGGAAGATTTTTGATGAGGTCAGGATACTGCACCCTCAACTCATCATCCTCAAGTCCACAACTAAAAGTGACAAAAGTAATAATTTTATTTCTTTTTTTTTTTTTCCATTTTCTTCCCAATTTACATGGCCAATTACCCAACCCACTCATTAGGACTCGTCCTATCACTAGTGATGCCCCAAAACCGGGAGGGTAAAGCCTAGAACATGCCTTCTCCGATACATGTGAAGTCAGACTCCGCCTCTTTTCAAACTGCTGCTGATTGCTGTAGCATTGCTGAGTAGCATCACAGCGCATTTGGAAGAAAAAGCAGCGACTCGGTTCTGATACATCAGCTCACAGATGCCTTGTGCTGATCGACATCACCCTTTGGAGTGATGGGAGGAAAGAGTGACATCTACTGTTCCCACCCAGAGAGAGAGCAATACCAATTGTGCTCTCTCAGGGCTCCGGCAGCTGATGGCAAGCTACATGAACAGGATTCGAACCAATGATCTCCTGATCATAGTGGCAGAACTTAGCGTGCTGGACCACACATTTGGACATACAGTGTTGGCCAATGCAAAATATTGAATATCTGTGTCACAATTCAACAATTCCCATATCTGTGCGTTCCTAAATTATACTAAACGTAAAAAAGCAAAAAAGCATGATTATTTTCTTCTAGTTATTAAAACTAAACTAACTGCAGATCAGCAATGTTGGATTAGACAAAATCCTGACAGAGATATATAGACATTTAAATTCTTTTTTTTTTTCGCTTCAGACAAGAAAGGCTTTAATGGTCATCATCACATTTACCGCAACCGCTTTAGCCAGCAGGATCCTGACGGCCGTCACAATCAGAGACATGGCGTTTGCCTTAGGGTCAACTGTAAGAAACACATCACACAGAGCGCTGAGATTAGATTACATTACAATATAAGCACTGTGTTCTACAGGCTAGTGTTAGTGCTTGACTAGCACTAGTTTTGCTTTATAATGTACTACGTTATTTATGATTAAATGATTTAGCTTTATTTATTTCGCTTAATCAATATGTTATTAAGAGTTAAAGGAGAACTCCGGTGTAAAATGGACTTTTGTTGTAGTAAAACATGATAAAAAGTTCTTACCTTTGATGAAGAGCTCACCTCCGTTCTCCCACAGCGTTCTGAGACCCAGAAATTTAAACAGTTTGTCCAAACACCCTTCAGACTGGGTGATACGGGGCATAATAATTTGCTCTGATAACTCACTTTTTTCACTGTTATCCAGCTCAAAATAGCTCCACACCTCTTTGCTAGAATCTGGAGCGCCCTGACATTTAAAACGAGGCATTAATAACTTAAAAAGGGCTCAAGAAACTTATTAAAAACACTGTTTACATCCTGTAACGTGAGCTTCAGCTCAGAGTACCACCATTACTCCTGGCATTGGCTGCTACGCTATGTTGTTTCTAGCTCGTGTTACAGGAAGTAAACAGTGGTTTTTGTGCACTTTTTAAGTTATTAATGCCTCGTTTTAAATGTCAAAGCTCTCCAGATTCTAGCAAGGAGGTGTGGAGCTACTTTGGCTGGATAACGGTGGAATAAATGATTTATCGGGGCAAATTATGCCTCATGTCACAGAGTCTGAAGGGTGTTTGGACAAACTGTTAAAATTGCTGAATCTCTGAACGCTGTGGGAGAACGGAGGTGTGCTATTCATCAAAGGTGAGAACTTTTTATCTTATTTTACTACAACAAAAGTCAATTTTACACCAGAGTTCTCCTTTAATATCATATCTGCTGATTCATTTCTGAACCAGTGGAAAACTCTGTAGGCTCCAAGACTGTTCTGTCTGCAAATAATTGTGTTTTGAAAACATGTAATGAGTGTTTTTTTTGAATACTGATGATAAATCTGAGTTACAGGGTGCTGGCTGTGCAACTTAACGACTAAAGATATAAAAGGCTTGTTTTTATCTTAAGGCAAGAGACGATGACCTCTGAGCTCTTCTCTTACACCTGATTGGTGGAACCAACTGTCTTTATCACTCTAAAAAACGGGTACGATATAAGTACTTTTTTGTACTCAAAGGTACACTCTTCATAATTGTACCCTCAAAGGTATAATATTAATCTTTACAGGGTCAGATGTGTTTCCCTCTGAAGCACAAAGTAATTCCAAACAGCAGAAAGTAGAGATTTGTACCATTTAACCAGCTATTTTTTATTTGAAAGTCAGACTATTGTGGATCATCAAGTTCTTGACACATATTCAGTTGATAATGATGTTTATAATCTTTATAATCTTTACTGATTTAAAAAAAAAAAACATGGGTACAAAAAAAAACTTTCACTGAAAGATACCCTGTTGTACCTCAATATAGGGTACAGTACCAGCGACAAGCTTTGTACTCTTTTTGTACAAATCTGTATTTATTTTTCTTACTGTGTACCATAGAATACCAAAAATCTGTTTTGCTTCAGAGGATTCTTTTAATAAACTGGTTAAGCTACTTTTGTACTGGGAATCATTTTCCTTTATGTAGTATCAAATCAGATACACAAAAATCTTTCAGTATAAATATTGATATATTTGAAACTGCAACCTTACTTACAAAAACGGCAATACTGACCATCAGCCTCTCCCAACTCTCTAAATCTTTTAATGATATAATATACTGTAGCTGTTGGGATGGTTAAAGTCTTTGCAATGGTATGTTGAGGAATGTTTTCTGAAATTGTTTTACAAATTTTTAAATGCAGTTTTTGGCAGATTGGTGAATCTCTAAACATCTTTGCTTCTAAAAGACTCCAACTCTCTAAAATGCTCTTTTTATACCAAGTTGTGTGAGTTAGTTGCAAATTGCTCCTATTGCAGCTGTTTTTATTAGTACTGTTTACTTTTCCAGAGTTGTTGTGCCCTTTCCCAAAATGTTCTTTCCCAAAATGTGTTGTGCTACCATCAATAGCAACTAATCAGGGTGTCACTTGCTTTTTCACATTTCCTTTAAGAGCCAGGTGCACTCTGACTTTGACAGATTGCTATTTCAATGGTGTAGCTACCTGGACATGTCCAATGCTTCTCAGAAGACGAAACTGACTGTCACACCTTAGCCCGTGTCTGTCTTGTGTTTCTCCCTCATTTGGTCTCTTGTGCTCCTGCCCTCTGTTTTCCTGTCATGTGTTTCCCAGCCATGTGCTACTGTTGTGTTTTTGGTCCTGTCTCTGCCCTAGCCCCACCCTGTCATCAGTTATTTGTAACCCCGCCCCCTCTTGATTGATCCTCAGGTGTTTCCATTTTCCTGTTCCCTCCTCGTGTATATAAGCCCCTTTGTTTCAAGTCTTTCTTGTCTAGTCTTTTGTTTGGTGTCTGTGGTCTTGTCCAGGTTTGTTGTGTCTCATGCTGCTTGTTGTTAGGTTCCTGTTTTCTAGTTAAGTCTTTTTTGAGTTTTGTTTTCCTTGTCTAGGTTTTCATAGTTTAGTTATCCTTGTAATATTTGTTTTGTGTTTCCCTACCAGTGTTTGTTTTCAGTATAACTTTTGTTTATCTTGTTTGTTTGTTAGTTTTAGTTTGTTTATTTTAAATAAAATATAGTCTGCACTTACATCCATCCCTCTCCTTTGTGACACTGACCTGTGCATTCTTGTTGTGAAGGTTCACAAAAAGCTAATTTACACAATAAGACAATGGGCTATATTTTTTGTAGATGTAGAATAATAATGCACCAATCTACACCAATGGGCAATGCAGGATGGTTTTTAAATTAGGTGTGTCTAAGACATTAATTAACCATTGTATTCTGTTTTTATTTACATTTATTTACATTTTATACAGTGTCCCAACTTTTTTGCAATTGAAATTGTACAAGATATAAAATTTTTATATCTTAATACCGTACCTGCTACACAAGAAGTCACCTGTGTGTGATTTAATTCCAAAAAAGAACGTGTTTTAATCATTTATGTGGAAAAGGTGAAGAAACTGTGTATATAAACAGTGTTTTAATAAACTACCTGCAGTTTTTTTAAAGCACTCAATGGCTCGTTTTAAATGTCAGGGTCCTTCAATTCTACTTCAGTTCTACCAATGAACTTTGGAGCTACTTTGAGCTTGTTGTTAATGGTGTAAAAATATAGATTTATTTGCATGGCCAATGCTATGCCCCTACCGCTAGCATTATAAGCCTGTTGGATGCATTGGATAAAAGCTCAGTATTTCAGAATTCTGGGGGTGAATGGAGGGGGGCTATTTGACAAATCCTAATTCTCCTTATCACGTTTCACTACAACCCAAGCACATCAAGCTAAATGGTTTTATTTTTTTTTATTTATGGGTTTATATGTACAGACACTGGTGGTAGATACTCACTGGTGGATGTGGTAACTCTGGTCTTATTAGTGGGGGTCTTGCAGTCAGGAATTACTTGATCTTTTTTCTTTTCCTCTGGAGAAGCTAAAGAAAAAATATTCAATTAATGCACAAAGAGCTTATCAACACCCTGCATTATCCATTTATTTTAATGCAGCTACATCCTGTAAATAAGGTCACATGATCACACATTCACACACTGTCCTGTAGTGGCACTCTCAGAATGTTCAGCATGTGTCACGGTTTAGAACATATATACAGTGGTGTGGAAAATATAAAAAGTTTGAATTTGTTTAAAATGATGATTTCATTTACTAGGCGAAAAAAATATATCCAATACAGTCTAGCCCTTTGTGAAAAAGTGTTTACTCCCCCATGATTTAACTGTGATTAATTACACTATTTGGAAAGCTGGCTTTAATTTCTTTAATCAGAACCAGGCCTGATTACTATCCGACCTGTAGAATCAAGAAATCATTAAATAGAAACTGTCTGACAACATGAAGCAGATAAACGACCTCAAAAAGCAACACATAATGCCCCAATCTGAACAAATTCAAAAACAGGTGAGAAAACAAAGTCACTGATCAGTCTGAAAAAGGTTACAAAGTAATTTCTTAGGCTTTGGGACTCCAGTGAACCACAATAAGTTATTATTATTCACAAATGGAAAAAACATTGAACACTGGTGAACTTTGGTAGGAGTGGCTGACCGACCAAAATTATTCCAAAAGGGCATGAACAACTCATCCAGGAGGTCACAAAAGAACCGCGAACAACATTTAAAGAACTGCAGCTCTCACTCGCCTCAGTTAACCCTTGTGTGGTGTTCATATTTTTGTTACTCATTTACTTTGTTACTTGTATTTAATTCAGCAAATTTAAGCAATTCTACATTAAAATGCTTTACACATGCTTGCTTCACCTAAATTGCAAGCAATATAAACAGCTTACATGGTTAATATTTGCCCTTTACCTTTCTTATGTTACATTTCTTTCAAAAAGTGCTACTCTTTTTTTATAGTTTTTTAATAAAATGTAAAAGAAAATTAATGTAACTCAAGATATGAGTAGAACATTTGTTTAGTTTCAAATTTACAAATGAAGCAAAGTTTATTAGCCCTTGGCCAAACATACTGTATATAATATTAATTGTTTGGGGGGGGTTTGGGGGTGTACAGTGTGTGTTTATCGAAAATGTGTTTTGATATATGTTTTTCACAAAAAATGAGCCAATGCCAATGAGTTTGAGTTAGAAAAAGACATTTTTAAGTATCATTTGATGAAAAATGAAAACGGGTCCCACAGACCCGAACACCACACAAGGGTTAAGGTCAGTGCTAATGATTCAATAATAAGAAAGAGTCTGGTCAAAAATTGTCTCCATGGGTGAGTTCCAAGTTTAAAAACTCTGCTGACCAAAAAGAACACAACGGTCCATCTTACATTTACCAACAAACATCTTGATAATCCCCAGGACTCTGGGTAAATATTCGTTGGACTGACGTGACAAAATTGTAAAGGCCATTTCATCTGGCGTAAAACTAACATTTTTCGAAAAAGAACATCATGCTGAATGTAAAACACGGTGGTGGTAGTGTGTGGTGGTCTGGAGCTGCTTTGCTGCTTCAGGGTCTGGACAACTTTCTGTAATAGATGGAACCAGGAATTCTGCTGTTTACCAGACAATCCTGAAGGAGAATATCCGGCACTCTGTTCATGACCTCAAGCTCAGGCGTACTTGTGTACTTGGGTTCTGCAGCAGGACAATGATCCAAAGCACACAAACACAAAGTCCACCTCTGAATGGCTTAAACAAAAAAATAATAATAAATGAAGGTTTTGGACTCGTCTAGTCAAAGTCTGATTCAGATGCTGTGGCATGATCTTAAACAGGCTGTTGAAGCTTAAAAATCCTCCAGTAAGGCAAAATAAAAACAATTCTGCGAAGAAGAATGGAACCAAATTCCTCCACAAAGATGGGAAAGAAATGTTGCCAGTTGTCGGTAAAGCTTGATTGGTTTGGATACTTTTTATTATTATGTAAAAAGTGTTTTTTTTTTATATATTTACTCAGGTAAACTTTGTTCGATACTAAAGTTTGTTTGATAATCAGAAAAATATCAGTATGACACAAAAACAAACCTGTAGAGGGGAAAAACCTTTTCAGGGCACTGTAGGTGTACTCTATTTAAAAAGAGGGGGTTTCTTACCTTTTCCATCACCCTTTGCCGTAGTTTCCACACCTTCCATCTCGCATTTTTCGATGCTCTGAGAGGAGGAGCCAGCATAGTAATATGTGCTGCGTTTGGAGAGTGCAGCCTTGCTGATATCACGTTTTTCACTGTTTCCACCTTCTAATGTCAGAGACATCTCCCCCTCTTTAGGGAAGAACCCTGCAGCCAGACACAACTTCTGCCCATTGTCAGTACCAGACAGGATCGACAACAGAGGTTTATTTGGGGTTGAATCAGCCTCTGGAGGAGAAAAACAAATCATGAATCTATATTTACTAATTTTATTTGTGTATTGTTTTTATTTGCCATATTAATAATCAGAATATTTAAAGAGTGCTAAAACGGCACAACTTTTTGTACTTATTATACTTTGATTGTGTTAAAATGAGGGATGTCAACGTTAAAGCGTTAACGAGTGCTGTTAATTTGGAATCAGTAACGTGTTACTATTTTTTTACGCAAGTTAATAAAGGCATCAAGTTTGACTCCTACTTCCACCGTAATCTGCCCCACCCCCGCCCAACGCACCAATCTGTTTTCTGGCTGAACAACTGAACATACAGTGTCCAGCAGTAACACTCTGGTTCAGACTTCCAGCTCAGAGTTTTCTCTCTCTCGCGCACACACACACACAAACCCGCACTCCTGCACTGCACTGCTCCTTATCTCTGATATTTTTTAAACATTCAAATTAAGTTTGAATTCAGAAATCCTCACCAACAATTTTACAGCCCAATTTATCATGCATTCTTTATTCCAGCGCCCTGCATTGATTTCATTTCCCCTCAAACATACATGTATGTATTAGTATTTTAACTGACACTACTAATATACATATAATTGCATTTTACATTTCTTACATTCATTTTTTTTATTTATATTTAAATATCCACTATAATAATTTACGTCTGAAGAAAAACAAATGCGATTAATCGCAGTTAATCACAGAATTTTGTTGTGATTAATCGGATTAATTTTTTTTAAATCGATTGACACCACTAATAAAAATCAAAAGTCTTACTTAAATTTTGCTAAGTGTACTTAACTGTACAAAAAATATTTTGAACTATTTTAAACATACTTAAGCAACATTTAAACATACTACTTCATGCATGTAACCCCGTATTTTACTATACTTACAGTACAATTATAATACATTTATTCATTGTAACACAACTGTATCACTATTATACACCAGGTATATTAGGAATGTACTAAGAACTGATGTTAAATATATGTGATCTATTTACATTACAAATATGCTTATTGTTCCTGTTTTTTGTAAGAAGCACACTTCTACACACTAGTATACTTTGTTGTTGTAAAATATACAGCATTATGTTACATATTCACTTGAGCTTGTAACATGCTGTACATAATGCTTCATTTCTAATTATGATATTCATCATCTCTGATACAGCCTGCTCTTATTTATCCTAAAACTAATCCAAATACTAATCCAAATATTATAGTTCTCTTTATTGTACTGTACTGTTTTCTCTAATTTGTGTCTCACTAAGGCTTTTGTATTAGAAGTATTTGTAATATATTTATCTATTCGTGCATAGGTCGATGCAAAATCGTCCCTCTTTTTTTCAGGTTATAAATAATAATAATAATAATAATAAAAAAAAAAAAAAAATATATATATATATATATATATATATATATATATATATATATATATATATATATATATATATATATATATATATATATATATATATAAATATATATATATATAAACGTATAGTCGCCGTGCAATAAAAAACATGAATCTCCAAAACAACAACTTTCCCCGAGAGAAATAAAACCTTAGTAATTTTCAGAGGAAATCAATGTATAAACAGTTTAATTCAGGTCATTTTGGTAAATTGCTATTGGTCTGTTTATCAAGAAATTTTAACAGAGTGTAGGGGAGTTTGTACGTTTAAATTATGTAGTAAAACAAAATAAAATGACAAAAAGACACATTGTAGAGTAAATTAAGTGAATATATTTGCATTCTCGGCATAACAACCACCTCATTGATTAGGTAAATATTCATCATTTCACATAATTGACCATTTGAGGCTAAATTAGTAGACTCCAAATTTAAAAAGTGGTGCGTAAACGTCATTATTTCCTTTTTTTCTCATTTAGTATAATATATAAATATATAATATACATTTTTTTTTCTAGCTTCTCACAATCAGAATAGAATAGAAAAATAGAATCAATTTTTTTAAATGTTTTCATTACCTACAAAGAAAAGATTACCTACATTTTTACAACTGCTAACAAAAATCTGATATCATTCAACCTATGGATTATACAGTCCAATTTTTATTACCAGATATAAAATGTAACTAATTGACATTATACTGACAGTTATTCCTAACACTACTGATCTTGAGAACTTTCTCTACAGTGAACCATTTCACTGAGTTCTCTTAACTTCTACAAATGTTTAAATTACGCTATAAGCTAAATGTAAAGGTTTTATACATCCCTGAATCTTTATATATGATAAACCTTTACCTGAACTTCTTCATGTTATGTTAGTATCAATGCAATGGTATCCACACTGCATAGTGACAGATTATAGCCTTTATTTTTAAACTAATTACATTAAGAATTTAAGAACACTAAATTAATAAATAAATTTAAATTTGGGCTATTATTGACATGGTCCAAAATAACTTTAATTTAACTTTAACTTTAATAATAACTTTTATAACTTTAATTTTTTACTTTTCCTATGTTGGAGATGGTTTTGGATGTTTTGTTACATGAGTGATATAATAAAAATCATAAACAATCATAACTGTATGATTTACATTTGAACTGTAGATATTTTTTGGAGGACTTTTAACTGTAATGTATTAAAACAGTACAAACTGCTACACTGTAAATTATCATTTAAAGTAAACTTTTATGCAATTTGCATTGGATATCAAACAGATATTTTAGAAAATTTGAGGCAATCAATTAGCACATTTCTTTTACTATTATTCCATTATACATTATACTATTATTATTTAACAGTTCATTAAAATTGAATTAAATGTCTGGACTGCTTTTAAAAAAAAACTTACACTTTTATTTAGTTAAAAAAACAGTGAGGATGTCTGATTTCTTTTTTTTTTTATTAAAGTCAAAAAGTTTCTTGACTCTCCTCTGAAGTTGCCATTTTTGGAGACAAACTAGTTTTGTGTTTCCAGTACGGTAAAAAAAATATAAAGTAAACAATTCTAAAGGAATTCTTTCTCTAAATTGAACTGTTTAATTTTTTGCAGGACTGTTTACTTTCATGTATTTAACAGCACAAATTCACCACACTACAAATAATAATGGAAAACTTTACTTAAACATTTGATGCACATTTACTGTGTAAAGCCCCCGATATTTAATGGAGAGTTTAGCAAAAATAATAAGGCAATAAGTTTTGTCAAACTTATAATTACTTTAGCTTAGAATCTTGTAAAAACTGGGAACCCAATCATTTATACTTGGAGTATTATTAATATATTATTTTTTTATGATCAGGTTGTTGTAAAGAAAGAAAATGTATCACAAAATTTATCAGAGTTTATAATCATCAGCCTTGTCAAACTTTTTAAGTTTAAAATAAAAAGGTTTCTTGATTTTCCTCTAACGTTGCCATTTTGGAGATACACTTGTTTTATTTTTCCAGGACAGTAAAAAACATACAGTAAAAAATTCTGAGAAATTCTGTCTCTAAATTGAAATGTTTAATAGTTTGGAGGACTGTTTACTTTCATGTATTTAACAGTACAAATTTGCTACTCTATAAATTATAATGGTAAACTTTACTTAACTTTACTTTTTTTGGGAAAACTGATATTAAATGGTGAGTTTAGCGAAAATAATAAGGCAATCAGCCTTATCAAACGTTTTAAGTAAATTAACTGTTTAAAGTTAACTTATAATGATTTTAACTTACAGAATCTTGTAAAAATGTGAACCCAGTCATTTATACTGGAAGTATTATAAATATCTTCATCTATTTATGCTTAGGTTATACAGAAATGTCACAGTTTATAATCTTCATCCTTGTCAAACCTTTAAAGTTTAACCAACTGTTTAAAGTTAACTTATACTTATTTTAACCCAGTCATTTATACTAGAAGTATTAATAATATGTTGTTTGTTTAGAAAAAAATATTATCACAAACTTTATCACAGTTTATAATCATCAGCCTTGTCAAGCTTTTTAAGGAAAACTTAAGTTAACTTAAGTTAACTTATTTAAAATTAAAATATTGTGTATTTTTCCCCCCAAAAAGATAATACTCATTCGATTTAAAACTTCAGAATCTCCATATCTTCAATAACTTTACTTAAGAATAAACAGTTCGCTTAAGTAAAAACAAATTTGCAATCTAAACTAAAAAACTAATGCACTTATTTATTTGGAATTTTATACATTTTTGAATTTTATAAATTCAAAACCAGTCTTGCAAATTAACAATGTGCATTTTTTCTTTTTTTCAGAAAAGGAAATGCAACCCCTAATTATACCATTATTATTCATAAATACAAACCTGCAACTCGACCTTCAGAATTTATATACAGTTTAACTCAAGAATGAATAATTTTCCTGCATTAAAATCATATTGTAGATACAAAAATAATAACTTTTTTTTTTTATTTATTTTTTTTTAGATTTCTTAGATTTATAGATCTGTAAAATAATACTGGTCATAACCTACAATAATCATATCTCCTCTGGCCATATCTTAGCTGCACTAGATGTATATACTTTTTTTTAATTATATTTTTAGTATTTTTATATTTCTTTCCTTAATCTTTTGTATATAGAGATTTATTCTTATTTGTTTATATATATATTTTCTGACCTGTTTCTCTGTCATTTCCTCTGTGCTGCTGTAACATTGCAAATTTACCCATTGTGGGATTAATAAAGGATTATCTTATCTTATTTTTTCTTATCTTAATTTATCTTGTAAAATGTATTTGTTTAAGAAAAGGCGAGGCAATTGAGTTGCCCAATTTTAGCAACTTTAGCAACTTTAGCAACTTTAGCAGCTCAATTGTTACAGTTTACAGTGCACTTAAATCTCTTGTTTATGCAGAATTTATACTTTTTTTTTGTTACTTTTGAATCCGAATCTATTCTTTCTCTATCAATTTAACATAACATTAAACTTCTAGCTAAATCCAGTAGTTGATGATTCAGTTGAGCTCAGTTCAGTTTTGAGTTGAGTTCAGCTGAGCTGAGAACGAACAACACAGAGATGTTTTAAGATGTTTTAAGCGCCCAATCTCAAGTTCAGTGATAAAAACAAACACATACACAACATTTAACATTTCTTTCAGTTGGAAATGAGATATTAAATGAAAAGAAAGACTTACTTGGATTAACTTGGAGAGAAATTGGTTTTCCAAAAGTCAGAGCATCAGTGGAAGCACTGCTTTAGTTACTCTTACAAATACTCTCTGACTCTAGATCACCTCAACCATGAGACCCATCAGGACTCACAACACTAATTATAATAGTATTTAATTAAAAAAAATAAAATTAAGAACCCTGAGTAAGGTTAACATCAAGAAAGGGGTTCTTTTTAAGCTTTTCAAGCTTTTTAAAATATACAAAAAGCCTAAAACTAAGACCTACAATACCTTCAAGTCTGGATTCAGCTTTAGCATCAGACCAGATGAAGCTTCTATAGTCTGCATGCATCAATCACTTTATATTTAGTAAGTTATGAATTCCAAAGAATTTTTAAGAAATTCACAATTTACACAAATTACATAATTTAATAAAATTAATTTTACTTACTTGGTGTGACGGTGAGTTTGATGGGTTTTCCAAAAGTAAGCTCAGCAGTCACATCAATCCACCTTCTAACAATATCCCTGGACAATGATTATGGTCATCATTTCCACAACAAGACAAATTTCACAAAAATTTGTATTAATTTTTGAAAGTCCAAAAAGAAAACTGTCCAAAAAAGGCAAAAAAAAAAAGCCAAAAAAGGCAAAAAAATAAAGTTTGTAGATAAATCCAGTCTGAGTTTCGTATATTCCAAGGGCAAGCTTGAAGATTTACCTACAAATAAATGATAAAAGATTATTAAAATAAAAAAGACTAAAAGTCACAAAATATG
Organism: Astyanax mexicanus; assembly: GCF_023375975.1. Taxonomy (NCBI): domain Eukaryota; kingdom Metazoa; phylum Chordata; class Actinopteri; order Characiformes; family Acestrorhamphidae; genus Astyanax; species Astyanax mexicanus. The sequence continues at coordinate 50,710,106 of NC_064415.1, forward strand.
GCAGGTTAATTTCTCAAATATTGTTGGAACTTTTTCCATCTCCAAACATTTGATTCTCCTTTAAATGAAGAAAAACTGTATTTAGAGTTTTTGTACGGCTGGTAACAGTAGTTGAAGCACCGTGGTACTCCCAGACACGGTGATTTACACCAGTACAAAAATCTCACGAAAGTTTGGTCAAGTTTTCCGATCATCCAGAATTCTTTGTTAAAAAATTCTCCTTTTTCACGCAGTTCCACAATTTAAAAATGTGGTAAAATCCATCAAACTGATAAATATTTCATCAAACTGTTAAAAAACAAAACAAAATCAGCATCGTAGTATTATATAAATGAATAATAATGATAAATATACAGTGCAGACTGAGGCAGCAGGTTTTTGTACGAGGCCTATAGGGAAATGAAGCACTGTGGTAGCCCAAGCCCACAGTGGCACAACCTTCAACAAAAACCCTCCCCCTGCAGACATCTGCCAGTGTGGCTGAGAGTATAGTATAGAAGTTTAGTATAGTGAGTATAGAAATGTTGTGTTCTTTTTTGTTCAAACTTCTATTTGTCTCATAGCTGTTTGCACATTCTGTCATTCTATGAGTTTATATATATAATTGTTTAATAATTTACTGACTGTATGAAAAGATACAGGGGTTGGACAATGAAACTCAAACACCTGGTTTTAGACCACAATAATTTATTGTTTCGACAGACAGTTCTGGTGGAAACAGGAGAGTTGAGGTGCACATTGAATTCTGCCGTGATTTGGGCAGCCGTGGTTTTATGTTTTTTGGATACAATCCGGGTTAGCACCCGAACATGCCTTTCAGACAGCTTCCTCTTACAGCGTCCACAGTTAATCCTGTTGGATGTGATTGGTCCTTCTTGGTGGTATGCTGACATTACCCTGGATACCGTGGCTCTTGATGCATCACAAAGACTTGCTGTCTTGGTCACAGATACTCCAGCAAGACGTGCACCAACAATTTGTCCTCTTTTGAACTCTGGTATGTCACCCATAATGTTGTGTGCATTGCAATATTTTGAGCAGAACTGTGCTCTTACCCTGCTAATTGAACCAACCTTCACACTCTGCTCTTACTGGTACAATAATGTGCAATTAATGAAGATTGGCCACCAGGCTGCTCCAATTTAGCCATGAAACCTCCCACACTAAAATGACAGGTGTCCAACCAATATAGATGACCCTAAGAAAATGACACAGCACCCAGTGTAAAAATGCACAGTATTTGTGTAAAATAGGGGCGCACCAAATTGTATAGTACACATTAGTTTTCTGAATTTAAAAACTAATAAATCCAGTTCTAGGTTCCTTTCGTAGTTTATGCAGTGATGTAAACACAGCGTCACTACTGTGAAGTTCAAGAAGGTAAAAAAAATTATTAATATATGGTGAAATATGAATTGAATCTCACACAGCTGCTCCTGCTTGGTGGTAAAGCTCTACTTTAAACTTTTACTCAGCACATTGAAACAAGTTCTGATTTAAAAAGCATCAAAACTGCCATGAAATATTTAAAAAATATAATAAGAAAAAATGTCTCCAGTCTGTTTGTCAATCATACCACCCTACACTATTACTGCTGTCTCACTCCCAAACATACAGGAAAATACCAGCATTTAAATGTCATTTTTTCTAAATTAAATACAAATATTATATTTTAATGATTCACAATTGATCACAGAATATTGTTGATTAATTAGGGTTGATTGACACCAGTAGTATATATTTTTTTGTATAATTGGTTTTGTTTGCAGTTTATTCAGAGACAAATTAAAGTATGTAAACCCTTTGGAATTCCATGGTTTTCTCCAATGACGAATATTGACAAATATAATGTACCTAAAATAATACAACAAAAAAAGTTCATGATCATTCATGCCTTCATTGAGAACTTAAAAAAATATATATTTCTAGTGGAAAAAAGTGTGTGGAAAAACTATGATCAGAGTCGAATGTTAGCATACCTGGAGTCTTGGTAGTTTGAAGGTGTGGACTAGAGCTACTTTTACTAATAAAAACAGTACAAAAAACAGTATAAACTGAATACCCATGTGTGAGCCATGCTGCGCCAAAAAGAGCTTTCAGAGGATCTAGGATCAACATTGTTGATTTCGAAGACCTGATCAGGGTACAGTGAGGCAAACTACTTACAAATGGAGACAATTGGCTACTCTACACCCAGTAAAAATGACCCAAAAAGCACAAAAGAGATTCTTCAATGAGGTAAACAAACAACCCTGAGTGACAGACAAAGACTTAAATACGGCATTGGAACAGGTTAATATCTTTTTTTTCATGACCCTGATTCTGTCCATAAAAAGGCTTGGAATGGCTTTCTCTTTGAATTTTTTGCCTCTTAATGTCTTTGAGAGCTTTAGTTTTAAAGTTGTGAAGAGGTAGAGTTGGTCTACAGTGAATATATAAGATAATCCATAAATATAATCCATATTACAGCAGGAACTAAGTAAATAAAAAAAATTCGTCAATCAATCTGAAAAATTTCAACAACTTTAAAAAAGTATTTTTCAGTGTCGCAACGAACATCAAAAACATTCTGATGAAACTGGCTCTCATCAGGACCACCCCAGGTAAGGAAGAGCAAGAGTTATATCTGTTGTGCAAGATAATTTTGTCAGAGTTACCAGCCTCAGAAACTGCTAAAACTTAACAGCACCCGAGATAAGAGCACATAAAAGCTTCACACTAACACTTTCATTTTTTTATAATTTTATTTCTCATTTTTATTCCCTTTTCTCCCAATTTACACGGCCAATTACCCAACCCACTCATCATGATGCACCAACACCAGGAGGATGAAGACTTGAACACGCCTCCTCCGATACATGTGAAGTCAGACTCCACCTCTTTTGAGCTGCTGCTGATGTAGCATTGCCGAGTAGCATCACAGCGCTAATGCTCGGAGGAAAGCGATTCAGTTCCTATACATCAGCTCACAGATGTAGCCTTGTGCTGATCGACATCACCCTTTAGTGATGAGTGATGAGGGGAGAGAGCACCATCTACCCAAGACCAATTTTGCTCCCTCAGGGCTCCAGTAGCCGTTTGAAAGCTACATGAACAGGATTCGAACCGGCGATCTCCTTATCATAGTAGCAGCGCCTTAGTCCGCGGAACCATTTGGAACCTGTTTAACAATTTTTACTACAAAGTTACTACATAATTTCCTATGTGTTCCTTCATAGTCTAGATGACATCAGTATTCATTTATAATGTAATTCATTTACAAATATGAATACAAAAAATTGAATTGAACATTGAAAAGCGTCTGAAGACAGTTATTATAGTTTTTGTTGGGGTCTTAAGAGGGACTAGATCACTGTGGCCCCCGTAAGTATACACAACAAAAAAGACTGAAACAAAAACCGTTCAAAAGAATTCATGTGAATGAGAAAGATAAGGCAGCTGTTGTGTTTCCTCACAGGAAGTGGGTGATACCACCACCTGCTGCACCTGCTGCAGTAAATCCTCTCATAACACTGGTAATCCAGTGTTTAATCTCAGAGAAAACCTTTAATTTACAAACAGATACACATAATAATGACTTTAGAGTTCCTGAGCCACAGTTGCAATCCCTGATCATGCTGCTTTCCATCAGCAGCCAGAGTCCGAGAGAGAGCACACTTGTCTAAGAACTCTCTCTTGGTGGGTAGATGGCAACTCTTCCCTCATGATCCTAGTGTGATGTTCGTCAGCACAGGTGTCTGTTAGCTTAATTATCAAAGCTAGGGATTCTACGCTTTACCCAGTTGGTGGCTGATTCACATTTATTGGAGGAGGCATGTTCTTAACTTTACCCACCTATTGTTGGGGGCATTAGCAATGATCAGGGTGTCGCCTAGCCTGGGCTTCCGGGGCTTTAGCCCCGAATAATTATCCAGTAGCCCCGAACTGTTTCACTCAGCTCAGCTGTAGTATATATTATGTTCAACTTGCCCTGATGTGAAGGATCAGGCAATAACTATTTCATTTCATTTTTAAATTGTTTTTATTAATTTAGGATTGCAGGACTTCATTTAGTCAACTAGTTAGTTAGAAGCTGGATGTTGTGGAATTTGTTTCAGTGTGTCATAAAGGTAAAAAAAAATTAGAAACAAGTAAATTGTTTATATTATTACATTGTTACATGAAATCTGTTTTTGATGTACTGTTTTACATCATTTAATAAGAAATGGATTTACTGATTCATATATCTGGCCCATGTCCTTTAGTAAAAGCTCATGATACTATTTTTAGGTCAGCAGCAGTTATTTAGCAGAATTTGTTCACCTTTTATTACATTTTAAATGAGTTTGTTAAATTTTATATATTATATATATATATATATATATATATATATATATATATATATATATATATGTGTGTATGTGTGCTGAGCTGAGCCCCGGATCTTTACATACCCAGGCAATGCCCCTGGTAGTGATGGGGCAGTGCTAATGAGCGGCTTTGGCAATTGACCTTCCAAATTTGGAGAAAATGGGATAAAATTCTAAATAAAATGTATTGCCAAAAAGTATCTGCTTGCCTTCCTTTTAAGGACTGCGTTTTAAAGAGCAATGATCTGATAGTTTGGAAGATGTTTGCTTTTTCAGCAGTTTATACTGCCCGAGAAAACTTCGTAAAGGGGCTCCAAGTGGTCCAGTGGTCTAAAGAGCTGCCACTATGATCGGGAGATTGCTGGTTTGAATCCTGATCATGTAGCTTGCCATCAGCTGCCAGAGCCCTGAGAGAGCACAATTGGCCTTGCTCTCTCTGGGTGGGTACATGGTGCTCTTTCCCCTCATCACTCCTATAGGGTGGTAAGTTTTTATCCCCCTTACATTATTTTTATGCTATAAGTAGTTTTGAAACCAGTACTTTTACACTTTTACTTAAAGAGTAAAAAGCTTGAGTTGACACTTCAACTTCTACAGAAGTATTTTAAACCCTAGTATCTAGATTTTCACCAACAGAGGAATAAAAGTCATTCCTTTTGACACTTTATTGTTCATGAGTATACACTGTGTTCCAAATTATTAAGCAAATTCTGTTTTTTCCTGATTTTCCTAAATGATCAATGCAAATGACAGTCAGTATAATAAAAGTCATCACCTGTTATTGAACAAACCTCCCGCTGATAAAGTCATTTGTTGAATTTGCAGCATTAGGAGGATTTCACATTCACTGAAATCTAAAGCTATTTCAATCAAAAACATCTTAACAGGCCAAGTTACATGTTAACATAGGAACCCTTCTTTGATACCACCTTCACAATTCTTGCATTCATTAAACTTGCAATTTTTTGGAGAGTTTCTGCTTGAATTTCTGAGCAGCCTCCCAGAGCCGCAGTTGCTTGATGATACTCCAAAGCTTCTCTATAATAGGCTTGAGGTCAGAGGAAGATGGAGCCACACCATGAGTTTCTCTCCTTTATGCCCATAGCAGCCAATGACACAGAGGTATTGTTTGCAGCATGAGATGTGTGTTGTCATGCAGGAAGATGATTTTGCTCCGGAAGTCACAGTTCTTCTTTTTGTACCATGGAAGACAGTGATCAGTCGGAAACTCTATATACTTTGCTAAGGTCATTTTTATACCTTTAGGGACCCTAAAGGGGCTGCCAGCCCTCTCCCCATGATTCCGGCCCAAAACATGACTCCGCCCCCTCCTTGCTGACATCGCAGCCTTGTTGGAACATCATGGTGGGCATCCACCAATCATCGACTACTCCATCCATCTGGACCATCCAGGGCTGCACGACACTCATCATGTCAGGTGCACTGTATGTCTGGGTCCACTGCAACCATTTCTGCTTGTGAGCTCTGGTTAGGGTTGGCCAGGGCTGGACTGGTAATCTGGCCGACAGTCCTCAGGGGCCGATGCTGTTGGGCGGCCCATTGGCCCATCTTCAAAATAGACAGTGGACTGAACCATTTAGGATATAGAAAGAAAGTGGCCACACCCTTTTTCTGCGTGGTTTAGCTCTGAGCACATGGGCAACTGTCGCTTTCTGTCTCTCTCTCTCCCTCGCTTAATCGTGTGTGGCGTGCTCTCTCTCTTTGACTGTCTCTCTCTCTCTCTCTCTCTGATGTAAGTGATTGACACCACTAATATAATTTAATTTTATCAATCTAAAGCTGATATTTCTTAAAAAACTCAAAACACTAAAATGCATCCAGTAATAAGGAAAAAAATATTTGTAGTTATTGTAGTTGAAGTAATGCTGTTTGTTTTTTAATAAACAATGAGTATAAAAAGAGCTCGAGCCCCGTTACAACATTCCATCCCAAAAAACAAAACATGATTATAATAAAGTTCAATTTTTATTATGAATAATGGTAATGGTGATGCTATACAGAATGCCCCGTTTGTAGACTGATACAAATACATGTTATAGCTGTTTAAAGGAGAAAGGACATTTAACCTGAAAAAATAGAATTGAACTGTTGTATCAGAGAAATTTAAAAAATACATATTAGAGACGATTTCAATAAAAAGTATAAAACATCAATTGAACTACACAGAGCAGACAAAAATGGTGGACTTAATAATTGATAATAAACTTCTTATATTTAATATGCTGATGATACATTATGATTCTCTGTAACCCCACATACATAAATTACAAGTTGTTTGTGCTCTGCTCATCATGAGGGGTCCTGCGGTCTAAAGAGCCGCCACTATTATCGGGAGATCGCTGGTTTGAATCCTGGTCATGTAGCTTGCCATCAGCTGCCAGAGCCCTGAGAGAGCACAATTGGCCTTGCTCTCTCTGGGTGGGTACATGGTGCTCTTTCCCCCCATCACTCCTATAGTATAGTGCACTATAGTTTTTTTCCCCTTACATTATTTTTATGCTATAAGTAGTTTTGAAAGCAGTACTTTTACTCTTTTATGATTGAGGTTTGCGAGACTCCAGAAGCACCAGCAGCTTCACATACGTGTTTGCTGGATTATAATGGCATTTAAGCAGCTGCTCTCTTAATCTGATGAATTTGCCTGGCAGAAACCTTCCTCATTTTACCTTTATCTGCATCTTGACCTCCATCTGTGCTCTGAATCAGCCACAAATCTCTTCACAGTACGATGATCACGCTTAAGTTTTCGTGAATTATCTAATGTTTTCATATCTTGTCCAAGGCATTGCACTATTTGATGCTTGTCGGCAGCAGACAGATTTTTCCCATATTTTCCATGTTGCTTGAAACCTGTGGCCTGTGAACCGTCTTTCTTAAGTAGCTTTTCTTTAATTGGGCTCAACTGGAAACTAATTGTCACAGGTGTCTGAGATTGATTTCAGTGATCCAAAGAGCCCTGAGACACAATAACAATAACTTAGAACGTGTTGTATAAATGGATACAAAAGTATTAAAGTCCAAGTACATACATTTTCAAATATACAATACCTAACTCAAATCAAGGATTAAATCAGACTTATTCTGGACAGTTGAGTGATTTGAGTTTTTGTACGGGGCACATATTAAACTGAATCACTGTGACGTATCCACAATGAAATACAGTCATGCAAAAACTGTTCAAAGGAGTTCACATGAGTGCAAAAGAGGATAAGCCAACTGATGTCTGCGGTAGAAGATCTCAACCACTCTGGTTTCCTCTAAACAAAAAAAACAAAAAAAAAAATCCTCAGAAACAGAAACAAAGCAAAAAAAAAAAAAAAAAGTACAGTATGAATACATTCAGTGACATAATGCTGGTTTTGCTTTGGATCAATGGATTTTATGACTCTGGAAAACAAAGTAACATAAAAATAACTTAAAAATAAAAATATATTTTTTAAGGTCAACTTAAAACAATTAATTCTGGGAAACTGTCATATTTAATTACTTTATTGTGTGGATCTCCCTTTTTTAACATTTCAGTTCAGTTGAACACAAGGGGGAGCTGGATACATACAAATCAGCTTTGTGAGAATCTACAGCTAAATTTCACATAATGTGAATTCCAATGTAGATATTTTGTCTCTAAACCTGAAAAAAAAAGTTCTTGTGAAATGTACGAATAAATTGTTTAAAATGTCAGAAATTTTGTTAAACTGTTTATTGAGCAGACTGTCTTAATAGTACTACAATCACAAAGTTTGAATAGCCTATCACAAATCAGTTGTGTAGATGGAGCATTTAGCCAATGTCTTGTTTAGTGCAACATGACTGAAATACATAGCTTTAATATATATTTCTCAGTATATATCGACTTTGGAAACAAATTAGAGACCACTTCAAAATGACCAGTTTTTTCTGATTTTACTATTTATAGGCATATATAGGTAGATTCTGCTGGTAGCCAGTTTAAAACAGTCTAAGCTGGACTTTGATGGTTTAAGTGATTTAAAAACCTGAGTTAAACCTACAGGTGCATCTCAAAAAATGAGAACACCATTGAAGGGTTACTTTATTTCATTAATTCAATTGAAAATGAAACTCATGTATTATACATATATGTATTACAAACAGAGTGATCTATTTCAAGCGTTTATTTCTTTCATTGTTGATGATTATGGTTTACAGCCAATGAAAACCAAAAGGATCAGTTTCTCAGAAAATTAGAATATTATATAAGACCAATTGGTACTTTTGGCAGTGTAGGTAGTGTGCCAAGTCCTGCTGGAAAATGAAATCTGCATCTCCATAAAAGTTGTCAGCAGAGGGAAGTATGAAGTGCTGTAAGTATGATTGATTGATTGGTGGAAATTTCACACTAGACCTCGAGCAGTTTGGACTGTGTGTCTCTCCACTCTTCCTCCAGACTCTGCTCCCTTGATTTTCAAATGAAATGTAAAATTTATTGATGATCAGTGATGGTTTGGAGAGACATGTCATCTGCTGGTGTTGATCCACTGTGTTTTATTATCAAGTATTTCATGCTTCCCTCTGCTGACAACTTTTATAGAGATGCAGTTTTAATTTTCCAGCAGGGCTTGGCACACTGCCCACACTGGCAAAAGTACCAAGTGGTCTTATATAATATTGTAATTGTCTAAGACACTGATTTTTGGGTTTTCATTGGCTGTAAGTCAAAATCATCAACAATAAAAGAAATAAATGTTTTAAATAGATCTGTGTGTGTGCAATACATTTATATAATATATGAGTTTCACATTTTGAACTGAATTACTGAAATAAAGTAACTTTTCAATGATATTTAAATTCACATTTTTTTTTAGATGCACCTGTACTCTATACTGGAAAGACAGCTGGTTAACCAGATATCAGTCAGTAGGGCAGAGTAGCACCACTGAGTTTTCAAATGTATTAGATTGTATTCGATATTGGTTCATTTAGCATTTAGGGACATTTTAGTTACAATTACAGCTTTTCGTTTAAATAGAAAATGAGATTTTCAGAGAACTAAAGATTTAATTTTATCTATATTTTTTTTTCTATCACAAATCAGTTTAGTTGTGTAAATATATATATATGTGTGTGTATGAGCAAGTGTAAAAGACGTCAACATAAATAAAATGTTATCAATAAGTGATGTTTAAATATATGTTAAATGAAACCACTATTGCGTCAATGAGCTCTGTAAACTTTATCACGTGATTAATTCACGTTACAAATGAAACGTGATTCACACCTGTGTAGGCCAGCATTAGGGATATTAATATGATGTGGATGACCACAGAGCACAAACTGCTCATCACAATAACATGCATTACATTAGGAACAGAAAGGACACAGAACAACTGAGGAGGACATGGTTTACTTTATTAAAGGCATAGCTGATTTCAGAGTTTCTGAATGTCCACTGACAGACAAGAACACAATAAATCAAGCCCATTACAGGAGGAGACATCTTCACCTGACCTAACTTGCAGAATCCTCTAAAAGACTTGACTGGATGCCTCCTCCACCCTAAATACACAAGGCAAGAAGCTGTATTTTTCATGCAGGGTTTCCAAAGGGAGTCTCATACAGTGAGTATGGGCACGTTCGCTCGGTGGCAGATCTCGCTGTGCTGTGGCTGTATAAAGCTGGCCGTTTCTTTAACTCTTTGTATTGGAATGTTATTACTGCCCAAAACAGGGGTGCAGAGGCTGTCTCAACATCTGTAATATACATCACTAGAGCTTTACAGAGATGTTTCGGTGGGAGGGTCCCAAAAATTGTTGGGGGGGAGACAGGGAAAAGGGGGAGGGGGGATACAATAGTCCACATTTTAAAATGCAGTGCTCAGCAAGGCTTCTACAGAACCATCAAGTCAAGATTGCATACAAACCTCATCTGGACAACTGCAAAAATGACAAGTTTCCACAGCAAGCAAACCAGAACACTGTTGAATTTCATTTTTTTCCCAAGTTTAAGTGAGAGTTTAAGGGACAAAAAGGGACTGGGGGAGTGGGGCGCACCATAAACCTCCGCACACAGCTTCCCTTCTCCTTACAGTGTTTAGTTATTTTTACATTTTTCTCATTTATATAAAGATCCATAAACTCGTCCATTAAAGTTTAGCTTGTTTCATTATGCCTCTGTTTCTTTTTTTTTTCTTTTTAAATACACTTTTAAATGCAACAAGAAGCACAATCACACAGCAAAGAGACATTATTTGAAGTTGTCGTCAATAAAATGTTCTCTACATGAAAAATAAAAACGCGCCTGTCCCTCGTCCGAGAAGCAGACGCTCCCATACATAACCTTCCCTCCAAAAATACCTTTGCAGTATAACCATGAGGGGGAAAAATAGAACCACTGAGCACATTCATCATAGACGACTTGAAGCTTATCCAACCAAAGCCTGAAACTTTCGCTGCTGACTGCTTTTGATGCACAAAAGCGAGAACCGGCAGAAACTCGTGCTCTACACTTCCACACACACACAAAAAAACCCTTTACTAAATAATTTCACTGGATTAACTCAATCACGAAGTTTGATTTTGAATGATTTTGAAAAAAAGACTTCAATAAAAATTAAAAAAAGAAAAAATATTTGCCTTATTTGACCAGACAGGAAAAAAAAAAATAATAATAATCAGGAATGATCAGCAGTACAATTATTCATTATGCCACACAATCGGATTCCAAATGGCTAGGCCAGAGCCTCGTCCAGAGTCAGAGCTACAAAAAAACAGAGCTGCTCTCGTTCAGACAGTTTCACTGGGCTAAATACAGTGGTAGCTATATCTAAGAACAGCGCAAGAAGCCTTTAGACTTTTGATGTTGTTTTCAGTCATTGCGGATGGATGAAGATACAACAGGTCACTATTTGACCTTATTTATCCAGACCAGAGTGAGTACGGTGTTGGTGTGGGTGGTGATGGGTATTTAGTTAGTATAGTTAGTGGTGTTAGTTAAGTGTTCTCATCCTTTAATCTCGGTTCTGGTGAACAAACAGTCCAGTGGCTGCGAGCTCACCTGCCCACAAAAGTGACGTATCACAACACATCGCAACATATCGTAACACCCCTCTGCTCTTGTGCCCACCCCTCCGTATTGCTGAACCAGCAGCAGCGTTGATGCTGGACCCGTTTTGCTAATTTCCATCTCAACGACAGTGCCAAACATGATGGTGTTCATTCTTTTTAAAAGAAAAAAAAAAAAAAAAAAAAAACAAGATATAGTAGAAGAGAAGAGAAGAACGACAGATAGTGAGGGCAGGGTGCGGGAAAGGGAGAGAGGGGGAGAACAACAAACACTGACCAGGCACAAAGAGAGTTAGTAAAGCCGCTTAAAACTATAAAGGCAAGAACATGAACGAAAGGAACGCCAGGTTATGCCAGTAAGCTAAAAGAGTTGCTGTATGAAAGAAACAAAGAGAAGCTAGAAGGGGTGAGGAGAAATAGAATATATATATTTATGTATATATATATATATATATATAAAGATTTTTTTCCCCCCTTTTAGCGGTAAACTATTGAACATATTAATCCAATAATATCTCGAAGCTAAAACTGCTACATAACAAGTCACAAAATACAGTATTGTTAATAAATGCAATCTCTATTGCAGCTAATGATACTACACTCTAGAACTAGAAGTCTAAGCCCTACCTTCGTTTGACTTTTTGTTATTTTACGCTATAATGTCACGTTACGATTCGTAGCAGGTTCAACCTTTTTTCGCACACAGGAAGATGTGCCTGACCCCGCCCACCTCTTAAGGACAAAAACAAACAACAAACGAAGGAAAAAGAAAACCTTCCGAAAAATTTGCAGACAAAACCATAATCCATGCCTGCGTCAAACTACATCCTATGATCTGTGCACTTTCTATATAGAGGCACAGGATCTTACACAAACTGCGGTAAATACAGCCAACAGTTTCATCCCACATCACTTTTAACCCACTTCTCCTCCACCTTCGGTACACAAAGCCAGCCTTCCGCTGAGAAGAGAGAAAAAAATTAAAATACATCCAGACTTCAAGGGGAGGGAACAAAGCAAGTCCTGTTGCCACTGTTGTTTACCCGTCCATAAACCATAAGCCTTCTTCTATCACTCACTCACTCATTCATTCACACAATCACACACACACACGCTGTGACACCCACACCCTCTTCTTATCCCGTGTGCTGTGCACTGGTCACCCAGAGCAGGTAAAAGCAGGTGTTTTTGTTGTTTGTGTGTTTTATCTTCTTCTTCTTCTTTTTTTTGTTCCTTAGTTTGGGGGTCCAGTCCAGAGTCTAGAGAGTCAAAGAGCTCAGTTGAGAGAGGAGAAGAAGTACCTTTGACCGCCCCCTAGAGGAAGCAGGGCAGCGATCAGAAAGGAAATCTCCTCAGAGTCGGCCCTCTGAGTCAGTGTTTCTGCAGCGGCTACGTGCTGAGCAGCGCGGTGGGTCAGGTGCTCTTACGCCCCTCCTTGCACAGAGGCAGAGAGAGAGCTAGATAGATAGAGACAGAGAGAGCAAGAGAGAGAGAGAGAGAGAGACAGACAGATAGTGAGGAGAGGGCTGCACCTCCCTCGTCGGTTTCAGGCGAGCGGTTGGTTTGGAGCCCGTCGGTCCGCTTTGGCTGCCGTCTCCAGCCTCCACACGCAGGTAACGCCGGAAAAAAACATTTCCGATTGGAGCTTGTGGTTCTGCACCTCCTCTTCTTCAGTATGGATTTCACACAAGTGCTTGCGCCCGCAGGCGCCTCCTTCAGTGCGGCGGGTTCATGGTGCCGTGGCCGCGCTGCTGCTTCTGCTTCTGCTGCATGAGGAGCTGCTCCAGCGCAGATGGGCCAGGCTGCATCATCGAGCTCGACCAGATGGACTGCAGAAACACGACATGGGACACGGAGTCAGTGTTTACTCAAGTCTAATAGTACTAAATCTTCTACAAACCCAATCACAATAATATTTTATCAAGAAAGAGATTTCTGGGACACAACAGCACTTTTTGGACACACCTTCTCATTTAATGTTTTTTTTTATTTATTATTTTTGTTCCCCTACATTATAAATAAATATTGTTCCAGTCATCCAGACTACAAAGGAACACTTAAAGAATCATGTAGTAACTTAAAAGTGTTAAACAAAAAAAATATTTAAGTGTTTAGGCATTTAGGTTCTCTTATCTGAGGTGCTGTTAACTTTTTTTAAGGTTTCTGAGGCTGGTAACTGGTGATAAACTTGTTCTGTAAAAATGAGGTTGCTCTTCCTTTCCTGGGGCAGTCCTGACAAGAGCCTTATAAGTTTCATCATTGTAATATTTTTGATGGTCTCTGAAGTGACTGCACTTGAGGATTCATTCAAAGTGCTTGAAATTCTTTTTCTATTTCTAATTTGACTAAACTTTATTTCTTAAAGTAACTTTTAAAGGTGGGGAGGGGTGATCATAGGCACTATGACCACTCTGTGGCTTTGCAGCCCCTTACACTTTAGAGGGAGCTGCAGTGGGGAACTGTGAGGTGTATCCATCAATAACCATTAATATACATGTTCTTATTCTGTGTAAAAAGATACATTAATTGTCAAAGGCCTAATTTGGCAGTTATCAAATTAGTGTAGGTTTTTAAGCTTGCTTACATCTGCCCTGCATTCTAGAGGTCATCTAAAAGAACTGGTCATTTACAATTCACATAATTTTTTCATTACCATATTTTTTCGCACTGTATTATAAGTCACACTATCAATAAATGTCTATTTTCTGATCTATTTTCATACATAAGGCACACTGTATTATACGATGCATTATGCAACTCTAGTAAGCGTGGTTAGCAGGTAATGCTAATGCTGCTTCAGCAGCAGGCTACAGGCTGATAATACTCCCCTCTGGACGTCGAAAGAGCAAGTGCTCAGCGCGGTTAGCAGCTAATGTTAATACTGCTGGAAAATTAAACGGAAACTCCTGTATAACGTTGCACTTTAGCAGAGTAGCTTTACTTCTCCTTCAATACCTGACTGGTCAAATTCATTGATAAGGCGCACCGGATTATAAGACGCTCTGTCGATTTTTTGAAAAATCAAAAGAAGGATTTTAAGTGCCTTATAGTGAAAAATACGGTAATTTATAATTTTTGTATAATTAAAATTTGTAATTTTTATTTTATATTATAATTTATAATATTAGTGTATATATATATTTTCTGTAATAAAAGTGTTACCTTAAAGCTGTCGAGGAGGACTGTGGAGGAGTCCTCCATGGGCATGTCTTGGGGAGCCCAGCTACTGTTGGGGGCACCCTGATGCCAGCTGTTCTGCTCCGAGGCAGAGGAGGTGGGGGCAGTGGGCAGGTAGTCCAGTCCAAAGCCACTCACACCTAGAAACAAAGAAACCAGAACTGAAGTCCATGATGACAAACATGGTCTAGTGTTTGTTTGCATAAACAAAGTGAGTAGGTTGGAGGTTTAAATGGGGTGCTGGAGATCTAAAGCATAGTTTACCAGTCTTCTCAGCCTTCCAGCGATCAGCTGCTCTGCGGTCACGGCTGTCCGGTGTGCCGATGGGGCCGAAGTTGGAGAAGGGCAGGGCGCCGTGGCTGTGGGTGGGAGGTGATGAAGGCAGGCTGCTGGGGTTGGATGAGTGAGGTGATTGGCTGGCTGGGGTTGAGTGGTCTGTCATGATAAGTTACATAAATTAGTTTTTATAAAATCATAGAAAACATCAAGCTTGATCAGATCAGACTGCAAAAACATGACACAGGAACACAGAGACAATGCTTACTCAAGTTAAACAGATTTTACTATTATTTTATTTTTATTCTATTTTATTTAATAATTATATATTTTAACAATTGCTCTTTAAGGTGTTACTGGACCGTGAGAATACAGTTTCACTCCACCTCATGTACTACACGACATGATTGACAGTAAAGTCTCATTGAATCTGTGTAATATTTAATCAAAAAAGCACTATTTTATGTATTTTTTATACATATTTTTATGTTTGTTTTGTCCAGGCTGAACCATGTCAAAAAATGTAAATTATTCTCTGGCTATGGTCACAATGCACCAGTGAATCCTTTCAGTCTTTATTTGTTATATTTTGACATTTTCTTTTTAAAATGTTCCTTATCAACATTTGTGTATGTGTTTTTTTATACTCTACTGGGAGTGGATAACCTGCACTACAGTTCACTAGAAGTAAACTCCAGACCACTGATTTCAGGATTACCAGATTGATTCATCCATGCTCCAGACCGCTCTAATGCTTGAAAGCAAATTTCATTCTTGACTAAACATGCCTAAATTGAAGCATAAAAGCTCCCGGGAACAGAAACAAAAGAACCTTTATGAAGGTTTCCCAAAGGAAATTATGACTGGAAAAAGTATGGCATACCTGAGCTGGCAGGGAGGGAGGGGGACCATGGAGTTCCTTCAAACAGGGAATACAGGGAGGGCTCCTGGTGTATCATGGGCACATCAGGCTTCGGTGTGGGCGCCATGTTTTTGCCATAGGCCTCACTGAAGATGCTGTTGTTTTGATAAGAGCTCTCCTAAAAAGGTAGGAAAACATACATTTATGACAAGTAGGAACACATCAGGATAAGGGAATAATGTTTCAGTCATTTGGTGAAGAATGTTAAATGCAGCAGGAACTGCCAATCTGCTCAATTTTACTAGTCACAGCCTTAATACATGTATAGGCATGGGTATTATGTAAAAAAATTTGATACCGTTATAATAATCTGAATTCGATTCAAACATTCGATTCCAAGTTTTTCCTACAAGTTTTATTGTGCTGCGCTTTGGATTTGTGGTCAATTTATGTTATGATACTTTTTTTTTTAATTTGTAAAATTTTGTTACACTATTATTATTTTATACAAAGTCAGATTCTTGCTAAATTATTGTTTTAAAAAAAAAAGTTTTTTATTACTGAATGTGTGAAATTTTATTTATACTAAGAGACTTTCTCACATCACTAAGAATACTGCTATGCAAAATTACCCTGAAATTATAACTGGATTGTTATTAATTTATTAATAGAAATACTGTTTAATTGTGATTTTTTTTTAAAATGGGATAATCAAGATTGTACATCACATAGATGCTACCAGAGGGAATCTCAGCAGATATAAATGTGCTTCTGTCTGAAACCTGTAAACAAGTCCTATGTGGCAGTGATTTTAATATTTTAAACTTTTTCTAAACTGAAATATAAAGAGGTTATATTTACACTGTGTTTAATATAAAAGCAGCATGTAAGGTTGAAGGAGGCTGCTTACTATTCTAAAAAACAACACAAAAAAAAAAACAAAAAACAAACAAGAACTAAAAATCTAAACTGGAATCAAGAATTATACATTATTTCATGGCCATATCACCCACCACTACATAACACGATAAATAGGTTAAACATTTTTTTAGCTTAATTCAAGCAGGTTTTTCAGCATGAAAAAAATAATCAATTATAAACTACTTTACCTTACACTGAGGACCAGCTAAATAAACCTGATTCAAGAGCATGTGAAATCAGAACTGCCACTCTGCAGAAATCAACACTTTCTGACGCATTTTTTTTAGATAATGCTGCCACCTAGAGGTACATGTCTGCAGCTACATTTGTTTGAGTGAATGATTTAATGCACTGGATTACCTGGACAGGAAAGACAGGGCGATGCAGCAGAGAGGACTGGCTCATCACCTCGGGCCCACTGTCCAGTCTAGACTGGTTTGGTAACTGGGGGGAAAAAGGGGAATTAGAGACTGCTTACACTTGCTGCAGTATTTAATCTAACATACTGATTAAATAGAAATGCAAATCCTAGTATAATTTACTGAACCCTGATTCGGGTACAGTAGCAACGAGTTGTCCCCCTGTCACAGGGGGACGTAGGGCCCTCGCACAACAGCGCAAATCGTACCGGGCCAAACCGAGAAACCGGTAAAAGTAATTTTGAGGTCTTATTGAGTGTGCCAATTTTCAAGAGTTTTCTATCCTGTTAAACATGTGAAATATCCATTTAAAATACAGGTGGCGCTATGGCGCTGTTAAAATACATGTATTTGAAATTCTAATTCTACATCAAACAACAGCCTTAGATAAGCAGGCTGGTCAAATTTTGTGAGTTTTTCTCCGTTATAACCTCCTCAAAACACCTGGCATTACCTAGGTTTTCACCTCCTGTTTTGATGTGGGATCTCAAAAATTCAACCATCTGCCATTTCGTCCTCGTTTGAGATATCGACTATTCCTTCACAATTTATCATCAGATATGTTCAATGTTTATTTTTACCAAATACCAAGAGAATTCATCAAATTTGCTAGGAGTAGTTTGACAATGTACACAAAAAATGTGTGTAAAATGCAGATATTTCAAAATGGCCGACTACCTGTTGGGCGGAGTCAGTCCTACCAATGCTGAAAATGTGTGTAATGATGTCTTTTGTGTTTTTGCCAAGTTTCATGAATTTTCAATAATCTGTTTTCTGACCATGTCATGGTTTCACTTTGGTTTAGTGTTGCGTCTCTAGTCACTCAATTGCTTGCCATTGGGTCACCGTTTTACCGATCAACCAATCCTTTGGCAATTATCATCAAATATGTCTGTTGTTCATTTACAGCGAAATAAGAGGTAATCTGACAAAGACTTTAGGAGCAGTTTAAATTAGTTTGTGAAAAATGTGTAAAAATATTACAAATTCCAATATGGCCGACTTCCTGTTGGGCGGAGCTAATACAAGCCAATTGCAAATATGTGCAGGGTCATACTATCTACGATCCTACCAAAATTTGAGAAGATTAGACAAATTTTGACACATCCACAGCTAATTTATTAAACAAACGAATTAGGGGGCGCTGTAGAGTCTGCTAGCTATACATGAAAAAATTGTCAAAATATTTGTAAAGTGTTTTTAGGTCTTATGCAATCTGTCAATTTTCAAGAGGTTTTGAGCATTCCCGTAATGTCAAATATGCATTGAAACCTAGGTGGCGCTATAGAGCCAATGAAATACGTATATATGAAATTTTAATTTCAGATGAAAGTACTGCTTAATTCAAGCAGGCCTGTAAATTTTCGAGAGTTTTCAACCTTTTTAACCTCCTCAAACACCTACTAACACCAGAATGTATTCACTTCCTGTTTTAATGGGGCATCTCAAGCAATTCAACTGTCCGCCATTTCGTCCTCGTTTAAGATATCGACTATTCCTTCGCAATTTACAATCAGGTATGTTAGCAGTTTATTACAGACAAATATCAAGAGTATTCAACAAATTCCCTAGGAAGAGTTCGACAAAGTATGCAAAAAATGTGTGTAAAACACACTTTTTTCAAAATGGCTGACTTCCTGTTGGGCGGAGTCAGTCTTACCAATACTAAAAACGTGTCTTATGATGTCTCTTGTGTTTTTGCCAAGTTTCATGAATTTTCAATAATCTGTTTTATAACCGTGTCATGGTTTCACTTTTGTTTAGTGTTGCTTCTCCATTAAATTAATTGCCTGCCATTACGTCATCGTTTCAGCTATCGACTATTCCTTCGCAATTTATCACCACGTATGTCTGGAGCCTACCCATGCCCATTTTAGAGATAATCTGACAAAGACTCTAGGAGGAGTTTGAATGAGTTCGTGAAAAATGTGTAAAAATTCCACAAATTTCAAAATGGCCGACTTCCTGTTGGGCGGAGCTAATACCAGCCAATGGGTAATATGTGCGGGATGATACTCTCTATGTTGTTGCCAAAAATCGAGAATATTGGAGAAATTTTGAGACAGCTACAGCTAATTTAATGGCCTAAATAAAATAGGGGGCGCTGTAGAGTCATCTAGCTATACATGAGAAAAACGACAAAATATTTCTAAATCATTTCAAAGACTTATTGAATCTGCCAATTATCAAGAGGCTGAGAGCTTTTTATAAATGTGATATAAAATAGGTGGCGCTAGAGAGCTGATGAAACACGAATTTACGAAATTCCAACTGAAGGTCAAAGTTTGGCCTAAGCTAAATAGCTCTGTAAAATTTTAGGAGTTTTCAAACATCTTAACCCCTCCGAAACCCAGCGGGAAACTTTTTATTTTGCAACTTCCTGTCAAAATGGCCGACTTCCTGTTGGGCAGAGTCAAATAAATCAAATTGATCCTTGTTCTTTATGAGGAGGTCAATGAGCGTACCAAAGTTGGTGTACATTGGACAAACTTCATCCCAGCCACTGCCTACGTTTGGGGGCGCTATAGAGCTCCTGAACCACGCCTAAGTCCAGCCTCTATGGAACTTTAAAATTTTCGCCGAGCTTGAGGTCTGTGCCAAAATGCGTGAGTTTTCGAGTATCGGAAATGCCTCAAAAATGGACGCAAAGAGGCAGAATAATAATAATAATAATAATAATAATAATAATAATAACGAGTTGTCCCCCTGTCACAGGGGGACGTAGGGCCCTCGCACAACAGCGCAAATCGTACCGGGCCAAACCGAGAAGCCGGTAAAACTAATTTTGAGGTCTTATTGAGTGTGCCAATTTTCAAGAGTTTTCTATCCTGTTAAACATGTGAAATATCCATTTAAAATACAGGTGGCGCTATGGCGCTGTTAAAATACATGTATTTGAAATTCTAATTCTACATCAAACCACAGCCTTAGATAAGCAGGCTGGTCAAATTTTGTGAGTTTTCTCCGTTATAACCTCCTCAAAACACCTGGCATTACCTAGGTTTTCACCTCCTGTTTTGATGTGGGATCTCAAAAATTCAACCATCTGCCATTTCGTCCTCGTTTGAGATATCGACTATTCCTTCACAATTTATCATCAGATATGTTCAATGTTTATTTTTACCAAATACCAAGAGAATTCATCAAATTTGCTAGGAGTAGTTTGACAATGTACACAAAAAATGTGTGTAAAATGCAGATATTTCAAAATGGCCGACTTCCTGTTGGGCGGAGTCAGTCCTACCAATGCTGAAAATGTGTGTAATGATGTCTTTTGTGTTTTTGCCAAGTTTCATGAATTTTCAATAATCTGTTTTCTGACCATGTCATGGTTTCACTTTGGTTTAGTGTTGCGTCTCTAGTGACTCAATTGCTCGCCATTGGGTCACCGTTTTACCGATCAACTAATCCTTTGGCAATTATCATCAAATATGTCTGTTGTTCATTTACAGCGAAATAAGAGGTAATCTGACAAAGACTTTAGGAGCAGTTTAAATTAGTTTGTGAAAAATTTGTAAAAATATTACAAATTCCAATATGGCCGACTTCCTGTTGGGCGGAGCTAATACAAGCCAATTGCAAATATGTGCAGGGTCATACTATCTACGATCCTACCAAAATTTGAGAAGATTAGACAAATTTTGACACATCCACAGCTAATTTATTAAACAAACGAATTAGGGGGCGCTGTAGAGTCTGCTAGCTATACATGAAAAAATTGTCAACATATTTGTAAAGTGTTTTTAGGTCTTATGCAATCTGTCAATTTTCAAGAGGTTTTGAGCATTCCCGTAATGTCAAATATGCATTGAAACCTAGGTGGCGCTATAGAGCCAATGAAATACGTATACAAGAAATTTTAATTTCAGATGAAAGTACTGCTTAATTCAAGCAGGCCTGTAAATTTTCGAGAGTTTTCAACCTTTTTAACCTCCTCAAACACCTACTAACACCAGAATGTATTCACTTCCTGTTTTAACGGGGCATCTCAAGCAATTCAACTGTCCGCCATTTTGTCCTCGTTTAAGATATCGACTATTCCTTCGCAATTTACAATCAAGTATGTTAGCAGTTTATTACAGACAAATATCAAGAGTATTCAACAAATTCCCTAGGAGGAGTTCGACAAAGTATGCAAAAAATGTGTGTAAAACACACTTTTTTCAAAATGGCCGACTTCCTGTTGGGCGGAGTCAGTCTTACCAATACTAAAAACGTGTCTTATGATGTCTCTTGTGTTTTTGCCAAGTTTCATGAATTTTCAATCATCTGTGTTATGACCGTGTCATGGTTTCACTTTTGTTTAGTGTTGCTTCTCCATTAAATTAATTGCCTGCCATTACGTCATCGTTTCAGCTATCGACTATTCCTTCGCAATTTATCACCACGTATGTCTGGAGCCTACCCACGCCCAATTTAGAGATAATCTGACAAAGACTCTAGGAGGAGTTTGAATGAGTTCGTGAAAAATGTGTAAAAATTCCACAAATTTCAAAATGGCCGACTTCCTGTTGGGCGGAGCTAATACCAGCCAATGGGTAATATGTGCGGGATGATACTCTCTATGTTGTTGCCAAAAATCTAGAATATTGGAGAAATTTTGAGACAGCTACAGCTAATTTAATGGCCTAAATAAAATAGGGGGCGCTGTAGAGTCATCTAGCTACACATGAGAAAAACGGCAAAATATTTCTAAATCATTTCAAAGACTTATTGAATCTGCCAATTATCAAGAGGCTGAGAGCTTTTTATAAATGTGCTATAAAATAGGTGGCGCTAGAGAGCTGATGAAACACGAATTTACGAAATTCCAACTGAAGGTCAAAGTTTGGCCTAAGCTAAATAGCTCTGTAAAATTTTAGGAGTTTTCAAACATCTTAACCCCTCCGAAACCCAGCGGGAAACTTTTTATTTTGCAACTTCCTGTCAAAATGGCCGACTTCCTGTTGGGCGGAGTCAAATAAAACCTAGTGATTCTTGTTGTTTATGAGGAGGTCAATGAGCGTACCAAAGTTGGTGTACATTGGACAAACTTCATCCCGGCCACTGCCTACGTTTGGGGGCGCTATAGAGCTCCTGAACCACGCCTAAGTCCAGCCTCTATGGAACTTTAAAATTTTCGCCGAGCTTGAGGCCTGTGCCAAAATGCGTGAGTTTTCGAGTATCGGAAATGCCTCAAAAATGGACGCAAAGAGGCAGAATAATAATAATAATAATAATAATAATAACGAGTTGTCCCCCTGTCACAGGGGGACGTAGGGCCCTCGCACAACAGCGCAAATCGTACCGGGCCAAACCGAGAAACCGGTAAAAGACATTTTGAGGTCTTATTGGGTGTGCCAATTTTCAAGAGTTTTCTATCCTGTTAAACATGTGAAATATCCATTTAAAATACAGGTGGCGCTATGGCGCTGTTAAAATACATGTATTTGAAATTCTAATTCTACATCAAACAACAGCCTTAGATAAGCAGGCTGGTCAAATTTTGTGAGTTTTTCTCCGTTATAACCTCCTCAAAACACCTGGCATTACCTAGGTTTTCACCTCCTGTTTTGATGTGGGATCTCAAAAATTCAACCATCTGCCATTTCGTCCTCGTTTGAGATATCGACTATTCCTTCACAATTTATCATCAGATATGTTCAATGTTTATTTTTACCAAATACCAAGACAATTCATCAAATTTGCTAGGAGTAGTTTGACAATGTACACAAAAAATGTGTGTAAAATGCAGATATTTCAAAATGGCCGACTTCCTGTTGGGCGGAGTCAGTCCTACCAATGCTGAAAATGTGTGTAATGATGTCTTTTGTGTTTTTGCCAAGTTTCATGAATTTTCAATAATCTGTTTTCTGACCATGTCATGGTTTCACTTTGGTTTAGTGTTGCGTCTCTAGTGACTCAATTGCTCGCCATTGGGTCACCGTTTTACTGATCAACTAATCCTTTGGCAATTATCATCAAATATGTCTGTTGTTCATTTACAGCGAAATAAGAGGTAATCTGACAAAGACTTTAGGAGCAGTTTAAATTAGTTTGTGAAAAATTTGTAAAAATATTACAAATTCCAATATGGCCGACTTCCTGTTGGGCGGAGCTAATACAAGCCAATTGCAAATATGTGCAGGGTCATACTATCTACGATCCTACCAAAATTTGAGAAGATTAGACAAATTTTGACACATCCACAGCTAATTTATTAAACAAACGAATTAGGGGGCGCTGTAGAGTCTGCTAGCTATACATGAAAAAATTGTCAAAATATTTGTAAAGTGTTTTTAGGTCTTATGCAATCTGTCAATTTTCAAGAGGTTTTGAGCATTCCCGTAATGTCAAATATGCATTGAAACCTAGGTGGCGCTATAGAGCCAATGAAATACGTATATATGAAATTTTAATTTCAGATCAAAGTACTGCTTAAATCAAGCTGGCCTGTAAATTTTTGAGAGTTTTTAACCTTTTTAACCTCCTCAAACACCTACTAACACCAGAATGTATTCACTTCCTGTTTTAACGGGGCATCTCAAGCAATTCAACTGTCCGCCATTTCATCCTCGTTTAAGATATCGACTATTCCTTCGCAATTTATCATCAAGTGTGTTAGTAGTTTATTACTGACAAATATCAAGAGTATTCAACAAATTCCCTAGGAGGAGTTCGACAAAGTATGCAAAAAATGTGTGTAAAATGCACATATTTCAAAATGGCCGACTTCCTGTTGGGCGGAGTCAATCATTCCAATACTAAAAACGTGTCTTATGATGTCTCTTGTGTTTTTACCAAGTTTCATGATTTTTCAATCATCTGTTTTATGACCGTGTCATGGTTTCACTTTGGTCTAGTGTTGCGTCTCCATTAAATTAATTGTCCGCCATTACGTCATCGTTTCAGCTATCGACTATTCCTTCGCAATTTATCACCATGTATGTCTGGAGCCTATCCACACCAAATTTAGAGGTAATATGACAAAGACTCTAGGAGGAGTTTGAATGAGTTCGTGAAAAATGTGAAAAAATTCCACAAATTTCAAAATGGCCGACTTCCTGTTGGGCGGAGCTAGTACAAGCCTAAGGGTAATATGTGCGGGATGATAGTTTCTATGTTGTTGCCAAAAATCGAGAATATTGGAGAAATTTTGAGACAGCTACAGCTAATTTAATGGCCTAAACAAAATAGGGGGCGCTGTAGAGTCCTCAAGCTACACATGAGAAAAACGACAAAATATTCCTAAATCATTTCAAAGACTTATTGAATCTGCCAACCATCAAGAGGCTGAGAGCTTTTCATAAATATGATATAAAATAGGTGGCGCTAGAGAGCTGATGAAAGACGAATTTACGAAATTCCAACTTACGGTCAAAGTATGGCCTAAGCCAAATAGCTCTGTAAAATTTTAGGAGTTTTCAAACATCCTAACCACTCCGAAACCCAGCGGGAAACTTTTTATTTTGCAACTTCCTGTCAAAATGGCCGACTTCCTGTTGGGCGGAGTCAAATAAAACCTAGTGATTCTTGTTGTTTATGAGGAGGTCAATGAGCGTACCAAAGTTGGTGCACGTTGGACAAACTTCATCCCGGCCACTGCCGACGTTTGGGGGCGCTATAGAGCTCCTGAACAACGCCAAAGTCCAGCCTCTATGGAACTTTAAAATTTTCGCCGAGCTTGAGGTCTGTGCCAAAATGCGTGAGTTTTCGAGTATCGGAAATGCCTCAAAAATGGACGCAAAGAGGCAGAATAATAATAATAATAATAATAAACGGACCAAAAACAATAGGGCTTTGCACCTCCGGTGCAGGCTTCGCCTGCGCCTTCGGTGCTCGGGCCCTAATAATAATAATAAACGGACCAAAAACAATAGGGCTTTGCACCTCCGGTGCAGGCTTCGCCTGCGCCTTCGGTGCTCGGGCCCTAATTAGGGCTGCATAATACTGGAATAACTGACATTGCAATATTAAAAAGTACAGGAATTCTGCCCAAAAATCAATTATTAACACTTAAAGGAGAAATCTGGTGTGAAATGGACTTGTGGTGTAGTAAAACATTGATATTGAGTACAAACCTTTGTCAAAAAGGCCACCTCCATTCATCCCCAGCATTTTGAAATACACAGCTTTTAGCTGATGCTCCCTGGCTTATAAAGCAAATGATAGGGGCATAGTGCTATCCATGCAAAAAAAAAAAAAAAAAAAAATCACTATTGTAACACCATTAACAAGCTCAACGCTCATTGGTAGGATTCAGAGAGCCCTGACATTTAAAACGTGGCACTGAGAACTTTAAAAGAGCACAGATAGTTTACTAAAAACACTGTTTATGCTCAGAGTACCTTCAGCTAGTTCTTCCGTGATGCCTAGCTCGAAATTAAGTCATGATAATTCGACTGACGAGAATAAACAAATAGTCAGAATAGGAGAACAGATTGCAAAATTAATTCAGTGGAAACGCAAGAAGTTCAGCTGTTGCTGAAAAGATCTTTATAATATTCATAGGTATTAGAGAGATACAATATATACTGTAATATAGATATATAGATATAATAACATTCATTATATATAATATATAATGAAGTGTGGAGCTACTTTGAGTTTGTTAATGGTATAAAAATGGTTATTTTTTCACATGGGCAAGGCTATGCCCCTATTACTAGCAATGTAAGCCTGTTGAGAGCTTTAACTAAAAGATGTATGGAGGTGAGTGGAGGTGTGCTATTCCACAAAAGTTCACACCAGATTTCTCTTTTACTGCTAATAATGCACTATTTTTATCCAATGATTGAGTAAAATAAACGATTTGTCAGATATAACCTGCCTTTAGTGCAGGGGTGTCCAAACTACTAGGTATATTAGAAATAGAATGAAAGTTGGCCCGCTGTTAAGCAGGTTTTTATAATGGGAGATTCAAAGTTTGAACGCTAGGTGTCAGAAACGGGCAAAGAGTCTAAAAGCGGAGAGGGTGTGCATTTCTAGCGCAGAAAAACGGGCCAAAGAGTCTAAAAGCGGAGAGGGTGCACATTTCTAGTGCAAAAAAACGGACCAAAGAGTCTAAAAGCGGAGAGGCTGCGCATTTCTAGCGCAAAAAAAAAAAAACGGGCCAAAGAGTCTAAAAGCGGAGAGAGTCGCATTTCTAGCGCAGACAAACGGGGCAAAAGAGACTAAAAAGTGGAGAGTGCGCATTTCTAGCTCAGAAAACAGGCCAAAGAGTCTAAAAGCGGAGAGGGTGTGCATTTCTAGCGCAGAAAAAACAGGCCAAATAGTCTAAAAGCGGAGAGGGTGCGCATTTCTAGCGCAGAAAACAGGCCAAAGGGTCTAAAAGCGGAGAGGGTGCGCATTTCTAGAGCAGAAAACAGGCCAAAGAGTCTAAAAGCGGACAGAGTGCACATTTCTAGCGCAAAAAAAAAAAAAAAACAAGCCAAAGAGTCTAAAAGCGGAGAGAGTCGCATTTCTAGCGCAGAAAAACGGGGCAAAAGAGACTAAAAAGAGGAGAGAGTGCGCATTTCTAGCTCAGAAAACAGGCCAAAGAGTCTAAAAGCGGAGAGGGTGTGCATTTCTAGCGCAGAAAAAACAGGCCAAATAGTCTAAAAGCGGAGAGGGTGCGCATTTCTAGCGACGAAAAACGGTCCAAAGAGTCTAAAAGTTGCCATAATTAAGGAGTTTAATATTGAGAGACATCATGAAATGAAACATCAATTTGAAAAACTTTAGTTTACACAACACTGTCAAAGAGGAAGATAGTAAGTTAAGTAAAATGGTTTGGACACCCCTGCTCTAGTGTATACATCATGGAAAACAAGAACATTGTACATTTAACTAGACTTTGCAGGTCCTGCATTGTGATTACTGCACATTCCACATTTTGATCACAATTTTATATCAATTATATATCATGCAGCCCTAGCAGCAATTATAACAAATAACTGCTGTGCTTTGGAATATGTGATGTGTTTAAAAAACACTGAATTAAAAATGTTTGGCTAGATTAAAATTAACAATTACATCACAAACAAAAGAATCAGGAAATAAAGAAACCAAGAAAACAAAAGAAAACAGATTAGGAATGCCCTGCCTGACATGATAGGAGGGAAAGCTACATACAAACATGTTCCTTCCAGGAGCAGAGTTAAGAGGGCCGGCCAAGGCCTGGTAGAAATCATGAGGCTTAGTAAAGACCAGCTCCTCCTCCTCCTCAAAGTCTGCCAGAGTTTTTAACAGGTCTGGAGGAAGAAGAGGAGAGCTCTTGTTGTCCTAATAGGAAACGAAGCACAAAAGGGAAGGAAGGGGAGAGAAGAGAGAGACAGACAGACAGACAGACAGGAAAGAAAGAGAAAAAAAACACAGGCCTGTAAGAAAAGAGAGTGCCTGAAGCAAAGATCTCTCTCCCTAAGAGAGAAAAGCAGCAGATGCTGAACACCATCTACACCGGGCTCAAATCAACACCGCAATAGATAGAGAGAAACTATGTATGCTTTCCAAGTTACATGAAATGTAAATCAGTGGGCAGAGAGACAGTGTCCTTTAATCTGCACAAATCAAAGGAATAAAAGCATCAAAGAGGAGCATGTCCCACAGCCACGAACAAGACTGAATTAATAGTACATCTAAACCCCATTCCAGAAAATATTACACCCCCACAGAGACAGTTTGGAAAGAAAAGAGAAGGAAAAAAAAGTGCAAAGCATGCATTTGTTCTTTAGGCCTGCTACTGCACTTGACACAATACACTATATTGTCAAAGGTATCCATTCACCTGCATTGTGCTTGGTGATGTAAGGTTTAAATGGAGCTGTTTAGACATGGAAACATATTCCATAAAGCTCTAAATCTTTAAACTCTACTGTTCTTGAGCTAATCTGAAGCTACATGAAGTTTGGAGGTGTGTAGTGATCTGGTGACTCGGTAGAAAGTTGTTTCCTCTGTGCATAAACTGACCTCACTCTCACTGTTATTTTACACTGACCTTTTTTTTTTATCATTCCCAGTCGCTTTCACTGTGTTATAATATCACTGACAGTTCCACTGACTGTGGAATATTTAGTAGTGAGGTCATTTTACAACTGGACTTAACTTTAGATGTTAATGTTAACACAATTTAGATATAAAACTTGATGTCTTATTATTTGTCAGTCACTTATCTAGTCAGAAATAATATCTTGCCATAGGACTCCTATCTTGAAATTTAAAATTAAACTTTTCTTTAATTCAGTTTAGATTAAGGTTTACAGGTGTGAATCTAACAGAAGGATTAGAGTAGGTCAGCTGCAATGCTAATTGTGAGACATTTTTTTCACTAATAGTTATTGACAGATTGATTTAGTAAACTGTAAAAAAAAAAATCATAAATACAATTAAATTGTTCTCTGTAATATGATTATGTTCGCTTAACAAAAAATATTGAACTGCACTGTAAACTACAGAAAACGTATTGCCTCAACTAATCTTTATTAAGTCTTTATTTTAAGTTGGCCAACTAAATGATCAAGGCAATTTTGTTTTATTAACTACTTGTCAATAGTTATATACTCTTAAGAACACAGGTCTAATTAGCAGTTCTGCAGAGATCTTCACCTGATGTTGGTCACGCTATTTGCATATTGGGCGTGTCCTCCCACCTCTCACTCACCATAAGTGTGTAGTCATTTTCCACAGGCTGCCTTCTCTAAAGCTTTATATAAGTTATATAATAGTTAAGTGCCTGGTCTCAGTGTTGAAGGCTGTAAGAGCAAGCTATGTTTTGTTTTGCTGAGTGTGTAATCATAAATTCCGAGTTGCTAACTTAAATAAACAATAAAAAAAGTGTTGTGCCCAACATATATGCATTTGGTTAATGAAAAACATGTCACTGACAACATTGACCCAATGCTAAAAGTTCTTCTGAGCTGGATTACTCTATTGCTTATAGTTATATAATGCGTATATGTTATTTTCGCCCTTTGAAACTGAGAACAATGTGCCATAGATAAATCCTAGTTCTATATTTGCAACTATTTGTAAGGCAACACAAAACTACAAAAACTAAAAGACAAACCTCGTATGGTGGACCTCTAGGTGTATTCTCCTGGTCCGGGCAGAAGACTCCAGGCTGGTGCTTCCCCATTCTGTCCATGCCTCCTCTTCCCTCGCCCATGCGGTACGGCAGCTCCCAGTAGAAATCCTGCATTTTCACCTCGGGGAACTTCATCTTCTTATCCATGCTAGGCTGAGGGGGCTGCATGGGCACAGCCGAGGACATGGAGTGCTCAAAGAGCTTCATGGGGTCCTGGGCAGGCATGAAGAAAGGCTGCTTTACTGGCATGGGCATCTTGGGCATGGGGGGCTGAGCCTGGTGCTGGCTCCACATCTGTCCAGCCTGCTCAGACACTGGCATGTAAGGCTGAGATAAAAACACAGGTGGTATGGTCACAAACACAGATAAGAGTGTTAAAACTCTAAATCAGCTGGCCTTTATTATTAAAAAGACCCATACAATAAACTGTGAATATAAATCTGTTTTTAAGTGAATCAGTGCCAGTATGGGCTTAAATAATTGGGCAGGCATGAAAACCAATCCACTGTTATATTTTAAAGAGCTCCATGAAAGAGCACAACCTTTATTCTACATTAGTAAGGAATAGCGGCGGGACAATATATCAATATTGCGATACATCATAGTATCAATACGTGGCATTACATATTGATATTTTTATTTAAATATATGAACTCTAAATACCTTCAAACTAAATAACTGCTGTGCAGAATATTGGTTGTTAAATTCTGCGAAACTGACACCAATAAATTTACCCATAATTCCTGATATTTGTTTATTTCGGAGTATTTTATCCTCTTCAGTAACACAGATGCTGTAAAGTGTTATAAAAAATTGTCTTGCAATATATTGAATATGACAAAAGTATGGCATAGTATCGTAATATCATTGTTATCGTGATAAATGTATCCTGATATTATAAATTATCATGCCATATTCACGATAAGAATTGTTGATTATATCATACAGGTCTAATAAAAAAACTGTTAACATTTATTTTATTGCTGTGGCATATTACTAAAATTGATAAAACAGTTTGCGTTGCTTTTTCATATCGTCAAGAATATTGTTAGGACAAAATTATTCTGAAATGTCATGGTATTATTTTAAGGACATATGACCCACCCATATTTCAGAATAATTAACAAAGTTTTCAAACCTTTGCAGTGTAAAACCTACATTACAGTGGAAAAACAAATACTCTAATATCTTTAAATGTGATCTAGCTTTTGTTTCAGTAAACATGGGTAAGTTTAAAGTCAGCATATGACCATCAGATTTATTATTTGCTGTTTGCTGTCAATTATGTGTCTATATTACTTTTTTAAAAGAAAGTCTCTCTCTCTCATATATATATATATATATATATATATATATATATATATATATATATATATATATATATATATATATATATATATATATATGACACTGAGACTGAAATACCTGCTGCATGCCAGTGTGGTGTGGAGGGCTCTTCCCCAGCTGAGAGCTCTGCTTGGTGGGTGATTGTTGCTGCTGCTGCTGTTGCTGCACCTGAAGCTGCACAGTCTGCTGCAAGGCTTGTTTTGAAGGCTGCGGTGGGGGTGGCTGGGCCTGCTGAGGCTGTGGCTGAGCCTGGGGTGGACCCTGGGTGAGGGCCCCAGGGCCAGAGGGCCTCTGCTGGCTGTAGGGAATGTGTGAGGGCTTCCCAGATGGTACCTGGCTGGCAGCCTGTGGGTGGGAGGTGGGTTGTAGGAAAGGGGTGGGGACAGACACACCTGCGGGGAAAGTGAAGCCGGGGTTCATGGGGAACGCCACAGGGGGAGGGATCACATATGCTGGTGGGGGAAAACCTGAAATAAAAGAAGAATAAAAAAAAAAGTTAACTGCAGGACGATACTGGAAACAGATCAGAATCTTATCAGGTGATAGCATTAAGCAGACAATATTAATTATGTATATGTTTCTGTGTACATACCAGGTCTGCTGGGGAGAGGGGGAAAGGCTCCAGGGTGATGTATGGGGATGAACTGGGAGGAGCAGGTAGTCTGAGTCTGTGTGACAGGAGTCTTCCTCGCTTCAGATACTGGAGTCTTCCTCATTTCAGACTGAGATTTTACCTGAACACAAAAAAAAGCAATTAATATATACAATATACGTTTATGAGGAATTCTCACAATACTACTCGCACGTAAAATAGAACTCTCTCACACAAACACTTTACTTTGCTGATCAGTCTAATTATTCTCTCTGTAAAGAAATGTGTTGTAGAAGATTTGACAACATCTACAAAAGTTCCATTGCATCACACTAGTACATTACATTTAAATTTACAGTATTTTTTTGCACTATAAATTGCACAGGATTAAAAGGCGCTCTATGGGACACTATTAAGGAACAGAGGTGTTGCCATTTTTTTCTTCTAGTTCAGCAGGCCTCGCTGCTGTAGGGTGGGGGGGCTAGTTAACTAAGTTAAGTAAAGCTAAGCTAATTAAACAAAAATAAATAAATAAATAATAAACAAAGGCAGACGAGCGATGGATGTTAATATACACAGATTTCACTCCTGAAAACTGGTTATTTGAGTGAGTAAAGAGCTTAATTGGGTGAGTAAAACTTGGAGCATTAGCATTAGCAGCTAACTGCTAGCACTCAGCGCGGTTAGCCAGTAATGCTAATACTGCTCCAGCAGTGATAGCTGGGGTTAGAAGAAGGCTAAAAAACTATAATTCTCACCTTTGAACGGCAAAAGAGCTAGCACTTAGTGGCTAATGCTAATTCAGCTCCAGCCCTGGTGTTTGAGAACTTAATTGAAACTCCTTTATAACCCTGTACTTTAGCGGAGTTCATATATAAGACGCACCAGATGTTTTTTTTGGAACATTAAAGGATTTTAAGTGTGCCTCATAGTGCGAAAAATACGGTAAATTAAACAAACAATTAACAATTAAAGAACTCTAGCTAATTTTTCTAACGTTCTTATTAATTCATGAAGTGGTTTCATGCCAAATGCTCCATACTAGAGGAAACTTTGAAAAGGTTTTCTAAGTCAGGATTGTTTGTTGCTGAGAAGGAACTGCAATGCCTTTTAATGCCTTCTCCCTCGCAGAAGCTTATTACATGAAATATTCATAAATAAAAATGTTTTTTAATGCTTTTTTTTTTTACTTTTTTTTCTACCATTCAGGTAAAAAAGGTAAAAGAAGGACAAAGATTTAGTAGGAAGTTTTCACAGGATACATTTTCACAATGCATCACGTCACATCAAATCACAATAAAACACATTTATATACATCTCAACCACGTAATTCTTCGAAAAGAACCAAAAACGTATGGGTTTCCTCTATAACTTTCAGGGCCGGTTTCCCATACAGGGATTAAACCTAGCCGTGGGCTACATTTTAATTTCAATGCAAAGTCCTTGCTGTCACTATAGTTGAGGATTGCAGGTTTAAACCCAAGAGAGCACAATTGGCCTTGCTATTTAAGGATGGGTAGATGGCACTGTGTATGTGTGTGTTAGCTGATGTATCAGAGCTGTATCAGCAGCAGTCAGACTCTACATGTATCGGAGGAGGCATGTGCTATTCTCAGGGTTTCATGACCGTACAAAGCCTGTATTCATCAGTCTTATAATGATAGGGGGAGTCCTAATGAATTGGTTGGGCAATTGGCCTTCTAAATGGAATAAAATTAGAACAATATATATACAGATTTTTTTTTGCATTATAAGCCGTAATCCTTTAAAATCCTTTAATATTCCCCAAAATCTAGTGTGCTTCTTATAATTCGATGCGCCTTATGTATGGAAAGAGACCAGAAAAAACACTTTTATTGATAGCTTGCCTTATAATCTGGTGTGCCTTATAGTCTAAAAAATAATCCCCGTCTAAGAAACTCCTCTTTAATTCTTTTCAACTCTTCAATCTTTTAAAACTAAGCCTGAAAATGAACTGCTACATTCATTCAGACATAGATCTGACCCTTCAGGACTGGAACTGAGGACCCCTGCTCTAAAAAGACTGCAGATCCTCCAACCTGTTTTCCTGTATCAGACGTCTTCTCGTGGCTGTTCTTCTTAGCTTCACTCTTCCGCTTGCCCTCTTTCTTCTGCTCGATCTTCCCTGGTGTTCCATTGCCTTTGTTGAAGCCGCTGCGCTCCTTCCCCCCGTCCCTCTGGTGCTGGTTGCGGCCCTGCTCTCGGCTCTGCTCGCGGGGCTTGATGTTCTCCTTGAACGTGACCACGGGCCTCTCTCCGGGATCGAGGCTGCTGTTCTGGCTCTTCCCCATGGACAGCACTGACTTGAGGCCCAAGGAGCCGTCGTGAGGGGTCTGCTCACCGTTGGATGACTCCTGCAGGACTGGAGGGTCCTTCTCTTGTGGCTCCTCCACCACCAGCTCAGGGATATCCGTGAGGAACAGGAGCAGACCATCACTGATACGGCTCTGGATCAGGCTAGGGATACAGAAGCAGCTGTTAAACAGGGCAGTGTTATAGTTTATTACTAAAAGATGCTGACTTGCTCTGTATTATTTGGAGTAATCCATTTTTTATTTAATCACCTAATGTGAAAAGCATGCCAATATACTACAGTAGGGGTGACTTGTCAATTCTTAACATATAACGTTATTTTATGCATTAACAAACATTGTTATTTCGCTGTTTTATATTTCTCTATTTAATTTATTATTATCTGCAAGTGCCAGAATAACAAACTATCTTTTAATTAAAAAAAAAAAAAAATCTGCAGTGCGCCTTATAATTCTGTGCATCTTTTGTATGAATTCTACCAGTCCGGTACTAAGGAGCAGTAAAGCCACTCAGCTGAAGTACAGCACTAAGGAGTTTCAGTTTAGGTCTTCAGCTCAAAGGTTGGAGCGGTATTAGTATTAGATGCAAACTGCAGCGCTAGCTCTTTCGTCGTTTAGAGGCGAGTATATCTGACTGTATCCTGCGTGTGAATACTCAGGGTTCCTCTGTTTAGCGCTGTCTAGCAGCATTTACATCCCGTTAGAGCTAGCGGTTATACGCTAATGCTGATGCACCCAGCCTTAGCGGAAAACTGGAAAATCTAAGCTTACTCTAAATAAACAGAAGCGCTTTGCTCACCCAAATAAACAATTTTCAGAAGAGAAATCTGTGTAGATTAACATCCATCAACAATTTTTTATTAAGAATTACAGCTTTGCTTAATTTGCTTAGCTTTACTCAACCTGAATGAAAACACAGCGACAACACTGTTTCTTAGTAGTCTGACATAATGTATCTTATAATCCAGTGCAACTTATGAATGAAAATAGACCAGAAAATAGATGTTTATTAATAGTGTGCCTTATAATTTAGTGCGCCTTATAGTGTGAAAAGTTGGTGATGTTGGTGCAGCTCTACAGTACACAAGGGCAACATTATTTGAATAAAAGAGAAACAGAAAGACAGAAAGAGACACAACAACAACTGAACAAAAGAGAAAGAGAAAGTCAAAGAACTCACCCAGGCTGGTTGTCTGCCACCCACTTGCCCAAGTTGATGAGTCTCTGCTGTCGGGCATGCACTATCAGGCTGTCTTTGTCTACCGCAATGCCCTGGTGCCCTTTGGAAAAGTCCAGCAACCTGGAACATCACCAAATTAGATTCACGTCAGAAAAGCTCACAAAAACAAGACACCAGCCTCAAAACATCAAAGTCCTAAAAGGTTCATTGACTTCAGTCCAATAATGCAAACGCTTTGGAAATCGTCCAGTTCTGACACACTGATATGAAACTCTACCTTAAAGCAGGACGGAGAGCCAGAAAGCCCTGCAGCTCAAACTCTTCTGGGAGAGGAACCGCTGTAACACAAGCAGACGAAAAATCTGAGAAACTAGCACAGCCAAAAAAGCGTTATACAAAAAACTACTACGTTCTACGTTCATTATATCAGCCTTAAAATTCTAACTAGTAATATCAAAACTATAAAGCCATTCTGATTAGTCCTATTACCAGCATGACATAGCCTTCACATAATTTAGATGTGTCATAAGTAACTACATCTTTACCATTGATCCATTATCTATCATTTTTGCTTAAAACTTTATTATCTATAATTACCTTTTTTACAAGTAAAAATGTATATGAAGTCATATGTGCAGTTTTAGAGCTCCCATATATTTATAATTGATTAGATTGAATTAAATTTTTTTCTGCAAATTTCAAAATCAGATTCTGACAACAAAACATTAATACCGTATGACTAATATTTAAAACTAGTTTACAAAACTGTTTGTCTTAATAACAGTATATATATTTGGAATCTTAGATATCTGAAACTGGAGGTTGTACTAGTAAACATTTAGTAAGAACAAAATTGGATGTTCATATTCAAAATGATAAAAACAGGCTATGTTGCACTGCTCAATATATTCACATATTTACCTGATGGATTGGACACATCCTCCTCCTTGGGTTGGAAGCTGTTAAGAACGGAGACCAGCCATGGCCAAATACTGTAAAAAAGGAGGGGAAATAAAAAATAATTAAGAAAAAAGACCTATTATTTAAGAAAACTGTTACACACAGCGCACTGCACATATCCTACAATAAAGACTTTTAATTTTAGCCACACAGAGCTCTGTGCATTTTACACAATATATTAAAAACTACCATAATCATTACATCACACCTGTACAATGTTTTTCACAAGTTTACCATCAGATGGGTGGTTTGAGTGGAAAACATTTGTTTTCTTTAGAGATGATAACCCAGAATCAGAATACAACTTTTTTCTTATTATGTTGTAAAAACATTGTAATTAAAGAAGCAGCATAAAGACTTTTTTGTATCTCCAATGCAGCGCACTGTGTCAGTGAATTACTCAAACATAACACTTTAAATATACTGCACACTGTGTTTCTGGTGTGTTAAATAATTGCTGATACTTAAACATTATACTTAAATGGGTTTGATCATTTTGTAAAATAACCATTACAAACATGTTAAGGTATGTGTTTTTAAATATCATCATATCGCCCATCCCTAAACAAACACACACCCCTATATCCATGTAGCCTCAGGGTTACCAAACCTCTGCCTGACTGAAACCATCATATTCAGGTCCACAGCAAATTTTACAATACCTTCATGCGCTGAACACCTCATGTTATAAGACCAGCAACATATTTTATAGTTTTTATATATTTACATTCAGCTTTCCTAACTGTTAGGAAATTCACACATCAATCCTCCTACTTTTCACACCATCTTTCTGGAGCACACACTTTGAGATGACAGCTGTTTCTGTGCTTTTTAGAGTGACTCATACCTGCATCTGGAAAACCTGAAATATCACTTCTTTTTGCTGAGAGTAAGCTCTGTCTGCAGACTCATGGCTTTTATGTAGGGTAAATACAGCCTGCCTCGCATGATATTAAATTTGTTTCTACCCTTGATGTTTCAGCTCGACAGTGAAGTGTAGAAGTTTGCAGATCATGGGTACAACAACATTTTCTGTTAATTTTTTTAAGGGAAAAATCCTGTGCAGGTTTTAAATACATTTAAAGACTTGAAGTGTTTTAAACATTATTGTATTCCTGTAAGTGTTTAATTGATAGTGATAAAAACAAATGAAATATTTGGCAACCAGAAGTCATATTGTAGTGTTCCCTTCATGAGTAGAAACAAACGCCATAGACTAATTAATTTTTATTTATTACTATAATTGCAAAAATGTAACAAAAACAGAGCACTTCGCATCACTTCACACATTGTGTACCCATTTACTACCGTTCCACATATTGTGCGTGTTTTAGCTGAAAGATATGAGCTGTACTGGACTAGGATAGTAACTATAGCTGAACTAATGTAGCCTGTAGGCCATTTTAATATACTCAATGGTAAAAAAAAAAAAAAAAAAATACAAAATTAACGAAAACTTGTTCGTATTTAGTGTTAGTATTTCAGCCTTTGGCCAAAAGTTGCATTTTGTTCTGTTTCGGACAAACAAAATCTCCTTGTCTACTGATAAATCCAATCAATCAGTCAAGCATCAGTCAAGCCACTGAGCACCAGAGCACCCTCACAGAGGAAAAAAAGGAGAGGAAAGACTGCTTACTATTGTCTCTGGTCAACAGCGCTCTCTGTGAAGACTCCAGATCGGAGCTTCAGCCAATCCAGGGACACTTTGATGGCTGGAAGTGGGCACTCCCCCATGATCTCCTCCTGGTTCTTATTCAGCAAAGCCCGACTGCACATCACACCTAGGAAAGACACTGCAGAGACAGAAATATACATTACAACAGAACAGACAGGCCATCAAGACAACAGTGCTTTCAATATTAACCCTTTTAACCTGCAATACAAACTAGGGCATCTATGTGTCTATAATTGTGATAAATGTGATTTTGCTACAAGGCTCTGGGTTGTCCAGTGGACTAAGCACTGCCACTGTGATCGGGAGAAGGTAATAACAAATAAGGGTTCATATGTAACTTGGCCTGTTAAGACGTGTTTGATTGAAATACCTTTTAATTTTAGTAAATGTGTCCACTTAAAGCAGCACTAGGTAGGATATCCTTGATTTTTGATCTTTTTAAAGAAGTTACAGCTTGAAACTCACTGCAGTGCTGCATTGAGGTGTAATAGGAGGAATAGCGGTGCTCTCGTGTCTGTGCCGGAGCTCCTCTGAGCTCAAACCAGACTCTGTAAGTTTTCTGAGGCGGCCGCGACCAAAGCTCACGAGAACTGCGACCTGCTTTCCGACCTTTAGTTCTTACAGTTCTACAAGAACTACTGGTTCATTCTTTACAAACTAACATACAGACACTCTAGCAGAAGCTGGAATAAGACCTAAAATGTCTGTGAAAGCCAGAAAATGAGAAAGAGAAACTAATCTGCCTGAAACATTTATTACACTCTACAACTGTAGGGGTAGCCCATGAGCACAAAACTCAATCCTACCTAGTGAAGCTTCAATGCTGCAAATTAAAAAAAAATAGCATTTGTGGTTCTTTACACCCTCTAAAATGTTTTGAAACTCTGTTGTGCATAATAATATGGAACCGTGTATTTTGAGTTATGATTTGAAATTATACTGACTGTCATTTGCATGGACTAATTAGGAACATTGAGAAAAATATCACTTGCATAATAATTTGGAACACAGTTTATAAACGTACACTGCTGAATAAGGCACACGCACAAGCTACGCCATTTTTAACAAGTTGACTCAATACAGTATAACCAGTGTAAATCGGCCTTCACTCGCTCAAATCAACACTACATACTACACACAGTGCTACACGCCAATGATGCAGCCCATTCTGAATTTAAAAACATTTTATGTAGTAATAAACTTATATAGTCTTAACTTTTACTCACAAGAAATGTACAATTTTCTTTAACTTCAGCAGGAAAAAATTGCAGTTAAGACTATGCCACCAGTTCATATAAACACAAATGCAAGTGAAAAGATGATTAACAAGAATGACGGTGCAACATACTGAAAAGGCCGAGGAGCTGAATCCAGCTGATCTGCTCATCCGAGCTAAAGCTCTGGTCATCAGCCTCATTGCTAAAGTCTCGGAGGTGGTGGAGCTCAAACAGGTTAATGACTGTGATGTGAACCAGCTGCTGAGAGCTGAAGGCCTTTTGGAGAATCAGCCTCTGTTAGAAAGACGACAAACACACTGAGGTTAGTGGTGTTTCGTTACCACACGGATCCAGGAGGCCATCACGTAATCTGAGTGGTGAGCCAGAAACCTCAAGTATTACTGGACTATAAAGCGCACCGACTAGAATAATTTGTACCTATACAGATCGCACCTGACTATAAGCCGCAAGATATATTTACACAGAAACATGTTACAGAAAAGTTTGCTTAAATAGGCTACGTACACAATGTTACATACAGCAAACTGTGCTGCGACTTGACTGGTTTAAACAATACAGTCCACAAGGAAAAGTAACGAGGGTGAGGTTATATTAAAAAGTAGATAAATGACTTGGGCTACCATTTTAAGAAGCTAAGAGTAAAAGAAGTATAATGATCTGCTTATGATCTGTTACAGGGCTGCTGTGATTATCACCAGTTATCTACATTTATAATAGTCATACAAGCCTTCTACTCAGCTCAGGGTGGCACTTTAAATGCACTTTAGATTTACACTGATACAGAGTAGCTGAAAATACTTTGCTGTCCTGACTAGCCCTGGATTAATTTACAGATTTGTTTTATTGAAAACAGTTTATGTGGGTGAGTAAAGCACAGCAAGCTTAGATTTCCAGTGTTTTGACTGAATTGGCGAAACAAAGTTTGTTAGCCATAAATTACGATACTCTAATATTAAAATGATTTTTGGTCATGCGACTGTACCTGAAACTGCTCCTCCAGCTTCTCTCTCAGTGCGTTGAGCTTCTCCAGGCTTTTGCTGAGGTAAACATGGCCATGGAACTTGATGAAGGCCTTAATGAAATCAGACACGCTCCATTTCGTTTTGACCTCGTCACGGCTGCCGATTAAAGAGTCACAGTGCAGTCAGAACACATTTTAAGAGTCTAACATCACGGCGCACAGCTTTCACCCAGTAAACATATCAAGTGTTTCCTGCTGTACAATCTTTTCTTTTATTATTTTCTACTGTCACTCATCTGCACTATGTGGCTATGAATAGAAATTTAAATGTTATGCCAGTGATATAAAATGCTATAAATTAATTTCACACCTCTCAAGAGCCTTGGAGAGAGCTTTCTGTAGGTTGGTGGAAGCTGCTGGAAAGGGGAACTTAACGGCGATGCTTCTGCAGTAGTAGAAGATTGTTGTGAGGTGGTCCCCTTTGGAGGATGCCAGAATGGCCAGCTGATTGTAGGGCTGACCTGAAAGCCAAAAAATGGAGAATTCAGAAACCGCTTTCACAAAGCTACTGGAATCAGGGTTCATACACTTTTTAACCTATACATTTTCATGTCTTTTCCACACCTTCAAGGCAATAACCATACAATTTTTTTTAAACCTTAGTGCACACCTGGACAATAAAACCAAACATCAACTAAAAGTATATTCAAAATTGATTATAATAGGTCTAAAAAATATCAGATACAATGTTGACACACAATATTTAATGATAAAATGTGTGTCAGATCCTGAAAGCTTCATCGTGTAGGCTTAAATTACTGAATTAACTCTGAGCTGACTTATTGGTTAGCTCAAAATAGATTTTCTCCATCGATATATGAAAACACAAAAAAAATTGTAGACCAAATTTTCATGACTTTTCCAAAACCTTCTGGGCATTTTTATTTTTCCAAACTTATCCAGACCTGGAAATTGCCATTTTTAAATTCCAGGTTTTTTATGACCATTTGAACCCTGTGGAATTCATGTTAACATGCCTAACTGAAAACAGGCAGTGCTACTGACTGCCCAAAATAGAACTGCAGGTGAAGTCACAGAGTGCTGACTCTACTTTACTCTACATACAGGGCAGAGCACTGTATGTTGGGTAAAAGCTTAAGGTGATGAGAATAACGGTGCAATAAGTAACAGTGAGTGACCAACCGTTTGAGGGAACGAGCTGAGCTGCGTGTCTGTAATAAGACTCCGCTTGGCTGGTCTGGTTGCGATAACGTGCTATGGAAAGAAAACAAACAGGCTTTCAGTGCAAATAAGTAAATTAATACAGAAAACAAACACATCTTTCTTCCTCTTTCCAACAAACATGCCTTGAATGCATAATGTACTGGAGAATGTAGTGCTGAAAGTGGCTCTGTTCAGAAAGCACACAGTGTGCAGACTCACCAATGTCCCCCAGATGGACGAGACAATGCTGGCAGATATAAGAGCAGGAGCTGGGCTGTGGTTTCACGATGGCGCTGGTGCTGCTCTGTTTATTGCTGATGATGCCAAGCTGAGAGGATTTCACACGACAAGGCAGGTCCACGTTGAACACCGTGCACAGCTCTTGTAACAACTGAGAGGGAGAGACAGATGTAGTTTCATGCGACGATTTCTGAAAACTGCTTTAGTCCCAACAGTACAGATCTCAAACTGAAAACTGCAGTGTGAGCTGCTTAAACCACAGGTT
This sequence comes from Astyanax mexicanus, assembly GCF_023375975.1. Lineage (NCBI taxonomy): Eukaryota > Metazoa > Chordata > Actinopteri > Characiformes > Acestrorhamphidae > Astyanax > Astyanax mexicanus. The sequence goes on from NC_064415.1 coordinate 50,751,205, forward strand.
TTCATTAAAAATCTGCAGAGTGTGAATACTAATAAGATCATTATTCATTGACAATCCAGGCAACTCACCTGTGTGTAGAATCCACTAGCTGCCTCAAGAAAAAGGGAAAGATTGGCTTGCACTTCACTTCGATTGGGGTTAGCTCTGTTCTTGGCCTGACTCTGTAGTGATGTTATCTGATTCTTGAAAGCATGGTTCCAGCTACAAAAAAAGGAAAAAAGGAAAAAAAGAAGAGAGAAGAGTTTGGAAAAGCTTTACAAATGAGTAAAGCATCTTAGGTTCACATTACCAGACTGAAGCGACTCAAATTAGATTTTTTGCTCAATGTGGCTCAGATCAGATTTTTCATGGCTGTGTGAACGTGCCAAATCTGATTTTTTCAAATCAGATCTGAGCCACTACCATATGTCTTTTTGCTTCTACGCATGCGCTGAGCCTTTGCAACACTTAAGTGTGTCTAAACTGGTGCCAGAATAAGTGTGCTTTTGGGATTTCAGAAGTACTGTGTTTAAAAAATATATATTTTTTATTATTATTGCGATGAGTTTAAGATAAATGCATCATAAGAGCTGTGATGCAATTTGAGTTTGCTGTTTTTCTTAATGTTATTATCCACATGCAGCAACAGAGGCACCTCTTAACTCTGCAGACTGTGCTCATGTGACATTCGACCGGAAGCAGAGTAAGGTAAAGGTTCACACCAAACTTCTTTTTAGCCTGAGAACAATCTGTGCAGCCAAGCCAAGTATTGAAGACCCTTAGCAATGCTGCGGGCTTAAAATATTGGTGGATTCAATAGCATTATCACAAGTCCCATTTTTTGACCACACAGTCAAAGACTGCACTGACGGATAAACCATCCAACTACACACAAAAAGAAAATCGTAAAATATGATCTAATTCTCTCATACTGACTACTGAAAACATGTGTATGGCTTACATGTCCTTTTAAATGCATGTCAATACATATCAAATAATTGCTCAGGGGTGGAAGAAAATACCAAAATCATGACATACTGTATAGTTTTTGTTAGGGATACATCATCATTACATGGCATAAAACATGGGCGCTCTAGAATCTAAAGTAAGACTCGCCTCTTCTATTTGACTTACTAAAGTTTATGCTTCATTACTCCACTGGTGGTGCTAATTAAATAAATAGGGTAAACCTGCGGTGAAGAATATTGCTGGTGAAATTCTGGTTAACCAACACCAATTCCTGGTGTTTGCTTATTTAGTAGTATTTTATCCTCTTCAGTAACACAGATACTGTGAAGTACAGTAGATAACTGTCTTGCAATACATAGAGTATCACATAATCACAGTATTGTGATATCATCTTTATCATGAAATGTTATGTGATTCCTACCACTATTCAAAACCAAAAAAGCTGCATTAAAAAATGGCTATTTCCTTACAGGTCTTGTTCCACTTTCTTGTCCAGGGCATACTCCAGGTCCGTCACCAGCATCTTCTGGTACAGATCCTGAAGAGCCTGCCGCGATGTCCACACCTCTGCAGCACCAAGCTTCGAATCTGACAAACAGAGCAAGCACCAAATTCAGTATAATTATCTGCTGCTGACCTGAAATGTCCACTGTAAAGAAAACCTAAAAAACCAAGCCTTTTAAACAGCAGACACGAATCTCTTAGCAACGACATGATGTGCTATCAGAATGTGACGAGGTGACAAAAACTGAAGGCCAAAATCTGATACTTATCCCCCAGTATTATATCCTATACACTGCAGTGTATTAGAAAATAGTCTTGTTTCAACATCAGAAATTTTATAAGCAGAAGAGTGGAACACAGTGAGATGAGCATTTAAACATACCTGTCATATCAGCCTTCAGGGCCTCTGCCTGCCTGCTCAGAAAGAAAGATAGATCAGTTAAAAATTACCCAGAGACAGCAACACAAATATACACAATCAATTTTCTTATCATATTGACAATATCATATCAAAACAATTTTTATATAGTGATTTTCACAACTGATTTTGTCTCAAATGAGCTTTACAGACTAATAATCAGTTAAAAACTATGAACAGGTAATTAATAACCCCTAGTGAACGTGGACGCATAAAAAAATCTGAAAGAGCTGAAGTAGTAAGAAACCTTGGGAGAACCAAACTCACATATAAGGGGGGTTCATCCCACCACTGGTCAAACATCTTTTAATATAATATTATGTCATGATGAAAAATTGATTTTACTATTGCATATGATGGGATACAAAAAAATAAAAGAATTTTATCAGATTTGTAACAGAAAATATAATACTAATAAATGTACTGCACATTTCTCCATATATCCAGGATTAAAGTAAAATAAATGATACTGGACAGATATAATCTGTCTCTAGTAGATATATAATGGCAAATGAGAATAGTGTGATTTTTTTGCTTTTGCTAGCACCCTGATGTAAAAATTAGGGGTGGGTGATACGGCACGATATTTCAGGGTATAATATTGTTAGCAATATTCAAAACATTGGCGATATTACAAGTTGTGCTGCTGTGTAGCACCATTAGAGCTTCCCCTAGTGTCCATTCCACAATTTTACCCACAAACAGCAGAAGAGACTGGGGAACACAACCCCAAAACCTATTCACACAGAGCAAGATGCAGGCTAATGACACAGCTGCAGCATATTAACTAATCAGCTTCCAGAGAACGACTTCATTTCAGCCTGGACTGGATTCCAAACAGGATGAGTAAGTAAACCCATCTGACTGGCTTTAGTAGCTACTCTCAGCCCAACTCAGCCCAACTCAACTAATGCTAACTCACAGCTGAAGGAGAACAGCAGCTACTCTTCAGAAACAGATCTTACCAGAGCTTAACAGTGCTAAAAATGTTAATTTCAATTCAGCAATTTTATGTCTAAATATTTTTTATTTGAACTGAATAAATTGCAGTATACATTGCGGATATAAATATTTGTACTCAGTATGGGAGAACATTTGAATAGCATATAATAGCTATAAAAGAATTAGAGCTAATGATGCATTTTGACTGAGATCATGTGTATCCATATAAATATTGTGTATTAGGGGTGTGCTTGGTGTATTTGTTTTGTTATTTAATTGTGTTTGCAGTTTATATGCATGCACTAATTATGGTGCACTTTAGCTTTGTGGTAGATTTTTTTAATTGATACGTTACTTTATTTTTGTTATTTTTTTTATTTTGTTACACTATAATCATGTTATACAAAATAAGGGTCTTGGTAGGTTACTGTTTATAGATTTTTTGTTTGTACTAAATGTTTAAAACTGTCATATATATATATATATATATATATATATATATATATATATATATATATATATATATACACACTAAATTTTTATTTATTTTGTTGCAGTATTATAATCTTTAAATTCGTGTGAAAAAATTCTATGTTTTGTCATATTGCTAAGAATAATGTTATCACAAAACTACCCTGAAATATCGCCCATTCCTATTATGTATTGTGAAAATGTTTTTAATTAGCTGAAAAATACTGCAAAGTGACTTGCGTATGCAAACTGCGATGGTGATGCCGAAACAATATTGCACAATTTTGTGCAGCCCTACCTTTTTCACACTTGCTGTAATTTAGTACATATTCTTTTTTTTTAATCAATGTGCCACGTGCGTGTAATCTTTTGGTCAGTCAAACAGCCTTTTCCTCCAAAAGAAGGAAGTTCTTGACCATTTTAGTTCACAAAAAGCAACAAACACGACAGCCCATTCCACACATGCCCTTATACACCTGTAAAGGGATGTGGTGATCACAAGCAGGAGGTAACTCAAGACCTAGTATAATATTCTGTAAAGAATCAACAGATAGGAATGGGCAATGTGACAATATTTACAGTTATCATGATTCATTTAATCACAATATGCTTGCAATGTAAATAAAAAAAAATCATTTGTACTTATGTCAGCTCCATTTGGATCAGTTCCATCCTGCCCAATGTCAAAATATGGGGCATTATGGTATTATAATTATGCAATATCATCCAACTTTACAATAATTGCTCATTAGTAAACAGAAGTTTACTGGGAAACTTGAGCACATCTAGATTACAGTCAATTGCCAAGTCTCAATCACTGTTCCGCAATGATTCAGTTGACGTCACAAGCAAAAGTGACGTATGTGTATTTGCTGAAAAGTGTGTCTCTATAGACCCAGTAACGTTTACTCTGTTTAGGTGTTTGAATACACTTCTGCATAAAAACAGACTGCATACCCAGTAGGGGTGGGAATCGTTTACTATCTCACGATTCGATTCGATTCCGATTTTGGGGGCCACGATTCGATTCAAAATCGATTTTTGATTCAAAACGATTTGAATTATAAAAATTTCTGCTTCTGGCTTATGAATCTTATTGAAAAAAAACCCTCCATAATATACACTGGTCCTGGAGCAAGTAATGTGTTACAAAAACAATAAAATGTGCAGGAATGTGGGTCCTCAGTGACAGAGGAATCACTGGGATATCACAATGACGTTAATGAACAATAAATAAATAATAAATAACACTGCTTTATTACCAGGCTACTAGCGGTGGTGTGTAGGTGACGCTGCTGGGCTGATGTGATGATAGCAGTGAAGCGCTAAAGTTCAGGAGCAGCTGCTGATTAACTAGTTAACTTTAAGGTCGTTGTATTTCTTCAGAAAGGGGGCAGGAGGTGGAGAAATTAATTCATATTGTCCATTCCTTAATTCCTCTGTGATGAGGAGCTGAAATTAGCTCTGATTAGCTTATTGTTATTTTTCCGTTCCGCCTTAAATGCTGCAGCCCGCTGCCACCTGTAGCGTTATTTAAGGTGGAACTGGAAAGTTAGCTAGTTAGCTAGCTAACAGTTACTGAAACTAACTACTAGCGATCTTTTTTATGCTTGTTATGAAGCATTCTGCCATAAAACATTGAAACTACACGTTAATCTAAGGTAATATAGTGCTTGTTCTGCCATCTTACCGGTGATTCTCAAACACCTACGCTCTGTGTGTGTCTGGAAGATCTCCGTTTGAAGGGACAAGCCCTATCCCCAGGGTTGCCAGGTCCAACAAAAATACCCAGCCCAAAATCAGTCTAAAACCCGCCCCTCAGAATCGATTTTGGGACATTTTAAATCGATTCTGAATCGTAGTAAATGAGAATCAAGATTCTTATGTGAATCGATTTTTTGGCACACCTCTAATACCCAGCAATACAAACCAACTGTGTGAGATGCATGCTTTTACAGAATGCAAGTTTTCACATTTTTCAGAAATAAAAAGCCATTGAGCACTAGGCCCTGTTTACGGCAATAAAGTAGCATAATGTAAACAAAGCATTTGCATGTGTCACATACAGTTCATGCTAGGGCTGCACAGTATCTCATTTCAGCACTGTTATCTTAATGTGCACATGTGCAATAGTCAAATCTGAGGATGTGTTAAGACTCATAATGCAAATTGAACAAAAAGTGTCATTCTATAACTTGCTTGACACAAAAGGCAAGCCGACATGACGACTTCTGGAGAAGCCTGGTGAATTTTTTGGATTTCCTAAACATCACAAACCTACAAAATACTGAAAGCTATTTTTTTTTCCCATTATCATGCAGCTGTAGTTCAGGGGTTGCCTGTGTGGATGACAATAAGTCTAAATATTGGCAGTACTTTCAAACGATTACAGAAATGATACCCTACAAATAATGAGAAATTAAGCAATACTTTTTCTATATGCCTTCCTATGCATCCAAGGACACTTACAATTACATTCTACACACACTTACTTCTGTTCATCAACACACACTGGTGAGAAGCGGCATCACACTGTGTACTCTTAACCGGAAACAACCGTCCACCTGGAGGAATGAACCGGCACTGAGGATTTGACCCAACACAGAGTGCAAATCTAGGCCCAAAGGCGTACACGCATACACCAGGACAATTTAGAATATTTAAATGACCTATTCTCCATGTTTTTGGACCCTAAAAGGAAACTTGAGTCTCCGAAAATAGACACAGAGGCAAGGAGAGCATGAAAATTCCCCCCAAATAGATACCTGAACCCAGGACCCCAGTGCTGAAAGATAAACATGCTAAAAAACAAGTCACTTTTCTGCCTGTATATATTTATATATGAATATATCGTTCATGTCAATATATAAAAAACTGTTTAATACATTTAACAAGACACCTGTGTGATGTTACAGTATACATATTGTAACATCACACCTGTTTTACAGTTCAACATCTGTATGATTTCATTCCAAATAATACTGGCAAAGATTCCCAAACATTTGCATGGAAACGGTCTGGTACAGACTTGTGCAAACTATGCCATAACGCACTGCTAACAAAAGGTAGCATGTACTATTTAAATATACAGCATGCTTTGTTTTAGTGTTAGAAATACACATATACTTTAACCTTACATTGATATTACTTGAACAAGTTTTCCTCAAATCATATTAAATTAAGCATAGTGACATGCCTTGGCATGGGCTGAGGGGGGTCTCAGATGTCAAACAGATGTCACTAGTACTGATTGTTAGAACAGGATGCCCACCTTTCTGTGTTTTACAGGAACAACAGCCCATTATCTAGGCAATGACTTTTGCATATCCAATGAACTGAACAAAACAGGCGATTATAGCATTTAAGGATATCAAGCTAACTTACAGTGCATTATGACAGACAGGGTTCCTGGTCAAACCAGCATGCTCAGCTTTTTAATGTGTTCACATCCATTAATTATGCTAAACATGAGGCTAGCAGGACACTACCGAAAATTAGAGGCTCCATAGCTAGACATTAACTAATGTTATGGTAAACTTACTGCAGATACAGACTTTACAGAAGCTAGAACAGCAGCAGTGTTAATAGGACTGTTACAATGCGGCCGATTTTCAGCTAAATTACGCAATCTTTGGATATTTCTCAGATTTAGCCGATCTGATTTGGGAGCTAAGGTATACCTACACTGCAGCGCTGTGTGGATCAATGTTGGGGCAGTTTGATCACAGGAAGCTGCATTTCCTTGTCCAGTCAGTACTCACTTGAGAAACCCCGCAAAATAACACTCAGGTGGCTGTAATTAGGCAGACCTGTAGCAGGTTTGCCTGGTATCTGTGTGGCATTTGGCCCTGCCCAAGATTGGTACTAGCAAACAGCCAATCGAACTGAAAGACGATCAACGTTTGTGTATCAGAAATCAGAAATTTCTGAATATTAATACCAATTTGAATCAGACAAATTCAGTAATCAGTCATTCATGTTTTTCTCTTATTGAACATGACTGAAAATATTTTAAGGTTAAAGTCATGATGTCACATAAATGACAATTTCATAACTATTATTAACATTTTGTTCGAGAAATGATGTCAGAACTAGTTCTATGAAATGAAAAACATTCATTATAATGTTTGAATGGTTGGAACACAGCTGTAGAAGGAACTTTACACACCTTTAAATGGTCTGTGACACAAACAGTTGGGCCCAGAAATATTTTGACAGTGACACAATCCTAATGATTTTGGTTCTGCATGCCACCACACTGGATTTTAAATGAAAAAATGAGAAGCCTAAAGTGAGGACTTTCAGGTTCAATTCAAAAGGTCAAACAAAAATATCATATGAAGCATTTAGTAATTACATCTATCTTTCTACAAGGCCTCTTCATTTCAGGGGCTCTAAAGAATCAATCCCAGGCCTGGAACAGTGTTCTTTGAACATGTAAAACCTTGAAATTATCACCGGAATGGTAGGAAGAATAAAGTATGACATAGGCTTGGAACAGCTCGACACAAATCACACCATATCATCTGTAAAACATGGTGGAGATACAAGCGTGCATTAGCTTCCAGTGGCACTGGATCATCAGTGCTATTGAAGATGTGACAGAAGACAGAAACAGAAAGATAAATTCTGAAGTGTACAGGCATTTAGTTTCTGCTCAAATTCAAACAAATTCTGCTAATATGGTTGGACAACGCTTAATAGTACAGATGGACAATAACCCAAAACACACTGGGAAAGCACCCCGTTGAATAATCTGCAGTGGCCGAATCAATCACAAGATTTGAACCAGATCAAACAGGATTTCACTTGCTTAAGACAAAACTGAAGGTAGAAAGACTATTAAACCAGCAACAACTGAAGAAGACAGCTGCAGTAAAGGTCTGATAAAGTATCATAAAAGGGAAAAAACAGTGTTTGGTGATTTCCATGGGTTCTAGACTTCAGGTAGTTATCGCCTGCAAACGATTCTCAACAAAGTATTAAAATTTAGCATTATATTCATGGTAAAATTATTTTCTCCAACACCTTTTGCGCCCCTGTCTTTGTAGGAAAATGGTTGTCATTTCTAAATGCTTTATAGGATAATTTTGTTCGAAACCTTAAACTTTAAAGCCTATACTTTAATTACATCTCATTTGTTTCATTTTAAATCCAGTGGGGTGGTACTCAGTATATTCAGGTAGTCAGCTGAGCTCTTTCATTCAGCACATACTGTTGCTAAACCCAGACCTGACCAACTACAGCAACCCCACATCATTTACTTAGTTAAATCCAGGTGGTGACGATTAGTTAATATAATGGACAATGAAATTTGTCGACTACAAATTCCATTGTTGACTAATCATTCATTTGTAACAGTACTGCATTACACAAAGTGCTGGGGACAGAAACAAAATAGTTAACTAGGTCTGTGTCTCCAAAAACACAACAGATTACATAATTACTTAGTAAACATCAGTATTCTCCACTTTTAAACAGCATCTGCACATTTAATTGCCTTTTTAAAGCTCATGTTCAGACTTTTTTCTGTTGTTTTTAGAGATGGAGGACAGAAATAATCGCTGAATAATCGACTAATAAAAAAATTATCAAAAGATCATTAGATTACCAAAATAATCATTAGTTGCAGCCCTAGTATGTGTTGACCACAGGTAACACACATTATGCTCACCTGTCACAGTTGCTGATGCATTGATTGCACTGGTTATTGCAAGACTGCATACGATACTGATGCTATTCATTCTTACGTAAAAAAACACAATAGAAACCCAATGGGCGATATCAAGGTCAGCAAAAAAAATAATTGAGGTCACACGCACTGACTGTACGTGTATTCGGTAAATTAGCTAATTAGCAATAGTGACGGGTTTTAGCTTTAATATTAGGGAAACAAGCTGAACGTCTAGCTAGACCTAGACCTCTCTGCCTCTCACACACACAGACCTCTAATACTAACCTCACACCAAGCGCGAGTTAGCTAGCTAGCCTAGCTTAGCCTAGCCAACTAAGAATCAAATAAACACAGCTAGCTACCAGCCTAATTTAGACACATTACCGGGACGCAGCGAGCACATAGCTACCAATATCACTTCATTAAACAATAAATTAATTAATATATAACTAACTCGAACTGACTACAATAATGTAGTTAAAAACGAAACCAATGAAAAACAGACAGCAAGCTAACCAGCTAGCTACCGAGCTAGTTAGCGCTAGCTAACCTAGCTTAGCTACAGCGAGGCTATCTAACCAAAACTGGTTCCTCAAACAGAACCGAACACAGACCCAAAATAACACGTACAGCCGAATAACTAGTCAATTAACACATTTATACTACATCCACTGTTGTAACAAACACATTTTTATCCAACAAACGACGAAACTCGAGCTCGTTTGTTTGTTTGTTTGCTAACGTTAGCCTTCCGTGCTAAGCCACAGACTCTCTCGCGAGGAGAATCACTACCCGCTGTTACTTCACAATCTTTTCCCGGCCTGTCAGGCAGAGAGTGGAGCGCGATACAGCGCGAGCCCATGAAATTAATGGGTTCGTATGAAACAACTAAGCAAAGACAGTTATCTAATAAATGTTTAATATTTTTACACCGAAAATTATAATCTATCTTGTTATTAATTTTCACAACATTTACAATAATTATTTCAAATGTTTCAGCACCACATATATCATTTTAAAGCTTTTAAAAAGGCTTAACCCATAAGAATTCTGTACTGATTGCATTAAACACCTTACGTTTTCCTATATGTAATTACAAACATTTAAGGGACATTTTTCCCTTACCTAAGCGAAAATAGAAAGGGATTTACCACAGTAAAGTTTCACTGTAACTGTAACCATGACAACAACTTATCAACCAAAACAACAGTTCACTGTTAGAGTGCCAGTGTTTCTACTTTATTATTTTATCTCTAGATTTAGCAATGTCTAAGAACAAGTTAACTTGCTACACAGCTCTGGAAAAAAAGAGACCACTTATAAATTATGAGTTGCTTTGATTTTACCAAACTGAAAATCTCTGGAATACAATCAAGATGATCACAAGCCATCACACGAAGCTGCTTGAATTTTTGCACTAGGACCGACAAAATTATTCAAACACAGTGTGTAAGACTGGTGGAGGAAAACATGCAAAGATGCATGAAAGCTGAGATTAAATCAATTCAAATATTGATTACTGAACTCTTAAAACTTTATGATATGAACTTGTTGCCTTTGCATTATTTGACGTCTGAAAAAAGACCCCTCATTTTCTGCGAATAAATGCTTTAAATGACAATATTTTTATTTGAAATTTGGGATAAATGTTGTCCATATTTTATAGAATAAAACAACAATGTTTATTGTACTCAAACATATACCTATAAATAGCAAAATCAGAGAAACTGATTCAGAAACTGGAGTGGTCTCTTAATTATTTCCAGAGCTGTATATGTTAAATGAGTAAAAATGATATAAAAATAACTCACTTATGTGCATGTTCATGTATAAACAGTGAGGTTTAGTGAGGTATTCCAGCTTCTGCACTGAATTCAACATGCTTAATGCACTCCTGCTTGATCAGTTAATAATTGCAGGCTGTATATCTTATTAATCCCAAAACGTTTTTCAAGAGTAAAGGGAGGTTTTGGGTTCATTTAAATAATTCTAAGGAAATACACCCATAAGAGACTTTATTTTAGATAACACTTTTAAATAGCATTTTCTGCAACACACTTATCTTTAAGGGATTGCGCAGAGCAATCTTAAGGTGTTTTATGAAACCGGGCACAGGCTCATTTCTGAATACTGATTGTACGAATTAAAAATTCAAACTTAAATCAAGATGTGTTCAGTGACCACCTCATTCATGTTTTTTTTTTACTTATTGTGGGCACATTACTCTACATATTTTAGGGTACTTTTTGTGCTAAGATAAAAACTTGTCTGTCTATTAACATTTTGTTCCATTATTCAGATAATTTTTTTAAGTTTTTATTAAAGTGTTTTAAATTGTTAAAATGGATGGACCATGCCTGTAGAAGCTAAGAATACATTTTGAAAGTAGATAGCCTACTGGTTTTATCTCAAGCTCTAACCCAGCACACTTACATTTAGTAAATAAGACCACATGAAGGAACACACATATAAACACTGCCCTGCGATATTGCTCACAGGATGTTCAGTAATATATGTCACTTCGGGACTGCATTAAAATAGTTAAATTAGCTGTACAGATCATTTAAAGGGTCTGACACATGTCATTATGGGTTTTTGGGTTAGATAAACTGAAACTCTTAAACCAGACAGCTCATAAAAGTTATTTACTTAGTTAGCATAAACGCTAGCGTCTTGACTGCTTAAACTCAGATTGCTGTAGAAATATGGAAACAAATAAGTATGTTTAATTTGGTGTTTTAACAAAATATGTTATTGTACTTTTTAAATGTAAAGAAATATCCTGGTCAAGTGGTTAGTAAATAGTTTTAAAAATAGCTGTTTAGCTCCATTTAACCCCATTCATTAAGGACTCACTCTCTGGCTCCCTCTAGCGGGTTTTCAATTGCAGCATTTTCTAGTATAATGGAGTGATACGATGAAGTGGGCAGTCTCGCCCGCATAAACCAGCTCTGGCTTAGAATAGGAAAGTGAACGTAAATAAGCTAGCGCTGCTGGGTTAGCAAAGGCTAGCACAGTTAGCTTAGCTTTCCCAGTCACGGTTTACTAACGTTAGCTAGGTAACCAACACATCCAGCAGCGAATTAGCTGAGTAAAAACACACAGCAGACCCCGCTGGATCCCACCACTAGCCAGCTAACCGAATTTAATCACCCGCAGCTTGTAGCCAGTTAGCTTAGCCAGCTAGCTAACCCAGCAGGGTCAGTCAGTCACTCAGACAGGCAGGCAGTCGGTCGGTCGGTCGGTCGCCCGCAGCCCGGACGGTGATGCTAGCGGGTCCCGGTAACCAGTTCCCCCACAAACGGAGACCTGAGGTGAGAGTCTCCGGCAGCAAATCCGCTCAAACCCGTTCCCAGCGTTTCTTTACCTTAAAAATTGGGCGCAGAGGTTCATCCTGCCGAGCCGCCGGTCCTTCACACAACGACAGGTCCAGGAGCTAAATCTATACCCGGCGCCATATTGTCCATCATTTTTACCGCTCGCCAGCAGAACCGCTCCAAACCTTCACCAGCAGACGGAGCTCACCAACTTCCTCCACCGCCGCTCCCGCCTCCCCTACACACACACACACACACACAGTCTAAACCAGCCACAGCAAAACCCCAGCCCGGAGAGAGGAGCACAGCGAGCACAGAACACACAGTACACACAGCACAGGGCTGTTTCATAACACCTCCATACAGCAGGACTGGACCTTAAATTAATATTACGATATTCTTGGCGATATGACGAAACTGTGGGCCATTTACCAACCATTCTTACAAACAAATCCATTCGGTTGTTGTTTTGAAACTAAATACAAAGCCTAGAACTGTCAGGGAAAAGGCAGACAAATAATAGTTTATTATAAGCAAGAACATATCCTTACATTCAGCACTTGCAAATCCAGACATCCCAAGTTGCACACACACCAAATAATATAAACAGCTATGGGCAAATTTAAGAGACCACTTCATTTTTTGAATGTTTCTCTAATTTTGCTATTTATACGGACACCATTTCTCCCAAATTCCAAAAAACATATTGTCATTTAGAGCATTTATTTGTAAAAAATGAGAAATGGCTGAAATCACAAAAATGATGAAGAGCCTTCAGACCTCAAATAATGCAAAGAATGCAAGTTCATATTCATTAAGTTTTAAGTTTCCATGCATCTTGGTATGTTCCCCTCCACCAGTCTTACACATTGCTTTTGGATAACTTTATGCCACTCCTGGTGCAAAAATTCATGCAGTTCAGCTTGGTTTGATGGCTTGTGACCATCTATCTTCCTCTTGATTATATTCCAGAGGTTTTCAATTTGGTAAACTCAAAGAAACTTATAATTTTTAAGGGGTCTCTTATTTTTTTCCCAGAGCTGTATATGTCACATTTACTCACCTCAACATGCCCTTTGCAATCATTTAGTCCTCCGTAGGCAATGCTAAAATCACTATTACAAACTGTACAGCGGGCAAGACTATCATTGTTTTTTACTTTTACCAGACATGGATGTACTTTAGAGTAGTCAGAGGTGAAATGAGTTTTGATGGGAGCCATGATGCTCCTTTTGTTACTTACTGAATGCATTCCGTCCAGGAGTGGGAAAAAAAACACTGGTCAATGGGATTTAGGTCAGAACATTGAATGGGCCATTCTAGCATATAAATATTCTTTGATCTAAACCATTCACTGTAGCTCTGGCTGTATGTTTTGGGTCATTGTCCTGCTGGAAGATGATTCTCCTTCCCAGTATCAAATCTTTGGCAGCCTTCAACATATTTTCTTCCAGGATTCCAGTCCTGTATATAGCTCCATCCATCTTCAGACTAGTTTCCCTGCCCCTGCTGAAGAAAAGCATCCCCACAGCATGCTGCTGCCACCACCATGTTTCACAGTGGAGATGGCAAGTTCAGAGTGATGAGCAGTGTTACTTTTCCTTTCTTTTTCTTTTTCTTTCAACAATGGTTTTCTTCTTGACACACTTTTATTAAGAGCAGATTTGTGGAGTGGACAACTTTTGGACAAAGTTTTCCTTTGGACCGATTCTCCCACCTGAGCTGTGGAGCTGAGTGACCATGGACCTCTTGGCTGCTTCTCTAACCAGTGCTCTCCTTGCTTAATCTGTCAGTTTAGAAGGATAGCCATGTCTTGGTGGGGTTGCATTTGTAGAATGCTTTTTCCATTTTTGCATGATGGAATGAAATTTTCCTTGAGATGCTTTTTAATAACTTTACCCTGCTTTAAACTGCTCTACAGTTTTGTTTCTGACCTATCTGTTAGTTCCTTGGTCTTCATGATGATATTTGTTCACTTGTGTTCTCTAGCAAACCACTGAGACTATTACAGAACAGGTGTATTTATACTGAGACTAAATTACACACAGCTGGATTCTGCTTACTAATTAAGTGACTTCTGAAGGCAATTGATTGCACTGGATTTCTTTTTAGAGATTTCACAGTGAAAAGCTGAATACTTTTGCACACTACACTTGTCAGATTTTTATTTGATTAAACATTTGAAATCCATGTATATTTTTGGTTCCACTTTACAATTATGTCCTACTTTGTGTTGGCAACAAATATAATTCACTCTCAAACACTCACAATACATTACCAAATGTAGTGTTCAAATAATGTATGCTGGAATTTCAAATGTATACCATAATGCAATGCAGTGCTGATATTGTCAGATGTCTTCAGGGTAGCACAAACAAAGATTGTTTGTTGGTTGGTCATTCCCTAGTCAGTTCACTATATAGTAAACCCTATATAGTAAACATTAAATCAGTGAACCACTCACTGATTAATAAATACCCACATGAAACCCAGGTAGACATAGGGAGAACACGGAAATTCCAAACAGATAGAGTCTTGAAATCAGGACACTCCCATCACTGGGAGACAAACATGCTACCCACTAAGCTACCATGCCACTCACATGAGCCCCGCCTATGGATGTCAGTGATGGATAGTATCATGAAGGATTAAACATGGACCCCATCAGGGTTGCACTCTGGGTGGAATGGGTAGGAATAGATAGAGATGTAATGATTTCCTATTCGTCAAGCCCAACTGGATCACTGCTCTCCTCCATAGGCCAGTGTAATGTTTTTCAGCTCAATTTTCTGACCATTTGAGGCTAAATTAGTAGAAATTAGAGAATAGAAATTGGTGTAAAACCTCATTATTTCGTTTTGTCCCAAAAAATGTGGTTTTCATCTATTGCTATTTTTAAGTTTATTTCTGGCCCTCACAATTTGTGTTTAAAGAGACAGCTTTTAAGCTTTTGAGATTTGGGGGTTTAAAGACCACTCTGGTAAGAATGTTTAATTGCACAAATCATGTGAAGGAGTATTTTTAATGCATGTTAATGTAATAAATTCCTGTGTGAAATTCTGCCAGACTACTAAATATATCAGATGATGCAGAGATGGTCATGTCTGGACACTGATACTATTAATTAGAAAATGTTGTCTACTCTGCTACTGCTCTCAGTTTAAATGAAAATATCTTGGGGACCGCTGCTTAAAAAATATTTAATCTTAACTCTTTTTCTGAGTTGTCTAGTTTTAATCTTGTATCAAAAGTATAATGGATTGTGACATGAGATTGTGTAAAGCATGTGTGTACTAGTTCATTTTAAAGTATTAGAATATCACTTAAAAGTTACTTTATTTAAGTAATACAGTTCAAAATGTGAAACTCATATATTATATAAATGAGTGGAAAGGAACACAGTCCAAGCTGCTTGAGGTCTAGTGTGAAGTTTTCACAATCAGTGATGGTTTGGAGAGTCATGTCATCTGCTAGTGTTGGTCCACTGCGTTATATCAAGTCCAAAGTCAGGGCAGTGTTTTCCCAAAAAATCTTACAGTACTTCATATTTCCCTCTTCTGACAACTTTTATGGAGATGTGGATTTCATTTTCCAGCAGGACTTGACACACTTTCTGAGGCACTGGTTTTTGGGTTTTCATTGTCTGTAAGCCATAATCACACAGCAACAATAAACATTTAAAATAGATCACTCTGTGTGTAATACATCTATATACTATATGAGTGTTTCCTATTTTGAACTGAATTACTAAAATAAAGTTACTTTTCAATGATACTTTTATTTTTTTAAGATGAACCTGTATGTCAGTCATCATGTGCTCTTTTGGGTTAACTGGATTTCATAAAATATGATACAGGTTAGTGGTTTGAATCCAGGCTGCGCCTTTAAGAACTGTGAGTCCGCGGTGATGCTCCTCAGAGGCTGAGAGTCTGAGTGCCGCAGCCCAGATCCGCTCCCCTCCGCCCGCTCCCTCAGCAGCTCCACAGCAGCGGCTCCACACAGGCCTCAGACCCGCAGCGCATGTGTGGTGGAGAGACGCTCCGGACAGGATGACAGAGACCGCCAAAACACACGTTATTCTGCTGTCGTGTGGAAGTTTTAACCCCATCACCAAGGGACACATTCATATGTTCGGTAAGCGGCGTTTCTCTTTCATTCTCGGGCTGAGGAGGAGCGGGCGGTCTGCGCGCGCGGTGCCTCAGAACCAACCCCATCAATAACACCAGCGGCCGGTTTACCGCGCGCCTGGGTGGAGGAGCGCGTGCGTGTCCGCGTGCGTCCCCGGTTTAGCCCCGGTTAACGGAATGATGTTGGTTTACGGGATTAATATATATCACGCTAATGTGATAATGTTATTTTAGGGGATGCTGAAAAGGGCGACGGCCGGTGTTGTGTCGATTTCTGCTACCAGGTCAAGACGTGCTATCCTAGTGTTAACGTTAGTCTAGTGTGCTCCCTGTTTAAAGGTAAAAAAAAATAATAATAAAAACAAAAGCACCAAATTAGAACAGGAATCAATCACTGTACACTGTTTCAGGGTTGATCATTTAAGATAATTGATTAGAACTGATTATTGATTAGAAACCGTTTATTGTATAAAAAAACAGTTATTATTACTAGTTTAATTTGATTATTAATTGGTATTGTTAATAGCCGCGTACACTATTGCAACGCGCACGCAAAAATGGCAGTGAGGTCATGTTGTTTAATGCACCCAAAGAAAACAGAATTGCCTTGAAAAAAACATTAAAACATGAAAAAATAAGAATAAATGTGGATCCGCGCATGCGCAGATCTGATAGGTTGTTTAAATTGATAGGTAGCTGAAATCGACAGAACACCGGAGAAAGAGAGAGGGAGAGAGAGAGAGAGAGAGAGAGAGAGAGAGTCAGTGCATGTGGCGCAGAATCGCGTTTCTAAGCAGAAATTGACGTGCAGCTGTGTTTAAAAATGATGTAAAATACACATAAATCAGATAAATATTTATCCATGCCTCGGTTAGTTGATATAGGGTAGTTACGTGTAATTAAATGGGTTAATAAGCATTTATAAACAGTGTAAACAATGATAACAAGCTTCACAGTTACGCAGACTATAGTTACATTAGTGGAATACAGTAATGGACAATAAGTAACATTAAGCCGGTGAACCAATATGAATATATGACACCTAGATTATTAGATTAATGCTGGTATTGGGATCTGAGTCACTTCCATTTAGTAACAAGGCCTGGCCTGCTTATAATTAATGGGGGTCGAAGAGATGGGTGACGTCCAGCTGACATCCAGATGAAGCTGATTTAAACAGACGTTCATTGTTTACTTTATTTATTTACTATAATGTATAGAAATAATAGGAAGGTTAGTCCAGATCAAGGCCAGTTTAGGCTGGTAGCTGGTTTTAGATGGTCTAAGATGGTCTTTGATGGTCAAGGTGTTCAAAAATCACCTTGTTTATCCAGGTAAAACATTTAGTTAACCAGCACTTGTATAGTGAATATTAATGGTATATTAATATAGCTCATTAGGCTTCATCCTAATAACACTGTTACTCTTTCTTCTTGATTTGTGCATGTCTAAAGCAAATACATATTAACTCATATTAAGTGTTACAAGTATAGCTAGTTGTTATGTATAAGTCTGAAACAGTTTGGCCACCTTTGAGGACTTTGAGGACAGATCTGCACTCTCTTAGTATTTTCATCTCAGTGTCTTCATGAGAGAGAGTCACCTGGAATAGTTTTCTTAGCATCTTGAAGGAGTTCCTGGAGGTGCTGAAAAATGTTTGTGCTTTTTCTTAGTGCCAAACAATTTTGTAAAGTTTACTATGTAATTCCATATGCATTCCATTCTGCAGTTTCTGCTTGACAGATGCTGTAAATACTCTATATCTCTTACAACACTAGACCAGTTTATTATAGTTTGATGTAGCTTTATTTACCTAAAAACATTAAAGAACTTATAGAGGTCAGTCACGCAGGCCACATAGGCTAATTTCAGGTGATTCTATAGGCTAATCAAATATATCTGAAACAGACATTTTTTACATGAATAGCTAAATCATTATAGTAATAAATCTGTAATTATAAAATATACCAGCCCTGTTTAAAATGCCTTAAAATGAAAAGAAAATATTAACAATTTACATACAGTAAGTGACCATACTTATATCAGTGAGCAGGAGTTTAAACTTCCCGATTAACACAAATAAAAAAATGTCTGCAACAGCAGTGATTGGCTCAGTTCACCAGTAGTAAAAATTTTTTTAAAAGAGATCAGCTGTCCCATTTCCCCAATTATTTCTCCTTCTCTCCATTCCTCCTCCTTCTTCTGGGGCAGGAGATGAACAGTAGGAAAGGAGGAGAGGAGGAGGAGAAGAGGAGGGCTGCATCCTTAAACATTTGCTACTCCTTCTCCTCCTTACCTACTCCTCCATTCCTCCCTCGGAAGAAGGTGGAGGAATGGAGGAGAGGGGAGGAGAAGAACAAATAGAGAGAAGGAGCAGTAATTGGAGAAATGGGGCAGCTGATCCTTTTCGGATATGATGTTGACTACTGATGATCTGAGCCAATCACAACAATCGCTTTCAGCTCTCCTAATACTGCCCAGCCAATCGCAGCTGCTGCAAACAGTCAGCAAATATATGGTCATCCTTTTAATTGTGTTAATTGTAGATATTTATACTCCTGCTTGTTGCAGAGAAAACACTATATTTATAAAAAAGAAAATGAAGATTTGCCAATTAGATAGAAGTGGATGTCTTTTTTACTTGTTTATAATAAGTGATACTATATGTTCTACGGTCATGTACGTGTTTTTTTTATAAAGTTGTATTATTTATACACATACACAATTTGAAAATAAATTTGTAAAAAAAAGTGTACTCAGGGCTCCGAGTGGTCCAGCGGACTAAGAAGCTGCCACTATGATCAGGGGATCGCCAGTTCGAATCCTGTTTATGTAGCTTGCCATCGGCTGAAGGAGCCCCGAGAAAGCACAATCGGCCTTTCTCTTTCTGGATGGGTAGATGGTGCTCTCTTTCCACATCACTCCAAAGGGTGATGTCGCTTAGCACAAGGCGTCTGTGAGCTGATGTATCAGAATCGAGTCGCTGCACTTTCCTCCAAACATGTTGTGATTCTACTCAGCAATGCTGCATCAGCAGTGGTTCAACATGAGGTGGTAGCTGACTTCACATGTATCGGAGGAGGCATGGGCTAGTCTTCACCCTCCTGGTGTTGTGGCATCACCAGTGATAGCGGGAGTCTTAATGTGTGGGTTGGGTAATTGGCCGTGTAAATTGGGGAGAAAATAAGAAAAAAATCTATAAATAAAATTATATAAAAACATTCTGTGGGTAGGGTACTGTGGTGTATCCTCCGCTGGAAGATGCTTTAGGGTAAATTTAGGCAGCTTTTTATATTTCCTCCAATGGAAAGATGGCGTCACAAAATCAGTCTTCGAGTCATGGGGGAGAGGAGGATGATCGGTAGGAAGGAGGAGCAACTTTTGGTGTTTCTGGCCACAACAGAGGAGTAGAAAAGGAGGAGGAGAGGAGGAGTATCTCAGTCTTTATTCATATGCTTGTAACTCTGGCTGTGAGTCATGAGCTGTCTCAGGATTGGATGCAATGGAAAGGTCAAACTGATTCAAGCTGATTCAGGAAATGATTGATCGTAATTCTGTGACGCATTAAAGTTGTTGATAGAAACACTAAGGGAGAGCAAGTTTGGTGTTCCGGTGTGTTCATCAACCAGAATAAAGATCTGTCTCTGCTTTATATGAATCGGAATCGGATCTTGTATAAAGGAGATCTATTTGAATCAAATAATCAAGCTTACTGTATCTGGACATGCTGGCTGACCAGCTTGGTGTTGTTGTTTATGCTGAGTCATTCTAGTCCATCAGCTTGGTGTTGCTGGTCATGCTGCTTAACCGGCATGGTTAATCTTGATCCTATTGGTTGTTTAGTTTCGTCAGGTTGATCATTCTTCTATACTTATTAAAATCTATGCTGTTTAGTCACCTTAACAGTCATCTTTTCTTTCAGCAGGGATTAGTGGACATTTATATAAAGCTTTTATTAAGCTTTTATAATAAAACAAGTATTTATTATGCTAGTATGGCCCAGACGAGCTGCTTTTTTATTTTCTCATCTTAGCAATGACTTTATTACTGCACTTTACCTGTCAGACCTCTAATTCTTCTCTTCACTGATAAAACTAAGGCTTAGTCCAATGTTAAGCTGTTGCCATGTGGATCAGCTAGACCTCTTTCCATACCAGTTTTCTCCAGATTCCAAGAGTCTTTTGAGGGGGTAGGAAACATTACTCACTTCATCTGTAATTTCTCTAAAGAATAGACTTCTACTTTTAATAGTTACATAACTCTCTCTCTCTCTCTCTCTCTCAATATGCTTAGGATAAAAAATTGTAGTTTAAGCAGTTAAAGATCTAAAAGATGGAGCGTCTCATGATGACAGTAGGAAAGAATCTTGGTTTCAAGCTTTTAGTAAAAGAGCTTGAGCCCTGTTACAACATTCCATCCCCAAAAAAACATGATTATAATGAAGATTATAAAGTTAATAAAGATGAGGCTATACAGACACCCTGATGACACTGATATAATATTACTGTAACAAAATGATAATGCATTTTCATTCTTTTAAAGATCAAGTAGTTTTTATTTATTAATCTTTTCATTACACTGCTTATATAGTGGAGTGAAAAAGTATTCCCCCTCTTACAGATTTCTTTAGTTTTTGTATTTTTGTCATACATATAATTTTCAGATTTTAATTTTTTTTTTATATCAGACAAATGTAACCCGAATAAATGTATAAAGCACTTTTTAAATTACAAATCCAAACCATTCTTGCTCTTTGTGAAAAAGTATTTGCCTCACCATAAATGAACTGTGATTTATCTGTGGTTCAATTTCGACCAAGCATGATTACTGACAGACCTGTAGAATCTAGAAATCACTTAAATAGAACCTGTCTGACAACATGAAGCAGCTAAAAGATCTCAAAAGGCACCACAGTATGCCCTTATCTGAACAAATGAGAAAGCGAAGTCTAAGGCTTTAGGACTCCAGCAAATCACAGTGGGAGCAATCATTCACAAATTGAAAAAAAACATGGACCATAGTAAAGGTGGATTGCAGTTGTTCCTGGCAAGAGTGGCACAACCAAGGTATTAGTTTTAGGGGGCAAACACTTTTCCCCACAGGGCTAGATTGGTTTGGAAAGTTTTTTTTTTCCCGTTAATTAATGAAATCATCACTTGAAAAGTGCCTTTTATATTTACTCAGGTTATCTTTGTCTGATATTATATCTGTAGGAGGGCAAATATCTTTTCACGCCACTGTATATCCAGTCAAAATACAGGCTCATTTATGTTAACCAGTTCTCCTTGAGAAGTAAAATGTGTCCATATTTTGTATGATAAATTGATAGTAATTATTAAGTAATTAAGTAATTATTGTGAAAGGCCTACTTACAAATGTTTGTCCTTTTCTTTTGAATAGAATGTGAATGATGATAATACAAACTCTTGCTCAATATGTTAAAGAAATCTTTTAATTTTATTTTCATCTTTTGCTTACTAAACTATTCACAGTAACAAAATAGAATAAAATGAAATAGAAAAAAAACGTTATTGTCCATTTCTGGAAATTTGCCTTTGGCTTCACCAGGTTGCATCATAAAAATAGCATTTCATAAATAATAATAAAATAAATAAATAGACAAAATTGGTGTGTCCAAATGTATGCTGCTCTCTGTACTTAAAAATAGAGGTTATAGGCAAAACACTGTGTATAAAATCAATATTAGCAAAGCTATAAGTTTGAGTTCCTCTCAGTCTGAGCTGACCGCGGCTTCCCAGCAATCTGAAGCGATGTTCTCGCATTACAGTTCCATTCACGACTTCAGTGCCGTCAGTGCCGGGAGGAACAGGGGCTTTTTCTGGTGCTGTGTTAGTGAGGAAGCTGAGCTGGAAGCGTTACTTTCTGTCCTTTATCTTAATGTTTCAAACATGAGGAACGGAGGTGCAGATGGAACGTCAGAAGCGGCAGATCAATGGGACTCGAGCGCTCTCCTCAGCCTCCACCTGCCTGTGATTTTATAAAGAGGAAATCTCTTCTGCCTCTCTCTGACCTATTTTTCCTCTCTGTATCTGATACTGTTTTAGAGGTGGAGCAGGTTTCAGGCTGATTTGCAGAATTTAGCAATGTGTACAGATTGTTAATCAGGCTGAAGCAATCAAATGTGATCAGAATGATCAGAGATTAAAATAATTTGAATGAATTTGTTTTAACTACATCTATGGCTGCAGCTATCGTTTATTTTTGTAATCGAATACTCTAATGAAAAATCGATTCGATTAATCGAGTAATCAGATAAAACATTTTTGCTTGGTTAAGAAGCAATTAAATAGACACAAGAGAAAACAAGACATTTCAATAAATAATGAATGACCAATTGATTTCCTTGTTGAGATAAGTTGTATTTTTTTAATTCACAACATACATTTCCAAATAAAACAATAAATAAATAAATACCACAAGTAAAAAATACATTTTATTACATTACTTTCAAATTTGGATTTCTTTTAAGTATCAAATATAGGGTATTAATCAATAAAAAAGGTATAAACATTGGTTTTTGTGTTGTGCATCTTCGCTTCTAAACAGCAGAGACATTGCCAGTTCTCCCAGTGTTTGGATAAACGTGCTGCATTCTTTTACTACCAATCCGGTTCTCCGAAATATACCAGGACCTGTGGAATAATTGTGAAAACAGAAGTATTAAATATGCTGCTTTTTGTTTATTAAAATGTTGGACTACTTGGGTCTAATTACATCACTAAGACTAATATTACAGTAAATTCATGGCCGTGCATTTATAAACTCTAAGATTGACACATACTGCATTGGGGCACATTAGGCACTAGCGGTAATTAATATTCTATCCAATAATATTTTATCCAATAAATAAGAGACAAACACTTCCCTACATCAAGCACACACATAGTCGGAATTTAACTTTTTGTCTCATTGGCCAAATACACTTGTAGATGAAGAAATCATACATATAGTTTCCAGCCAAAGTAACTTTATTTCAGCTAACTGTAACATTAATCGAGTTAATCAATCATTTTTTTTAATCGAGTAACTCGATTTACTCGAGTAATCGTTTCACCCCTAACTACATAATTTTAGAGACGTGACCGATCCAATGCAATATCATTAATGGTCCGATATTAACAGGATTATTATACCAGATTACGTACCAAAACTGAACAAACTGAAATATACGGAATACTATCACGTTTTAATACATTTGCCTCAGCAGTGCTATTCTTATCATTAATTATCAGCAGTTCAGTCATAAGTATACCTCAGCAGTGCTACTCACATCACATGAGAGTAAAATTGAGACAAAGAAAGGCAGAAAGTCTGTTGGCAAACAAACAAATGCTAAGGCTAAGTTAGCTCAGTTAGCTCATTAGTATCTTAGCCATGTACAGCTCCTATCTTTCAGCTATAGTCATGCAATAATGATTCAAGCTATAATCAGTGAGCACAAACCTTTATGTATTTTCTGCTAAACAGGTAATCACTGACCTTCAGTAAGGTTGCTAACCATAGCTAGGTACTCTAATTTACCACCACCACCAGGGTAGTAAAGACAGGTGTTTTGCACTCTGAAACATATATATACACATACTGTTCAGCTACAGAGTAAGACTCATCATCACTGTGTTAATCTGGCAACCTCTGCAAATTTAGGTTTGGGATTAGAAAAGAGACTCGTGTTGCCATTTTATGCTCTTGCTCGCATTATTATCACTGATTGTTTCTTTAAGCTTTTCTAAAAGACAACAAAATTAACCAATATTAAAACAAATAACTGTAGAACTGTAGGGTCAACAATGCAACCAGAGACACAGTGCTTTTTTCCTCATGCACATGTTTTATTTCCCCCCATGCGATTGCCAGATTTACCATTTTCCTGCCAAATAGGGGTAGTATAAAATAGTGGCAATTGCTTTATTTGGTGTAGGTTGCTTTATTTTAGTAGATGCTTTTTTTATTGGACACCTTTCAGCAGTTTCCTGATACTGTTACTGTTTATTGATTCTGATGGAAAGATGTTGTTGATGTTTTACAGTGACAGAATGGCAGCCTGGCAGATTTCACACTTTAGTGATGGCCAACTTAATGAAATCTCATGATAGTTTCACAAATATTCTTAAAACACTGTTTTCAGATGCTCAGTAAACATATTTATGAATAATGAACTGTTCCTAAGATTTTCTAACCATAAAGTTTGAAACATTGTAAACTAGCCTCTGGATCTTTAAGAAAAAGATCCAGAGAATCTGGAATAGGGCTAAGAAAAAGGTCAAAAGAACTTTTGGCGTGCAGTGAGGTCCAAATCTGTCATCTGGTATTTGATTAGGACATAATTGTATTGGTTTTGTTTGTTTGTTTGTTTGTTCTTGACCAACCATTGGCAACCATTGCATAAGGAGTCTGGCATACAGAATCTTATTTAATATGCACAGCATGGGATACTCACCCAGCTGGGGACATCAAATCCTAGTATGTCCATTAGCATATTTGTAATCTGATTGTTTAACAGCCGTATTCTGTATTTTCTGATTCTAGCAAAACTGTAAACATTTCTGACTCTTCAGAATAGATCATTTCACATCAGACCACTGAATGAGTTAGCTACGTTTACAGGGCGGGTCACTCTTCTGAATTGTCATAAATCTACCTTATTTTATGGATTATAAGACACACTATCAATGAATGTCAATTTTCTGGTCTATTTTCATACAAAAGGCACAATGGATTATAAGGTGCATTAAGTGACACTAGTAAGAAATGGGAGTGTCGCCATGTTTTCCTTCTAATTCAGCAGGTCTCACCACTGGGTGGGGGTGGTGGTTGTGTGTGGGGGGGGGGTAACTAGGCAAAGTAAAGCTAAGCTAAGTAAACAAAACTCTAATTCTAAAAAAAGTCAATTTCCTTTAAAGTCAAATGAGCGCTGGATGTTAATCTACACAGTTTTTTCTTCTGTAAACTGTTTTTACAGAAGTAAAAACAGTTTACAGAATTTGGTGAGTAAAGAATTTGGGTGAGTAAAGCGCTCCGATTTCCACTAAGGCTGGGTGCAGCAGGATTAGCATTAGAGGCTAACTGCTAGCACTATTCATGGTTAGCACTAGTAAATTCCACCTGATAAGCCAGGTAAGCCAGGGCAATATTAGCCAGCTAACGTTGCTTGTTTTAACATGGTAAAAACGCAGAATACACTTTTATAATACTCGCCTCTGAACGGCAAAAGAGCTAGCAGCTAGCATGGCAAATGCTAATGCTGCTCCAGCAGTGCTAGCCAGGGTTAGCTGCAGGCTACAGTTCAATATATTCGCCTCTAAATGGCGAAAGAGCTAGCGCTTAGGGTGATTAGTGGCTAAAGCTAATGCTGCTCCAACAGTGCTAGCCACGGTTAGCAGCAGGCTACAGGTCAATAAAACCTCTGATCAGCGGAAGAGCTAGCGCTTAGCGCGCTTAGCGGCTAATGATAACACAGCAGTTTCGGGGCTGGAGAACTAAATTGAAACTCAAATTTCATACATCAGTGGCACTGGATTTTAAGGCACGCTGACAATTTTTGGGAAAATTACAGGAGTTTTAAGTGCACTTTATATTGTGAAAAATGCGATAACTAAAGTAAAGTGCAGCACATTTAGTGCAAACATATAAACTACAAACAAAATGAATACAGTAAATACAGTAAATAACTCAACAAATACAAATAGACTTCTTTTAAGAATATGCCATTTACCAGATATGGAGTTTTTTTTTTATTGTGTCATTATAATTTTGCAAAAGTATTATGTATGATATGATATGATCATCTATGATCATCTCTAGAAATAGGCCTACATAACATGCTGTATTTTTAGCACAGTGAGTTAATGATATAGAACATTTTGGAGTGTTTTTTTGTGCATTGCTCTTCTGTACCATCTCCTCATTCTGCCTCTGAAGTGGCATTTTTACAGGATGTCTCTCTCGGATCATCTGATCTCTTAATAAACACATCTTCCTTTTCTCTAGAGGAGATCCTGTTTCTTATAGCTGCTCCACCCCTCCCTCTGTTTCTTTCTGCCTCTCAGAATGATACCACATAACAGAAACTCACAGCTGCTTCACAGAGGCAGAGCACAATATCACACACGTCTCTATTGTGAATTCAGATTTATTTATTTATCTCTGATGTTCCAGTCCGTGTGGGATTCTCACAGAACATTCAAGAGAACTAAAGGAATGAGAGCACATTTCAGAGAATACCAGATTCTGCAACAGTTATAGAAGAAACTGAAAGATGAAAAAGATATTGGACATGATTGGTTCTTCCCCAGCTGACAGTTTTTAGTTAGTAGAACATTTTTGTCAAGGTGTCTAGATGTTCTTAGAACATTTATATCTAACATTTTTAAATGTTCTAGTAATGTTGCTGCAACGTACATTGTGTCAATGTTTGAATTTTTAGTTTTTTGAATGACTTTAGTAATGATCTACAATGTAGGACATTTTAAAATAATAAAAAAACACTGAATTTAAGCTGTTTAAACTTTTGACTGGTACTGTATACTACATATATTTAATGGGGTGTGTTTATGTATGAGTTATAAAAGTGTTTTTTCAGAAGTTCAGTTTATCCCGCTCGCAGAATCGCTGATTCAGAAGGGTTAATGAGAATAGGGAACACCTTGCCAGGAAACTATTGATCAGATAAAAATACTTTTGAGATTGTTTTTAGAAATTGTAAACCAGGTGAAAATGGAATCCTATAAGTGACTATTTTGTTTTGGTAAACTAAGTTAAAATTAAGGTGGGCATGGGTAATATGACAAAATCGTGCAATATTATTCAGGTAATGTCTGGAAATATTACTGTTATACAAGATTATCACGGTATGATAGCTGTCTCTCAAAATTCTGCAGTAACATTTCATACTTTTCCATTGTGTAACAGTAATAATATCCTTTTAGGTCCAGTACTCTCAAACCTTAAATATCTCCAGTTTTTTTTATTTTTCTATTTGTCTCTGTACACTCTTTTAGTCTGACTTATCTTATCTGTGAACATAATGCATCTGTTTTCATTTCCACAGAAAAAGCCAGAGAGTATCTTCACAAGACAGGGAAATTCATTGTGATTGGTGGGATCATCTCACCTGTACATGACTCCTATGGGAAACCGGTACGTCTTTCTTTTCCCCACTGTGTCTACACTATTTCTGCAGAGAGCCAGGCTGAAATATAACACTTGAAACTGATCGTTGGATTAAATATACTATAATAAATGTGGGTGAATCTTAATTTCTGAATTATTTTGCAGTCTTCTCTCATATCCCTGGGCATAAGATGTGTGAGCACAGCTGTAACCGTAATTGTTTATTAGCTGGGACTGACTAAAGCTGTTTAATCTGGTGTATGCAAACTAGTCTTAATAATGAGGCAGATCTCCTGGGTTTCCTCTGGAATTAATGAAACGCTTGGCCTAGTTTCTCCCTCTCTCCCACTAACAAAAACATGAATAATAAATGTTTTAGAAAAATCAGTTTCTGTCAAATTGTAAAAGCAATGAGCTGTAGTAAAATTATGCTTTCTGTGTTCTTATACATTTTTGGAAAGGTGATAAAATTCCCACATTTGAACAATGTGCTGAATTATACTGTTTACAAGAAATGTACTTATTATTTTTTAATCAGTAGTTGCTATGAGTATCATACCATAAAAATGTACAATCCCAATTCCAAACAAATATAAACAGAAAAAGAATGTACATCTCATAGACCCATTTTTTATTCAGATAGAACACATTTCAGAAGTTATGCATTGGAAATGACTAATTGTACCATTTAATGAACACATAGACTACAGTGGCATAAAAACGTATTTGCACCCTTACAGTTTTTCTTTTGTTTTTCAGATTATCCAACAAACTTCAATATCAGACAAATATAACCCCAGTGATCATAAAAAAACATGTTTTAAATGATTTTTTTTGATAATCTGAAAAATACCAGTATGACATAAAAGAGCAAATAAAAGAAATCTGTAGGGGGGCAAATACTTTTTCCGCCACTGTATTTTGCACATTGATTATTGTTTGAATTCAGCAAAAAAAAAAGCCCATGTGTTTCATCTGTGTTTTTTTAGGGTCTTGTCCCCAGCAGACACCGCCTCACCATGTGTCAGTTGGCAGTGCAGTCGTCTGATTGGATTAGGTAACTTTGGCTCAGCCAGAACAGACCATTTTTCTCCCCATTTAAGCTAGGCCTATTGTCTCATATATTCAGCTGCTACTCTGCTGTAGATCCCCTATCACTAGTGATGCCACAACACAAGGAGAGTAAAGACTAGCACATGCATGAGTAGCATCACGCTGCCTTCGGAGGAAAGTGCAGCAACTCTGTTCTGATACATCAGCCTACAGACGCAGCCTTGTGCTGATCAACATCACCCTTTAGAGTGATGAGGGAAGAGAGCGCCATCTACCCACCCAGAGAGAGAGCAAGGGCTCTGTCCTCTCTCAGGGCTCTGGTACCTGATGGCAAGCTGCATGAGTGGAATTCGAACCAGTGATCTCCCGATCATAGTGGCAATGCTTTACACCGCTGGACCACTCAGAGACCCCTTACAATACTTTTACATGCCAATAGCAATTAATAAATCAAATACTTTCATGATAAAAAATATTTGTTATATGTAGGCCTGTCACAATAATTACATTATTAACTTATTGTACAATAAATGGACATTACCTTAATAATATTTGATAATCGTGATGTCGTCTGTTGTGTTTATTTGTATGTTTTATCCAGTCATGCAATGACTAATGTTTTAATAACTGGAACTTGATATACACACAGTTTGGACTGCAGTAGGTGAAGAAAAAAGTATACATTTCCCAAACTATGGTTAAATGTCATTAAATATATCATACACAAAAATTGTTAATGTGACAGGCCTAGTTTTCTGTGATAATGACCAGACTAAATGATATAATGTAATGACTTCCCCCTATAGCCAAAAACGAGTCAAAAGTCAAGGTCAAAAAAGAAGGTTAAAGAAAAGTATAAACTGCATGTTTTAAATCATGACATCAGCAAAATTGTGTTGGTCCTCAGTCTGTATCTGTTTTTTTTTTATCTGATGGGCACAGTCACATCCATAGGGTGATGCTTTAATCCTTTATAAATGGGAAATTATGTAACTAAGATACTATTTGCTCTTAATGTCTCAGTAAATCTGTTGGTACACTTTGTGAACGTAATCATGTTGATGTTGTATTTGCTTATGCAGGGTGGACCCTTGGGAATGTTATCAGGACACCTGGCAGACTACCTGCAGTGTGCTGGAACACCACAGAGATCTCATGAAGGTCTGTTTTATTTCATTATTTTTAAATATTTAAGGAAAAGACTTGGTGAAATATTGATATTTATTTAGCAACACATACAGAAATAGTGTGTAATGCATGTGTAAGGATGCAACATAACAGACATCTCAGCATGGAGTTGTAGAGGTTCCTAATGGTTAGAACACCCTATTGCAGGGGTCGACAATTAAGTTTGGCTGTGGGCCAGATATTTTCCAAGCCATTACGTGGCGGGCCACAAAAGAAATTCTGTTTTGGAAAATGAAGTGTAATGGGATGGAGTGGACTAGTAGCTCTCCAGCCCAGAGGGTTGTTGAACCCAATTGCAGAACAGTTGATCTCAAAGCAGGTAAACCCAGCTAGTCACCCAACTACTCGCACTGGATTGAACTCGTGTCGTCAGGATCATGGTCCAAAACTCTACCGCTGCTCCAGGTGGTCAACTGGGACACGACTGGGAAAAAACACCCTTATAAGGAGATAGGAAGCCCAAGAACAGGCAGAAAAATGAGAACGGGCAAAAACTAAAATCACGCAAAGCCGAACCCTGCCCTATTGTTTAGTAGTGCAGGAGCATTGCAGTATGGCCCAGACTAGCTGCTTTTTTATTTTCTCATCTTAGCAATGACTTTATTAATGCACTTTACCTGTCAGGCCTCTAATTTTTCTCTTCACTGTTGAAACTGAGACTTAATCCAGTGTTTAATCTGAGCTAAAGGCTCAAGCTGTTGCCACGTGGGTCAGCCAGAACTCTTCCTGTAGCAGTTTTCTCAAGTTTCTCAAGAGTTTTTTGAAGGTGTAGGAAACAGTACTCACAGCTCTCTGGCTTCATCTGTAATTTATTTAAAAAAATACCTAGAGCCCTTTTTGATTGATCTATAGGTGAGAAGTCAATTGTGCACCATGCAGCTTGATTTAAGGCATATCGGTGTGTCTTTGGTATCATCAGGGCACAAAAAATATGCCTTGCACAGCTCGAAACGTGCAACTAATTCTTTTAATTAATCATAGGAGTGTTTTGGGTGTAGCGTGTATCAGTGTGCCAGTTGTTGTTGCCTTTAAGAGCCAAGTGAGCTTTGATCTTGGCTCTTAAATCTTCATGCTATGAAGATACACCAGCAGTAGGGCTGCACAATATATTGTTTAAGCATTGTCATCATGATGTGCGCATGCGCAATAGTCACATCGCAGAACGTGCGATTTCACTTAAGGCAATTAAATCAAACACGTCATGTTGTTGCAATGTTTTGATTCTTGACACAAGAAGTAGATACACAGTGCTGTCTCTGTGTCTGTGTGAGTGACAGGCTGCTGCTGCCTGAGAAGTAAGAGGGCAGGGGGGATCAAGTAACCGCATGGCCTCCATCCACATGGTTGGGCAAGTGCTTGTAAGCGCATGTGTGGAAAGCTGTGCACCTCAGTCCAGCACAGTTTTGCGGCGCAGATATTTCCAGATACAGCTGAATTCACGCTTTTAATCCCAGAAAAAAACGCTCTTATTTACCTTTTAAAAAACATTTATGCGTCTGATTAAAGGGCCGATTACTGTTGTTTTGCTGGTTTCCTTCTAGTTTTTATTATGAAAGTGTGAATGTGCCGTGTGTAAGTGTGTAAATGCTGCAGTAGAGAGAACAGTAACACAACCTGTTTCAGCACTGCTTATCTACAGACACAGGCTTTGTAAATATATATATTTATTAAATCCCTCTCTAAATCCTTTTTTAAAACTATATAAATGTTTTTTTTCTTTTTCTTTTTCCTTTTTTATACAGTTTCTTGCAAAAGTATTCATACCCCTTGAACTTTTCCATATTTTGTCACATTACAACCACAAACATAAATTTATTTTATTGGAATTTAATGTGAAGGACCAACACAAAGTGCTACATAATTGTGAAGTGGAAAGAAAATTATGCATGATTGAAAACTAATAAAAAACTGAAACGTGTGGTGTGCTAAATTATTCAGTCCCCTTCAGATATTGTCTGATGACTGCTTATGACTAAAAAGAGTCCACCTGTGTGTAATCTAATCTCAGTACAAATACAGCTACTCCATGACAGCCTCAGAGGTTGGTAAGGAGATTATTGGGGAGTAAACAGCATCATAAGATCCAACGAACACACCAGACAGGTCAGGAATAAGGTTGTGGAGAAGTTTAAAGCAGGATTAGGCTATAAAAAAACCTTGAACATCTCACACAGCACTGTTCAGTCCATTATCCGGAAACGATAAAGCTACCAAGACAAGACCGTCCACCTAAACTTACAGGCCAAACAAGGAGAGCACTGATCAGAGAAGCAGCCAAGAGGCCCATGGTGACTCTGAATGAAATGCAGAGATCCACAGCTGAGGGGGGGAATCTGTCCACAGGACTAACTATTAGTCGTGCACTGCACAAATCTGGCCTTTATGAAAGAATGTCAAGAAGAATGTTTTGAATCGTGCATAATTTTCTTTCAAGTTCTGTTTCAGACTAATGATAATGCTGTGCTCTTTTCTACCAGAGAGTGACAGGCTGCATCCTATCCAACGTGAGCTCTCCGTCCACGACTCCTGTGATTGGCCAGCCTCAGAACACCAATTCTCCAATCTATCAGAACAACAACACAGCCAACAAGCCCACAGCCAGTGAGCACCTTTCTGAACACTTTCCCACATCATCAGAAGTGTGGAATGCGGATGTCTGATTATTATGGGATGTACGGCTTTGTTTTTTCTCTGTGTTTTTGTATCTAGTTAAAGTATGGGGGAAGTTGAGCGAGAGTCTGGGAAAAATCTGCTGTGTTCGCCCGCATGTGGAGCGCTTCACGTTTGTCGGTATGTATCAGTAGCCAGTATGAAGAGTATAAACATATAGTGAGACATATTTCTGCTGTCATATTAAAGCATTACTTTTTTGTTTGGTTTTTGAAGATGTCAGCTGCTGTTGAAGTTTCATAAACCATAAGTATCTGGATGAAATATCTGGAAATCTTTTAAGATTGTTAGAATATTATAATATCCAGTTTATTTCTAGATGTCAGGGAAAAACAACAGCCAATTAACTTGGAGTTAAATGAGCTAATGAGCTAATGCTACAGTTAATCAGCTGTCAATACAAATCTGGTCAGTAAAAAAAAAGCAAATAAAAAAACACAGTGTTTCTTGCATTTTAGGCCCCTATTTATTAATCTATAGGTAAACAATTAACTGCATGCTGTGTTTTTAGTTTATTTTATTTTAGTTTTATTTTTTACGGTTTCTTACGTTTTCTTTATTTTTAAACCTATCATAGACAAATTGTTCAATGGTTCAATAGATATTTAGCTTTTTATAAAGAGGGAGACACTGTGGAGGAGGTGAGTGACAGGCTATGTGGTGAATGAGGTGAGTGAATGACTGAGACTGTGTGAGTTAAATTAAGGGATTTTTGTTCGTGTCACACTGAAGACACATTAATATTTATACTTCTGCTCTGTAAATACAGAGCGGGGTCCGTTAGCGGCGGCTGTGGGCACGCGCGATTCATTAGCATTGTGTTGGTGGAGCGGTGTGTGTGTGCTCTGACAGTCAGACTGCACTGTGAGTGATGTGGGCGGGGCTCACGGCAGCGCCCGCTGCAGCGCGGAGGACAGTAACTGAAGAGCGTGTGTTTATCTCAGAGTCGCCAAAAGTCTCCAATAACACCACAAAAACTCGCTAGATTTGTCGCTAGTCGCTTTTTTTTTTTTTACAAAAAAAGTCGCTAGATTGTCTGAAAAGTCGCTAAATATAGCGAAAAAGTCGCTAAGTTGGCAACGCTGGTAGTGTGGTGTGGGCACTGGCAACCTCGGGGGTGGGGTAGGTGTTGGGGAACGAGCAGCAGGAGGAGTCAGAGAACAAAACTGACACAAACTCCGGGACGAAGTTACACTTAAATTAGGAGCGTACTGCTGAAGCCCTGCTTACAAGAGCTGCCAGTGCTTTCACTCAACATGTTTCCTTAATATCTGATGATACATCCTGATCATTTTCTCATTTACCACTGAAAATTAGTTACATATTGGTGCTTTAAAGAGAACACAGGACTTTCTTTCAGTGCTTTGTTTGTTTTGTGTTTTTGACTTTGACACAAACCCAAGAATCAGATCTCACTCAGTGCTGATGCTGGCGTCAGATTTCACATTCAGATTCAGTGTCAGAGCATTAGCCACATAAAAGATGCTGCCAGAATAGCGATGAGCTCCTTCAGCTGCTGCTGAAGAAAGAGAAAGTGATGCCGCTCATCACGGTTCTGCATTATTCAGGAGCGTGTTGAAGGAAGTCAATACATTTTACATGACCGGGTGCTTTCCAGTGAGTACGTCGTCTCTGTAACACAGTCCTCTTGTGTTCCTACAGATGAGAACGCTAACCTAGGCACTGCAATGCGCTACGAGGAAATCGGTGAGTGGATTTGATTTGCTCAGCTCTGTCCTTTCCACATCAACACATGATGCCATATTGAGTCATCAGGAGGCATACTGAGATTATACACAAGCACATGCTCACTGCCCTTTAGGCATGCTATTGAAAAAGCTACAGACTGAAGGTTTCTTTTGTCATTTGACACCTATATTGCAGGATTTTTAGGAAATACATCATTATTCTATACAGTGATGTGAAAAAAAAGTGTTTGCCCCGTTGATTTCTTATTTTATTGCATGTTTATCACTCTTACATGGTTAAGATCATCAAAAAACACATTTAAATATTAGTCAAAGACAACACAAGTAAACACAAAATGCTGTTTTTAAATGAAGGTTTTCATTATTAAGGGAGGAGAAAAAAAAATCCAAACCTACATATTTGCCCCCCAGTTAAAACATAACTTAATTGTGGTTTATCACACCTAAGTTAAATTTCTCTAGCCACACCCAGGCCTGACCACTGTCACACCTGTTCTCAATCAAGAAATCAAGATCCTGTATGCAGTTAAATAAATACATAGAGGGAGAATAATTCTTTTTTGGTTACAATTTATTTAAAAAAAAATTGTTTGGGTATCGGTATCGAATTCAAAGTATCGTACTGGTATTGAACATTTTTTTTAAACGATACCCAGCCCTACTGAAGAGCCTCCAGAAAGCAGGATAACCAATCATTTAAAGGAGTAAGCAGTAGAAAATGAAAGTGAGAATGTGAGAAGGCTACATCATTTCAGTTTCAAAACTCTGAATCAAGAAATCACTTAAATAGGACCTACTTGACAAAGTGAAGTAGACCAAAAGATACTCAAAAGCCAGACATCATGCCAATATCTGAAGTAATTCAGGAACAAATGAGATCTATCAGTCTGGAAAAGGTTACAAAACCATTTCTAAAGTTTTGAGACTTCAGAGAACTTCAGTAAGAGATTATCCACAAATGGCGAAGACATGGAACAGTGGTGAACCTTCCCAGGAGTGTCCGGCTGATCAAAATTACCCCAAAAGTGCAGCGATGACTCATCTAAGAGGTCACAAATTACCCCAGAACAACATCAAAAGAACTGCAGATCTCAGCTACCTCATGACTCTATAAAAAAAAAGACTGGGCAAAAATGAGCTGCATGGCAAAGTGCCAAGATGAAAACCACTACCCAGCAAAAAGAACATTGAAGCTCGTCTCAATTTTGCCAGAAAACATCTTAATGATCCCCAAGACTTTTGGGAAAATATTCTGTGAACTCACGGGCCAAATTTGACCATTTTGGAAAGTGTGTGTCTCATTACATCTGGCATAAAAGTAACACCCCTATTTCAGAAAAGCTACAGTAAAACATGGTGGTGGTAGTGTCATGGTCTGTGGATGTTTTGCTGCTTCAGGGCCTGGAAGACTTGATGTGATAAAAGGAACCATGAATTCCGCTGTCTACCAAAAGATCCTGAAGTATAACGTATTTTGCGTTTACTTGTGTTGTCTTTGAATAATATTTAAACTTGTTTGATGATCTGAAACATCTAAGAGTGTCAAAAATGCAAAAAACAAAATAAACATATACATTTACAGGGGTTGGACAATGAAACTGAAACACCTGTCATTTTAGTGTGGGAGGTTTCATGGCTAAATTGGAGCAGCCTGGTGGCCAATCTTCATTAATTGCACATTATTGCACCAGTAAGAGCAGAGTGTGAAGGTTGGTTCAATTAGCAGGGTAAGAGCACAGTTCTGCCGAAAATATTGCAATGCACACAACATTATAGGTGACATACCAGAGTTCAAAAGAGGACAAATTGTTGGTGCACGTCTTGCTGCCGCATCTGTGACCAAGACAGCAAGTCTTTGTGTTGTATCAAGAGCCACAGTATCCAGGGTAATGTCAGCATACCACCAAGAAGGACCAACCACATCCAACAGGATTAACTGTGGACGCTGTAAGAGGAAGCTGTCTGAAAGGGATGTTCGGGTGCTAACCCGGATTGTATCCAAAAAACATAAAACCACGGATGATCAAATCACGGCAGAATTCAATGTGCACCTCAACTCTCCTGTTTCCACCAGAACTGTCCGTCACCACAATAAATTATTGTGGTCTAAAACCAGGTGTTTCAGTTTCATTGTCCAACCCCTGTACATACACAATGTACATCTACAGTCAAAAGTCTTTTAAGTAGGTCAGATATTTTGTATTCTTTGTTTTGTTGGATTAAGAACTTTGATTACTGATTATTCATGTAAGTGCGGTGTGTAATTGTGTTATCCTGTGCAGAGCTGCGTATCCTGCTGCTGTGTGGCAGTGATCTGCTGGAGTCCTTCTGTATCCCCGGATTGTGGAAGGAGAGCGACGTAAGTGTGTTTAACTAACACAAATAGATATAAACACACACATTCAGAAACTGAATGTAATAAATGTAAATGTAATAAAATTCGATACCAAAAGGTACCGAGCGAAATGTCTCAGTACTACAGTGTACTAAAAGATAAAATTGACAAAAATTTGATACTTTACATGAAACAACAAGGTGCCCTAACGCACACAAACTCTCTCTCTCTCACTCAATTGCGCTGTCTCTCCCTCTCCCAACAGCACTAATTTTGTGTTTTTTAAACCTGAACCCTCGGGGGTGGAGTTAGTGTTGAAGAATGAGCAGCAGGTGGAGACAGAGGCCACACCCACAAAGATATCCATGCTGTACCGCACAGTTCTAGTAATGAAATGCTAGCCTCAGCTCTGTTGACAAGAGATGACAGTGCCTCTAGTTTAACGAATAACATAACAAATCGGCAGCCTGATCTAGATCTCATTGGCCATTAGTCACATTTACTGTTACTCATTTTGGACTTTAAAAATCCAAGTTGCAAAAGTTGATTTCAGGGAGGTTATCCCCCCCCACCCCCCAAAAAAAAAAACGAAACAAAAAAAACTTGCACACACACCAAAGGATAACGAAACTTTACTTATATTTTAATTAATTTTACTTTTTTTTTATGAAATTTAGAGTATTCAGAGGTGAAATGAGTTTTATATTTTTTCTTTTTGGAAGGCCCTGCCTCTGCTTTCCCTGCCTCCGCCATGATCTGCTTTCTCTCACTCACTGAACAAATCCCGTCCGGGAGGGGGGAAAAACACTGCCCGCCCACACTAAAAACTGATTGGCTGTCTCACAGAATTTTGGAGAGAACAGGCCAATCAGAACCCTCTCTGTTTTCTCTCTCTCCTTCCCACACGTGATTAGAGAAAAAAGTCTGTCGCCTGTGTGCGTGTTTGTGTGCAGTGCACTCTTGGGCACTCGTTCTGAATTCCGGGAGATTATATGTGACTCGCGGGCATCAGGGAGCCACTACCGAAATGCGGGAGACTCCCACAGCTTCAGGGAGACTTGGTTTGTCTGCTTAACTGAGTCAATATAGCAGCAGGTGGAAAGAGAGGCCACACCCACACAGATATTCATGATGTACCTATACTTTTAGTAATAAAATACTGTCTTTAGCTCTGTTGACAAGAGATGACTGCTTGGATTTTGCAAATTGCTGCTGTGTTCAGGCACAAATCATTAATAATTGCAACTTTATTGCATTGTACCGAAATATAAAACTAAAGTCCTCATATGTGGACATCATTTTTCTCAGAAACAACATCATGTAGAAATGTATTTTCATGTATTTTTACACTAATCAGGTGCCAATTAGCCCAAATTGCAAAGTGAAGAGTTTAGTTTTTTAGGAGGTTAACCTCAAGTAATGCTGCTGTTTTTATTCTTAATAAATCGCCACAAACATGCTCATTGTTCTTGTTCAAACAAAATCCAGAAAGATAGAGTTTCTTCTGGTGAGAATGATATTACTCATGTTGGCTGTTAAATTAATGCATTGTGTAAGAATAGTTATTGCTTTTGTATTTGTTGGTTATAATTTAGAAAAGGTATTGGAAACAAGTATCGTTTATGTATCAGTATCAAATTCAAAGTATCGTAGTGGTATTAACATATGTATACAATGTATACCCAGCCCTACTGAAGAGCCTCCAAAAAGCAGGATAACCCATCATTTAAAGGATCAATAAGTAGGAAAAAAGAGTAAGAGTGTGAAATGGCTACAACATTCCAGGTTAAAAATTTTGGAGAGAGTTGTCTTCCCCTCCCACCCCTCCATGGACCAGTTCTTTTTTTTTTACTTATTATTTATTTAGTTTACATAGTACAATATAATTTAATACAAATACAATTTTACATAAGCCTTTTTTTCAGTATTTTGCATTATTTGTATCAATTTTCACGGCAGTATAAAAAAATACAAATACAAATACAAAGCAAAATAATAATAAATGCAATAAAAAAAAAAATAATTAAAAAATACAAATAAAAAAATCCACTCCTGGATAATTCACAGTCACATACACACTATCTATTAAAAAAGAAATGCACAAATAAGAGGTGGATCACAAAGAATACCAATAAGTACCACTAATACACATAGTAAAATTCCTTACTGTATGATAAGATGCACAACAGGGCCCCATTGCTTAGTAAAAATCTGTTTTTAAAGCCTCAGTGTATAAGTTCATGGACCAGTTCTAGTAATAAAATGCTGGCTGTAGCTCTGTTGAAAAAAGATGACCGTGCTTGAACTTCGATGTTTCCTTAATATCTGAAGGCACATCTTGATCATTTTATCATTTACTACTGAAAATATAATCCTCATTGTTCATTTAAGAGTCTCTGCAATGCTTACAACACAGCTGAAGTGTGCTGAATTTCAAAAAGTTAAAAAATAAAAGCTTTCCGTACAATAATTGCTGATGTCAGCGTTTTACTCCTGCTTTGAAGTTGCAGTCGAGCTCTGTTGTTCCCTCTGGGCAGCCCAGTATGAAATATTACAGGCTGTATGATAATAGAGGTAGATGAATGTCTGTGCTGTAAGTGATTTGTACTGTGTGTGTGTGTGTTTGCAGATGAAGGTAATCGTGGGGGATTTCGGAATCGTGGTGGTGCCTCGGGACGGAGCCGACACAGAAAGGATAATGAATCACTCTTCTGTGCTTCGCAAGCACAAGGTAACACCAGCCTACGCCATCCCGAGAGCCTGTTAACCCTTTCAGACATTAACAGAACATTTCTTTTCTACTGTTATTGACAAATTGCTGATCAGGGTTGTGATCAAGAGGAGTGCCAAGATAGAAATGAATATCTGATGGTTGACTGTTGTCAGGGTTCTAATCAGGGGCATTGTCTGGGTATGTAAAGAGCCCGGGCTCAGCCCAGTTATGTGTATATATATGTATATATATTAGGGATGCAACGGTACAGTGTGGCCACGGTTCGGTATTAATATTATCTAGCTCCAACATGCTGTACGTTTTTAGCCCTTCCTATTTCAAATCAACAAGGTGATCCTACTCACACTTGCAGAGCCAATATTAAACAGAAAAAAATGAACAGATGAATTAAAATCACAATGGTCTATTATAAAAAAGGAACATTAATTCTTACCATTAATCAAAAACAGGCAAATTTAAATAAAGTGCAGTAATATGAAATGTAATCATGAATATTATTCAATTAACTCAACCAACAAATATTGTCAGCCAGTCACATATTTTAAGAAAATACTAAACTGATATCACACTGTGCTTTATCTGCTGAATGTGTTTTTACCTTGTTATCAAACTCAACCCTGAAGCCAAAATGCGGCGCTCCATCGGACTGACCGTGGTGCGGGGCACAGCCGACCGCGACGCTTCCTCGTGTGGGGCACAGCCCTGCCGACTGCGGCGCGCCCTCGTGTAACATAGAGTCAATATAACGCTAAATACGGGTGATAGAAGAGTTTATAATTGCTGTATTTCTCCTCTCTCCTCTCGCTCGTACTCTTAAGTTCTCTGACTAAACTACTAGTCTAAACTTTGTGTGTCCCCCAGGTCCTAAGCAGTCCTGACTGTCTCCCAGTAGACAGAATACACAGAACGTATCCAATCAATTAGCACAAATAAAACATTAAAGTTTTGTCACCAGAACCAACCAGAGACAGCTGGATAAACTCAAACTTTTTATTTTCTTAACAGGGAATTAGCAAACTCAAATTAAAGAGTTTTTTCTTCTGTAAAAAGTAAAAAACAGCGTTCGGTCAGGGGTGGGGTTTTGGGGTGGATATGGAGGAGCAGGCCGGGGAAGAAGGAAAGCACGCGTCTGCTATCCTACAGTGCTGGTTTACTGTGGGTCTGTGCATTACTGAGAACGTTTGTTCACTCTGTTAATGCGCACACCGAAATATCGCAAATTTCAGAAATGCTGATCAGGACAATTTACAAATCATTAGACTATAGCTGATTAGGGGTTGTGATTATTTAGTTGTGGGTTAAGGGGTTTGTCAGAGTAACCAGTGTGCACTAAATGGCGTGAACTATATCATTTAAAGTTATTACTTTTAAGGTGTTGTCACACCTGTAGTTAATTTTTCTGGTCAAGATCAGTTGATGAGT
Organism: Astyanax mexicanus; assembly: GCF_023375975.1. Taxonomy (NCBI): domain Eukaryota; kingdom Metazoa; phylum Chordata; class Actinopteri; order Characiformes; family Acestrorhamphidae; genus Astyanax; species Astyanax mexicanus. The sequence continues at coordinate 50,791,847 of NC_064415.1, forward strand.
TTGTTTATTTGGAGGAGTTTCTCCCACCTGTTTGGTTTGGTTTCACACAGGCGCAAACCTAAACTCACCAAAATGCACACCAATAAACCGCACAAGCACACACAAATCTCCTCTGATTGGTCAGAGTATGTCATGGGAGCAAGAAAGTAAATACAACAAGAAGGTTCTGTGGTCCAGACCAGCGCAAATATTTGTGCAGTGTGAAGCTGCTTTAATACTAAAATGCTAAAAATGTGCCGCTGCACCTTCAAACACATTGTTTTCAGTAGAAATTTGCTTTGCAGATGTTTGTGTAGTAAGCAGAGTTGCGCAGTCATAAGCAGTGAACGCTGCACAGCTGCACGCCCTTCAGTGTGTAAACAGCTTAGCATGGAGCAGCAGCAGAGACAGTGTTTGTTCATAGCTGTGGCAATTAGCGTTATCTGTCTAATATATCAGATTAAACTGCATCTTATCAGCAGTTTAGCTCAAATAGAACCAGTATATATGATAGTTTGCATCCTCACAGTGCATCCTCACTGTGCATCCTGGTCTAATTATGCAGAGAAACTTGAATAAAACCCAGAAGTGATGTAATCATAAGGCAAGATGTAAACAGCCCATTATACAGCATGTCTGCTGCAGAAAACTGACAGGCTTTGGCTTCTTCACTGAACATATTTACCTTATTAACCACCCAAACCCTGCTCATTACAGGACAACATCATTGTGACCAAGGATGATCTCAACCACCCGATGTCAATCGTCAGTTCAACTAAGAGCAGGTGAGGAACTTTCCATTCAGTAAAACCACCTACAGCATCCATTACACCAGAACAGAAAGCATGAATAATCAGCATCAGCAGATATAATCTGATCCTTATACTTTCACTTTCACAACTGAATATATCCTCCCTATATAACTGCAGTAAATGTTTTATTATTTGCATAATTTAACATTGTGTTTTTATGTCTTTAATATGAAATATTAGGATTTCCCTCCTCCATAATTTTTCTACCAGTTACAAAATGCTGCAGTTCTTGATATTTGCATAGAACAACCTGAACTGATCGCTTTTATTGTTTTTTGGGGGGACTGTTTAATTGAAATAAGCACCAGTAGTATTGTGAATATCTTCGCTGTCTAATGAAAAACAAGTAACTCCAAAACAGCAACTTTACAGGAGAGAGGAAAAAAAATCTTCTAAACTTTCAATGGAAGTCAATGTAAAAAGAGTTTATTTCAGATCATTATAGTAATAAAATGCTGGCTGTAGCTCTGTTGAAAAAAGATGACAGTGCATGAACTTTGCATATTTCCTTAATATCTGATGACACATCTTGATCATTTTCTAATTTACTACTGAAAATATAATCCCCGTTGTTCATTTAAGGGTCTCTGGAATGCTTACAACACAGCTGAAGTGTGCTGAATTTCAAAAAGTAAAAAAATAAATTGTGAATATCTTCGCTGTCCAATGAAAAACAAGCATCTCCAAAACAGCAACTTTACAGGAGAGAGAAAAAATCTTCTAAACTTTTAATGGAAGTCAATGTAAAACGAGTTTATTTCAGATCATTATAAAGTATTTATTTTGGTCTGGTCATCAAGAAATTTCGGCAAAGTTCAAGGTACAGTTTGTGTGTTTAAATTATATAATAAAGTGAAAATCAAAATAAAAAATGGAGATACTTGTTTTTCATTGGACAGTGACGATATGCTATTTTGTTTCAGGTTTTGAACTTTTTAGAATGTTTTTATTAAGCAAAAGAAAATTAATCTTTTCACAGTGGTAGTGATGGAAAAACAATCATATAATGTGTGTATAAATCAAATAGAGCTATTTATCTGTGTATATTATTTATTTTACCAGTTAATCTGCTCCACCACTACTTATTATCAGTTTTTAATGTAATGTTTATGATTGTAAAATTGTGTTAAATAAGTATTTATTCTTTGATTTTGCATGTAGATTCTGCAATTTAATGGACATTTGGTTGTTATTTACAGTATGTGTATCTTGTTCATGTAAAAAACGTACGGGATTAAGCTTTTAGAGGAATTACACTTTTGGGAGACGTTTGGAGATTTTTTATAGAAAAGAAACATTGTCTATGACTAGCCTTATCCCTGTTTCAGTGATGGAAAAATATAAGAATTCTGTTTTCTGTCTACATTTTCTAAAATCTAGTTAAAAATGAAACCCAATTAACTACTGTATGTAGTATGTATTCTTTTTTAATGTTTATTGCATTAGAAGCCTGTGTTTAACATGTTTTTGTGTATTCTATTGATTGTTTTATTTAAAAAATATCTCTAAACAGTAAAATAATACACTTCTAATACATTTAATAAAATATAGTATTATAGTATTCCAGTGGATTGTAGTTTAATCAGAGTTTAATCAGATTGAGCTGAACATACAGTAGCCAGTAGTAATGGAGCGCTGAGTGCTGCCAACATGATCGGGAGATCGCTGGTTCGAATCCTGGTCATGCAGCTTGCCATCAGCTGCCAGAGCCCTGAGGGAGCACAATTGGCCTTGCTCTCTCTCTCTCTCTGGGTGGGTAGATGGAGCTCTCTTTTTCTCTTATCACTCCAAAGGGTGATTTCAATCGGCACAAGGCTGCATCTGTGAGCTGTTGTATTGGAGTCCCTGCGCTGTGATGCTACTCGGCAAAAGTTTGAAAAGAGGCGGTGTGTTGTGGCCTTGTGTGGCATATTGTGACTAGTCAAGGGGTGGGAAAAAATATAAATAAATAATATAAAATATATCTTCTTTTCCTTCAGACTGGCTCTCCAGCATGGAGATGGACACGTGGTGGACTACCTGAGTCAGCCAGTGATCGACTACATCCTGCAAAGCCAACTCTACATTAACGCTTCCGGATAGAAGAGGGTGGGGGAAACTCCGTCGCCCCTCCATCCGATGCCCTATTTGTTTCCCTGTGTGTGATTACAGTATAGACCCCCCCCCCTCCCCAACGCTACCACCAACGCTTTCCCATATAGTTCTCCTATCTGTCGTCCCTTCTTACTGTATCATAGTGACTCGTCCGGCCTAAAGGTGTGCAGCAGCGTCGTGCCAAAGAGAGCTGCCCTCCGCCTGTGGGGTAAACGAGGGAACGGGTCAGGTGGGCCTGCAGGTCCAATGAGGTGAGGGTGGGAAGGAGAGGGGTGTGGTTTAGAAGAAAGTGGATTAAACATTGCTGTCAATCTGATACTGCCTGTTCCCCTAAATGCATGCATAGAGGTTTTCTTTTTAAACGCATGAGTGCTAGATCAGCCTCGTAGACTGTAGTCTGCTGTGACGGTGTTTGCAAAAAAAAAAAAGAAAAACAGAAAGAAAAAAAAAACGCTTAAGCGCATTTCATCTCTGATTCATTTTCTATTCACCATGACTGTGTACACAAACCAGACTCGTATTGCTCTGTGTTTTGCAGTGGCGTGCTGTTTTATGCTGCAGATGTTCTGTCTTCAGTGTGCATTCATGCCTACATGCATCATTTAAGTACAGTGGCTTGAAAAATTAGTCATACCTCTTGAACTTTTTCGCATTTTGTCACCTTGCAACCACAAACTTAACAAAAAAAGGATTTAATTAAGATTTTAAGTGATAGATCAACACAAAGTAGCACATAATACTGAAGTGGAATGAAAATGATACCGCTGCAAGTCTTTTGGTGTTTGTCTCTACCAGCTTTGCGCATCTAGAGATTGAGATTTTTGCTCATTCTTCTTTATAAAACAGCTCAAGCTCACCCAAATTGGATGGAGAGCTTCTGTGAGCAGCAGCATTTTTCAAGTCTTGCCACAAAAGCTTAATGGAATTTAGGTCAGGACTTTGACTGGTCCATTCTAACACATGAATAATATTTGATCTAAACCATTATAGCTCCACTGTAGCTCTGGCTATATGTTTAAGGTCATTGTCTTGCTGGAAGGTGAATCTTTTTTTGCGGCCTAGAACAGGTTTTCTTCCAGGATTCCAGCCCTGTATTTAGTACTTCAGCTTTATCTATGTTCCCATTAACTCTGACCAGCTTCTCTGTCACAGCTGAAGAAAAGCATCCCCACAGCATGATGCTGTCACCACCATGTTTTACAGTGGGGATAGTGTGTTCAGGGTGATGAGCAGCATTACTTTTCCGCCACTTAGCATTTAGGCCAAAATGTTCAACTTTCTTCTTCCACATGTTTGTTGTCTTTCCTACATGGCTTGTGGCAATCTGCAAACAGCACTTCTTATGTCTTTCTTTCAACAACAATGGTCTTCTACTTGCCACTCTTTCATAAAGGCCAGATTTGTAGGGTAAACAGCCTCTTGGCTCTTGATTGGTTTCTGTGACCAGTGCTCTCATTGCTTCATCTGTCAGTTTGGGTGAACCGTCATGTCTTGGTAGGTGCTCAAAGCTTGGGATATGTTTTTATAACCTAACCCTGCTTTAAACTTCTCCTCAACTTTATCTCTGACATGTCTGGTGTGGTGAGTTCCTTGCTCTTTATGATGCTGTTTGTTCACTAGTGTTCTCTAACAAATCTCTGAATAGGTGCTTTCACAGAACAGGTGTATTTATACCAAGACTAAATGACACACAGCCGGAATCTTTTAAGTAATTAAGTGACATCTGAAGGCAATTGATTGTACTGGATTTTATTTAAGGATTTGAATACTTTTGCACATCACACTTTTCCGAGTTTTATTTGATCCAGATTTTGAAAACCATATATCATTTCTGTCCCACTTCACAATCATGTGCTACTTTGTATGAGTCTATCACTTCAAATACATTTAAGGTCGTATGATGACGAAATGTGAAAAGGGGTATGAATACTTTTGCAAGCCGCTGTATTTGTTTGCACATTAAAGAATGCCCCCTCCTGTTGCTCTCATGCGCTTTACTCTTCATACAGCGGCTTCTTGCTCGCCACCAGCTTAAGCTTAATGCTGTTAGTGTGTTTCCTGTAAACCAGTCACTGCCATTACACGGTTCACTCTGTAGCTGCCAGATTTGCAGAGGCTGTGCGTGAAGACGGAATAGTGTAAAACCAAGATCAGCCTACAGTTATCAGCCTACAGTTCTACAGTGAAGAAATCAGCCAAAGACCACCCTTTCTTCATTTACTACATTTACAGTAAAAAAAAAAACCTTAAGAGCCTAGCAGGGGCTAGCAGCAGGCTACAGTACGATATACTCACCTCTGAACGATGAAAGAGTTAGCGCTTCGCGCGGTTAGCGGGAAATGCTAATGCTGCTCCAGCAGTGCTAGCCGGGGTTAGCAGCAGACTACAGGCTTACAATACTCACCTCTCAACAGTGAAAGAGCTACTTCTCAGTGTGGTTAATGGCTAATGCTAATACTGCTCCAGCATCGCTAGCCGGGGTTAGCAGCAGACTACAGGCTTATAATATTCACCTCTGAACAGTGAAAGAGCTAATGCTTAGTGTGGTTAGCCGCTAATGCTAATACTGCTCCAGCCTCTGTGCCTCGGGCTAAACTGATACTCCTTTATAACACTGTACTTCAACAGAGTGGCTTTATGGCTCCAATTGACGATTTTGGGAAAAATTAAATGCTTTTAAGTACGCCTTATACTGGGAAAAATATGGTAGTATTTTCTTTGCTGAAAAGTATAATAAACACTGTATTAACAGCATAAAAAGAAATCACAGTACAGTAGCAGTACATCTCAATAGCTAGCTAGCTTAATGTTCTGTTCCACCTTAAATGATTCACTAGCAGTTACTGATGCTGCTGCATTTAAGATGGAACAGAAATATTTAAAAAAATACAAATAGCAAATAGACAACTTCAGCTTCCTATAACAGAAGAATTAGGGGTCGATAATTATTAATAATACAGTCTAAGTATCCAGTTATTCAGGTACGCTTTTTTAAGAAATATATTTATTTATCTTCTTATTATTATTAATTATCCACTTTTCTTATGCAAGTGGATTGTCTTATATGCATAACTTGCACTTAATGACAGTAAATAAATGAAGGGTGGTCTAAGACTGGGAATTAGTTTGCTAATATTTAACAGATTAGAGAAGATGTTAACAAGGATTTAATGAATCACTTTGCAAAGCTGTTCATCAAACTACCAAAACTGATAATGGCAACCATGTTATTGGGAACATCTGGATTTATCTTACATAACATTCCTTTAATTTTTTTGGTTTTCGTGATGTTTCAGAACCATGCTGTGGAATTGTATTAATTTGTTTAAAAAACTAGGTTATAAACATAAATATCAATTCTCAAAATCCACTGTAAATGACCAGAAAATAACATTAATACTTGTTAACCATTTGAGGTATGGTGGTCACTGTAAGAAATATAAAAAAGTTCCCTCATTTCTCTTCAATCTTTGCAATTGTGTTTAAAAAGGAAATGACTACGATTTCTGAAAATGTTGAATGTTTTCTGGCTGCAGGAAGTGATGTAAGAACTGTAGTGTTAAAGTGATGTAGTTAACACCACTTTGACTGCCACTGCAGAGTGGTTACTCAAAAAAAAAAAACACTTCAGAAATGGCATCAAACAATTACAACCCAAATCTGCTTTAGTTTAATGGTTTGTAATTTGTCCAGATCAGTAAATCTGACTTTTTTTTTTTTTTTTTTTAAAAGATTGAATTAAACATTAGTGCCACTTTACAGCTAAACTGGATTTCCTCATCAGTACAAGAGGGAAATGGATGGGAAGTGTTCTGTTGACACAGTTAGCGCTTTTCCACTGACATGAAAGCAGCTATGTTTTGGTTCGCAAACCTAATTTTGAACCAGTTTGCTGCGTTTCCACCAACAAAAGTAGGTTCTGGAACCAGGAAACTTCATTCGCAGCAGGAAATGAGAAATACTTGGTTCTTCAAAGCTAATTGATGTGCATCGCCCTCTGTTGGTGATGTATGGTGTGACCTTTTGACAATTCCACTAAAATTGGTGAAAACGCAGGCAGGTTCGCTGAAAAGCACCACAGTTCTTAGAATCTTGAACTGAACTGGTTCAAGAACAAGACAAATTTTTGGTGAAAAGCGCTAAGCAAGGCCTATCAGAGTTTATTTAGTCTTTAGTTAGAATAGAAACTCATTTTTTTTTCTTTTATAGATGCCATATTTTTCAGTGATTAATATACTTGCTACAACTTGTTAAGACTATAAAAGACTGTGACCAATGATGGACTCCACTTCATCCAAGTGCTTTTTTGTCAAGTATGACATCGAGATAATCCTGCCCCCGCTGTGCACCTCAGTGTGTTGTTATAAATCTACCCTAAAATCACCGCTTTCAACTGAACTGAATGTAACCGAACTCCGAAAGCAGGAATCTAATGAATGAGTTCTGATGGATTTTAGTGTCTTGTTTCGCTCTTTTCCACAGATATCACCGGCGTCCTAATGTATAGTCAAGTGCTCGATACGTTACAATACAGAGTTACAGTAGCAACCAGGGCGCCGAGACGCGCGCCTCTCTCTAACAGGCTCTAGATCACTGTGTAGAACATTTACGGTTTAAAGCTGAGCTCCGGCAGAGATGTGTAGACGAACACATCATCAACGTGCATGGCTTAAGCATCCTGACATTCTACTATACCTCTATAATCCACAAAGCTTCCTATACATCTCTATGCCTTTATTGCCAATCATGCAAACAGGTCAGACCAGAAGGTTTTCTGTTCACTCTGGAATTTTATTTGTTCTTGCTGTTCTTCTTCTTCTTCTTTTTTTTTAAATTGCTTACATTTTTAATCTTTAACGGTGTATAAATGATCGGCCACATACGGGCACTGAAATATGGTGGAACGTGTCGTATTTTGTTCTCTAAATTGTAATTTGTGTTAAGGAATCGTTTATATTTACCAGTACGTAAGATATGTTAATGTAGGCCACTTTTATCAGCTCTTTATGCATACAGAAAAAAAGTCTAATACTGAACAACAACAATGATGATGTTTTACCATGAAGGCAACTTATGTTTTGTTCAGCAGTGATTATAATGTTTAGTTTAATAAAAACCATTAAACTCTTTAATTGTGCAATTGAATTTTTATTCCACACCTCCAGGCTTGACTTGATACACTCATCGTATCATATAAGAAATAGTTGCAAAACAATAGTTGCACCCAGAAGGAAGTGTCAGATTGCATTGCTATTTGGAGGACAGATAGAGGAAACCAAGACTGATAAATTATTATAATTTAGAGCGTTTTCACACCCGTAGTTTTGTAGTTGCTCTGGTCTCAATCGGTTTCTGAGTTTGTTTACTTGAAGCTTTCCATCTCAGTTTGGTTTATTTTCATGCCAGACATCTCGGCATGAGGTTGTAGAGGTTCCTAATGAATTTCTGTAATAATTCTTCCAGAACAAGACATCCACAAGCCGTTTTATTGCAGTATACTGTTATTATTGCGATTCATTGCTCTTATCAGCATGTAAAGCCGCTGTTGTGTCAAATTCAGCACCTCCTCCAGGAAATGCACCCCAACCCCCATGCAGTATACATTTTCTCACACAGTTTCTGTAGATTTTGTGGTAGAGGTAATTTTGTTGGAATTTTGATAGAGTGTCTTAATAGCATCCCACACATTTTTAATCAGGGTTTATGTTAATTACCTTCTTTTTATTTTTATTGTTTTTTTTTTTGTGACATTTGTAAACTCTGCTGTAGAATTTAATTAATTTGTTAATAAAAAGTAGGTTATAAACATAATTTTTGTATAATATTTGTAAATCTAAATGATAAATAGAGGTACGGTGGGCATTGTAAGAAACCAATTTTATTCCTCACTTCTCACTTTGCGGTTGTGTTTAAAGAGGAAATCTGTTAGGTCTGTTAAAGCTGCTGGTCATGGTATAGCATCTGTGTCTTCAAAACAACCTCTTGAGATGGCAGCAGTATGTGGATGAGCATTGTCCTGATAGAGTAGCACACTAGAATGTGCATTTAGAAAAGGTAGGACCACTGGTTGCATGACCATAATAATGATGTAACGCTGGGCTGACAAATTGCATGTAACGAGGACCAAAGGTTGTCAGAGAGGGTGCTTTTCATGGCAGGGGTGCAGATTTAGGCACTACTATGGTGCTGACTTCAGTACCCCCGCCAGGAAAATCATGGGAGAGGCTGCAGGGGACGTTTCTTTTTCCTTATTTTTTACTAGTCAGTGTAGCTTATAAAAGTATCCTGGGTATTTCCATTTTCTAAGTAAAGTTAAAGACATTAGAGAGGGTGCTTTTTCTGGCGGGGGTGCTGAATTTGGCACAATATGATGAGAGCAATTAATCGCAACAATAACAATATACTGCAATAAAAGTGGCTTTTGGGTAACAGACTGGGAGGGTTTGGGTTATCTTACGTTTATATTAAATACTGCCAAAAATCTCTATAAAACGTAAAGTTAATAAAAGAACACCATCATAAGAAGTGCTTTCAGTAAAAGTTAAAACACAAAATTAAAAATAAAGCGGTACTGAGTTTTTGTCATATTTATATAATTTTTTGGAGTAACATGTTTAGGTTGTAAAGACACCTTTGGTTGGATTTTACTAATAATAAACAGAAGTACAGAAAAAATATATATATTGGGCTTTGATTCTTTTTAGCAAAAATGTGATTCCCCCCAATTTCAAACCTACTCCTATGTCTTTGGGTACAACTACCCACCAAGTTTCATTCCTGTTGGTTGATTCCTTCTGTGGCAGCAATTGTTTGCATGTTGTTTGAGTGTAATAAATACTGACAGTTTAAACAACATTGGATGTTGATGATGATGATGAAATGTTTAACAGCAGATGCGGCATTGTTTTAATTATTATCTTAATATGTTTTATCCTTTCGCACATCACAGTCATCTCTTTCACAATGGAAGACATAAATACAGTTAGTTACAGTCGCTCACTCCAGTAGTACAAAAATATAGAAAGGTAACAGAAAAAAATAAAATAAAAAAATGAATAACAGTAAAAGTGGTATCAGTGTGTTTTTTTCATGGCTTTGGGTCGTTGCGTTTATCCTGAGACATTAATAAAGGGCACTTTCTTTAGTCCAGCACTGATGTGAAGGCGTTAGGGTCTCTCGTTGGGCGATGTGTTGTAGCATGTATCTCCGAGCTGTAGAATGTTCCGCTTTATTTGCTCCAGGTTTTGTATGTCAGCGAGGATGGTATCGATGTCGCTGATCATGCGGGTGATGGCGTCCCTCTGCTGAGCCTCCGTGTCCTCCAGCTCCCTGAGCCTGGGCCGGAGGTCCGTCTCCACGCGGCTGCGGCTGTCTTTCATCGCTCTCTCCAGATCCGACACTCTCTTCTCATCCACAGCTCCTGGATTTCCTGGAAGAAAATCAGATAAAACAGACAGTTTATACAGTGCCTTGCAAAAGTATATCGATAATATATTTAAAAAACGTTTCTACCTTTTGCCACATTTCAGGCTTCAAACATAAAGATATTAAATTACATTTTTTGTGAAGAATCAACAACAAGTGGGATACAATCCTAAAGTGGAACGAAATTTATTGGATATTTTAAACTTTTTTTAGAAATAAAAAACTGAAACTATGCAGAGAGCATGAAGACCAAGAAACACACCAGGCAAGTCCGACCGACATACTGTTGTGGAGAAGTTTAAAGCCGGATTTGAATACAAAAAGATTTCCCAAGCTTTAAACATCACAAAAGGCACTGTGCAAACAATCATATTAAAATGGAAGGAGAATCAGACCACTTCAAACCACCCAAAACCCAGCCGTCCCTCTAAACATTCAGCTCAAACAAGTAGAAGACTGATCAGAGATGCAGTCAAGAGGCCCATGATCACTCTGGATGAACTGCAGAGATCTACAGCTAAGAGTGGCAAGAAAAAAAGCCACTGTTGAATGAAAGACATAAGAAGTGCTGTTTGTACAGCAAGCATGTGAAGGAATGTTCTGCGGTCAAATGAGACCAAAGTTGAACTTTGTGGCGTGTATACGAAGTGCTTTGTGTGGCTGAAAAGTAACACTGCTCATCATCCTGAACACACCATCCCCACTGTGAAACATGGTGGTGGCAGCATCATGGTTTGGGCCTGCTTTTCTTTAGCAGGGACATGGTTAGGGGAAGATGTGGAAAGAGCTGAAAACTGCTGTTTACAAACAAACGCTCTCCATCCAACCTCACTGAGCTCCAGCTGTTTTACAAGGAAGAGTGGGCCAAAATTTCAGTCTCTCGATGTGTAAAACTGATAGAGACAAACCCCAAGCGACTTGCAGCTGTAACCGCGGCAAAAGGTGGCGCTACAAAGTATTAACGCAAGGGGGGCGAATAATATTGCACGCCCCACTCTTCAGTTTTTTATTTCTAAAAAAAGTTTAAAAATATCAAATAAATTTTGGCTGATTCTCCCAACAGGCTTACAATGCTAGTGATAGGGGCATAGAGTTGTCAATGCAAAGAAAAGAAAAAAATCACTATCACTAATCAAACTCTAAGTAGATCCCCACTTTATTTGATTTCCAACTGTTGCTAAAAAATATCTCAGTTGAATTATAAAAATGAAGCCAAAATCTTCCGCCATGTTGGCGATCCTGAAACCCGAGTCTGCGCAGTAGAGAACAGAAGAGGGAGAAAGACTGTGGAGAGACAGACTACTCATTTGAATAAGCCTGAGGGCTGCCTCCACAGAGCTCACAGAGTCTATGGTCCTGCCCATACAGTCATTGGTCCCACCCCAGCTAGGTGTAACCCAGCGTTTTAAAAAAGAATTCTGTGGGGAATTCTGTTGCATTTAAATAATGGAGGTAGAATTACAGTATATTGGGGGGAAAATGTGATTGAAAGTTGTCTGTTTTGTCATTGAAACCTATGGGGATGGGTGGGGTTACACAGCTTTCTGAAACCGAACAGCAGGGGGCGCCCGACCTGTGGTGGCTTCACTTTTGAGAGACGATGATCTGTCCAGCTATATACAGTCTATGGTGCTTATTGAACAGTGTTTGGTGTAAAAACAGTGATTTCTTTGCAGGGAGAACTTTGCATGAACAGAAAAGGTGGGCTATTCGATAAAAGTTCATACTTGTTATCATGTTTCGCTACACTTAAAGTCCTTTTCACACTAGAGTTCTCCTTTAAGAAGTATTATTGTGTAATTACACTTATTATTAAAATCATGAAGTGAGTGATATAAGTATTATTACATTGTATATTATATGATTTATTCTAATTTATAGTCCAACCCTATGTCTACAGGGTATACTGTAACATCAACACCCACAGGACAACACTGAAAACTCTGCTTCTTTTATATCATTTATATCAATCGGAATCATTTCCTGAGCTATACACTATTTAGGGGTGTATTTTGTGTAATTTTGGATTAAATCTTTATGTTTTTTTCCCTTTTCGATAGATAGATAGATAGATAGATAGATAGATAGATAGATAGATAGATAGATAGATAGATAGATAGATACTGCATCAGCAGCATCCCTCACTTTCTTTTGTAAACTCCTGAAATCAGAGCTCTTTAAAACTCCTTTTAAACCTCCTTTAGGCCCTGTCTAAAAATGTTTTTGCCTTGAACTTATATGTCCTCTATTGCTAAATGAACATAATTATGTGTAAGTCGATTTGGACAAAAGCGTCCGCAAAATGTAATGTAATGTCATATTTTTTACTGTTGTTTTCAGTATCGAGCAGCCCTAATGTGGACGGAGCCTCAGACTCACCAATAGCACCCAGAAGGTCGTTAACTGTCTTTAAAGTGTCTGAAACAGCATTTCTGGTGTCTGTTGCACGTGTAAACGCCTGATTGGCCTCCTGGTTAACCTGCAGAGAGAGAAACGAAAGAGATTTGAGTATTTTTTTTTATTGTTTAATTCAGTACCAGTCAAAATCTGGACACACATTCAAAGTTTTAATTTTACACTGTAAGTGAATACTACAAAGTCATATAGACAATGAAGGAACACATAATGAATCATGTAGTAACATAAAAGTGTTAAACGAACCAAAATAGGGATAGGGTGCTGTTAATTTATGGTTTCTGAGGCTGGTAACTTAACTGATGAACTTTTCTGGGGTGGTCCTGATGAGAGCCAGTTCCATCAAAACATTTTCCAAAGTTCCAAATGATTTGGATAGACCTTCATTTCTTAAAGTAAGTTTATATAGATTTCAAATTTCTACAGATTAGTGGAACTCCTTTCAACAGAGGTAACTTTTAGTCTTCCTTTCCTGTGGCGGTCCTAATGAGAGCCAGTTTCATCAGAACGTTTTTGGTGGTCTTTTTGGCGACTGCACTTGAGGACACTTGATCAAAGTTCTTGGATTTTTCTAGATTGACTGACCATCATTTCTTAGATTATTATTTTTTTCTTTATTTAGTTGAATAGTTCTTGCTTCTCATAATATGGATTAGAACATTAATTAAATAGAGTAATTCACTGTATACCTGTAACTCTACCTCTTCACAACTTTACAACTGATGCTCTCAAACTAACATTAAGAGACAAGAAATTCAAGTAATTAACTCTTGAAAAGTTCAGCACAGCTGTTAACTGAAAGCTGAACATTCCAGGTGACTCTACCTCATGAAGCTGACTGAAAAAATCAAGCCAAGACGTGCAAAACTGTGTAATCTGAGCAAGCGGTGCTTCTTTGAAGAATCTTATATACAGCTCTGGAAAAAAATAAGAGACCACTTAAAAATGATGAGTTTCTTTGATTTTACCAAATTGAAAACCTCTGGAATATAATCAAGAGGAAGATGGATGATCACAAGCCAACAAACCACCAAACTGAACTGCTTGAATTTTTGCACCCGGAGTGAGTAGCATAAAGTTATCCAAAAGCAATGTGTAAGACTGGTGGAGGAGAACATGCCAAGATGCATGAAAACTGTGATTAAAAACCAGCAAATATTGATTTCTGAACTGATTTTTTTTCTTTGCATTATTTGAGGTCTTTTTGTTATTTCAGCCATTTCTCATTTTCTGCAAATAAATGCTCTAAATGACATTTTTTTTATTTGAAATTTGGGAGAAATGTTGTCTGTAGTTTATAGAATAAAACAACAATGTTCATTTTACCCAAACATATATCTATAAATAGCAAAATCAGAGAAACTGATTCAAAAACTAAAGTGGTCTCTTCATTTTTTTCCAGAGCTGTATAAAACATATTCTGGTTTGTTAAACATGACTGGTACTGTATATGATGTAATGTGAGTTTTGTATGAACAGAGACAGAGTTGATTATCTTACCGCTTCAGCCAGTTTCCTGTTCGCCTCTGCGTTCTTCTTCTCTGCAGTGAGCTGGTTCAGGGTCAGGCCTGCCTGAGTGTTCAGTGCCTCCATGCCTCCCTTCAGCGCGATGGCCGTGGTCAGAAAATCCGCGGTGGGCGGGAGGGAGCCGGACATTTTCTGAGGAGAAACACAGAGGAGCCACTTCAGCTAATTCATCAAGTTTGAGTAGCGGCTTTTCAGAGCGGCCTCACGGCTCCGTTCCCGGGAACGTCAGTGCCGATTTGTTCCGGGGACACTTTATTCAGTGTGTTTACCCGAGCGTGAGAGAGCAATACAGTGAAAACACAAACCAAGTGCTCAGCTTCTACAAAGACCAACACTGTGATGCTTTCTTGGTTAAAAACAGGATTTTTTTTTTTGGTTTTGTGTGTTGCTGAAAATGAGGAAATGAATTTGAAAAGCATAAAAAAACCCTTTTAATCTTGCATCAATTCTTTAGGAAGGTTTTAATGCATGTATAATTTGTATTATTCTTTGAATCTTCCTGAAAAAATCTATTACTCAAAGTAATTAAAATAATATACCATATTTTTTGCACTATTAGGTGCACCGGATAATGTTTGAGGTCTCACCGCAGGGTGGTGAGACCTATAAAGCTAAGCTAAGCTAAGTAAACAAAATTGTAATTCTTGGATTGTAAAACAATCGCTGGATGTTAATCTACACAGATTTCTTTCCTAAAAACTGTTTATTTGGGTGAGTAAAGCACTCCTGTTTATTTACAGTAAGCTTATATCTAAGTAAGCCTGTGAGATATTAGCTAGATAGTGGCTTGTTTTAACAGGGTAAACACACAGACTACAGTGTGATATACTAGCCTCTGAACGGCGAAAGAGTTAGCATTTTGCGCAATTCAGTTAGCAGCTAATGCTAACTCTGCTCCAGCAGTGGTCGCAAGAATTAGCAGCCGGCTATAGGCAGATACTACTCACCTCTGAATGGTGAACTGCTTCCCTCAAGTATAAAATTTGAAATACAGAAGTGAGTTTTCATACCTCGATTCTATTCAGAGTGTTGTTTAACTTCTCAATCGTGTCCACAGCTTCGTTGAAGTTGTTCAGATCAGCCAGAACAGCCTGGGTTTTGTCGTTGTTGGCCGCAGCCTGCTGAATGGTGCTGTTGATGAGGGGCAGTTTACTCAGGGCCTCGTCAGCTGAAGCTTTATTACTGTTGAGCTGGCCTTCAAATCCTACATGAACATGAAACATGTATATGAAACATTACCACTACTTGCTTTAGACTTATTGACAACTATATACTGTACACTCATCATCACAAAAAAAATAGTTGAACTCATAAGGAAGTGTCGGACTGCAATGCTGTTCAGAAGAAAGACTGAGCTACACATACAGAAGTAGTGTGCAACATGCCAGATGTCTCGGCATAGAGTTGTAGAGGTTCCTAATGGAGTCTTGTGGTAATACATCTCAGCTCTCTGCAGCTTGAATATGAATGCCATGTGAGCAGTTTATTGTGGAAAACAAAGTGCTCAGGTGTTTCTATTTAGCCCTGCTTTAGATCACTGAATTAGAGATCTCTGACGAAAGACAGGTTTTGGCGCCTGCTCATGAATATTCATGCAATTATACCTCTGATTGGCTAACAGGCGCTGTACTTTAGAATGGTGGGAGTAAATAGAGGTGGGCTATTCTAGAAACAACCCAAGAATTGCAGGACCTTGATCCTTACCTTTGATTTTGTCCAGAGCCTCGTCCACGCTATCAAGACTGTCAAAAATCTTTACTGCTTGGTCAGCTTCTGCCTTGGCAGCGTTAGCCCTGGCAAGCAGCTTATCCTGAATCTGAGAAACAAAGGACAGAGGGTTAAACTGAGCTGTGCACAAGTTTATTGGGTTTTATATCTTAAATATCACACTGAAGAAGACAAGAAAATATTATGTTTTATTTCTCTGGAGTCTGAGGTCTTTCACATACTTCTGAGGTCAACTGATGTCTCATGAATTATAATAACTTAAAATATTTTTTTCCCCAAAGTGCTACACTTACTTTTATTCAGCAAAAACAACTCCAAAAAAGGTAGAAATGGGTAATTATTTTTTTTTATTAAATCGAAAACATTTCTGTCTGAAAGTTGAGCTCTGAACTTGGTAAACATGGGTATTGGCTACACACAGACTGAAACCTGCCTCATGTTACTTATGTTTCTCTCACAATGATCTAAAAATATATTTACATATATATATTCTACAGTACCACTTCACTCTGTGAAGTATTTAGGTGCTCTTATCTGGGGAGCTGTTATCAGTTTTTGAGGCTGTTAACTCTGATGAACTTATCCTGACTTATCAGACTGTATTTGCTACATAAAACAGTCTTTTTACTGGTGTTGCTCTTTAACAGTCATAGTTATGAAAGCTGTTTAGTTTGTGGGTTATTTATTTTACCTGTTGGGCAGTTTTGGCTTTATTCAGCAGATCCTCTGTTTCTTTCTGATCAGCCAGAATGTCCTTCTGCAGCTCCTGGTATCCAGATACATTACTCGCTAATGAATCCTTCAGACTGTCCAATCTGGCAACCAAATCAGCTGTGCTGCTCTATAAGGAGAAAGAGAGAATGCGAGAGTGAGAGAAATGGAGGGAGAGACAGAGCAAAAGAGGGGAGAGAGAGAATGAGAGAGTGAAGGAAAGAGAAAGAGTGAGAGAGAGAAGCAGAGAGATAATGAGAGAGAGAGAAAGAATGAAAGCATGAGGAAGGGAAAGAGAAGAAGCGAGAGAAAGACAGAGAGAGAGAATGAAAGCATGAAGAAAAGAAGGAGGGAGAGAAGAAAAAAGAGAGGGAGAGAGTGAGGCAGAGAAGGAGAAAGAGAGAGAATACAAAAGTGAGGCAGAGAAGGAGAGAGAGGAGAAGAAGTGAGAGAAGGGGAAAGAGAGAGAGAATGTGAAAGTGAGACAGAGAAGGAGAGAGAGAAAAAGCGAGAGAATGAGAGATTGAAAGAGCAAGAGAATGAGAGAGGAGAGAGAATGAGAGAGTGAGAGAAAGAGAGAGAGAGCAGGAGAGAGAGAATAAGACAGAGAGAAGGAGAGAGAGAGAAGGACAGAGAGAGAAACAGAGAGAGAGAGAGAAGAGAGAGAGAGACAAAATCAGAGAGAGAGAATGAAAGAGACAGTGATAAAGAAAAAAGGAGGGAGAGAAAGAAGAACAAAAGGAAAGAGAGATAGGTAAGTATATTCACAAAGCTCATTAAAGCATGGTTTGAATGCACGCACACACACAAACACACACAAACACACACACACACACACACACACACACACACACACACACACACAAGGGCATGGCAGACTCAGGCAGCAGCACATGCGCACACACTCGCTCACACAAGCCCACATCTACTGGGAGCTGCTCCAGATTTCTCATTCTCTCATTAATATGATGCAGAATGAATCTCACATTTAATGCTGACTCATGCTTCTCATCTTAATTGCTGTATTTTATTTCAGAGCTCTGTAGCTATCACTATCACTATCATAATAAACCTATACGCATCATAACTGCAGCATCCTTCCTGCAGCACTGACAAATAACAGCCATCAAAAACAGGCAGGCAGAAAATATATAAATTGGGGCTGAATGATTTTGGAAAATGTCACATGACCTGCACACGTCACACATGACCCCACACACACTCCAGCAAGAACATAGCAGACATATGTAGCCTAGTATGAAGATGTTCCGTGCAGAGACTCAAGAGAACTCCAGACAAACTCCAGTCCAACTAAGCTTTAATATATTTACATTCTACTAAAATATATTCATTTACAATCTGCATATATGCAGCTGAAACAGGCAACAGCGTAGTGCATCCCAAATTGTATTATCAACATTAACATTTTAATAATATAACATTATAATCATTATGGCTTTTAGAAAAATGTGTTTTGATGTTGTGGGGGTGGCCTAAGCTTTTGTCCTTAATAGCTTTATTTTTTCCCCTTACATTACTTTAAGTAGTTTTAAATACAGTACTTTTACAATTTTACTTGAAGAGTAAAATGCTTGAGTTGATACTTCAACTTCTATTGAAGTATTTTAAACACTAGTATCTATACTTCTACCTACAGAGTAATGAAGGTCAATACTTTTCACAGCATTGAAAATATTTAACTACAGGTTCCTAGACAGTTTCCTAGACAGTTTTCTAGACAGTTTCCTAGACAGTTTTCTAGACAGTTTCCTAGACAGTTTCCTAGACAGTTTTCTAGACAGTTTCCTAGACATTTTTCTAGACAGTTTCCTAGAAAGTTTTCTAGACAGTTTTCTAGACAGTTTCCTAAACAGTTTCCTAGACAGGGGTTAAGCCCTCATTTAAATGGAGATTTTCCACTAAAAGGAAAATATACAATAATATATATATATAATAATATAATAATATAACAATATAGAGGTTGGAAATATGATGATATTTCTTTGCAATCTGATAATTTTTTTATTACATAAACAATATACATTTTTTAAAACTGAGTATATCATCAGTGTGCAAACACCACTGACCCAACTGTACAGTTAATTACAGAGAACATAATTAGATCTGATTAAATAAACAAACTGCAGTATATTTAGATTAAAGTCCTTGTACACAGTTTGGAAATGTACTTGTGCATGGTTTATGATCACATGTATCACAATAAATAAAATCTATTATAAAACTCTCTTTAAATATCATGACTATAATATTTTTACCACATCGCCCAGGCCTATGACTAGGCTTAATCCCTGTCTGGGGAAACTGCCCCTTAAGGACATAACGGCACTAAAATCAATCTTTCTCTATTTTAAAAGTGTGTTAAACAGAAATACCTCAGGAGCTGTGCTGATGTTCTTCTCCAGATCAGAAATGAGCTTCAGAGTGTCCAGCGCCACCTTGCTCTCTGCCTGGGCAGCACTGCTCACACCAGCAGCCTGCTTCTGCATAGCATTCACCAGATTCACGTCTGTCTTATACCTGCAACACAAACACCAGTGCATTATATCATCTGCGCATGTTGTGATTATTATAGTGTAATATACACAGCTCTGGAAAAACAATCTTTCCAAATTGCAAATAAAATATTGTCATTTAGAGCATTTAATTGCAGAAAATGAGAAATGGCTGAATTAACAAAAAATATGCAGAGCTTTCAGACCTTAAATAATGCAAATAAAACAAGTTCATATTCATAAAGTTTTAAGAGTCCAGAAATCAATATTTGATGGAATAACCCTGTTTTTTTATCACAGTTTTCATGCATCTTGGCATCATGTTCTCCTCCACCAGTCTTACACACTGCTTTTGGATAACTTTATGCCTTTAATCAGATTTTACCAAATTTTTAATTTGGTAAAATCAAAGAAACCCATACATTCTAAGTGGTCAGGGAAACTGCTACAGAAAAAAGAAGGCATGGCTTGAATTCCTTACTGGTTGTTGAGGTTGTTGATCTGCTCCTTCACTTTGTTTTCTCCGTCCACTATTCCGCTGACCAGGGCCAAGGCCTTGTTAGCATCAGAGAGAGCGTTATTTGCAGTCTGCTCGATTGTTATCGCCTCGCTCTGGTGCCTTAAAAAACAGCATGGGACACAATTTAATATAAACCACAATTAAACACATTGGAGAATGTAGCCTGGGGGGGAACGACTACACACTGAAGGTGAATGAGGGAGGAATACGCGCCCAGTATGCAAAAAGTGAATAGAAAACCAAGACTGAAAAGGCACTCGGAAGCCAAATACAATTATTTAAAGCCGCACTGCATGTGTTTCAAAACAAATTAATTACATTGTTTCTACAAGAAATAATAATGAAGTATTGTGAAAAGCAATTGTATTTATTCATATGCATTTGTGTTTAAATTAAGTAATAAAGTAATTCATCTGTAATTTAATCAAATGTAAAACCAAACATTAAAGAAAATAAGAAATTGTTTCTAATACAAGTCAGTTCTTTCAAAACTGTATATTTTTTTATATTATTTCACTGCACATTAAAATTAACAAACATAAAAAGGAAAAGATGCTCCACTCACTGCTCAGCGAGATCCGTGGCTTTCTGAACCAAACTGTTAATGTTGTTGCTTCCAACCTCAGCATCTCGTAAGGGAAAGTCCTAAACATGCAAAAAAAAAGTAGGAATATATTACCAGTTATTTTTCCAGATTAGTATTTTTCTTTTTCTAGACAAGGGGTTCTAAACCGTTTTCACACATTAAGAACCCCTGGGTCCATAAAAGAAGCTGGAGATCAAGCCAGTGGTTTATAATTTATAATACTTACAATTAGATTAGTATCTTGTCTGGCCTTCAACAAGTTCTGTCTGATGTCAGTGATGAGCTTCTGTATATCAGACACTGCTGTCTGGTGCTGCTGGTCCTGCTTGGCGATGTTCTCCACAGTGTTGGAGATGCTCTGTAGTGTTCCCTCCTGTCTGGACTGGGTGTTCCCGAGTGATGAGAGTTTGGAGCGAAGAAGCGACTCTGCCTCTGAAGAACATCAGTGGAAGAAACATCAGTGAAATAGGATTTATGCAAATGTATAGGTCGGTTGCTCAGACTTAGACTAGTTATAAATTATATTTTCCTTTCAATGGACAATAGTCATTCAAAATGCTTAATAGAATACATTTATGATTAAAAAAGCTCTACTGACGTAAGGGTATGACAAGAATAGCACTACTGAGGTAAAGTTCTGATATGAAAGGCTCTACTGAGATAAAGGTATGACTAGAATTTACTGTGGTAAATTTATGATTTAAAAAAAAGCTCTAATAAGGAAAATAAATGAATAGCTAGAATGTAATTACTGAGGTAAAGGTAGAAACTAGAATTTACTGTGGTAAATTTATGATAAAAAAAAACGCTCTAATAAGGAAAGTAAATGTATAGCTAGAAGCTCTGCTGACGTAAACGTATGACTAAAATTGCTATACTGAGGTTAATGTATAACTAGAATGGCACTACTGAGGTAAATTT
Organism: Astyanax mexicanus; assembly: GCF_023375975.1. Classification (NCBI taxonomy): domain Eukaryota; kingdom Metazoa; phylum Chordata; class Actinopteri; order Characiformes; family Acestrorhamphidae; genus Astyanax; species Astyanax mexicanus. The sequence continues at coordinate 50,813,078 of NC_064415.1, forward strand.
ATGATTTGAAAAGCTCTACTGAAGTAAATCTATAGCTAGAATGGCACTATGAGGTAAATTCATGATTTGAAAAGCCCTACTGAGGTAAATGTATGACTGTAATAGCATCACTGAGGTAAGTATATGATTTGAACAGCTCTACAGAAGTAAATGTATAGTTAAATGGCACTACTAAGGTAAATGTATGATTTGAATAGCTCTACTGAGGTAAACACATCACTAGAATGGCACTACCAAGGTAAATGTATGATTTGAAAAGCTTTACTGAGGTAAATGTTTGAAACAAATATCACCACAGAGGTAAATGTATGATTTTGATAGCTCTACTGAAGGAAAATAATCAATTTCTTCATAGAGTGTATTTATTATTATTTAATAATGTGACTGTTTATCGTGTAAATTACAGAGCAGAGATTCTCAGTCTCAGTCCTGGAGCTCTCATGCTCTCCCTCTGCTCACACTAATGATTCAGCAGGATATGAGTCAGGAGTGTCAGAACATAGAATATAACAACTGAGCAGACCTCCATTACAGGAGATGAAAAAGAAAAATGGCAGGAACAGAAAGAGAACGGCTGGGTTACCAGTGAGTGTATCGGCTCTCTTCTCCAGAGACAGCACCATGTCTTCAGCAGCACTCAGGGCTGCCTCCGTCAGGTCTGTGCTGAACCCACTTCCAGAGCTCATTCTGTTAAACAGAGCCTCCAGCTCCTTCAGCTTCAGCGCATACTTCTCCATCTGACCAACAAAACAACACCAATACATAGTTTTAATTCTTTAAATGTAAAGATATGCTATTTAAGGAGATCTACATTAGGGTTTGTTCGGATGTAGAGAAACATAGCAAAGAGAGATGCTTCTGCAGATGTGTGTCAGTGCTGTGATCATATCTGGGCTAATGCCGCAATTAATTCCACCCACATATCCAGCATTTAAAGTCAGTTCCTCAGCAACCTGCAGTTACATAACCCTAAACAAAAATAAAGCATTCCTACTAATAGAGACACACTAAATATCTGGCAACTAAAATTGTTCAGCAAAATTGTACAAAAAACTGTAAACAATGACTAATTTAAATTTAAAGAAATATTGCAATGTTTGGATGTTAGGATTAGGATGTTAGTAATTGAAAGACTAGAATTGCACCACTAAGGTATATGTAAGATTTTAATAGCTCTACTGAAGTAACTGTATTATTAGAGTAGTACTAATTAGATAAATGTATGATTTTAATAGCTTTACTAAGATAAATGTATGTCTAGGATAGCACTACTGAGGTAAAGGTATGATTTAATAGCTGTAAATATATGACTATAATAGCACTACTGAGGTAAAGGTATGATTTGAACAGCTCTACTGAAGTAAATGTATAGTTAAATGGCACAACTAAGGTAAATGTATGATTTCAAAAGCTCTACTGAAGTAAATGTATAGCTATAATAGCATTATCAGGTACATTTATCATTTGAAAAGCTTTACTGAGGTAAATGTATGTCTAGGATAGCACTAGTGAGGTAAATGTTTGACTAGGAAAGCATTACTGCTGCCACTATGATCAGAAATTCACTGGTTTGAATCCTGGTCATGCAGATTGCCTCTCCAGGTAATGTTGGCCAACACAAGGCATACTGGCTATTCAGTAATGCTACTTAGTTAGAAGGCAGTTAGAAAAGAGGCAGTGGCTGACTTCACATGCATACGAGTAGGCGTGTGCTGGTTTTATCCTCCTGGTGTTGGAGCTTTGCTAGTGGTAGGGGGAAATACACCTGACTGGGTGGGATAATTGGAATAGCTAATTAAAATAAAAAAATAAAAAAAATAATAGCACTTCTGAGGTAAATGTATGATTTGAATAGCTCTATTGAGGTAAAGGCATAAGTAGTTTGCTGTTGAGGTCAGTTTTTGATTAAAAAAAAACTCAGATGAGGCAAGGGTATGACCAGACTAGCACCCCAGATATAAATGTAATAATCTGATTAAATCTAAACTGCCGAAGTAAATGTATGACTTAATTAGTACTACAGAGTTAAATTGCATTTGACTTAAAAAGCACTGCCAAGGTAAAATCATGACTAAAATTGCACCACAAGGGTAAATGTATTTTTTAAATAGCTCTACTGAGGTAAATGTATAAGTACTTCAATGTATGACTAAAATGAACTGCCGAGGTAAATGTATGACTAAATTAGTACTACAGTACTACATATTAAAAATGTTAAAAAAAGCAAATCAATAAATTTTTTACATTTGAGTTTTGTCATTGCTTTTTCTTTGATAACCAGGAAAAAAAATTAATGTAGGCAATTGAAAGCAATCTTAATTAACACCTGCAAAAATACTTGTTGAGTATTCCACACACACACAAACACACACACACACACACACACACACACAAAGCTAATTCCTCACAGAAGTGCATTGGCCCGTCTGCTGTTAGAGTCATCACACAGAAACATGGCAGAAATTAGTGAGTGGTGAGCAGAGGATGGCGAGGTTGCCAGAGTCTCTCGTTAATCCCCTTAGCCACGTCTCTGTCGCACGGCCTCCTGCCAGCCTAAATATCACACTCTCCCCTGCCGGCCTGACCCCATTTCCCACTGTCCTTCCCTCTGCAGGTCATTACTCTTGCAGGGCACGGAGCTGCAGGACAGAGTCAAGCTGTAACAGGGTGGCAGTAACTGGGGCATGCGGCTGCTACAGGTTGCATCACAGTATAAAAGTGTTTTTCTTTGTATTAAAATGTCTGAGTACTGAGATATGTCGACCCGTTTGATCTGGAGAGCATGAACAGCTTATTTTCGGGAGCTCCGTCTCGTTCAGAGCCGAATACTGTTTGTTTGTGTAGTCCCCTGCTGTGTGATTCTCTGTGATGCGGCAGAAAAAATGCCTCAGCGGACACCAGAGCAGCTACACGAGAAACCGACACTGTGACGGGTTACAGCTGAAGATATCTGCAGCAATTTTAAAAATTAAATCTGCATGTTTTAATAAAGCAATGAGCCACTTGAGGTTATTGACCTACAGTGAATGCATTCATATGCAGTAGTGAGTGCATTCACATTCATGTGCACTTAAAATTATGATCATAATCAGATTACTGCAGTTATCTGATTGTTTAAGTAGTCATGGAAACAAAAGGTCTAAAAAAATCAGATTAAGTCTCCCTCACACTCTTCAGCTTCAATACCCAGAACACACCACACATGGACTACACTGACTCACTAGATCACATGACTCAGCACACTCAGAAACTAGTCTGTGTAATTAGCCTCACCTGTTTCCCCTGTATATATACCCCTTCAGTTCACTCTCATTTGCTAAGTATTGTTTTGGTTTGTCCTGTCCTAGTCTTAAAGTCTCTGTAAAACGCAAAATCCACCGGAGATCCTATGTAAACCTATGTAAACGCACAGAGGTGGGTAGTCCAGGTCCAGAAAGTAAAAAAAATCCACCTATCTATCTCAATTGTACAATTCTAACCATTTGTTCCATAGCTCTGAATTACTGGGCAAGGGATATAACACTGTTTATGTGTTATTTGCACAAATAATATAGGAATGAACTGCCATGCTGTTCCTAATGCTGTTAGTTGCCATCAGACGAGACGTGCCTGGCTGCCTGCCTTCAGCTCTGCCTGTGGGTGGTCGCAAACCAAGGTGGGCGGGGCCATGAATACTAAATCACGGGTAGATGTAGACATGGGTGCTTTTCTTGATCGACTAGTTTTTTAAAATAAAATATTCTAGCTGCTGCAGACAATGAAGGTTGAGGAAGAGTTTCATGTGCAGCAAAACATCTGGCCCACGAGGTTGTTTGAACTATAATGGAAGAATTGTAAAAATAGAATGAAAAAATAAATAAATAAATAAATAAAAAGCCTCTCTGGTGAGCTTTTGTCTACATTCCTCCCCTGTCTTTCTGTCTTCTCGCTTTTCCACCCATTCTTGGGCTCCCCATTTCCTTATAAGGGTGTTTTTTTCGGCTTTGTCCCAATTCATTAGCCGGGGCAGTGGTAGTGTATTGGGCCGCGATCCTGACGAGACGGGTTCAATCCCGTGCGAGGAGCGGTGTGTTTATTAAGTTATTTATATTTTCATTTCTTCTTGGGTTTACCTGCTTTGAGACCAACTGTTCTGCAATTGGGTTCAACACCCTTCTGGGCTGAAGAGCTACTAGTCTGTAGCACTCCATCCCATTACACTTCATTTTCCAAAACAGATTTTTTTTTTGTGGCCCACAACGTAATGGCTTGAAAAAATATCTGACTGAAAAAAATATCAAGCTTAATTGCTGACACCTGAACTATCGTATTTCACAAAGAACAAGAAAAAGTGGATTTTAGCAGAAGGACGCTTAAAATAATAAAAAAACACTGAACTTAAATTTGAATTCCCCCACCTGGCTCTTAACTGGGTTGAAGCAGGATGGACACGTGGATTTCTCACACTTGTGACCCTCAAACCCCTCTTTGCAGTTGCACCGGCCCTGGTCACTGCAGGAACTGAACACTGAGCCCTGTGGGTTGCAGTTGCAGGCTGAAGAGAGAGATGAATACAAAAAAACACAGATATTTTAGTGTTACTTCAGTGCCCTGCAGTATTTTGTGGGGGTGTCACGATTTCAATATTTTATCGAAATCGATCGAAATTATGTCATGGCTTCAAACCTCGAAGTCAAATAGATGACGACGATCCCTCCCTCTAAGCTACGCAAGCACGCGTGCGCGACGTAAATGGCGCAGCACACTGTAGCCGACGCCGCAGACATTAACAGTTGTTTTGTCTAGCCTCAAATATGTTAATAGTTTTGGTACCTTAAGAAGCATCTTTCTCTCAGATAAAGTTAATAATATATCTTTATTAAAGTGAAAAACTTGTTATTCTCAGGGACAGAGTCTTTTTTTTTCATGTTTAAATGTTATAGTAGGATAGAGTTCAGTTTGTTAAGGCTCTAATTGTTCTAATTGACTGTTCCTGTAATTTTTTATTATTTATTTTGTTATGTTGCACATTGCTGTTTTAATAGCACACACTGCTGCTACCAAAAAAAGCCACTAGATGGCATTAAATATATATCTTAATTAAATTAAATTAAATTAAATTAAATTTGACCATTAGTGCCTAATGTGGTGTATTACAGATCACTTGTATCATTTGCATCACTTATATCAAGCCCACCTTTTGAAATAAGATATTGTAAATTTGATGAATCAAACCAATGACTGACCATAGACTAATCTAAAACTGGCACAGGCCTCTCTGCTGTAAAAAAAAGAAAAAAGAAAATCGAGAATCGGATCGAATCGTGACCCTAAAATCGGAAATAAAATTGAATCAAGGATTTAGAGAATCGTGACACCCCTAGTATTTTGGTAGAAAGTTCATTTTCATATTTATATTTATCTTTATATTCATATTAATGTGTGTCAGTGTTACCCTGGCAGGCGTCGGTGGGCTTGCTGTGGTAGAATCCGTCCACACAGTTCTCACAGTAGAAGCCTGTGTTGTTGTTCATGCACTTTAAACACTCTCCTGTTAAGCGGTCACAGTTGCCCACAGCGTTGGGGTCCAAGTGCCCGTTACACTGGCAACGGCGGCACGGCAGCTGAATGCCGCTCTCTCCCTGAGGGTCTCCATAGAAACCGTCCTCACAGCTTTGGCAGCGGGAGCCTGTTATAAGCAGAGGAACATCATCAGAGCATTCACTTTGATTTGCAGACAGTAAAAACCCAAGATATTTCATGTTTCATCTGCTCAACTTCAATCCATTTGTTAATATCCATCCATCCAGTGTTTAAAGGGCAAGAGCACAAGCTTAAGCTGACCACCCGAGATCTTCCATCCCTCAGAGATCACTGCATCAAGAACCGCCATTCAACAATAGCTGATAGAACCACAAGAGCAAGGGAATACTTTCTCAACAGCTAAAATCTTTCTCAACCAGCTTTTAGCTGAGCAAAACAGAAGAAGATTTATATTATGTTAACCATGTCCAGAAGTGGCGTCTCAATTCTCTGGGCTTGAAGGTGTCTGGGATGAACCATCAATCATCAATCACATAGTGGAAATGTGTACTGACATCACATGAATCAATATTTATTTTTTAGAAAGAAAATTGATACCACGTGCTCTGAACCAAAGACGAAAAAGGACCATCCAGACTGTTATCAGCAACAAGTCTAATAGCTGCACACTTTTTTTGTACCAATAAAGATTCTAAAGATTATAAAACATTATCATCAACTGAATATGATCCAAAGAACTTGATGATCCAAAATTGTCTTTTCAAATGTAAAATGTATAATTAAAATATACAGCTCTGGAAAAAAAAGAGACCACTTAAAAATGATTAGTTTCTTTGATTTTACCAAATTGAAAACATCTGGAATATAATCAAAAGGAAGATGCATGATCACAAGCCATCAAACCAATCTTGACTGTTAGAATTTTTGCACCAGGAGTTATCCAAAAGTTAACCATAAAAGTTAACCATAAATTTATCCAAAAGCAGTTTGTAAGACTGGTGGAGGAGAACATGATGCCAAGATGCATAAAAACTGTGATTAAAAACCAGAATTATTCCACCAAATATTTATTTCTGAACTCTAAAAACTTTAGGAGTATGAACCTGTTTTCTTTGCATTATTTTGAGGTCTGAAAGCTCTGCATCTTTTTGTTATTTCAGCCATTTCTCATTTTCTGCAAATAAATGCTTTAAATAACAATATTTTTATAGTTTCTAGAATAAAAAAACAATGTTAATTTTACTCAAATATATACCTATAAATAGCAAAATCAGAGAAACTGATTCAGAAACTGAAGTGGTCTCTTAGTTTTTTTTCCAGAGCTGTACCTATATTGTTTATTAGTATAGTGATACATAATATTGAATGTAACTTTTGGTGGGTTTAATGGTACAAATCTGAACTTCCTGCTGTTAGAAAAGACTTCGTATGACCCTGTAAAGGCCAGCATAATGCGATAGCGTCCAAACTTGTTTTGGGAATGTATAGCAGGGTCGAAGTGCAGAAATGGATGGACAATATTTTAACAAATTAAATGACATTGACCAGATAAAACATCAGATATTGTCTCAACTTAAATAAAGTTAAAGAAAAAAAAAGCAACAAAAAAACGTATCTCCTTTTGTTAAGCATGTTCAGCATGATGTTCTTGACTCCTGGAGAAAATATTGCTTTTTTTACTCACCTGTGGTTCCAGGCGGACAGTCACAAATCACACTGGTGGTTCCCGGGGTGACGATGCAGTCGTAAGGGCACGGGCAACTCAGGCAGGTACCAGGTTGCTGAGGATTGTCGTAGTATCCAGAGGGGCAGGGCTGTCTGTTATTAGTCTCATCTGCGGGGTAACAATCTCCTGTAAACAAAAGATGTGAAAAATATTCACATTTAAAAATGATTCTGTAGAAGTTGAAGTATCAACTCAAGCTTGTTACTCAAGTAAAAGTGTAAAAGTACTGGTATGAGGTGCACTTAAAATCCTTACATGTTCAGCAGTATTAGCATTAGCTGCTAACTACGCTAAGTGCTAGGTCTTTCCATTCAGAGGTGAGTATATTGGACTGTATTCTGCGTGTTTACCATGTTAAAACAGGCTACGTGGGACGAACCACTAGCTAATATCACCCTGGCTTACCAGAACACTCAGGGTTCCTCAGTGTAGCGCTGTCCGGCGGTATTTACTAGTAGCTAGTGCTAGCCATTAGCCGCTAATGCTAATGCTAATGCTGCTGCACCTAACCTTAGTGGAAATCTGGAAATCTGGAAGTCAAGTCAAGTCAAGTCAAGTAGTTTTATTGTCAATACTGCATATGTACAGGACATACAGAGAATTGAAATTACGTTACTCTCCTTCCCAATTTTACAGCAAGTACAGATAATAGATATAATAAAGGAGAATGGGAGACACTATGTGTACAATACAGCAGGGACACAAATAGACATACATGAGACAAAAACAAGGTGCAGTGGTGTGGGGGAGGAATAGATATATAAATATAAGTAAATAAGTAAAAATAGATATATAATTATAATATAAAAGAGTGGGAGACACTATACTGTAATGAAACAAAAGCCTTTTACTCACCCAAATAAACAGTTTTTAGGAGAGAAATGTGTGTAGAGTAACATCCATTTTTTTACGAATTACAGTTTTGTTTACTTAGCTTAGCCTTTTTACTTAACTTAGTTATCCAGCATAAGGTGCATTAGTGTCACAAAACGTGCCTTATAATACAGTGCGCCTTATAGTGCGAAAAATACAGTATTTGGATGATGAGATAAAGGGTAAAATCAGGCAATAATCAGATTTTACTTTGCAACCACTCAATAATCTCACAGAATTCAAATAAAATTTATGTGGTTAAGATATAATATATAATATATCCAGATATAATCCTGATATTCAGGATGCATGAAGTGACCAGAGGTAAACTTGTACTTAGAGTTCAGTTGAATTTATAAATATTTAATTAAGCTAAGCGTATACTAAGAATATATTGTGAATTTTATAAAAATATACTTTACAATATACTACTGTTCTAAGTTGATCTGCTGAGCAGTTTACCTGTTTCAGGATCACAGCTTCCTCCTCGGCAGGTGCACGGCTCACAGGGGCTTTGGGGTCCTCGGCTCGGGTTGCTTTTCCTATAGCCTGCAGCACACTGCTCACAAAACTGCCCCTCGTACCCCGCAGGACAGCGGCACCTCTGCACCCAGCCTGCAGGACTGCCTGACCCGGGCCGAGCCGAAACCAGCGTGACGTTATCCAGATACCCACGTCCTGTAAAACAAGTCACATCATTAAACATGAGGATTTGATCAACTGCATTCAGCAGGAAAAGCCCTTGTTTGTGAGTTTAGGATGTTGGATAATTTAGGCAGAGTTTCTGAATCAGTTTCTCTGATTTTGATATTTATATTTATAGGTATATGTTTGAGTAAAATTATCATTGTTGTTTTATTTTATAAACTACAGACAACGTTTCTACCAAAATGTAAATTAAAATATTGTAATTTAGAGCATTTATTTGCAGAAAATTAGAAACGGCTGAAATGACAAAAAAGAATGCAGAGCTTTCAGACCTCAAATAATGCAAAAAAATCAACAAGTTCATATTTATAAAGTTTTAAGAGTTCAGAAATCAATATTTGGTGGAATAACCCTGGTTTTTAATCACAGTTTTCATGCATCTTGGCATCATGCTCTCCTCCACCAGTCTTACACACTGCTTTTGAATAACTTTATGCCTTTGCTCCTGGTGCAGAAATTCAAGCAGTTCAGTTTGGTTTGATGGTTGTGATCATCCATCTTCCTCTTGATTATATTCCAGAGTTTTTCAATTTGGGAAAATTAAAGTAACTCATCATTTTAGGTGGACTCTTATTTTTTGCTCTTTTATTGTTTCTTTTGAAATAATATTTTTAATATCAAGGATCAAGGAAGGGGTGTCCACAAACATTTGGACAAATTCCTGCAGTTGTACCGACATGAACAGAGATTATTATTTATACTCACCATCTTCACCGAATGTGGCCCGGATCTTAACAGCTGTAAGGTCACTCAAAAGTCTCTGGAACTCTGCTTGTGAAAGCTGGGGCCTCCATCTGCTGCCAGGCTGTTCATTCAACCTATGGAAGATTAATAGCAGGGTTTACATTGATATAGTATAAATATAATCTGTAGACATATAGAGATTTACATTCAACATCAACTTTATTAGAAACACTGTCCCTGTGAGTTTATTAACTATAGACTATTCAGAATTACTAACAACTAAATGTTTTCAAATAAAATGTGTATGTTGCTTTTGTTTAGTAAAAACTATCACCTTTTTCAAGGATGTCATCTTGAGACCCATACTTTTGCTTGGATTATCTTAATATTTATAAATTAAGATAAGTTAATATTTAATTAACTTATTTAGTCCAAAAACAAAATAAGTAAATAAACAAGTTTCAAACAACAAAAATTTGATGAGAATTTTACACTGGCCAACCATTGACTGGGATTCCCGCCATCATGTTTTAAATCTGTTGAGTCTCCATATGAGGCCAATGGGTCAACGTTTAAAAAAAAAAAAAAAAAAAAAATATATATATATATATATATATATATATATATATATATATATATATATATATATATATGTGTGTATATATATATATATATATATATATATATATATATATATATATATGTGTGTGTGTGTATCATGGTGCAAAGAAGCAGAAATATGATGTCCCCATATGAGGACACAGGGTCTCATGAGGATATAATACAAAGCATTGAGAATTTAGCCAATATAATTGGAAAGTCATGTCATCTGCTGGTGTTGATCCACTGTGTTTTATTATCAAGTCTAAAGTCAGTGCAGTTTTGTTTTCCCACAAAATATTACAGAACTTCATGCTTCACTCTGCTACTGACAACTTTTATGGAGATGCAGATTTCATTTTCCAGCAGTATTTGGCACACTGCCCCCATTGCCAAAAGTACAGATTGGTGTTATATAATATTCTAATTTTCTGAGACACTGATTTTTGGGTTTTCATTGGCTGTAAGCCAAAATCATCAACAATAAAAGAAATAAATGCTAAAAATAGATCAATCTGTGTTTAATACATCTATATAATATATGAGTTTCACATTTTGAACTGAATTACTGAAATAATGTAACTTTTGAATGAAATTCAAATTTTCTTCACACTGACTTTTTTGAGTTTTAATTATTTTTTGAGAATTCATTATTAATTTATAATATTTTATTTCTTCTGAGTATCTACAGTAACTTTAATCATGACAGGGATCATTTAATATTTGGTTATTGCTGTATATTGTAGTATCAAGACCCTTTTGTAAAAAAACACTTGGATTTTTAGCCAAGTGTCTTTTATATATCTATTCCACTACTGTGTATATTATTACTTAATGTTCTTGGATACCAGTGATGTGTTTCCTCTCACATCAGTCGTGTTCGTACTTGTTTTCTTCTTTATTTATTTTTTTTTAAGTTCTCTCTGAACGCTTCACTCAGCAGAACTGCATGTGAGCTGCCAGGTTCTGCAGGCACCACACCGAAAGGTCTTACCATCAAACCGCTCCCAATAAACTGCAGAGTAATATTTATATTTCAGAGGATATCTGCTGGTAAACACAGAGTGAGAGGTGAGAGTGGGTGTGGTGCTGTTGGTGCTGTTTGTTTGGATAGGAACATCTGCAGTAATCTGCGTGCAAAGAATAGCCTAACTGAAGCCTGGAGGCCACGCAGCAGTTTTGGCAAAAATATAAAACACAATTAGGGTTGCCACATTATTACAACTCTATTATGAGTATTTATATTTTTCCTACAGCTATCTTATTTAAAGCTCAACAGCAGCAAAGTGCTTTTAGGTTTTTTTTTAGATTTCCTCTCAGAAAGTATTTATTTATCTTTAAAATCCTCATTCCATCATTTTTAAATTCAGTTTAAAATGTCTAGTTGTGTTCTCTAGTATGGATAAAAATACATGCAAATATATCGCCTCTGATTGGCGAACAGGACTGAAGCAGAGAATGTCTAGCTGCCTACGCCCACAATCAATTTTACAGCTCTAAAACTCAACGAAGATTTTTTTCCTTTAGTTATAAAGATACAGCTCTGAGTTCTGGGTAAAGTGGGCGGGCCTGAGCCGAGGTGGGTGAGGCTATGAACTCTCTGGTTGACGTAGACACCCAGAAGTCTCTCTGATCAACTTGTATTTCTGAGGATTTTCTTTTACAAGCTACTGCAGACAGTGGAGGCTGAGGAACATTTACATACACAGCATCATAAACAACTCAGAGAGACCTATAGTATTTCACAAGGAACAAGATAAAGTGGATTTCAGCGTAATGAGACCTTTAAAAGGTAATGTGCACTTTTTGACATTTTAGCTTTTTTTATATTTTATTTACGTAAATAAATCAAATATTTCTCTGTTAATTCTCAATGTAAAATACTAATGTTATAAATTAAGGCTGTACAATATATATTAAATTCAGCATCGTCATCTTAAGTGCAGGATGTGCAACATCACATAAAACAACTTTAATTGAATGTGCTTTATGCACATATAAAAAACCCACTGTTACTATTTTCCATAGTATTTCTACCTGAGGAAGATAATATAGTTACACTCTAAAAAACAGGTACGATATAAGTACTTTTTTGTACTCAGAGGTACACTCTTCATAATTGTACCCTCAATGGTACCATATTGGTCTTTACAGGGTCAGATTTGTTCCCTTTGAAGTACAAAGTCATTCCTAACAGCAATAAGTAGAGATTTGTACCATTTAAGCAGCCAAAGGGTACATTCAGTATTCTGTATCACTGTACTAATAAACAATATATATTTTAATTGCACATTTTTCATTTGAGAGCCAGACAATTTTAGATCATCAAGTTTTTGACACATATTCAGTTGATGATAATGTTTATAATCTTTATAATCTTTACTGGCACAAAAATATGGGTACAAAAAAGGACTCTCACTGAAAGGTACTTTTTTGTACCTCAATATAAGGTACAGCCCCAGCGACAAGCTTCGTACTCTTTTAGGTACAAATCTGTGCTTACTTTTCTTAGAGTGTACCATGATACTCATTTCATATCATTAATATCATGTTACTTTCAGTTCTGGTTAGATTTGTCCTCTTTTGAACTCTGGTATGTCACTCATAATGTTGTGTGCATTGCAATATTTGGAGCAAAACTGTGCTCTTACCCTGATAACTGTACCTTCACATTCTTACTGCTCTTACTGGTGCAATAATGTGGAATTAATGAAGATTGGCCACTAGGCTGCTCCAATTTAGCAATGAAACCTCCCACACTAAAATGACAGGTGTTTCAGTTTCATTGTCCAACCCCTGTAGTATTTACTAACACTAACTAATACTAGCATAAGAGCTTCAACGTTAATGTAAATGTTAATGCTTAAACTCACCTGAATGTGTATGTGATTGTCTTTCCACAGGGTATGACGGTCCTCAGATCTCCCAGTGATGCAGAAACTTTCAGTCCAGATCCTTCCAACACAACGTCTGAGCTAGAGGGGTAGCGGACGCCTCGGTCCAGACGCAGAGAGAAGGACAGCGGCTGACCGTAGCTCAGAACCTGGTTCCCTAGATACTGGGCTGAGCACAACACACACAGAGACCATAATGTTAAAACTGGCGGCAACAACTACAATAAAGCTTTACCGATAACTGGCAACCAGTCTTTCACATCTCTGTGGAGGAATTTTGTTCCTCTCTTCTTTACAAAATTGTTTTATTTCAGACACAATAGAGGGTTTTCCAGCATGAACCGCCTGTTTAAGATCATGGCATAATTTTTTTAAGCCATTCAGATCTGGACTTGTTTGTGTGCTTTGGGTCATTGTCCTGCTGGAGAACCCAAGTAAGCCTGAGCTTGAGGTCACAAACAGACTTTGAAGCAGCAAAGCAGCCCCAGACCATCACACACTACCACCACCATGTTTTACATTTAGTATGATGAACTTTTTAAAAAAATATGTGTTAGTTTTATGCCTATGCCTAAGCTTTAGAAATTACTTTGTAACCATTTCCAGACTGACAAATTTCTATTCATATATTCTCATATTTGTTTGATATTAGTTTGATAATCAGAAAATTTTCACATCATCAGTATGACAAAAATGCAAAAGCGAAAGAAATCTGTAAAGGGGCAAATACTTTGTCACAGCACTGTATACTGGAGTGTGTCTTTGTGCTACTTTGAAGAACCTAAAGTATAAAACATATATATTCTGGTTTGTTTAACACTTTTGGTTTACAGAATAATTGAGCATGTGTTCCTGTATAGCTTTAACATAGTCTTTAATATTACATTTATAATGTAAAAAAAATATATAAAAAGATAGAAAACACAGTTAGAGATAAGATCAGAGGTGTGTCCAAACTTTTGACTGGTAATTTTTAGTTTTTACTTCTTTTATTTGTCAAAAAAAAATTTATATGGTACCAACTGCAGGATGATGGGATTTTTTTTAATTTTATTTTGCAACATGAATGTGGGAAATGCAATGTAAAATAATGTAATCAAATAACTTCATCTTAAACTTTACAAAAAGTTTACAAATGCTCACCTGGAGCCATCAGGTAAACAGGAAGCACATCCCTAGCGATGACCTCCAGGTCATGGTGGGAAGGGGACCAGCGAAAGTGTACCCGGGACGGGTTAACACCCTGAGCTGTGATAGCTCTCCAACCCTCTGTCCCTGTGAGCAGAACACAGCGGACATTTACAGATGATTACTGGATTAATAATCACATAAAAAAACTGACAGACAGGCTTATCGATCTCTAACTCACCTTGATTAAAAGCTGAAGTGATGTTATAAACTGCATAACCTGAAGCCAGAGAGCAGTCGTCTGAATGACCGTTACAGAAACACGTAGACTGCCTGAAGAGAGAACACATTCATAATATTAAACACATTATGTTTAAAGTGGTCCAAACAATACAGCGCACAGCCACTATAATCGTGAGATCGCTGGTTCAAAGCCTGGTCATGCAGCTTGCCATTAGCTACCGGAGCCCTAAAAGAGAGCACAATTGGCCTTGCTCTCTCTGGGTGGGTAGATGTCTCTCTTTTCCGTAATCACTAATAGGGTGATGTCGATCAGGACAAGGCATCTGTGAGCTGATGTATAGGAACTGAGTCGCTGCTGCACTTTCCTCCAAGCGCACTGTAATGCTACTTGCTGAATTCGTAACTAACATTCTACAAACCAATTAATATAAAGTATAGACAGACTCCACCCACGTACCTGATGACAACAGGATGAGTTAAAGTTCTTTAATCCGCTCAGTGACTAAATTGCAATGTGAAACCAAAACTAACCGGACCAAATGTAGCATATACAGCCTATATGTAACTATAGGCTATTTACATGTATAAATGTAGCCTATAGCCTATACTCTGGTCCAGACCTTCAGGTGTGAAAATGGCCTTAGGCACTTAAAGACACATAGACAACCCAACATTATGTAATGGACCTGCAACCAATGGCCTTTCAATGGTCTTTTTTTGAACATACTATTCCCATAGGACAGTGCTTGTCCTCATACTGCTTCCAAACTCAAGAGCTTGCATTGAAAAGATAGATGCTATGCCTTAGCCAGACCTATCCCTGTTTGAAAATCAACACTCCTACACCCCCCACAGCTAAATCTGCAGGAACTGTGTCCCATTAGGAACCTCTACAATGTCTGGCACGTTGCAGCGTTACACATAATTGCGTTAAACACTCTCTGTATGTGTAGCTTAAAAAATATTGTTTATATCCGTCTAAATACAGTTTCTAATCATTTTTATTTATATATATTTTCAGACAGCGTTGTAATACCACATTTTCTTCCGGGTGCACCTATTTTTTAAAGATTAATGTACATAATCCATTTAATCTTTCACTCACCTCTGTGGCTCACAGCCCTGAGACGTGATTGGAGCACCGTTAGCACACTGGTCACACCTGGCCCCCTGCACACCCTGCTTACACACACACTGCCCCCGGCTGTTGCACCCCGGTCCCACAGAGCCTAAATGAATGAACAAAAAGCAGTTAATTTAAAGCTGAATTCAGCACCCCCGCCAGGAAAAGCACCCCCTCTCAGGAGTGAGCATGTATGTCTTCTTGGATTTAACCTTTTTTTAGAAAAAGAAAGTACCCAAGATGCTGTTTTAAGTTACGCTGACTCCTAAGAAATAATGAAAAATAGTCATGTCACCTGTGCTCTTCATGGCAGGGGTGCAGATTTCGCCACCCCAGCCACGAAAAGCACCCTCTCTTCTGAATTCGGCAACATGGAAGTGCCGAAATCTGCACCCCTGCCATGAAAAGCACCCTCTCTCTTCTTGGTAAAAGCGCTTTAACTTTACTTAGGAATACACTCCGAGAGGGGGTGCTTTTCCTGGCGGGGGTGCTGAATTCGGCACAACACCGCCAAGTGTCCTGTTAATTTTAAACACCACAGGAAGAAATACCACAACACTGCTATTCAGATCTGGACGTGACAATGCAGACTGTAGAAAATTTTGATTTAGTCTGAGACATTGAAGCAACCTGGAGATAAACTTAAACATCAAGATGCTTGTATTTGAGGATAAAAAACAGTGTCTGCCATTATTTTAAATAATCTTTGTGCTGCCACTATAATCAGGACATTTCTGGTTTGAATCCTGTTTATGTAGCTTGCCATCAGCTGCCGAAGCCCTGAGAGAGCACAATTGGTCTTGCTCTCTCTAGGTGGGTAGATGGCACTATCTCTAAACATCACTCCAAAGGGTGATGTGGAGCAGCACAAGGCGTCTGTGAGCTGGTGTATCAGAACCAAGTCGCTGCGCTTTCCTCCGAGCGCGCTGTGATGCTGCTTGGTAATGCTGCATCAGCAGCAACTCGAAAAGAGGTGTGGCGGACCTCACATGTATTGGAGGAAGCATGTGTTAGTCTTAATGAGTTAGTTGGGTAATTGGCCATGTAAATTGGGGAGAGAATGGGAAAAACAATTCAAAAAGAAAAACAGTTTTTTTTAGGTCATTTACAATCATTTCTATTGTTCCATTCATCAGAAGATTTTGACACAATGTAAGGAACAGTTTCTGTGTTCAGATTATGTTATACAATTAATCTAGACAGAAATATATATACATGTTTGTCATTGGACTACACTTAGAATACACTTTTCTATCAGTTTCAGAGGATGAACAGTAAGGTACGTGGTGCTCTCACAGATTCTTACCTATAGAGTTGCAGTAGCAGGGCGTGCAGCGCTCTCCTGCCCTCTGGTGATGATATCCCTCCTTGCAGTTTTCACAGTGTCTGCCCTCAGTGTTGTCCTGACAGTTCTCACAGCGCAGCCCCAGAGCATCTCTCACACAGTACAGAGCCTTCCCGTGACACACACAGCTCGCCGAGGCTGCAGAACACACAGCACACAACAGATCTCATTAAATATTCATGTAAGAAAATCAACTATGTAAATGTCTTTATCATGTCTTTAATATTAGGCTATTAATTCTACTTTAACACAGTGAATTATACAGTCATAGAGGGTACATTTAAAACTATCAACATCTACAGTGTATTTGTTTGGAAGATATAGGGCCTTATATCTTATATCTTACACCCTGCCAAAAAGCATCTTAATGCTCATTGCTATCTTACACTCAGCAAAAACCCCACATAGATTAAATAGATAAAATAATGGATAGATAATGTACAAAGCACAAAATAGTTTACTTCCAAATTGTATTCAGGGGAAATTTAAAACTAAAGAGAATCACTATGAACTTAGGGGAATAGATAGATTTAAAAGAAATAAAGCAATGACAAATAAAAAAAACAGATGTGTATCTATCAGTGGGGTAAAGCTGTGGAATAACTATAACAAAGAACTATAAATGTGTAGTTCGCTCTATACATTTAAAATAATGTTTAAAAACAGGGCTGTAAACAAATATATAACTGATAAATGAGCTGTCTATATATTGTAAACTTTCAAATGATTAATGATTAATGATATTTTTTAATCTTAATTTTCTTTTTTGTGTTTTTTTTTTTGGTTTTGTGTTGTTTTGTGTCACTACATTTTGTAATAAACATATGTATGTATATATTTTATATGTATGTATGTGTATATATATATATATATATATATATATATATATATATATATTAGTTAGGTAAAAAAAGGGGTAGGCAAAATTAGCTAAAACTTCAGCCTATAACTTTTAACGGTTTCTATTGGTTGTTTAAATGCAAGATACAGGATGTGATTTTTGTTTCTCTTTTCTTTATTATCTGTTTTTTATGCGTGTATATGTGTATATGTGTATATGTTTTGCCTTACCCAAAATAAACTAAACTAAACTATTTAAGTCAATTTATGGTGTATCGCTATCTCTGCAAAGGAAAACACAGGTGCACCACTGACTGAATACAACCTCGACAGACATCAACAGTCAGATGTTCATTGCTATCTTGGCAATGCTTTTACATCAGCAATAAACAGATAAGAAAATTAAATTAACTGCTCGCGTACCTTCATAGCATTAATGACCAAGTCAGAAATGCAGAAGCGCTGTGCCAATTAGAATGGCAATCTGCCAAAGTCAGAGCAGACCTGGCTCTATTGATTATGGTTGGCAATACTTTGCAAGTGTACAAAGAAACAAGGGTGCATTACCCAAAACATTCTTAAGCTAAGAAAAAGGGAATGGTAACTGGTATATTGATTGATTTATTTTACATTACACCTAAAACACACCCATGAGAGAATGAATACATGCCTTTTGCATGTTTCGTGCTGCACAAAGTGTACCCTAAATCAAGCTGCTCTGTGAGCGGTTGACAGTTTTCCTATAGATAGATATAGTTTGCCCTATTTTAAGGGTCGTTTAAATAAATTATATTACCGTCATTTTATGTCATTAAATTATACAATGATAATATATTTACTTTGACTTATTACAAATATTTAGACTCTAATATTGTAAAAATATATATATTTTTAAATGTCCTTAACAAATAAATAAACTATATGTACACCTATCATAACATTCGCATATTACTGTAATTATATATAACACAGTGTTTCTCAACCCTGGACCTGGAGGCACACTATTCTGCATGTGTTAGTGTTGATTTAATCCATCCACTAGTACTCAGAAAGGGATTAGTAATGACATAATTAGTTGGATCAGTTGTTCTGAGAGCAAGATAAACACTAAAATATAGCCTCAGCTGGATTACATTATGTTAGATGCTTTTTCATTTTAATTTCAGTGTTCTATTTAAATTGAATTACATTGCCTTTCCTAATTATGCTTCTTAACAAACTATGTCCCTAATAAACTAGTTAAAGATATAAATAAAACATTGTCAAAGTTAGTCTACTCCCAGATACCAAAAGGACATTGAATGAATGTTCGTTTTTCAGCACTAATGCATTAAAACCGTTTGTTTGTGCACAATGATTTTACATTGATACAATGTTATTTTTTTATGTGTTTATATTGTTTGTATTCTATTCTTATAGCATATACTATGTGGTCTTGCAGTGCAGAAAGGTACATTTAGATAACAATTATCAATATTAATATTACTATTTGTGGGAAGCACCTTGCGCATTGTGAGGGTAGATTCAGAGCCCCAACCAATTAAAATCTTTAAATGAACATTAACTTAATGTCAGAATTTCAACACTAACCGATTAGCCTATTAAGCTAATTAATTGTTTTAAGGTTGTATTTCAATCATCAACCTCAAAAGATTTAATACAATCAAATAATTAACGTGTATTTAATGTTCTTTGCTATCAAGGATCCAGCCCTGCGTCAGACAAAAATGTAATTTTATGCATCATCTAAAATCATCACTATTGCCACCAGTGGTGAAAATACAGGGGTTGGACAATGAAACTGAAACACCTGTCATTTTAGTGTGGTTTAGAAGTTTCATGGCTAACTTGGAGCAGCCTGGTGGCCAATCTTCATTAATTGCACATTGCACCAGTAAGAGCAGAGTGTGAAGGTTCAATTAGCAGAGTAAGAGCACAGTTTTACTCAAAATATTGCAATGCACACAATATTATGGGTGACATACCAGAGTTCAAAAGAGGACAAATTGTTGGTGCATGTCTTGCTGGTCTTTGTGATTTATCAAGAGCCACGGTATCCAGGGTAATGTCAGCATACCACCAAGAAGGACCAACCACATCCAACAGGATTAACTGTGGACGCTGTAAGAGGAAGCTGTCTGATGTTCAGGTGCTAACCCGGATTGTATCGGCTGCCCAAATCACGTCAGAATTCAATGTGCACATCAACTGTCCTGTTTCCACCAGAACTGTCTGTCAGGACAATAAATTATTGTGGTCTAAAACCAGGTGTTTGAGTTTCATTGTCCAACCCCTGTATATTTCCTCTACACAGTTTTTCCACTGTGCTCAGTTCCAGTTTTCTACCTGAGCAGCTGCAAATTACACTACAATCACACACTCTCAAAACAAGCGTGTCTTTAATCTGAGAGCAAATAAGTGCAAACACAGAGTTATGCCACACCCTGAGGTCGACACGTGCATTCTTCCAGGTACAAGTAATGCCCAGAGTACAATTACTCACAGCCGCAAACTATTCACCCAGAGGAACAGATAACTGCTGAGGATCAACACAACCCGAGAGACATGCGGGTCCATCAGGGGTCATCACGATTAAAGACGTAAACCACAGCTGTGTCCACAGGAGATCACCCGGGATCAACAGAAACAAACCCGCTGCTGTCAAAAGTCCCAACCACACCTAAAACTGATAATATACATCTCAAAGAGCTGGAGCTCTGCGGGGTGAGACAGGTCTTCTCTTGCAGACCTTTTACCACAGGTCTGAGCCAATCACGGCTGAGTATAATCAACATGATGAAGAGCACACCTTATCCTCTGAAGGCAGACACACCACTCTTACTAATGCCCTCACCCACACTGACTCATCTCACCCAGGCCGCCTGGCACAGGGGGCAGAGAGCAATCACAGCCCTGACTCCACCACACTGATAGATGTGGAGAACAGATATGAAGAACATCTTCTCACTGCTGTAGATCTGCTCTTCTTTAGGGTTTTTACTCTCATTAAGACCGTAATCAAGAAATCCAACAAATATGCTGATGATTAATCCAGTAAAAAAAAATCTAAAGGGTAAAACAACACAAAGTTGACCAAAACACACAGAAGCATCAACCATGAATCATCAACCAGGAACCAACCAGAGAATCAAATAAAGAAACAGGAGCAGCAAGAGAAACTGAGTTTGAAGCCCAAACAGACAAAAACAATAACTATGCAATGATTATGGTTGGCAATACGTCGCAAAGTGTACAAAGGGGTAGAAAAGGGGTGCATTTCCCAAAACATTCTGTAATCCCATACTTCAGAATGTTTGTAAAATTGAAATCATTTTTTTTCCCTTATTTTTCCCATTTTCTCCCCAATTTACACAGCCAATTACCCAACCCACTCACTAGGACTCCCCCTATCGCTAGCGATGCTCCAACACACCAGGACGGTGAAGACTAACACATGCCTCCTCCGATACATGTGAAGTCAATTGTGCTCCCTCTGAGCGCCGGCAGCTTGATGGCAAAGCTGCATGAGCTGGGGCTCGAACCTGCGACCTCCCGCTCATAGTGGCAGCGCTTTAGACCGCTGGACCACCTGGCGCTCCTAGTAACCCTTTCTAAGTTATGTGTAAGTTCTTAAGCCTGTTGTAACAAAAGAGAAAAGAGACAGAAGAGAAAGGCGAAAATTCTGACCCACTTTTAAATGGCTTACAAACATCTTTATGCAGAGATCCACCTAAAAAAAAATGTTAGGTGCCGCCAAAGTTCATTTAAAGTGTAACTTAACCCCTTAACCTGATTTTAGCTGACTCCATCCTTAGCACACATTTGAAAAATGCTTAAAAATGGGAGGGTTTTTTTGGGAGAGGCACTGGGTGACGTATGGGTTTAGAGGCAGGGCAGGAGGGAGAGCTGATTGGCTGAGCTGCAGCAGCAGCAGTGTGCCTCTGATAGTCTGATAGTTTGCATACAGATCATCCACGCCAATATAGCACAGTTGAATCTGTGAGGACAAAGTCAGAGGCAGAAATCACCACAGTAAATGAATTGTTAAAAGGTAAAGAAAATGTTTTTGCAAATGTAAGCAGGACTGGTATGTTTATTATGTCAAAGGATCACATTTCAGCTACTAATTGTTAAAATATGGTTTAGGGTTTAGTGGCTCTTTAAAAATGTACAGACTTGCTGGATCTGCGCCTAGAAAAAGCACATTTATATCTTATTGAAATAAGTCATCACAACACAAAAACTACATCCAACACTAATAAAAAGTAAATCTACAGCTTGAAATATGAGGCTTTGTGATGTAAATATTGATACTTGCTATTTAAATACTTAAATACTTTAATCTATGTTAATAGTCTTTATAATAATGTACTCAACATGTCAACTACAAGAATTAATATAGTTTATTTAACCTCTTGAAACAACCTGAAATTAGAAAATACATTCTGGCTCATCTGTTTATTTAACTGCACATCCCAAAAACAGGGAAAATAAACCAGCTGTTTTGTTAGCGTAGGATCCTTAGTTTGGTCAGAACCAACAAAACAGTCCCAAACAAAGTATTTCTCTACATAATAAAAATGATATGATAAAATATTGACATATTGCCAAATTTCCTCCAAAAATATTGCTTCACTTATTTTTTTTAGAACCAAAATGTATAAAAGAATTTTCCATGAAATGGACCCCTTAATAAATATATACTGAATAATCTGGATTAATATAGTGAAGTATATTTCCAGTTCAAGTCAGGTCTAAGGCAGTATGAACTAAGACTGTCTGATATTGGAAAAACTAACAGTGCAATAGATTACTTTTATAAAAGATACAGAACTTTTACAGTCCAATGATCCAACATCTCATATCTCAGATTATAGAGTGGGCCACTGGTGCACCATGGGATTGGAAGCCTTGCTGGCCCTCCTACCTGCACCCTACACACTCTCACAGGTCTAGAAATCCATAGCAACAGTCACCACAATAGTGTCAATATTTTTTTTTTGCATCAAGTAGCAAAAAAATTACATCAATATTTAATTCAATTTACCTTTTATGATATTGCACATTTAAAGATGTGACTATTGCACACGCCCACATTGCAATGATAATGATGCTGAAACATTATATTGTACAGCCCTGTTATAAACATCCAGCCAGTTGTAATAAGTGAGTGCGGTTCACCCATCAGACATAACATCAGATGTCTGACTGATTTGGTTTAGGATGCAACACTGCAATAAGAAAACACCGCCTTTAACTCATTACACAACACGCTGAGACACACTGAGTCTTATTCATATCTACTGTAATTTATATTTTTCCCAGTTTATCACTCTTACATTAATAACGGCATAGATTAAAAATATATGCACTGTCCATGAATCACAGTAGAGAATTGACTACTGTCTCTAAGTTACTGTATTCATATGCTACAGATTACATAAACGCAATAACTACAGAGCCATTTAAAACACTCCTGATTCAACTTGTCAGGTATTTAGAAATCTCTTCATGTTAGAGAACACAGAACACTGCAGAGCTGAGTCTCCCAGAGGTGAAATAGTACTAATCCACAGGCTTAAAAAAAGTCTATTAAAAGTTACATTAAGTGTGATTGACTTGCACAAATTTAAGTTAAAGTAAAGTTACTTTTTTCAGTAATTCAGTTCAAGATTTTCTGGGAAAACACTGCATTCCTGCTGGAAAATGAAATCCTCATCTCCATAAAAGTTGTCAGCAGAGGGAAGCATAAAGTGCTGTAAGATTTTCTGCACTGACGTTAGACTTGATAATAAAACACAGTGGATCAACACCAGCAGATGATATGTCTCTCCAAAGCATCACTGATCA
Organism: Astyanax mexicanus; assembly: GCF_023375975.1. Lineage (NCBI taxonomy): Eukaryota > Metazoa > Chordata > Actinopteri > Characiformes > Acestrorhamphidae > Astyanax > Astyanax mexicanus. The sequence continues at coordinate 50,836,615 of NC_064415.1, forward strand.
TCAGTAAATTTTACATTTTATTTGTAAATCAAGGGAGCAGAGTCTGGAGGAAGAGTGGAGAGACACACAGTCTAAACTGCTCGAGGTCTAGTGTAAAGTGATGTTTGGAGAGTCATGTCTGTCATCTGCTGGTGTTGGTCCACTGTGTTTTATTATCAAGTCTAAAGTCAACTTTTATAGAGCTGCAGATTTCATTTTCCAGCAGGATTTGGCACACTGCCCACTGCCAAAAGTACCAATTGGTCTTATATAGTATTCAAATTTTTTATACACTGATTTGTGTGGTTTTCATTGGCTGTAAGCCATAAATAATCATCGACAATAAAATAAATAAACACTTAAAATAGATTACACACTCTGTGTGTTATACATCTATAAAATGTATGAGTTTCACTAAAATAAAGTAACTTTTCAATGATGTTTTAAGTTTTTCCTTCAAAGTTCCTTCAAAAACATTTAGAGGCTCTTCAATATGAAGCTGTGGAGAAACTTAAGCTCTAGGAACTCTAGGAAGATTGATCTCGGTCTGGATGCTCTTTTCTAGTGTCTTTTGCATCACTCCTGACATGACATACTACATTACATACATACATACTGCTCTTCCAGTGTACAACACATTGGCCAGGCAAAGAACCTTTATATAGAACCTAATGGAATACCCAATGGAAGGTAGCCATAATAAAATACCCCATAGAAGGTAGCCATAATAAAATACCCAATGGAAGGTAGCCATACTGGAATACCCAATGGTAGGTAGCCATAATGGAATGCCCAATGGTAGGTAGCCATACTGGAATACCCAATGGTAGGTAGCCATAATGGAATACCCAATGGTAGGTAGCCATACTGGAATACCCAATGGTAGGTAGCCATACTGGAATACCCAATGGTAGGTAGCCATAATTGAATACCCAATGGTAGGTATCCATAATGGAATGCCCAATGGAAGGTAGCCATAATGGAATACCCAATGGAAGGTAGCCATAATGAAACACCCAAAGGAAGGTAGCCATAATGAAATACCCAATGGAAAGTGGCCATTATGCAAACAAATAAAGCATTTTGGGACATTTGGGACAACACTGAAATATTTAACTATTTTAAATAACTCCAACACTAAACACCATTTAAATCTCAGATGTTTAACTCTCCAGTATTTGCTGTGCACTTACTCCGACGTGAACGCACCTTCAACACATGTTGATATAACTAGAAATGTGTTAATACACACATAATCAGAAGTGGATTAATATATTAATTTAATACATGAAGTGCACAAAAGTAAAACGCCGCTCTCACCTGCTGAGGTTAAGTGAAGCGTTGCCGTGGCACCAAGCAGTAAAGGTAAATCAATTCCAAGAGAGTTCAGTCACGCTTGGAATAAACTCTGAAATACTACACCACCAAAGAGTTCCCCTCAACTCAACTTGTACTTTAAGTTGTAGAATAAACTCAGACAATTTTACACTTTCACACATTTTTGTTTAACTCCAGATTTTTGATCTCCAGAAATTTCACATGTACTAAATACTGATTAAAGCATTGTACTTAACTTAAATTTATTTTTTCCCTAGTCCTAGTCCTATCAAATTAGCAGGGCATGTGATAAAGCAGGGAAAGAACTAAAATGTAGCACCAGGACTGGGAAACACTGGACCAACAGCAAATATGATATAAAGCACATGTGATCTGTTCACGAACAACACAGAATAGAACAGAGCTGCTGTTTCAATATTAATCAAAATACTCAACTATTATAGGTATAAGGTACAATTTTAACATCAATTTCACTACAACAAACACCTTGACTCAAATTTAACTCAAATGACATAGTATACTAACATCTTCTTACTTTAAGGAGCTTATAATGTGATCACAGTTCAAACTTTTCTACATTTTACACTGTAGAAAGCAAAAACAGATTTTTTTTACTTTTTAATATAGTTATAAAATAGTTATTTATAATATTATTATTTTTGGAAATGCAGAAAAAAAAATATTCACGTTTTTTTTGTTTGGAAAATATATGCCCCCAGAAATCCTTTTTTATGAGACTTAAAATGACAATGTGGTCTTGTAGCATAGAAAAGAAACATTTAAATCATAATTATTCATATTAAAACCATTATTTGTGGGAATTAGTACTTTCTCCTAAAATCATTAATATGTAGAGTAGAGTAGAGTGTAGATTTAGAGTCCCAAACATTTAGAGTTAAAACCTTTAAGTGAACATGAATTATAATAATTCAATGTCAAAATGTCAAGACTGAACACTGAACTAATGATATCTATTAGAAAATGTTAAATAAAGGTTGTTTTTTATTAACTGGCAGGTTTATCAATCTATCATTAACTGTAAAAGTATTTTAAAGATGTATTGCAACCCAAAATGTAATATTTACTTAATGTTATTTGTGATCAGGGTAACTTGTTTAGTAAGCGTGATATTATGATATTTTTAGTTTAATGTCTTGTATCAAACTTTGTTAAATATATCGGTATTTACAATATATTGCCCAGCCCTAAACTAAGCTAATGTGAGCACATGTTACTAATTTTTAGCTATATATTTTATATTAGACTCTGCTGTATCTCAGGAGAGGGGTCTGAAAAAAATCCTCCTGATATTAAAGTGATAAACAGATAGAATCTCAGTCAGAAGATGTTTAAAGACGTTTAAGGTTTAAAGAAGATATATTAATAATAACTATAAGTAATAAATCTGAACTCACGCCGGAATGTTCCCTCCGCTGAAGTCCACAAACACACCGCCAGCACAACTATCCACTCCGTCTTCATTCTCCTCACAGATTAAATCTCTCACACACACCCTCTCTCTCTCACACACACTCGCAGATCTGCTCAGCTCGCGACTCTCTCGCGCCTTTAAACCCTCCCCTCAGTCACGCGCCCTCTCTCTCTACGCTCCAGACTCACTCAGAGGGTGCGCACTGACAGGAAATGCATCATGTGGGGTCAGGTACTGAGTAATATAAAGGAAAATGTAATGCTATTTTAGAGTATTCTGTATTTTATGGTACTCATTAAAATACTTTGAACTGATCAGATGGACTGGCTAAGCTTGTATCCAGACCTGTAGACCCTTTTGAGCACCTGTGGAGCATCCTCAAGTGGAAGGTGGAGGAGCACAAGGTCTCTAATACCCACCAGCTCTCTGCTCTCTGATGTTTTCCTGGAGGAGTGGAAGAGCCTGTGAAGCTCTAGCTAACACCACGTTCAAGAGGAGTTTAATCACTTTTGTTACCAGCTGCAGGACACAAGATAATTGCAACACTGGTCTTTCAATGATCTTCTTTTTCTGCGGAAGAATGAGTAAATCTTCTATAGATCAAACTTTAAAAGACTTATTCATTCAACACAAAGTCAACAATATTCAAACAGTGTACATTCAATTTATTTATTTTTTTACAGTGCAGTGATCATGATGGACTACAGCTGGTAGCTTCTCTGTTCTCAAGAGTTTGTTTGTTGCACTCAATGTATTGACCAACACAAAGATTAATGGAAAAGCCAGAGGAGCTCAGAGCAGATTTGACAGTGATGATGACAGATTTACACAAGTGAGGAATATCTCTTAATGCCACTTCTAAACAACTCCGTAAACCATCAAGTGCAAGTCATTAATGGTGTAGCTACAGTCTGGAAACACCCAGACTGTGACTGACCGAAGAGTGATCAACTACTTAACAGGAATTTACATTTCAGCTGTGTCCAGACCATAGACTGTGTATAGCTGGACAGAGCATCGTCTCTCAAAAGTGAAGCCACCACAGGTCGGGCGCCCCCTGCTGTTCGGTTGCAGAAAGCTGTGTAACCCCACCCATCCCCATAGGTTTCAATGGCAAAACAGACAACTTTCAATCACGTTTCAATCTCAAACACATTTTTTTTCCCAATATACTGTAATTCTACCTCCTTTATTTAAATCCAACAGCTAGTGTAACCTCTGCTTATATTGTAAATTTTTTACATCCTCACAGAATTCGTTTTTAAAAACGTTATTCAGCTCTATTCGAAAAAGGTGTGGTTATTGAAAAAGGGCTGGTTATGGGCGGGACCAATAACAGACCGCTCAGCTCTGCAGCCTGTGACCTCGAGGCAGCCCTCAGGGGCGGGGTTATTTAAATGAGTAAACTGTCTCTCCACAGTCTTTCTCCCTCCTCTGGTCTCTACTGCGCTCTACAGACTCGAGTATCAGGATTGCTAACATGGTGGAAGATTTTGGCTTCATTTTCTTTGACTGAGTGTGAACGGCGACACGGCATCCATCTTTTTTACAGTCTCTGGTCCAGACTGCAGGCAGATCAGATTAGTGTCTTAAATAAGATCTGATCTCTGGACTGTTATTTGGAAGTGATCAAGTTACAATTTTGGGTAATGTTTTATAATACAGCCCACATTTTAGAGGGTAAGTTCTCTTTACTTATACGGTGTACGGTGTAAAAATACTTAGGCTACCGGGTTCTACAGGTACTTTAACTGTAGGTATAAATCAACTACAACCAGAAACAAGAGTGTAACAACCAGGTAACTTTCAGAAACTTACCTAGTTCTTTCCCAACAGTTAAAGTGTAACTGTTCTTTTTAAATCAGTAAATACTAAATATTTATGGGGTTCTACTCGTAGTTAATTGTAGGTGGAAATAAAGCACAGGAGAACCTGCAATTTCCCTAAACTTGTGGTGCAATTTTCATATTATATAATACCATATATAATCATTTTGCTCTCTGTTCATGGCAGTTATGAAGGCTTCTTTCCAGTCACACTCCAGGGAATCATTAATCTAATAATTTTATGAATTTGAAAAAGAAAAGAGGAGAATTTGATTTATACTTTTTAAACTGTCAAGGGTGGAGCAGCTAAAAACAGTCAGGGTGGAGCAGGAAGAAAATGTATAGTTTGTTATGTCAAGACTAAAATACAATAATATTTATATATCTTCAAAAACACAATAAGGAATGCTGAGATTTTTAAAGAAAATGTATTTATTAATATACAAAAGCCACACGATTTTACATTAATGGTTAATAAACCCACAGCTCACCATGTTTACTCGGTAAATACTCAGAAACAACAGGGTGTGGGCTGTATTATGTAGTAAAACAGTGTTTTACCGTTCTTACTCTGTAAGTACACAGTACTTACCCTCTAAAACGCGGGCTGTATTATAAAGCGATTAATTTTATCCAGACATCATCAATCTGTATCTGTAGGGTTTTTTGCTTCTGTTTTTCAGGTCTGTGTCAGTAACTAACCTTTTGGAGCTCTTCTTGGACCCCCACACTTCCTTCACTCTAGATTTATTGATTGATCGTGAAATCTGATGTTGCATGAGTGTGCAGATCGAGATGCATCTTTATTTGTAATTGCAGACCACCTCCAAATGTAGCAAACTGGATCCAGTTTGTAAGAATCGGATTTGAGGTTGTTTCTGGCTGTCCAGACTATCAAACATCTATCTGATGTGGGCTGTCAGTGCGAACATAACATTGTATTTATATAATTAATATTAGAGACATTGAGCAGACCCTCTTATCCAAAGTGAGTTTGGATAAAAGTGTGTTTTGCTGTTCAGTTAGATATCATTAGTAATTTGTAGAGGTTACTTGTAGAGGTGCTGCTAATTAGAAATGTTAGTATGAATGCCTAGATGTTATACTCAATGTTTAGTGGTGGCTCAAGCCATACTGGAAGCTTAAATTGATGTTATATGGACCAGGTTTTGTACCCAAGCAAAGGAAAATGGACTTCAAAATGGAAAAATAAGTCTTCACAAAGAATTCTGTAGGTCTCACTCTCTGCCAAATATCATTGATGTCTAGTAAAAAACAATAATTTTACAGGGAGAGGTAAACCTGCTATTTAAGGTAGTTTTGGAGAATTTCTGTTGGTCCTTTCATCAGGAAAGTTTAACACAGGTTAAGGGATAGTTTGTGCTACTTGTGTTGCTTATGTAGTAAAGTAAAAATCAAGAAAAATTGAGATTTTTCATTAGACAACAACGAATATAAACTTTATTTAGTTAAAAAACATAGTGCTTTGTCCAATGCTTCATGGCTTTCATCAGATGTAACAGACTCTCCACAAAATAAATTTGTCATCGGAAAACACAGGTGCACCACTGACTGATTAAAACCCAGACAACAGTCAATCGTCAGAGTCCATTCCGTAAGGTCCCAAAGCTGACTTTTATCTCAGAAATAAATGGAATAAAAAATAAAATAACATTGCTGTTCATAAAAATGCCAAGCTGTTAAGATACAAACATGCCAAAGACAGAGCTCACCTGGCTCTTAAAAGGAATGAAAGTGATACACTGACTGTTTATTTCAAATTACACCCAAAACACACCCATGATTAATTAAGATATTTAATACATGCCTTTTCGATGCCGTTTCGAGCTGCGCAAGGTGCATCTTTTGCGCTCTTATGATACCAAAGACACACCAACACACTCTAAATCCAATTGCGCTATTCGCAATTAAATAAATGAAATGTTTTATGCATATTTTTGACCATGAATGTGTAAATCCGACCCTGTGAAGATTTTAGAGAACAGTCTAAAAATAAAACACATTAACAATAATTAATAAATCTGTTTTTCTATTTAAAATTCATTTTATTTCTAAACTCATCCTTATCCTACCCACAAATATTCACAGTTCTTAAAAATCATTGAAAGCCAGTGTTACCAATTAACTCAATTAACCAAATTAAAGGTGCGAATGTTGATGTAGAGCTCAGTCAGATAATCCAGGCTTATAATAGAGTCTGTTGCATTTCACTGTAGAAACACACAAGCCAGCTGATGATAAGGGTCACTGACTGATCCACAGTTTCATCTCCCGCTTCGTGTCCAAACATGCGGGAGAAAGACGGGGAGGGAAACACCCTGGAGAAGCCTGCAATCACAACAGCTAACAGGAACTAGGAAACAGGAACATTTCTATAGGTCTGTAGATTTAGCATTATGTCAGGAGTGTCATTGAGGGCCCTATTTTAGTGGTCTATATTGCACCGGTCAATTGCGCATCACGCAGCTTGATTTAGGGCGTGTGTTTTCAGCATAACGTGAAATAAACCAATCAGTGTGCCAGTTGTCGTTCACTTTAAGAGACAGGTGAGCTCTGACTTTGGGGCGTTGGTATCTTAACAGAGCAGAGCTTTTGCTACTGACTTGCTCGTTCACACTGTGAAGGTACGCTAGCAGCTCATTTAAAGGAACAGCAATGTAAATTATTTTTCTAAATTATTCTTTATTTTGTTTATTGTTGAGTAAAATTCAAATTTTGGGACCTATAGGAATGGACTATGATGATTGACTGTTGACTGTCTGGGTTTTAATCAGTCAGTGGCGCACCTGTATTTTCTGCTTTCAAAATAGAAACATACCAGATATTTACCTGAACACACCTCACTTCCAGACCACCACACCCATCAGTGTAAATATATTCCTTAACTCTGAGGCTATTTTAATGTGGGCGCAAAGTGTGCATATAGACTGTTGACTGGGTGTAAGATAGGAATGAACATTGCAAAGCACCCTTTGCAAGGGGAGTGATAGCACCCTGTGGATGTTTCTAGAAAAATATAAGAGAAAGTGACCAAACTGAGCAGTCTACTTCATGCAAAGGGCAGAACATAAAAAAACGTATAGATGTGTATTGTGTTATACTGAATCATATCCTCTGCGCAAAGTATGAGGAGCATACAAGTGCACACAAGTGGCTCTACAAGTACCAATCCACTCCAGTAATAATGCAATCCAATAATGACTCCACTGCTGACGAGGCAGCTCTTTTGAGTAAAAGGAAGCGATGTTTAATTTTTTAAACTACCGAAAACATTTCTCCCAAATTCCAAATAGAATTTTTGCAGAAAATGAAAATAATGCAAAGTTTTCAGACCTCAAATATTGCAAAGAAAGCAAGTTCACATTCATTAATAAACAACAATACTAATGTTTTAAGAGTTTAGAAGTCAATATTTGGTGGAATAAACTGGATTTGTAATCACAGCTTTCATAAATATTGGCATGTTCTCCTCCACCAGTCTTACACACTGCTTTTGGGTAACTTTATGCCTATACTCCTGGTGCAAAAATTCAAGCAGTTCAGCTTTGATTAATGCTTTGATTGACCCCCAAACATGGAGCCATCAGTTACAAGAAAACAGAAAAACAATGATACTTGAAAATTATATTAAATCAAAGAAAATAATCTATTAAATAATAATAAGCATGATGTAGTGACACTTTCTTCAGTTTCAAAAAGTACCACTTAGAGCTGCAGACACAGAAACGTCTTTACGCGCACGACACAAGTTCTTTAAGTTTAGGAGTCTTTACTCAGAAAATCAAAAGGTTACAAAGAACTCACGTACGGTAAGAAAACCATATGCTCCCGTACCTATCGCAGCTCTGACTAAACCATACCTGTCAAGTCTCCCGTTTTGGCCGGGAAACTACCATATTTTACTCCTCTTTCCCGCCGTCCTCCCGTTTTAGTATTTTCCCGTAAATTTATAATATTAAATTTATAAAAAATGTAGACCACAGGCCAAACTCTATTTTATTAGTTCAGGGCTAGTTTTAGGGTTTGTTAGAATTTGTTTAAATCTCAAGTATTGTGGTATAATGTATTATTTAGAAGGGGTAGAAGAGATGGTTGAGCTGGAGAGAGAGAAAATGTGGAGAGGGCTGAAATTAACTGAACTGATCAGGAGTGGACTGATCAATAGAAAGAAGTATTAATGAAAGATTATTAATTGTGTAGCCCCTTAGGACTATTATTTACTTATGCAATATATCTGGTCCATGTCCTTTTTGTAAATTTGTGCACCCTTCAATTTAATAATAAAATATATATACAAATTTCATATAAGAGATTGCATTCCTGCCAAAAAAGAGAAGATTTCATGTAAATATCTAGAAAAGAGTTTTTAATCTGGCTGTATAAAAAGAATTACATTTGTAGGAATGTCCACAGCATTTTAGTGTCAACAAAGGTAGGCCATCAGATTTTGATAGTCTAATTGTAGTCTGTAAGCAGTTCACCTCGATTGGGCTGAAAAAATTCCCTTATTTTTAATTCCAAAACTTGACAGGTATGGACTAAACTCGTGCTGCACATGCTCAGTTACGTCACTCTAAGGGAGCGTAAACATTTTTTCCATTAATAATAATTTTCTTAGAATTATGAATTACACAATGACGCGCATAGGACGCAACGCTAGGGGAACACGGCGTCTGTCTGTGGGACTCTCACTTGATAAAACATGGACTCTATGTCTGCCATCACATCTATTGGTTCTTCTCAAAACCTCACTAAGACACCAATGAGCGTGTTGGTAAGGTAAGGTCCCTGCATCAACTGACCATTGAGCGAGACCTCCTGGAAGCTGGCATTGCAATCGAAAACAACGCGTTACAACACATTTTTCTTCGGGTGGTACACCCCGTGGTGCGGGACATACCAAACCCTGTCGTCTTCACGGGCGAGCTGATCTTGAGGAACTCTTACGCATGAAAAAACATATTTTTTAATGAATTTCCGCAGTTCAACAGTAAGCAAAAGTGCTTCTTCATACAGGCTTTCCCACTTGGCGGTCCAGAAAAAAAAAAGCCAGCAAATGAAATATCAGATGACTGATTCTGTGATCAGAGCTGTTGGTTGGGTTGTGTGGTTGTTATTGCACGGCACAGGCACACCTAGAATCACGAGGCGGATTCAGGCCAGCAGCCAGCCAGTCTGGATAAAGACGAGCCCGGCGGCCATCAGATCAATTCCAGCTGAGGGTAAAAAAAATCCAGAAAAATCCAGCACCTCCAGGCAGTGATTCCACCAAGGTACAAGCCACACCCTGAGCGTAACACACACCGGCGAGGGCCTACAGATGGGGGGGGGCTGAGTCAGAGCCTAACAACCGCACCCAAACACACACACACATACACACACACTGCCACACCTTGCTCTGTTCACACACCAAGCCCACCTGAAGCCGAGCTCACTCACAAACTCACACACACACACACACACACACACATAGTACAGTACATACACTCACGGAGTGTCCTAAGACACGCCCTGTCTACCTCTCATGATCCTGTCAGTACCGCACCCTGTACATACCTACACACACACACATACACACACACACCTACACACACACACACACACACACGCTCACTCACTTTCAAAACAGCAACAGGGAAAAGAGAGTAAAGAAAGGAAGAAAGAAAGAAAGAAAGAAAGAAAGAAAGAAAGAAAGAAAGAAAGAAAGAAAGAAAGAAAGAAAGAAAGGAAAAAAGGGAGTAGAACCCCAACCGTCCTGCAGGAAACAACACGCCCGTCTATACTTCCAGCTATAACGTCCATACAGCTGCTTTAAAACCATTAAACCTTCATTCCTGCTCCATCAATACACAGCTATTCTGACACACACACAATCCAAGACCACCCATACCTACAGTTTTATACAACAATTATTACAAAACATAAAGTGGGATTCTGTGTGTAAAATGTAAAGAAAAGTAAAGAAAGACAGAATGCAAAGATTTGCAAATCTCATAGACTCATATTTTATTCATAATATAACACACATACTGTACACTGCAAAAAATCACATATATATACATATATATATATATATATATATATATATATATATTAAAATATTTGACACACCTGTTTTTTCATTGTTTTAGGATATGTTATATTTTAGATTTTTTAAAGTAGACACCCCTTCTTGGCATATTCTCAGTCAGTTAACAGCTGTGCTGAACTCATCAAGAGTTAATTACTTGAATTTCTTGTCTCTCAGTGTGTTTGAGAGCATCAGTTGTAAAGTTGTAAAGAGGTAGAGTTACAGGTATACAGTGAATAGCTCTGTTTGAGTGATGTTCTAATCCAGATTACGGCAAGAACTAAGGTAAACTAAGTAAAATATCTAAAAATAGTTTAATAAATGAAGGTCAGTCAATCTGAAAAATTTCTAGAACTTTGAAAGAATCCTCAAGTGCAGTCGCAATGACTATCAAAAAAAAAAACATTCTGATGAAACTGGCTCTCATCAGGACCACCCTAGTAAAGAAAGAGCAAGAGTTACATCTGATGCACAGTATTAGTTCATTGAGGCTGAGTTACCAGCCTCAGAAACCACAAGTTAACAGCACCACAGATTAGAGCACCTAAATGCTTCACAGAGTATTTTGATTTGTTTAACACTTTTTAAGTTGCAACATGATTCCTTATGTGTTCCTTGTGTATTCATTTACAGTGTAGGAAAAAAAAGTTAGGGTAACATTTATTGTCCTGACGTGAAATTAACTTCTAACAATTCTGAGTTCTGTTTGTCTGTTATGGGTTGCTGGGTAATAAATGGCCCCTGAACACTTGCCAATCTATAATGAAATTCAGGTTTGTTAAGTGCACGACGTATTGCTGTCCTGTGATCAGATTTTCTCTCCACCTGAGTTGTGGATTTCTACAGCTCCTCCAGAGTGACCATGGGCCTCTTCTCTGCTCGATCTGTCAGTTTAGGTGGATGGCCATGTCTTGGTAGGTTTGCAGTTGTAGAATACTTTTTTCATTTTTGGATGATGGATTGAACAGTGTTTCTTAGGATGCCCAAAAAATAAGAGTGAAAAACAATATCATGAACCATCCCCATATCATGAATCCACAGGATCATCTCGCATTACGCATTATCACATGAAAGATTCCCATGATTCCTTTCAATCATAAAAATATCCAGTGTAACTTGAACAAAAGAAGCTCTATGAAAGTGTTCTAGACTAAATGACTGGTAGCATTTTGAAGAAAGACTCTTATTTTGGTGGATGTAAATGAGTTAGGGATGTACAAAGTGCAGCACAGTCCTGAACGGCCAAAAACGGCACAATGGCTGCCAGTGTGAGGAGAGGACTTTCAGCAGCTTCAGAACAGAGTGAGGCTCAGTGTGATCCAGTCATCAGTGTGAGCAGATAACCGTGCTGCTGAATCACGGGTTACTGGAGGCAGTGCTGATGGAGTCAGGTAGCGGCGCTGCTGCGGTCAGTCAGTGACGTACGTGTTTTTACCAGCTGTAATCCGGACAAATTACATACATGCGTACTTATTTCGTAGCCTGTAGATAATTATATCCCAGAGATGTTCAAAGTGATGGTTAGTTACAGTGTCCTCCAAACGTATTGGAACAGCGAGGCTGATAATTTTATTTCTGCTGTAGACTGAAAACACTTAGGTTTGACATTAAAAGATGAATATGAGACAAAAAAAATCAACATTTCAGCTTTTATTTCCAGTTTTCAGCTTTCAGTTTTCCCTGTGTATGGACTCAAATCTTGCAAAAAAAAATCAGATATTGCAGACAAAGAAGAGAACATAAAGGGGTTGGTCAATGAAACTGAAACACCTGTCATCATTTTAGTGTGGGAGGTTTCATGGCTAAATTGGAGCAGCCTGGTGGCCAATCTTCATTAATTGCACATTATGTGTGAAGGTTCAATTAGCAGGGTAAAAATATTGCTCAAAATATTGCAATGCACACAACATTATGTGTGACATACCAGAGTTCAAAAGTGGACAAATTGTTGGTGCACGTCTTGCTGGAGCATCTGTGACCAAGACAGCAAGTCTTTGTGTTGTATCAAGAGCCACGGTATCCAGGGTAATGTCAGCATACCACCAAGAAGGACCAACCACATCCAACAGGATTAACTGTGGACGCTGTAAGAGGAAGCTGTCTGAAAGGGATGTTCGGGTGCTAACCCGGATTGTATCCAAAAAACATAAAACCACGGCTGCTCAAATCAAGGCAGAATTCAATGTGCACCTCAACTCTCCTGTTTCCACCAGAACTGTCCGTCACCACAATAAATTATTGTGGTTTAAAACCAGGTGTTTCAGTTTCCTTGTCCAACCCCTTTAGGTGTATCAGTATCTCAGTCTACCATAAAGAGAAGACCTGATTAAAGACGGATACAGAGGCTTCACCACAAGCTACAAATCATTAATAGAAAGGCCAGATTGGACTTAACCAAAAAACATCTTAAGAAGCCAGTCCAGTTCTGGAACAGCATTCTTTGGACATGTGAAACTAAAACTAACCTGTCAAGGCTTGGATCAGCTCAACACAAAGCTCACCACATCATCTGTAAAACATGGTGGTGGTGGTAGTATGGGCGTGCATGGCTCCTAGTGTCTCTGGGTCATTGTTTATTGTATATTCATTATATATTAATGATGTGACCGAAGACAAAAGCAGAAGGATGAATTCTGCAGTGTACAGGGATTTACTTTCTGCTCAGATTTAGCCAAATGCAGCAAATTTGATTGGACGGAGCTTAACAGTACAGATGGACAATGACCCAAATCATACTGCGAAAGCAGCCCATGAGTTTTTTGAGGCACAGAATTGGAATATTCTGCAGTGGCCCAGTCACCAGATTTCACTTGCTTAAGACAAAACTAAAGGTCTAAAGACCCACAAACCAACAACTGAAGAAGGCGGCTGCAGTAAAGGTCTGAAAAAGCATCATAAAAGAGAAAACCCAGTGTTTGGGGACGATGCCCATGGGTTCCAGACGTCAGGCTGTCGTTGCTTGCAAAGGATTCTCAACAAAGTATTAAAAAAATAATATTTTATTTATGGTAAAGATCATTTGTTTGATTACTTTTGAGCCCCTGAAATGTGGAGGCATTCTAGGAAAATGGTTGAAGTTCTGAACGGTTGATAGGATATTTTCGTTCAGCCCGTTGAATTAAACCTGATATTTCGATTCCAAATTATTTATTTCCTTTAGAAATCCAGAAAATGCATCACTACAAGAGGTCCAGATTTATGCATGTAAAATTTCTGCTTCTGTTTATAAAAAAAAAAGTTTGATATTCATACAATTCTTAGAAAAAGAAAGATTGACTCTAGGTTAAGTTTTTATATATTCCCACACAGTGTGTGTGTTGTGCTGGTACAAGAAACAGCAGTGCTGCTGAAGTTTTTAAACACTTTTTTCACTCACTGTCCACTTTTACACACTCCTAAGTAACTGCTCCTCTGTGTAGATAAAGTCAGAGTAGGAAGCTCTGAATCTGTTACTGCACAGTTTGCACTGGTCATCCTCTAGTTCTTCACAAATGTGCAGAGGACACTGCTCACATGTTGCTGGTGGACTAGTCTCAGTCTAGCAGAGAAACTGCAGTGTTTAAAAACTCCAGCAGCACTGCTGTATCTGATCCACTCACTGTATGTTCAGCACAACACACACCAACATCTCATACACCACCACCGGCATGCTATTCAGTGCTAATCACTTACTGCAGTGCTGAGAATAACGACTCACCATCCAAATATCCCAATAATCCTGATCAATGAAGAACAGGTTGAAAGGAAGGTAATAAAGTATGTATGTGTTTCTCACATTATTTACTAGATTATTTACATTTACCCAAAGAAAATCAGAAAGCATCTGTGTTTTATAGAATGGCAATAAAAGCGAGAAGTGATAATGAAATACTTTGGAAAAAAAGAGATCTGGGGTCTGAAATAAAAAGTGAAATTTGGTCAAAGATTGTATCAAATTCAAGAAGATATATTAGGGAGACCAGGGATAAACTCCAATATAAGATATTGCATAGATATTATTGGACACCATGCCGACTACATAGAATGAGTCTTATAAACAATGACTGCTGTTGGAGATGTCAAAGAAAGAGATTCTGTTGAAAGTGTTGGGTAACTGGATGGAGAAAAACCTACCAGTCTGCCCAGAGTTATGCTTACTAGGCAATAAAGATTTGGTAAGAGACGTAAGAAAGGTTGAACTTGAAATCTTAATTACAGGTTTAATTACCACATCAATAATAATTTTAAAACATTGAAAATCACCCAGATACCAGAGTTAAATGAACGGTTGCATTTAATGACAGAAACGGCTTCTTATTAAAAAAAAATATGTTAGTGTCACGTCTTAGCCCTGTCTCATGTCTCTCTGTGTTTTCCCCACGTGACCTGTACTCCTCTGTGTTTCCTGTCTCAGTAGTTTTCCACCACGTGTCTCATTTGTAGCTCCGCCCCTTCCCCAGGTGTTTCCAATTCTAGTGTGTTTCCTGTTTGTTAATTAGATCCCGTGCCACTTGTCCTCCGTCAGTCTTTGCACTAACCTCTGTTGTTTTGTCGTTCTCGTGTTCTCTAGCCTAGCCCTTGTTTTTCATAGCCTTTGCCCTTGTCCTTTCTTTATCTTCTTGTTTATTTCTAGTTCCCTGTTTTTTTCTCCCTTGCCCTGCTTAGTTTAGTTTTCCTTGTCTTGTTTAGCTTCTTGTTTATTTCCTTGTATATACTTATCCCTGCCCAGTTTAGTTTTGTATTTATTCAGTCCCTCGTTTGTTTCTTTGTTTATTTACTCCCTGTTTGTTTATCATTAGTTCTTCTTGTGTGTTTTGTTTATGTTCACTAGTTTATCTATTTTCAGTTATTTGGTGTATTCCCCAGTTCCTTGTATATATCTCCCTGTTTTATGTTTAAGTGTTTATTTGTTTCTTGTCTCTTTGTTATTTATTTATTAAATTATTATTTATTTCACCCTACCTGCACTTGCGTCCGTCTCCTCGTCTCCCTGCCTGGGTCACCCTCCCCGTGACAGTTAGCTGGAATGGCGGGACAAGG
Organism: Astyanax mexicanus; assembly: GCF_023375975.1. NCBI lineage: Eukaryota > Metazoa > Chordata > Actinopteri > Characiformes > Acestrorhamphidae > Astyanax > Astyanax mexicanus. The sequence goes on from NC_064415.1 coordinate 50,852,300, forward strand.
CATAACTAGAAATACCGCATGGCAAAACCCATGGCAGCAAATAAAACGATATAGAATCATTCTTTGATTAATGATGTATTAGTTAAGGGTTGAGCTCTGGCTGGTTTTTACCACTTTTGAAACGTGAATCAGTGCTGTCTAGACTGCTCAGTGAGTCACGTCACATCATATCACACACAACGCAAAACGCCAAAAAGGAATGATTCAATCAAATGAGCACGAGCACAGCTTCCAAGATCCTGTAATAACCACGGTTTATTATTCAAATGTTACACAATTGGATTTACAGGCAAAAAAAATGGATAACAAGCTGGAGTTTCTCAGGTCCGTCAGAGTGTTCGTGAAAGGAGTGCCTTAAAAATAAAAAAAAAATAAAAAAAATTTAAAAAGGGGGAAGGGGAGGGGTTTAAACCCTTGAACAGAACATGCTCTCCATAACAACCAACCTACAGACTGTGCAACATATTCGTACGCATACTAATAAAACAACAGATTAAAATACTTGATACATTATAAATTAGAAATACTGTTTTATACATGACTGTGTAGTATGTTGCACGTTTGTCCACAGTGGTAGAGAGGAAGCAGTGGGAGGGGTTTATATATATATATATAAAAAAAAAAAAAGAATTTGGTGACAGATTCCACAGTTATATCCCACATCACTGGGTGAAACGCGCCAGGTGGTAGATTTAAAGACAGCGCAGCCAGAATCTAAGCCTGGGAAACATTAAAAAGCCCACCAGACATTAAAAACAATAATAAATCAAACAAAAGGTAGCGTTTAAATGGTCTGTAGTGTCTCTACATACATCGCCCAGCTTCTTAAACAGATAAGGACGTCAGAAATGTGCAACTCGTGCGACTTTCGTCTAACCCGAGTGTGAAAGGCACCAAACCCCACCAAAGCTAATCAACTAGCGATGTGTTGCGCAGCGATGTGCAACCCTTCTTACTGTCTTCAGCAGGGTGAACGACCGATCCTGGAAAAATACTCTCTGAAATGTTAGACGCACACATTTAGACTGTTCGGACAGTCGAGTTAAGGGTGAGGACTCTTCTCGCCAAAGCATCATCCATCGTCGACTTTAAAAACCACCCGTCGCAATTTAAATCACAAAAATTAAAATAAACGGCGAAGCTATGAGGCAACAAAACGGAGCCATGTATACAAGCAAGCATATTATACCACAGAACATTTTATATATATATTTATATATTATTACGGAGGTGGAGGTTTCAACTGATTTCTTTTTCTCTCTTGTGAAATAACCTATGAGGTGGCTGGTTGGATCGTAGCTTTTTTTTGTGTGTTTTTTTGTAGTAGATTTTATTTTTATTTTAAATCAGCCATTCCTGAAAACATTTATGCATATATTTACACAAATAACAAATCCTCACTCTATATCATAATAATAATAAAAAAAACATTCACACAAAAATATAACATTTGAAATAGTTATTAGCACCAGTGTATCAGATAAACGTCTTGCTACGCAAAATGTACAAAGTTGCATAGTGTTGGATTTTGTCTTGAAGGGAAATTAAAACAAGAAAACGAAACAAGAAAAAAAAAAAAGAGGTTAACGTGATTTGCAGTACACAGAAAAGCAGCAGCTTCTGGGAATTAAAAAAATAAAATAAAACAAAAATAAAATATTAAACATATGAACATGATTTATGTAGTGTACATGAAATGCATTTAGACCATGAGCACAATGTCACTGTTTATGGTTAAGAGGCACATGTGGACCGACTCAAGTCAAGCTCTCAATACTGAAGTGTGGGTTAATTAAATCTCTCTCTACAGGACCATCGCACAGGATGGGGCTTGTAACTTGAGAGAGAGAGAATAAGAGAAAGAGAGAGAGAGAGAAAGAAATGAAGACAGATGACAAAGAGAAGACACAGCAGAAGATTCCTTCACTGTCCGTTTTCTGAACCAATGAAAGCAGTATATCAGGATCAGTGTAGAGTAGTGTAGTGTAATGGTTGGACACAATAGCTTAAAAAACTAAAAACAAACAACAACAAAAAAAAACAATAAAACCACGCCCCTCCTGAAGGCGGCGGAACGATGTCCCCGGAACGATGTCCCCCTCTGGTCGAGGCGGACAGGCAGCCTTCACAGCTTTATCGTAATGCAGGAGGGCAGACGAGCTGAGAGACACTATGATGAGGAGGAGGAGGATGAAGAAGAAGAAGAAGTGGAGGTGGTGCAGTCATGTGGGATCACATTCGACTCTATACAGAGGCTTCCTCTCCTAAGTCAGGCTGCAGTGAGGACGCACACAACTCAACATCAGTGCGAGCCATTTCCATATATTTTTCGATACAGAGTTTTCTTCACCTTGTAGCGACGCTGCATATCCAAAAGACAAAAATAAAAAGGCGTAAAAGAGCTGCTTTTATCTCTAAACACGTAGAAATAAAATAAAAAAACAAAGCTAAAAACAACCAAGACTTGAAAGAAAAAAAGAAGAAAAAAAAAAGAGAGGAAAAGCTGTTTTGGTAAAGGGTGGCGTCCTGCCCCCCCGAGTGTTAGATGGCGAAAGGTGTGGCACAGACGAGGAACAGAGGAGAAGAGGGAGGTTTTGGAGTGAGGAGGAGGAGCGAGGTTAAGGCCGCTCTAGAGACGGCGTGTTGAAGCAGCCTTCAGGAAGAGTGTTCTTGATGTCGTTGAGGTTGGCGATGTCGGCGCGGATCTCGCGGATCTGCCGGTCGTAGTCATTGATCATGGCCTCCTGGCCCTTGGCGATGTCGTTCAGATCGTTGAGCTTCTTGTCCAGCTCGCTGCCCTCCATCTTGTCCTTGGCGTCCTTCAGGGAGCTGTCGATCTGGTCCAGTTTGGTCAGGTCCACTTTATCGATGTTGCCTAGGTGGACAGAGGACACACGGCTCAGCATCAGAACAACAACAACTTTCTTTTAAAAAATCCAAATTTTTGTACTTTGTATAATACAGTAGGTCTCTCAGAGTTGTATTTGATGCTGCATATTAAACTGTTCCTCAGCCTCCAGAAATAGGAGTTGATCAGAGAGACGTTAGGGTGTCTACGTCAACCAGTGAGTTCATGGCCTCGCCCACCTCGGCTCAGGACCATCCACAGGCATGGATGAACTGTTAGGAGCTGTAGCTAAGGAGGAGCTCACAGCTTCTGTTTACAGAGCTAGTTAGTGTTAGCTATATTGTGTAAGTAACTGTAGGTTTAAATCGGATCTCCAGTTGATTCCGCATCTTATACAGACATTACATAAACACTAGGGAAGCACAGTTTGACAAAGCAGCACAACTCGATTTTAAGATATAAAACAAACTCTGGGGCTTCGACGTGGTAAAACTGTGAGGGAAGGCTGTTAGCCAATCAGAGGTCATATATTTGCATGTATGAATATGAATGAATGAGCAAGAGCCAAATCCTGTCTTTCTTTAGAGACCTCTAATTCAGGGATCTAAAGCAGGGCTAAATAGAAACACTGGAGCACTTTCTTTTTTTTTTTTTTTTTTTTTTTTTTTTTTTTTTACAAAAAACAGCTCAAATGGCATTCATTCATACTAGAGACCACAATTAGATATTTTAAAATGAATAAAAAAAACGACAGAATCATACTTTTAAGGAGTAGTAATGCAACACAATTGCAACCAAAATTTTTGGCCGAAATCAAAATAAAACATAATTTGGGCGAATATCGAATACCAAACATGTTTTTGGTGTTTTTTTCCATTCATGTTTACACTTTTCCGCTGTTTTTTAAACTAAATAACATTCCCTCTGTATTTTGTCTTGCTTTTCAAAAGTACAATTTAAAAATATTTAATAAACCCAGAGCTTTTATTTTGAAATGAAGCATACAGACACCGCAGCCAGGCTCCATTGCACTTGAAAAGTTAAGCCACCATTGCTAATAGGCAGGTTAAAACGAGGATGCTAATGCTACTGTCCTCAGCTGAGCTGATTTTAACCGACACCAGCATTAGCTTGTTAAAAGTGTAATGCTAACTTCAAATATCTTAAGATATTTTTCAGAGCTGGATTACTTACTGATAGTTAAAGACAGACTGAAGTCCCTGTGTGAGCCCAGTCTTTACACGACTTTGTGGCTATAGGTAGGCTGTCTTTTTTTTGTCTTTTATTTAATTAATTTTATTTCTAATTTACACAGCCAATTACCCAACCCACTCATTAGGATTCCCCCTATCACTAGTGATGCCCCAACACACCAGGAGGGTGAAGACTAACACATTCTTTTCGAGCTGCTGTTGATGCAGTATTGCCGAGCAGCCAGCGCGCTCGGAGGAAAGCGCAGCGACTCGGTTCCGGTACATCAGCTCACAGACGCCCTGTGCTGTGGACATGACCCTAGGAGGGATGTGGGTAGAGAGCGCCATCTACCCACCCGGAGGGAGCAGGGCCAATTGTGCTCCCTCTGAGCGCCGGCAGTTTGATGGCAAAGCTGCATGAGTGGGGGTTTGAACCTGCGACCTCCCGTTCATAGTCGCAGCAATGGTTCATCCCTACTAATGTGTAACTGAAAAACATGCTGTTTTTCCGGTGCTTACCGAGCTGGCCGAGTAAATCGTTGATTGTGCCGAGGACAGTGCGGACAGCGTCTTTGGCTTTCCGGGCGTTCTCCTCAGCTGTCTTTGCGTTATCAGAGGCCTGTGGAGAAAAACAGGAAAGATGAAACAAGACATATCTTAATATTTGAGGCAGGAACATAAATACAAAGCAAGCCCTCTTGTCTAGGACAGAAAATGTATCTAATAAATAACTATACTCGATTTATTAAAATGTTATCTATTTGGTTTGCTACTTCTTGATTGTGTACTTGCCTCTGAACAGCAAAAGAGCTAGCACTTCGGTAAGCGGCTAATGCTAATGCTGCTGCACCTAGCCTTAGTGTTGGAGAATCTTCACTGAGAACTCCCCCTTATAATGCTGTACTTCAGCAGAGTGGCTTTACTGCACTTTAATACTTGACTTGGTAGAATTTATACATAAGAAGCACCAGATTATAAGGCGCACTCTCGAAGGATTTTAAGTGCACCTTATAGTGAGAAAAGTTATTTAAATACTGTCTTTTTTCTGTGACTCGAATGTAAAACATACTATTACATAGCAACCACTCTCAGCTTTTACTGATGACCTGATTTAATCAATAAATAAGTGTGCTCTAGCATGCTTAGAATAAAATCTGAAACTCTAATCTAAAATCTAAAAACTCTGAAAATCTAAAAACCTCTGAAACTCTGAAACCCATCCACTGTGTAATAAAAAAATCTATCATTGTGTGTTAATTACACATATTTATGTATTCAATGCAGAAACACATCCAGCATCTTTCTTCCTATTATATTTAAAACATTACGGAATTACTGATTTAAAATCTGTGTTCTGTACTCACCATGCTAGCCATCATCATGTCATTGTCTGCCTCCTTCTTCTTCTCGCCGAGCTCTTTCTCTGCAGCCGCCAGCTGCTTCATCATGTCGTTCACCTCCTGATCCAGTTTCATAGTATCTTCAAACGCCTTCTCTGCATCTGCTTTAGTTTTAGCTGAACCCTGGCAGCATAAACAGCAAAGATTAGAGTAGGTCTGTGTCCAACCAAGCAACAAAATCAAATCAACCAACCAATCAATCAACCTTTACTTACACTCAGAATACATTTATCATGTAGACAAACATTATACAGAGAAATGATGGGCTACTAACTCTAACTGCTGATTGGCTTTAATAAAAAAAGAGGTGACTGTCTGATAAAGGTAAGTTTTTGAAAAGCCCATGCATTCTGCCCATTGAGAAATTCAGCTTAGACCCCAGGTCTAAATATCGGTATACAAGGACTACAGAATGATACACAACTGCAGCAGTCTATGAAGGTTAAAGTAAATCCTTTGCAATGTGAAATTTCGTTTTTGAATATATTGTTGTTCATTTTGTTAATTCATTATATTTTTTAAAGACCACTTAAAAATAATAAGTGTCTTGGATTTTACCAAATAGAAATAATTAGGAATATAATCAAGAAGAAGATAGATGACCACAAAACATCAAACCAAACTGAACTGCTTGAATTTTTGCACCAGGAGTAAAGCCATAAGTTATCCAAAAGCAGTGTGTAAGACTGGTGGAGGAGAAAATGCCAAGATGCATGAAAACTGTGATTAAAAACCAGAGTTATTACACTAAATATTGATTTCTGAACTCTTTTATAGAGTGGTTTATAGAATAAAACAACAATTTTCATTTTACTTAAACATATACCTATAAATGGCAAAATCAGAGAAACAGATTCAGAAACGGGAGTGTTTTTTTCACTTTTTCCAGAGCTGTGTGTTTAGAATTCTACTGCTTTTAAAATAAAATAAAAATCTTTAAATGAGACACTAAAGGCTACCAAAGCATAAATTTACAACTCTAAAAATAATCATCAAAATTAAATTAACTAAAATAATTAAGTAAATTACAGCTAATAAATATAAATGATAAACAAATATCATTGCCAGTGGCAATAAAATATCAAATAGATTTAGATAGCTAAACTAAAAGGATGGCAATTTTAAACTGTTTAAAATGGTTGAGTGACAAATATATGACATACTGCATTCTCAAAACCTGACAAGTAAACTCCTGACTGTACCTTTTGCACATTGCTGGCGATTTTCTCAGCTTCCTCTGCTTTGGATTTGGCGTCTTTAGCATCAGCTGCTGCGTTTCCCAGCGCGGCGTCGGCCTGGCGGGTCTTGTCGTTAGCTGCGTTGATTATGGCTTTGATTTCTGGGATACGTTTCATGGCCTCCTCTGCTGCGGTTTTGTTGTCATTTACTCTCTTATCGAAGTCTGTGGAAGAGACAACAGCAGAGGTTAAGGTAATGAATGACATTTTATGGACTATTTTTTTATCCCTTTTTCCTTCACAGTTTGGCAGGCCAATTATATCCAATTACTGTTCATAACTCATTTTATTCTTGCCAATTGCAGTCCCTATCAGAATGAGCCGTTTAAGAGCGGTCAATTTTAAGCTAATAAGCCAATACCATTAATAATGATGTGTACTCTGTGACCAAAATGATCAAAATGACAAATCTAGTGGGTGGTGCTCTGGTGGGGATTGACAGGTGAGGGGTGGTGCCAGGGTGGTTCTATGCAGGTTTTCTTATTGTGACATCACAATAAGGAAGATATCCAAATGTCTCATAGAAGTACATGATTTCTGACATTAAACTCTTTCAGCTGACACGGGTGGAAAGAATTTTATAGTGTTTGGAGTGTTTATAGGGGCAGTGAAGTAAAGAAATGAAGAAATGCAAAAGCATGCAAAAAGTGAGTTTTGCATAATATGCTTAATCCCCTTTAAATGTAGGTTTTACAGCTCATTAATGTCAAAAAAGTTTTAAAAACGAACATGCATATATTAATGATGCCAAAAGTGACAAACTAGGATGCTGTATATGTTTAATCAAAGCCTGTTTGATTTTCTGCGTTGATGGATGAGTTACATCCAGGCTGACCAATCAGAGCAAAGCCGTCTTGGCTGCGGACTTAACAAATGAGCCTGAAGTGGAAGCAGTAGAGAAAAGCTTATACTGTGATCAACACGCCGACTATACACAACTGCAGTGTTTAAATAAGTATATTCCAGAGCTGAACATCTTTTCCTACTCGTTTTTATGAAGCTTGTCTAAGAATGTCCCAGTTTGTTTATGTTCCTCAAAAAAAAAAAAATACAAATTAACTTCTCTCTCTCTGATGAGTGCTCACTCATGTAAAATGAAATAATGGGAATTTATGAGAGATATAGGGTGAGTTTAGCTGGCAAAAATGTGTCAGAATCAGTGTTTAAATTTCCACTACTGTGTGAAAGAACCTTTAAGGTCATGTTTTGGGTCCTTAACCCTAACCATAATAAATAGGGACTAATAAAGGATTACTAAGGGGAACATTTAGGGTGTTCAGTCACTAAATGTGCAAAGCTGGTGGAGACGTATGCTAAGAGACTTGCAGCTGTAATAGCAGCAGAAGCTGATTCCAAAAAGTATTGACTCAGGGGAGCTGAATACGTTTTTTCCCAGTTGTTTAATTTGTATATATATTTTTTTTAAATCATGCATAATTTGCTTTCTACTTCACAATTGTATACCACTTTGCGTTGGACTTTCACATTGAATTCCAATTTAATATGTTCATGTTTGTGGCTGTAATGTGACAAAATATGGAAAAATTTGAGGGGTATGAATATTTTTGCAAGCCACTGTATGGCTAAGGGATTGTTAAAGGCAATCTTAAAATTTAATTTATATTAATAGATCCCCAGCTCCAATACAACAGCCAAGAGACAACTCCTGTTCTGACCAATATATGTGATATAATATAATTTGGGGAAAAAAATCGCCATTGGCCTATCTTGAGATAGCATAGCCTATTTTGTTCTCTCAGACTCCGCCTTCTGATGGTAAGAATCAATATTCTAGTATTTGTACCAGCAATTTTCTGATCATAGTCTTATTCAAAACCACTCAGAGCCCTGAAAATGTTAAAATTTAACTACTATCGGTTTTCCCTATTCACCTCTGAGATTGCTGAGAATGTCCTGGGCCTCCTGGTAAGTGGAAAGCCCTTTCTTTGCTGCCTCCTCTGCCAGGGCCTTGGCTGCATCCGCCCGCGCCAGCAGCTGATCCGCCGTCTGAACATCAGAAAGCAAAGAGGTGAGAAAAGCAAAATACAAACATATAGAACAAAATAAAAGCCCCCGTCTCCTGTCTTACACAGCAGTGTAATTATTTACCACAGGAATTAAAGAGAACTGAGAGAGAGCACTTTCCCACATACGAACAGAATCATAATTATGGGAACCAGCAAACGTACGGAAATATTTAAGTGCATTGGGAAAACAAAAATGTACCCTCAGCAAAACTGAGCCTTTTTTCTTTTTTTTTAATCTGCCACAATCTGCTTCCCTCCTGTGCAATTCCTTCACCACAAGGCGTGTTCTCAGAGATCTTACATTAAAGATTTTAACATTAAGCTCAATCAGACTGCAGACTCAAATCAATTATATCTCTTAGCTTTAATCACTACTGTGCGTTTTTTTATGTCTTCCTTCTTTTAACAAGCGCAAAACAAGCAAGACTTTATCTTTTAGATCTTTATCTAGATCTAAAATCTCACATCTAAAAAAGAAAACCCATAGGGATGCACTAAAAAATATGGCAACATTGAAACTACTGAGTGAAAAACTGTGGTGTTCAACGTTTAGATTTTAAAGCAGAGGTGGTTCTGTTCTGAGCTGTATAGGGCTAAGATAGTAATATTAGCTTAGCTAACTTAGCCTTAGCATCGTTTGCTTTCCAAAAGTCTGGCTTTTCTCTGTAAAATTGTTACTCATGTGACATGAGTAGCACTGCTGAGATACATTTATGATTAGAACAGCACTTCTGAGGTCAATGTGTTACTGGAATTGCAGTGAGTAGACTTTAGATTCTCTGCCCGAGCCCGATGCTCGGGCCGGTTCAGGCTGAAGAAAATGGTCTGTGACATAGGCGTCTGTTGCACAAGTTAGAATGCTATAAATCACACAGCTCTGGGGCTCACTCACACATGAGCTCCTCCACTTGTCTTCATTACTCACTTGACTTGCACCGCTTTGTGTAGCAGTTCTTCTTAAATAATACGTCTGTGCTTCTTTAGTGTTGCAATGTGAATTAACATCATTCTGAACAGATTTTGCTCATTTAAACAGCCCAAAAATGGTTATAAAAAGTTCAGTTTTAACGCTCCACTTTCAAAAAAAAATGTTGGGTTTAATTGTTTGGCTCAGGTGCATAATGACAGTTTATGGGGCATTTTGGGTCGGGGCCAGGCAGAATATGCACAGGCTCGGGCCGGGCTGGATTTTATAGGCCTGTTCTAAGCTCTAGGACTGAGGTAAATATTTTGTGCTTTGAATATTTAGATTTATTATCTAAATTTTCAATTGTAAGAAAAGTGACAAAACTAATATATATCCTGTTAAAAAAAAAGAAAAAAAAGGTACTTGGTATCAAGCTTTCGAACAAATATTTCAGTGTTCATTTTAGTGCATCCCTCAAAAAACTGTGGTGTTTTGGTGTGTTTCTGTTAACAGTAATGATCATTATAATAAAGAAAATAGAACAATGAAATACAGAATGTTTAATCGAAAGGTCAGAGTGCAGTAAATAACATACCTGCTGCTCGGTCTTCCCCTTCTCCAGCAGTTTGCGCACTTCGTTCTCTTTACCCTTCAGGTCGTCTCTCAGATCATTGTACTCCTTCTCAGTCTTGTCAATAAGTTTATCCAGGTCTGACGCTTCCTTCTTTATTTTGCTGGCCTCATCCTATAAGCAACACAGAGATTTCAGACACAATTCAGATGCTTAAATGTGATGTTACTGTGTTCTATATATGTCTAAAAATGTGTTATTTACCAACATATAAAATTATTTATATTAAGTTTTTATTTAAAATGTGATGGAGGTCAGTGTTTATGTTCATTGTATCGTATTGTATTATGCCAGTGGCAAGTTGTACGTGATTGTACCAGTGTATGTTAACAGGATACAGTTTTATGCAGCCCAAGAAAAATATTTCCCTGGGGGAAAATAAAGTAAAGTTTAACCCTATGTTCATACTGGTCACCGGTCCCGTAATTGATTTCCATTAATTTCCTATGGCAAGGTGCGATTTGTCACCACGACGCGCGAGAGGCAACAAGCGACAAAGCAGAAGAACGTCACTTTATGCAAATTAATTATGACGCAGTAAAGTAGCATTCTAATCTAATTGGCTTCTAATATTTTTGGACCCATCACATACAAGGCGGTCCGAGGTATAAAAAAATAAATAAATATTCGCCATGTCTTCTTAAAATCAATTTATTATTATTAACCATTAAGTGATCTTAATTTAGTCAACAAATACATATTTATCATATATTTATCAGTACATGATATTTAATAAGGAAACATATATTATAGTTATTGTAAACTATAAGCATATATTTTATAAATGAACTAAAATAAAAAAACAGTAACTCAAAGAATCAGTCTGCGTTTTTCAGTTGTTATGTGACTCTTATCTGATTGACAGCTGTTCTAACCAATCAAAGCTTGTTGGGGGGGGATTGTGGACTCACTATATTAACTGCACGCCACTGACGAACACATATTTAATAAATATATATTTTAGGGTTGTTAAAGCAATACAATTTTTTCTGCCTTTTTTTCTTGTCGGAAGCTGGAACATGACACACGCATGCATAGAGCTTTGACACGCCCACAAGTGACAAATACGGGTGACAGGAGCGACTCGTCGCATACTAGTGTGAACGCAGTGTTAGTCTAAAGATTTTCCAGTGGAGAGGCATTTTTATAATAATTGGGATTTAAGTTGATTTTAAGTTTAAGTTTTTAATATAGAAGCTAAATCTTAAATCACTGTATCTTACCTCCAGGGACTTGACGTCGAAGGGTGGCAGGCTCGTCAGGTTGGCGTAGATCTTCAGAGCTTTGTTTCCCGCCTCTTCTGCTTCAGCTTGCACCTTACTGGCTTGTTTCTCCAGGTTCTTTGCCAGATCCTTTGCCTCACTGTATCTGAGAAATCATGAGACGTTTATCATTTAGTGGTTCAATCTTTTTTTAAGAACTGTATAGGGTTCAGTGTTTTATAAAGGCTTCAAGGATCGGGCCTGAGATCCTTTATTATAGCGCTTAGCAAGATTAGTGGCTAATGCTAAAACTGCTCCAGTCTTGATGCTGGAGAAACTTCACTGAAACTCTTTTTTAACGCTGTACTTGAGCGGAGGGGCTTTTCTGCTCCCTAAAACCTGACTGGTGAAATGTGGTTTAAGCTTAAGCCAAGCCCATATATATATAGCTTCACAATTGTAAAATGTGAATTACAATGAATTAACTCTTTTTTTCTTTGGACCCTAATTGAACAGATTTAATACAGAGAATCACCGCCATCACACTTACTTCTTGTTGAGTTCATCAATGTCACTGTTGATCTTATTCTCGCCATCCAGAGTCTTCTTCAGTAAGTTGTAAGCTTTGGTAGAAGTGTCGTTGGCATCTTTCGCAGTCTTCTCTATTTGATCAGCTTCTAGCTTATGCCTGGAAAAGAAGAAAAGCAAAAAACATTAAGAACGAGTTCTATAAAACAACAGTTTTAAATCATTTTATAAACAACAGAATCTTTCTCTTACTTCTCTGCCAGGTTGCGAGCCTCTTCAGCGAGGAGGGTCATATTGTTGGGATCTCCAGTGGTTGTCGGAGTTTTGATATCCTATGTGGTTAGAAAGAAAAATTATTCATGCATTTTTATTGTTAATAATTTATATTTAGGCTAATATATTTGTAACTGAGTTGCCACCATGCTGATTGGTGTCACTGCAGTACTGAGAATAATGACCCAACACCCAAATGGTAGCTTCTCTGTGGTGTTTTTCTCTCCTGTGGAGTGATGTTTCAGGATGGAAAAAATATAATAATAATGATAATAATAATGATAATAATAATGATAATAATAATGATAAGAAACAGAAGCTACAATTAACTTTTGAGGAGGATGAGTGGGACAAGATAATTGGCTGCATTCATTCATCCTCAATTTTGGCTAGACGTAGCCTTATTCAGTTAAAGTTGGTTCATCAAGTTAAACTAGCTAAGTTTGACACAAATAGCCATTTGGCCATTCAGAGGTGAGGGTTATCGACCTGGTAGTCTGCTTCTAACCCTGGCTCGCAATCGCTGAAGCAGCATAAGGTTTACCTGCTAATTGACAATTCAGCCAAAAATCTAAGATAATTTGAGTAAACAAAACTGTATTCTTAAAAAAAATAGTTATTTTAATGTCAAACTAGTGCTGGATGATAAGCACTAGCATTAGCAGCTAACCGCTAGTGCTATCACGCAGTTAGGAGCTAATGCCACACGACAGAGCTACTTTGAGGAAACCCAAGTTGTCCGGTGCGCCAGAGCAAAAGAACGGCAAAAGAGCTAGCGCTTAGCTTGGTTAGCGGCTAATGCTAATACTGCTTCAGCCTCGGTGCTAAAGAACTAAACTGAAACTCATGTGTAACTCTATACTTCAGCAGAGTGACTTTACTGCTCCTTAATACCTGACTGGTAGAATTCATACATAAGGCGCACCGTATTATAAGGCGCTCTGATGATTTTTGGGAAAATTAAAGGGCTTTAGAATCAGATTTAGTAAACAAACAAACAAACAAAAAGTATGCAGAGAAACAGATAAATATGAACTCCACTCTGTATTTATAGAAGAACAAAATGCTCCTATATAGTCAGTGGAGCTGAAAAAATAATAGAAAAAGAGTATAGAAACAAGAAGTCGGTCATATTGTTTTTTTATATGTTGATCTGTGTATGTTTTACAACATATATAACCATAAATCCTAACTATATTAAAAGGCAGTTTGCAAAACTAGCTCACCACTTTGCTGATGGCGTCCTTTGCCTTGTCCAGCTCATCTCTGGCTCGGTCGATGAGTTTCTCCGCCTCGCGCACTCTGTTCTGAGCTTTATCCGCCAGAGTACCAGTGTTATCCACAGTGTTCCTAATGTTCTGCAGGCGGTTCCACTGGGTGGTCAGAGTGTTGTTGATGCCCTTAAGACGATCCAAGAGGCCTTTGTCCACATCTGCAGGAGAGCCGGAAGAGAGGACATTGAAACATTTTAGAAGCAATAGAAGCATTTACTAACTCACGAACTACATATCATTACTGTCCAATGAAATCCATGCATCTCTAAAATGGAATTTCGCAAAAATGTAAAAGAAATCTATGTAAAGTAAGAGTAACAAATAATTTTAAAGCATTGTTATTGGTATATTCATCTAGAATTACATGCTCAGTGTAAAGTGCAGCTACAGGTTTGAAATAATGGAAATGGAGAAAATGTAAAACAGGCAACATTGGAGAATCATTCTGATTTGTTTGACAGAAAAGCAGCAGCTTGTTCTCTAAACATGCTCTGTGAAAGCCAGTACCTTTGCTGGCCTGTGCCTCCTTCAGTAAATCCATGATGGCCTTCTCAGCTTCTTTCAGACGATCCTCAAAAGCCTTATCGCTCACTGTGTCCTGGGTGCCGAGGTTGTCGATCAGAGTCTGCAGGTCATGAAGTTTCTGTCTGTGCTGGTTCACCTGTACAATACATAGAAAATATGATGCTTTTACTTTTTCACAGAATAAAAAAAAAGCTAATTCCCTAACTTTCCCTTACAATTCTCTTTTTACAGAGCCTGGTGATGTATTAGTGGTCTTATTTAGTGATGTAAACACTGTTGTCACTACTGTTTAGGTCAGAAGGTTAAGCTAAAATACGGATTAAATCTCATAACTAACTCTCACTTTATCTTAATCCTTATTTAAATCCTAGAACACTGTGATTAATAACTTTTAATCAACACTAGTGATGGGTCTCTAAGAATTGTGGCGAATTCAGCACCTCCGCCAGGAAAAGCACCCCCTCTCGGAGCGTATTTCTAAGTAGAGTTAAATCACTTTTATTAAGAAGGCGGTGCATAGGGGCTGCCGTGAGGGGGTGCTTTTCATGGCGGAGGTGCAGATTTCAGCACTACCATGTTGCCGAATTTAGCACCCCCGCCAGGAAAAGCACTCCCAGATTTTGTCCAGATTTTCTCCATATTTTCTACCCACTAGGGGTATACGATTTGGCCCTAACATATCACAATATTTTAGGGTATTTTCACTATAACAACACTCTTGGCAATATGACAAAACACTGAATATAAAAATATATATTTCCAGAATAACAGAAGTCAATGATCCAATAATAATGCACTCCATATATCTCCATATATCCAGAATTAAAGTAAAATAAATTATACTGGACATATATAATGTGTCTCTAGTAGATATATAATGGGAAATGAGAACAGTGTGAATTTTTCTTTTGCTAAAAACAGTAAAAAAGTAGTACCCTGGTGTGATAATTAGGGGTGGGTGATATGTCACCATATTTCAGGGTATAATATCGTTCAGGGTATTAAAAAATGTTGGTGATATTTTTGCGCTCTATACGATATAGCACAACCCTACAACCCAACCAGAGTACAAGGCCAATTGTCAATTCTCTCTCAGGGCTCTGGCAGCTGATGGCAAGCTGCAAAAACGGGATTTAAACTAGCAATCTCTCGATCAAAGTGGCAGTGCTTTATTCCGCTGAAATTAAAAATGCATGTAAAATTTAAAACTGTATTTAATTTTTTTGTTGTTGTTTGGGTTCTCTAATAAATACAGCCACTGCTACTGGCTCTATACTGGCACAAACTGCTCGGACCCTGATAAAGAGGAGACAGGCATGATTATATATAATCTGACATGAGCAACTTAACATACATAAGCAAAAGTAAAGCAAACTTCCACTACGCTGGTCTTATATCAGGCTGTTCTATGCAGACAGTTCTTACCTTGTCCCTCACGAGGCTGTAGCAGTTGGGGCACTGCTGGCAGCCTGGAGTAGAGCGGTTGTAGAAGTAATTCTCTTCACACATATCACAACGAGCTCCCACGAAGCCTGGACGACACTCACAGCGCCCGTCCTCTCTGCACTGCGCCAGCCGAGAGCCCTCAGGGTCACAGTCACAGGCTGTGGAGGAAAGATCATTAACAGGGTTAATAAACTTGTGGCTTTGTAATACTGATTTACTATTTGCACAGGGTTCTTGCACCATTTTAAAAGTCAAATGTAACGCTTTTTAAAATCTTTTTAAGACCTCAATAAATATAAATTAAGACTCAAAAATGTTAGCTAGGTCTCCATTAACGTTAGTTCTTTCCCCAGTAACGTTAGCTAGCTCGCCGTTGATGTTAGCTAGCTCTCAGCTTAAATTGGTTCAATCCCTGTTAATGTTAGCCAGCTCTTCATTAACATTAGTTCTTTCCCCGCTAACATTAGCTAGCTCGTTGCTAATGTTAGTTAGCTTTCCACTTAACTTGGTTCTCTCCCCACTAATGATAGCTAGCTCTTCATAACGTTAGTTCTTTCCCCGCTAACATTAGCTAGCTCGTTGCTAATGTTAGTTAGCTCTCTGCTTAATCTGGTTCTCTCCCCGCTAATGTTAGCTAGCTCTCCATTAACGTTAGTTCTTTCCCTGCTAACAATAGCTAGCTTGTTGCTAATGTTAGCTAGCTCTCTGCTTAACTTAGTTATGTCGCCACTAATGTTAGCAAGCCCGCCACAAATGTTAGCTAGCTCGCCACTTATGTTAGTTAGCTATCCATTAACCTTAGTTCTCTAACGTTAACATTAGTTAGCTCACTCCCAATGGTAGCTACTTTGCCGCTAATGTTATCTGTTTTGCCAATTATTTTAGCTAGCTCTCCGCTTAACTTAGTTCTCTCCCACTAATGTTAGCTAGCTCACTGCTAATGTTAGCTAGCTCTCTACTTACCTTAGTTCTCTCCTTAGTAAAGTGGTTAGCTCACAGCTAAAGTTAGTACGTTTTCTCGCAGGCATTAAATGCACCATCAGAAAATGTAATTCCTACAGTATATTTAAGACAATTTAAGACCTTAATTACCCGGATTTAAATTTAAGACATAGTACCGGTCAAAAGTTTGGACACACCTCTTCTCATTAAATGTTACTTCTAAATGTTACTTCTCATTAAATTCTTACTTTTAGAATTGATATTAAAGCTATACAGGAATCCATGATTCTTCTACGTAGCACATTTAGCTTTGAGGACAGATCTGCGCACTCAAGATCCTCAAAGTCACCTGAAATAGTTTTCTTAGCTTCTTGAAGGAGTTTCTCGGGGTGTTGAACAATAGTTGCTGCTTTTCCTTCATGCGGTGAAGCTCTAGCTCATCTCAAATCACTTCAAATCACTACTTCAGTTCATCAGGTTTAGATCAGGTGATTGTGGAAGAAAAACTCTTTATAATTTTTTTTCTTTTATTTATTTACTACATAATTCTATGTGAAACCCTTTTTATTTAAGTCTTTAATATTAATATACAATGTAGAAAATAAAATAAAGAAAGAAATAAAGATGATGTCTCCAAACTTTAGACTGATACTGTAACAGCATATTGAAAATTCCAGAATCAGCTGGAATGCTCACAGACAGAAATCTGATCATATTACCTCATTATTAAGATCTCTACACAGCCTGCCAGCTTTTAATTCAGCATTAAAGTCAGTGTTATAGCGTGTCTACCAATCACTCAAAAGCTGAAAACCCAAAATACGTCTCTGATCTACCTGAGGAATGCTGGAACTGCTTTGCCAAGAGTGTACACGCTGGAGGAGTCTTTATATCACACTAAAGTCTGATCTAGTTATAGATCCAGTGAAAGACAGTAATGTTGTGATCTTCTATACTCAGGTTGCTGGAAATGACTCAAATGTATTGCTTATCCTGAATCAACACTGCCATCACATGGTCTGATTAATAAAAGGCGGCAGTTTTTCACTTTTACCCGTTTAAATGGTTCTGAGATGCATTTTATTTATTAATTTAGCTCTAATTTTACTTATATTAAAACATTTTATTTACCTTAATCACATTCTTCATGCTGATTTAAAAAAGCTTTTATTTGCTGCATGTACCTGCTCCTGACGAGTACATTTTGTGTTGTAAAGTCAGCACACAGCTGCTGTTAAACACACATTTGAGTGATTGCTGCCTTGAGTTTGTTTTAAGCAAACACTGAATGATATTTTCAAAAATATTTAACTGACAAGACAAAAAATATAATATATTGAAATATAATTATATTGAAATGCTATTGCTTTCTATGCAGATTTATCGCCTGTGTGCAATGTTAAAAAAAAAAAAGAAAAAAAAAAGAAAGGGTTGTTTGTTTGTGTTTGGTTGATTGTTCATTTGTTTGGTGCATATTATGCTGTGATATATAGTAATTAATGGAGGAGCATGTTGACTATTTGACTGATTAATAAAGCTGGCAATCTTTTACTTTTACACTAATTACACTAATTTCATCTTTACCACTTATTATGTTCTTTACGCTGATTAAAACACTTATTTATTTATTTTATATATGTTGTTATAACATTATAATTAATTATATATATATATATTATATATATATATATATATATATATATATATATATATATATATATATATATATATATATATATATAATTATAATATTATATATATATTATAAATATATATATAATATTATAATTATAATTAATGAAGGAACGTAGCGACTATTTCACAGTCAGTGAAATACCACAACTGTCTTTTTCTAATTATAAAAAAAATTACATTACCTACAATTACAATACACTGTTTAATATTTACCCATTAAATCCACAATATACTGTAATTGTGTCACAAATAAAATAGATATCTTGCTATTTTTTTATTCATATTGTATCATATATCCAGGGTTTCCATTCTTTTCCAGACCCAAAATTTTTTGAATTTGTAAAAAATTTAAATAATGAAAACTGTGAACAGTGAAACTTAATGAAACCTGGGCGGAGCCTAAAATGGGCTGGGGAGAATTCATTCATCACTCATTAATGCATTTGCCCAAAGATGATGTACATTTTCTGGGATATGTACTGTGTGCTCTTAAACATTCTCACACCTGCCCTGTTAAAAGCACTTTAAAAACCATATTAATACCTTTCTTTTTTTTTTCTTTCTTTTTAAGATGTTCTTTTTTTTTTTTTAATAAAACAAGACTGTAACCACTAGTTTTGGAAACATACATAATATTTTTCCATTCAGTAGTCTCCATTTTTCATACTATTGATAAATTACTATTTGATAAAAAATAACAAAAATCCATGCTTTTCTTTCCCATTCTTTCCACACTTTTGTAGGAACACTTTATATCGCTATTCATTTCATTTAAGTGAAATATGTCATTTTTTTCATCATATTTCCAGCACTAGCTGCTGCCTGAATGCACTGGTGAACAGCAAACAGCAAGTACATCTCCAGACTGAGAGAAAAAATAAACTAAAGTCTCTTACGTTTACAGCCAGAGGTGCTGAATCCGAAAAAGTTGACCTCACAGCGCTCACACTGCTGACCTGTGACCCCCGGCTGACACTCACACTGCCCGCTCACAATGTCACAATGACCGTTAGTAGAGCCGATCTGGTTGCAGTTACAACTAAACACAAAACAATGCACAATAAATAAACATTACAGCTCAACAGACAAATGACAAAGAGAGGAAATTAAAGGAGAGGAGGACGGGTTAATGGAGGTGGAGCGTTACCGTTCACAGCCCTTTCCGCTCTGCAGGTTGTAGAATCCAGGCTGGCAGGCGCTGCAGTCTCGGTTGGTGACGTGGGGTAAACACGTGCACTCACCAGTCACCTGCATGCAGGTGGTCTGCTGGTCCACAGTACCGTATGGAGAGCAGGAACAAGCTGAAGAGAGGAGCAGAAGATATACAATTTAAAACATTTGATTTTTTTTTCAAATGTTTGTTTTCCTCTACCATTTTCTTTATGCTAAAAATATGTATGTACTGAACAATTAACTTTTTTAATGTTCCTGCAGACAAACCAATAAAGAACAATACATTTACCTCAGCAGTACAATTCTCAACGTGGATTTGATTCAGAAGTGTTACTCCTGTCAAACATTTTTCTAAGCAGTCCTATTTTAGTCCAAAACTTACCTCAGCAGTGCTACACAAGTAACTACAGAGAAATTTACACAGAGAAAAGCAGATAGACTTTTGGTAAATAAACAAATGGCAAGGCCATTAGGCCAAATAATATCAGTTGCCAAATTAGGTACAGCAGTTGGACAATGAAACTGAAACACCTGGTTTTAGACCACAATAATTTATTGTCTCGACGGACAGTTCTGGTGGAAACAGGAGAGTTGAGGTGCACATTGAATTCTGCCGTGATTTGATCAGCCGTGGTTTTATGTTATTTCGATACAATCTGGGCTAGCACCCAAAATCCCTTTCAGACAGCTTCCTCTTGAAGATTGGCCACCAGGCTGCTCCAATTTAGCCATGAAACCTCCCATACTAAAATGATGACAGGTGTTTGAGTTTCATTGTTCAACCCCTGTACATTCCTACCTTCAAATACTTAACTTTTACTGCCTGTGACAAAACACAGTAAAACACATTGCTGACTATTCCTAGACAAATAAAAGGCAGCACAAGCTTATTTTTTCCACTCTACTCACGTTTGCATTTGTCAGCGACGTTGGTGGCCAGAGCGTTGCCGTAGAAGCCCTCTTTACAGCGATCACAGAAGAAGCCGTCTGTGTTGTAGATGCACTTCAGACACTCTCCAGTCTCTCTGTCGCAGTTTCCTACGGCATTAGGGTCGATGTTGCTGCTGCATTTACACTCCCTGCAGGCTCGGACTGGACCGCTCTTTCCCAGCGGGTCACCGAAGAAACCGTCATCACACAGCTCACAGCGCTTACCTGAAGAACCATGAAGAAGAACCAGAGTGAGACCAAACACCCGCCATTCACTATTTAATAAACATGCCTCCTTACCTCCTTACGACTTTGTCGTACTTCAGAAATGCTGTGAGAACTTGCAGATTCACAGGGAATTCATATAGGTGGAGCTCATTTTTAGATATGCACAACGTTTTTTTCATTCATTTTAAAATGTCTTGTTGTGTCTCTAGAATGAATAAATGCCACGTGAGCCGTTTTGTGTGATTAGTCCTGCTTTATTTCACTGGATTATTGGTCTCTGAAGAAAGACAGGATTTGGGCTCTTGCTCATGAATATTCATACATGCAAACATATCGGCTCTGATTGGCTAACAGAACTGCAGCAGCGAACGCCCACCTGCTGCCTCCCCTCACAGTCAATTTTACAGCTCTAAAACTCAAAGGATAAAATGTTTTCAGAGATACAGATAAGCTTAGTTATGAAGATTATATCACTGAATGCTAGAAAAAGTTATCCTTTGCACTTTACTTAACCCCCACGGCTAAAAATAACGTTATCAATGCCATGAGGAGAGCAGCGTAGCAGCTAAAATCCAATTGTGTAATGAAAGATGACAATCACAGCAAAATAAATAGGAAACCAAAAGTGTGGAAAAAATTCTCAGCAGCAACTTTAATTTTATTGTTTGCATACAGTTGGCTGAAAGCTAAAATGTAAGGCATATAAATGTTACATTTTATACTGGGGTGTGTAAATGTAAAAGATAAATAAATGAAATAAATATCAGTTATTAGCCCAGAATTCCCAAATTAGTGCATCCCCAGTAATATTACGACTTGTTTTACATTCAGACGGAGCTAAAATCACTGAGGATCTCTGATAATAATTCAAATAAAACTACTCCCCTCTAAATAGGGCTACAAAAAGCCCTCTTATCTTGCAACTTGATTTAGAAGATTTATCATACAGAACTGCAGAATATTTTTTAATTGTAAAAATTCAAGCAGTTCGGTTTGTTTTGATGGCTTGTGATCATCCATCTTCCTCTTGATTATATTCCAGAAGTTTTCAATTTGGTAAAATCAAAGAAACTCATATATACTCAGCTGTATATATGACAGAAATAGCAGTGAAATTGAACTACATTAACTAACAGTAGCAAGTTAAGTTAGGCCTTGGCCTTTAATTTAATGAAGGCTTTAAGTCTATTGATTTTTATTTATTATGAGTTTATAATAATTCCAAACTAATGACAGTTAATTGGCATTTTAGCGCAGGTTTTTAGTTTACTTACTTTATTCACATTTCTATAGAAAATAAATGCCGTTAAACTATCATATATACCAGATTGCACATGTTCTAATAAATTAATTAATTATATAAACATTGGGTAATTACAACTTTTGATCATTTAGATTGATCAGGCTTTGTTATGTGATTCTAATCGCTGCTGTACCTGTAGTGCCTGCTGGGCAGTTGGTGCACACCGCCTCCTTGGTTTTGGGCACAAGTGCACATGTGGCCCCTGAGGGACACGGGCAGGGTTTACAATCAGAAGATGATCCAACTGTAGCATCGCCGTAAAAGCCGTCCTTACACCTTTCACAGCTCATTCCTGCAGTATTATCCTGGCAGTTACACATTCCTACAGAAACAGAAAGACAGACAGAATTAATGAAATGTGGTGAACTTCTTTGCCATGAGGGGGCAGTAAAAGAACACTTTTACATGGTATTCAGTGTAATAAGAAGTGCAGGCCACAAAAGTTCCTGTTTTTAGGGCCAATCAATCACATTAAACCTTATGCACCGACCAATCAGTTCCATTTATTTTGGGATAGGAAGCACAAACGATTAAAGAATTCTACTGATGTTGTATTTGTATTTGTGTGCTAGTCTTCACCCTCCTGGTGTTGGGGCATTACTAGTGATAAGGGAGTCCTAATGAGTGGGTTGGGTAATTGGCTGTGTAAATTGGGGAGAAAATGGGAATAAATTAGAATTAAATTTTTTAAATATACTTTGTTTTTTTTTGTCTACGTTTGCTGCTTGACAAATGAATTTCCCAGGCTGGGGATTAATAATGTAAAGTACTAGTATTAGTATTAGTATGAACTGTTTGAAGGTTTCTGAAGGAGACTGACCTGTTGCAGGGTCGCAGGTTTCGCTGTGTCCGTTGCAGTTACAGGGCTCACAGGGGCTGTAGAGACCCAGCTCAGGCCTGCTCCTCCTGTATCCCAGAGCGCACTGACCACAGTGCTGACCCACGTAACCCGGAGGACACGTACACTTCTCCACCCAGCGCGCTGGAGTTCCAGGACCGCGCCGTGCACTCACCAAAGACACGTTATCCAAGTACCCAGCACCTACACGCCAACAGAGGACAATCAGAGGTCAAGAAAACTGTATTTAACTGTATTTACTATCTCAGCTTTTATCAAATGTAAATCCAGAGTGATAAACACTCACTGTTTTCTGTATAAACACAGTTGTGGCGCGTATGAAAAGGTTAGGTCGTGAGTTGCGCTGTACTGTACACAGTGTGAGTGTTTGAGTAGAACAGTAGATACGTACTTCTCTCACTGTAGGTACCACGGATTTTGATGGAGGTAAGGTTGTGGAGAAGCTTCTGGAAGTCTCCGTGTGTCAGCACTGGCCTCCAGGGATAGTCTGTAGTCTGATGGAGTCTGTTAAAAACAAGGTTTAAAGATAAATTAAAAATAAATATGATATATACTGGGCAAAAAAAAAAAAAAGAGTAAGCAATATACTGTCTGATTAAATATTAGTGGCATTCAGTAATTATGTATGTTTGTAAATATTTACTAGAAACGTAAATTAAACCTAGAGGGGTAGGTTGAAGTCTTAGGGCTACATGGCTTCTAAATGGGTATTTTTCAGAAGCACATTCCATACAGGTTTATGAGGGTTATGAGAAATCACAGCATATTGTATTATCTTACTGTAATGTAGTTTTAATGTATTAGTGCATCTAAAAAAAAATTAATATAATTGAAAAGTTACTTTATTTCAGTAACTCATTTCAAAATGTGAAACTCATATAATATATATGTTTTACACACAGAGCTATCTATTTTAAGCATCTATCTATTTTATTGTTAATAATTATGGCTTACAGCCAATTAAAACCAAAAATCAGTATCTCAGAAAATGTGAATATCATAGAGGACCAAGTGGTATGTTTGGCAATGTGCCAAATCCTGCTGGAAAAAGAAATCTGTATCTCTATAAAAGTTGTCAGTAGCAGAGGGAAGCTTGAAGTGCTGTAAGATTTTGTGGGAAAACAGTGGACAGTGGATATAACGATAACCTGATTTAAGCTCAGCCTAGTTTCCTACCTGAAAACAAAAGTCTGCATCTGCTCTCCAGGATAAGAGTTTCCCTGTGCAATTAGGGGCACAGCAACTTGCAGCCCCGCCCCCTCCAGCATCACATCCTCAGCAGAGAGACGAGCGTCACGCCGATCCACCCGGAAGTTCAGAGTGAGGTTCTGTCCGTAGCTCAGCAAATGGTTACCAAGGAATTTCGCTAAAAAAAAGGAGCAAACATAAGAGAGTGAATATTTTCTTATTCTGAAACACAATAATTAAAATGTAAATGTATAAGTCACTTGACATTTTGTGTTAAATTCTGAAAGTCTGGGGCATGACATCATTTAAGTACCTGGTGCCACAAAGTACATGGGGAAGTAGTCATCAGAGATGAGGGAGATTTCCTGAGAAGCTAAGGACCACTGCACTGGAACACTGGAGCCGTCTCTCTGCTTACCCTTCCAGCCTTCATCATCTTCATCATTAGAAGAAGAGCAGGAGAAAACATTCATAAAAACTGAGTACACAGTACATGTGCAAACACGGATTAGCTTGGCACGTCTCCCTATCTTCTATGAATATAAGTAATTAATTTAATAATTTTAACCTTATAACAAAAGTGCTTTCCACAAGTTAACGGCCACACGTGGATGAACTCACCCCGATCGAAGTTGGAGGTGATGGTATGTATGCTGTAGCCATCTGCACTCTCACACACTGTGGAATGATGGAAGCAGAAGCATGGTGTGCAGCCCTGAGGATTCTGAGGGTCCAGGTTAAAGTAGCCCAGTTTACACCTAACAAACACAAAAACATACATACCCAATGTTACATTTACATATATTCAGGTTTAAAAAGTGACTTTATTCAAGTCCTTGAGTTCAAAATGTTAAAAACTAATATTATATAGATGTATTACACACAGAGTGATCTATTTTATTTCATTTGTAAAATCAAGGGAGCAGAGTCTGGAGGAAGAGTGGAGAGACACACAGTCTAAATTGCTTGAGGTCTAGTGTGAAGTTTCCACCAATCAGTGATGGTTTGGAGAGACATGTCTGTCATCTGCTGGTGTTGATCCACTGTGTTTTATTATCAAGTCTAAAGTCAGTGCAGTTTTGTTTTCCCACAGAATCTTACAGCACTTCATGCTTCCCTCAGCTGACTACTCACTTTTATGGAGATGCAGATTTCATTTTCCAGCAGGACTTGGCACACTGCCCACACTGCCAAAAATACCAATTGGTCTCATATAATATTCTAATTTTCTGAGACACTGATCCTTTTGGTTTTCATTGGCTGTAATCCATAATCATCCACATTAAATAAATAAACTATAAACCTCTGTTTTTGATTGACACAAACACAGATTATCTGTCTCCTATCTGCTACGCTTCTGCTAATGGGCTAATGGTGACTTGCTAATGTTTGACACAATAAAACAACAGAAAAAGTATGGGCAAAAGTACTGGTTATATTAATTAGCCTATTCTATGTATGAATTAAACGCTAGTGCTTCTTTGCCTGTGGAATTAACTTAATTAACACAACAATAATCAAATCTCATTTTCATAGCTTCATAGCTTCATATCTTATTGGGTATGAGTGTTTAGATTTTTTTTGTTTATCTTTATTGTCCATATTTGTTTTTATTTTGTATACTTTAAAAGGATGGATTAACTGACTAACAAGTACCTAATGAAATCAAATCGACTTAAGTACTGGGTGATTAAAAAGTGTTGAAATGTAGTTCAGTTAAAGATATTGGAGTCTATTAGCATACAATCTAGCTTTAGTCTGAAATAATAAAATAACCCCCCAGAGTGAGGAGTCACTGATGTAGCATGAGTAAAAGTGATGCTAACGAGTAGGTGTTCCAGAGACGCTGCGGTCTGGTGACCGTCCGTCTGAAGGCCCTAAATGGCTCTCTGTGAGGAGCCTGCAACTATCTGTGAGCTATTTTCTCCTGCATCCGACACTGAGAAAGCCATGCCCCTAATTCTGCCTCACACACACATACTTCCTCCCCTGTGGATCTTTTTCTCTCTCTGTCTCTCTCTCTCTGTTTCTCTCTGACACACACACAGACACACACACACATTCACAGGGACTTTCCACGATCAAAAAAAAAATAAAAGGACATCAAAAAGGCTCTTTAACAACTGCAGATTTCAGACATGTTTACTGGTAGCTCCCACTGGAGCTGGAGGAGTTGAAAGGCAGGCTCTGCTGGGAATCTTTACAGCAGATTTAGCTGAGTGTTGATGTCAGTGTTAATTCTGGCTCACAAGTGCTCATCGCTGACATCTAATTTCAGAACAATTCAAACCGGCTCATTCCAGACGCTCCTTTTCTCCAGTAACTCAACCACCGCTCAACTATTGAGCATAGCGACGGCACATATCTCTCTGTCTCTCCATCTCTCGCTCTCTCTGTCTGTCTCTCTCTCTCCGTCTCTCTCTCTCTCTCCGTCTCTCTCTCTCTCTGTCTCTCTCTCTCTCTCTCCGTCTCTCTCTCTCTCTCTCTCTCTCTCCGTCTCTCCGTCTCTCTCTCTCTCTCTCTCCGTCTCTCTCTCTCTCTCTCCGTCTCTCTCTCTCTCTCAGTCTCTCTCTCTCTCTCAGTCTCTCTCTCCGTCACTGTCTCTCGCTCTGCGTCTCTCTCTCGGTCTCTGTCTCTCACTTACAGTGTGTAGGGGTGACAATTAGGGCTGCAATGATTAGTCGATATAATCAACAATGTCAATTATCTAAATTTGTAAATTTAAAATCTCATGTTTAGGTGTTTTTCTGTTGTTTTTAGAGCTGGAGTACATGGCAGAAATAATTGCTGACTACTAAAATAATCATTAGTTGAAAATAGGTGCATGTAAATCATTATATAATATTTAATCAGGAAATGTATATTATAGTTACTGTAAATTGTAAGCATATATATCATAAATGAACTAAAAAAACAGCAACACATTATATAATACAAAGCATTATTCTAAATTTTTCAGTTACTACAGGATGCACATCTGACTGACAGCGGTACTAACCAATCAAAACTGTTTAACTCTTTAAAATGGCTTCTGCCCCTTGTGTCTGCGTGCCCCTTCTAGTGATTTTTAAAAGAGCTTACTAATAAGTCTATTAGCAAAGTCATAGAACAATCTAACCAATCAGATTCATGATTTTTTTTTTAGTACAGGGGTGGGGCCATGGGGGTCTAACCCCTTCTCAGCAGTGTTTTGATGAAGGTGCTATGCTTTGGTTAGTGGTAAAACAGCGTGCATGCTGGATTAGTTCAATAGTTAGCTAACTTTCATGGAATTGCAACTATAAATGAAACAGATATTGTGTCACATTATATTAAATAGCCTTTTTAAAGGCTGTCCTTCAATGTGAAAATAATTCACAATAATAGGCCACCTGACTGGTGAGTATTTGTGTGTACTTAATGTTTTGGCTGCTCTGGTGTACTTTAGACATACAAATGAGTGATCTTGGTTGAACAGCTGTACTTATTTGCATAGCTGTATTTGTTGGCTGTTAAGGTGTACTAAGTTCATATAACTAAATCAAGTTAGAGGGGTGGGGTGTTACAGAAGGGGTACCGACTGTATTAACGGCACTCCACTGGTGTGTGAATGAGACCAACCTGTCACAGTTGAAGCCATCCACGTTGTCCTTGCACTGGCAGCGTCCTGTATTCACATCACACTCCTGAGTGCTTCCAGCAGGGTTGCAGGAGCAGGGGCTATAGGAAAAGAAGAGAGAGAGAGAGAGAGAGAGAGAGAGAGAGAGAGAGAGAGAGAGAGAGAGAGAGAGAGAAAGAGAAAGAGAGAGAGAGAGAGAGAGAGAGAGAGAGAGAGAGATAAAGCAGGGTTCTTAAACTTTTCCCTTTTTACAGTCCATCTGCCAATAGTACTGCCTCACAAGAAAACAAAACCCAACATATTAGAAGCGGGGGACATTTTTAATTCTTAGATTTATCTTGATTTGGATGTGGATGAAGACTCTGAATCAATTCACAAATGCTGACTAATCACAACTGTTCCAATTGCACTTCTTAAAACGCACTTTTTTTTAGTAGATATTTAAATGTAAAAAAAAAAAAAGAATGTAATAAATGTAAAATGCTATAATATTTATATTAGTGGTGTTAATTAAAATCCTAGTATATACTTGTTTAATAAGAGGCAAGACCAACGTTGGGCACTGGAATAAAGAAAGCATGAGAAATTGGATAAAGGATTTATTTTTATTTTTTTTTACTTTATTGTAAAACACACAACTTGGTTGTATAGATTTCTGAATTAGAACTTAATTTGTTGAGTTTAAAAATCTCAGGAACTGTTTGGTATTGAGAAGATGATCATTTAAATGGGCTGGGGGAAATATGTAACGGCCAGTATTTAGTGTAGTGTAATGTGTACACTGTCCCTTTAAGAGCTCGTTAAGTGTGTGCATAGAGATTCCCACTCATGCAAGTTACATAAAATTATTTGTCTTTAATTTATCAAGTGCTAACACTGTAAACTGAAAAATTATGACCTGAACAATAATTCTATATTATGTATATTTATATAATTTATATATAATTATTAATTTTAAACTGTTTATTAACTTTAAGATTTACATCATTTATATAAGTTAATTTATAGCCAACTGTCTGCATTAAGTGCCTTGTCTCAAAGTTACTTCAGGGATGTATTTGTATTTAAATGTTTCTATTAATGTGTATTTAATGTTCATAGCTTAAATGCTGCAACTGATCTTGCAAGTTAATTAATAATTATAATTTTCTATATGCAAGTGCAGCTGCTGGCCCTCCATGTACTACTAAATCCCCCCTGAGGATAGACCTGTGGACCACTAGAGGGTGTTTACGACCCACCGGTGGTCCATGATTTATAGTTCTTCCTAAAGGTTCTGCAAATATTAGACCAGAGCAAAGAGACTTAAATTAAGCATGACCTCATTCCAGATGCAGCATTTCTACTGTACATTTATACAGTTAATAAATATAAAAAAAAACAAATCACAGTACAGGTCATGCCTATAGGACAGTTCATGGGTGGTCTTGAGTCTAACATTACAAGTGTATCATTACAAGTCATATAAGGAGGTTTAGGACTTCCGGGATAAGCTTGCTGGGAAGGCTAAAATATTACTAGAATGTCTCATTCCATAATTTTAAAATGTCTAGTTGTGGTTTCTAGTATGGATAAATGCCAAGTGAGCAATTTTTGTGAAAAAAAGGGCTCCGGTGTTTCTGTATAATCCTGCTTTAGTTCACTGGATTAGTGGTCTCTGAAGAAAAACAGGATTTCGGCTCTTCCTTATGAATATTAATACATGCAAACATATCGCCTCTGATTGGCTAAGAGAACTGAAACAGAGAATGCCTACCTGCATTCCTACACAGTCAAATTTACAGCTGTTAAGCCTTAAACTTAACATCAGATTCTCAGCGTCGAAATAAATGTTATTAATGCCGTGTTATTAATTCTTTTTCTGATCGACTCATTTTTCTAAATATTTTTTTTACTAGCTACTGCACACAATGGGGGTTAAGGGACAGTTACATGTGCAGCATCATATACAACTCAGAGAGACCTGTATTATTTTAAATAACAAGAAAAAGTTGATTTTAGGGGAATGAGACCTTTAAACAAGAACACTAGATAGAGCTTAGTATCTTTTAAAAGTAGAGCTCTTTTTTTTTTTAAAGTTCCACCCACTAATCAATATCAGATATTATCTAATTACTGCTTCCAGTGAGTCTGTTGATCCCAGATTTGGGAGTTTGTAAAGTCAGAGTGTCTTTAGAGTGTCTTTTTTCATCAGACAACTCTTGGAAATCAGCCTAGACCTTTGTGGCTTTTCCAGCTTTCCTTTTTTGATTTAAAATATGGACTACTGGCTGCTGTAGATATTTATTTCCTCTCCCGCAGGTGCAGAAAGTATGTGCGTCTCCACAGTCAGCTGTAGTCATTTGAGTGGTGTGTTTGAGCGGGAGTTTTCACAGAAAACGAGGGATTTCACACGTTAGGCACAATTTATATGCAATAATTTATTCAAATAATAATTAACTTAATAAAACACATGTATACCTGTGATAACTGTAATGTTCTATATGGCAAATCAAGTACAGCTCTGGAAAACATAAGAGACCACTTAAAAATTAGGAGTTTATTTGATTTTACCAAATTGAAAACCTCTGGAATATAATCAAGAGGAAGATGGATGATCACAAGCCATCAAACCACCAAGCTGAACTGCTTGAATGAATTTTTGCACCAGGAGTAAAGCAGCATAAAGTTATCCAAAAGCAGTGTGTAAGACTGGTGGAGGAGAACATGCCAAGATGCATGAAAACTGTGATAAAAAAAACAGAGTTATTCCACCAAATATTGATTTCCGAACTCCGAACTTTATGGATATGAACTTGTTTTCTTTGCATTATTTGAGGTCTGAAAGCTCTACTGATGCTGATGTCACTAACAGTTGTTTTAGGGTTTTTCTTTACAGCACCCACAATGTTTGTCACCAACTACTGTGGTTTCCCTTGGTCTACCTGTTTGACATTTGTTATTTAGTACACCAGTGACTAATTTCATCTTCTGGACATTCCAAACTGTTGTTCGGGGCTATGGCCATTATTGGTGCTGGTTCCGATTGATTTTCCATCTTCTCTCAGCTTCATGGTTGCATATTTTTACCCACAGACTCTAAACCTAAACCTAAATCTAAAACTGAACACTGTTTATTGTTTGAATAATTAGTAATAAGAATAATAAGTTTTAATACTTTTGCTCACAAGAAAAATGGGTGGGTTCAGATAAAATGTGATATCTTCTAAACTGTGCATCAGATCAAGATGTAACTACCTGGAAATAAAAGCTAAAATGTTGAATTTCAAATTCATATAGCAAAAATAAAGGGATTAGCCTTACTGTTCCAATACTTGTAATATCTGTATATGCCTAGGACATGCTAACACAAAGTAACAGTGAGTGAGTGTGTGTATGCGCAGTACCTGCAGCCCGCCTCAGTCAATGTATGGTATCCAGGCTGGCAGCGGTCGCACTTGTCTCCCATCACGCCGGGTTTGCAGCTGCAGCGACCTGTAATGTCACACTGGGTGCTGAGAGAGCCTGAAGAGAGGAAAAGGAAACCAAATGAACCACTGTAAGAACCATCACTACCCACTCCGACCAGAACCAGCACACGTACACACTGGAATGCGGAGTAGGGCTGCACAATATATCATTTAGGCATCATCATCGCGATGTGTGCATGCACAAAGCGTTTTTTTCTGGGATTAAAAGCGTGAATTCAGCTGTAACTGGAAATATCTGTGCTGCAAAACTGTGCTGCACTGAGGTGCACTGCTTTTGACATGTGCATGTGCCTAAGTATGTGAATGGAGGACATGCAGTTACCTCGTGTTTACTCCTGCATCCTCCCCTCGTGCTTCTCAGGCAGCAGCACTGCAACATGACGTGTTGCAGTGCTTTTATTCTTGACAGTAGATACACAGCACTGTCTCTGTGTCTATGTAGGTGGCAGGCTGCAGCTGCCTGAGAAGCACGAGGGGAGGATGCAGGAGTAAACACGAGGTAACTGCATGTCCTCCATTCAGTTACAGCTGAATTCACGCTTTTAATCCCAGAAAAAAACGCTCTTATTTATCTTTTAAAAAGCCATTTAAAAAACCTGATTAAAGGGATGATTACTGTTGTTTTGCTGTTTTCTTAGGTTTTGAGTGCTTGGCGCTGACTCAGCTCTTAATTGGTCTGGACATGAGACAGCGCACAGGTGGTGGCGGGGCTGGTAACTTCATAAGCCCTGCATTGTTTAATATCGCAAAATACAGGGGTTGGACAATGAAACTGAAACACCTGGTTTTAGACCACAATAATTTATTGTCCCGACGGACAGTTCTAGTGGAAACAGGAGAGTTGAGGTGCACATTGAATTCTGTCGTGATTTGGGCAGCCGTGTTTTTTTTTTTTTGGATACAATCTGGGTTAGCACCGAACATCCCTTTTAGACAGCTTCCTCTTACAACGTCCACAGTTAATCCTGTTTGATGTGGTTGGTCCTTCTTGGTGGTATGCTGACATATAACCCTGGATACCGTGGCTCTTGACACATTATAAAGACTTGCTGTCTTGGTCACAGATGCACCAGCAAGACGTGCACCAACAATTTGTCCTCTTTTGAACTCTGGTATGTCACCCATAATTTTGAGCAGTGCTCTTACTGGTGCAATGCGCAATAAATGAAGATTGGCCACCAGGCTGCTCCAATTTAGCCATGAAACCTCCCACACTAAAATGACAGGTGTTTCAGTTTCATTTTCCAACCCAAAAAGAACATTTGCAATGTAATTTTTTTTTCCAATATCGTGCAGCTCTAGTGCT
This sequence comes from Astyanax mexicanus, assembly GCF_023375975.1. Taxonomy (NCBI): domain Eukaryota; kingdom Metazoa; phylum Chordata; class Actinopteri; order Characiformes; family Acestrorhamphidae; genus Astyanax; species Astyanax mexicanus. Next base: position 50,884,484 of record NC_064415.1, read on the forward strand.
GAGGGGGTGCTTCAGTCTTACTTACCCACGGGGTTACAGCTGCAGGGCAGACAGCGCTGGCCCGATCCATCTCGGTAGTAATTATCCAGACAGCGCTCGCAGTTGGGCCCATCTGTGTTGTCTGCGCAGTTCCGGCAGTGGCCTCCGTGACCCGTGGCTCGGTACAGCTCCGAGTCGAAGTAGCACTCGCCGCTCTTCCCGTTGCAGTTGCATGCTGAAACACATGTGCACACATCCACAAATTAAACAAAGAAAAACCTCTAAAACAAACATATAGCCAAATCTCAGAGGAACCATTAACGTCCGCAGTGATTTAAATCCCATTTTCCAACATCATCAATTCTCCAGTACAGTCTGAATGTTTGGAAACTACAGCGTGATGACAGAATAGTGAGATTTCCAGAATGGAAGGCTAAGTGAACTTCACAGATGGGCTTTAATCATCAACAGGCAGTTAACAGAGAGAGAACCGTATTATATGTGTTTTAGAGCAGCAGTTTTAAACCAGGATCAGTCATAGATGTTACAGTTTGGGCACCACTGATCATTTTCATGATTATTCTTCATGATAAATCGTTGGTTGTTTGGAAAAGGACGCTAGGAACAGCATTACAGTTTGTTCCTGTGTTATTTGTGCAAATAACACATCAGTGTTATATAAGCTTTGCCAAGTAATTTAGAGCTAAGGAACAAATGGTTAGAATTTGTCTGTGGAGTTAGATGATGTGTACTAGCTAGCTATCTTGTGTAAGCAAAGGTGGGTAGTCCAGGTCCAGAAAGTAAAATTCCACCCCAGGCTTTTGTTCCATCTGCTGTGGCTCAGCTAACAAAACCCTGGGGTGGATTTTTAGATTTTTACTTTCTGGACCAGGACTACCCACCTCTGTGTAAGTAACTAAGATTTACATAGGATCTCCGGTGGATCTTGCATTTTACAGAGACTCTAAGACTCAACTAAGGCTGAACTGCACTTAGCAGAGCATTACACATGGTGTAAAGTAACATATGACATTGCAAATGCTGTTATTAGTGTAAAAACTGTTGTCCATCTTGCTGCCCCCTGGGGTCGCAGTGCTGTTAGCCATCAGAGGCTATATGTTTGCATGTTGAATATTCACGAGCAAGAGCCGAAATCCTATCATTTCTCCTCGCCCCACTCCTCCACCAGACTAAAGCAGAGTTATAACGGATCACCAGAGCACTTTTTTTGTTTTTCACAAAAAACAGCTTACAGGACATTTTCATACTAAAGACCACAACTAGACACTTTAAAATGAATGAAAATAAAAAAACTATAAAATGAGATTTAAATATATCATATAGCATATGAACATAGTGATATTTGAGAAGTGAAATAAAGTTTATAGGATTTACAAAAAGTGTGCAATAATTCTTTAAACAAAAAATAAATTGAGCCCCTTGTTGTTTTATTGATTTAAATACCTTCAGCACTTTTTTTTTGGAACAAAAAAAAATGTTTAGTAAACTCATTGACCCTTGACCTACAAACACAGGTGAATTCTGAGTGAATTATGAGAAAGGGTTAAGGAGCCAACTGCAATTGATTTTTTTCCCTTTTTATACTGCTTAAAATCTACTAAAGCATCCATACTGTGGAACAAGTACAAAGTCCTGGAATGATCATCTCAGTCTCTAGACCTGAATATTATTGAAAAAAAATATGTGGTGAGATTTAAAATGGGCTGTTCATGCTCAAAAACAATCAAACCTGACTGACCTGGAGATGTTTTGAATGTTTTGTAAAGAAGAATGGTCCAAAATACCTTCAACCAGAAGCCAGACTCTCATTGGAAGCTATAGGAAGTGTTTTAGAGGCTGTTTTTTTTCTTTAAAAAAGGATCTACTAAATTAATTGTAAAAAAATTATATTTTTTCTGTTGGGTGCCCAAATTTATTCACCTGCCTAATTTAGTTTAAAGAACTATTATAATATTTACACTTTCTGTAAATCCTATTAACTTAATTTCACTTCTCAAATTTCGGTGTTCATCTTTTATATGATATATTTAACTGAAATTGCTGATCTGAACAACCAATGATTTATAAAGGAAAATCATGAAAATGATCAGACTCTCAGGAACATGTAGTCCTACAAGTAATGTAGATTGTGGAGGAGCTGACCCCAGATCAGGGATCTGCTGAAACGGGAGAGCAGAGAGAGGGGCTGCAGCCGCGGGGGTGTGGGAGCGCAGAGCTCTGGACGGATCCATGCTAAGATGTGCACATTAGTCATGCATTTCCAGGAAGTGCCTCAGTGTGTATATGACCGGGGCAAACAACTGGTATTCTCCTCTCTACGCCAAGACTTCAGAGCAGAGGGAGATGAGGAGACTGAGCTGAGCTGAGAGCATCAGCAGAGGAAACTCCCAGCACTCACCTTCAGAGAACCCTGGACCTTTATGCAGTCTGGGGGGTTTTATATGTTTTCAGTGAACAGGGAAAGTATAATATCGATGTGAAAAGTCGTACGATAAAGATGAGTTGAGTCTAGAATTTGTGGACATCTTGCCTTCTTATAAATCTGTCTAACTGTTTAAACATACAATAGAAATTGAGTTTAATCTAGAAAGCTACCTATTTGGCCATCCGCTACTTTCTTCAATACTTTGATTTTTTTTTTGAGTTTGAGGTTAAGATGCGATAAGAACTTTAAGATCTGTCTGTTGCTGTTTTTTTTTTTTTTAAAAAGGTTGTAAGATTGCCGTATATGGTTATAGAGAAGGACAGTCGATGATGTTTCACTGTTAGCGGTTAAGTTTAAAAGTTAAGTAAAGCTAAGCTAAGTAAACAAAACTGCAATAAAAAAAGATTTTCTCATAAGTCATTAGTCATAAAAGTGTCTTTTAAAGTTGGATGGTAATCTACACCGATTTCTCTCCTGAAAACTGTTTATTTGGGTGAGCCACAACTACTTTTTTTAAGCACTGTAAACACACAGGCTACAGCTCAATATACTTGCCTCTGAACCACGAAAGAGCTAGCGCAGTTAGCATCTAATGCTTATGCTGCTCCAGCAGTGGTATCCGGGGTTAAACAGCAGGCTACAAGCCGATATTACTCACCTCTGAACGGGGAAATAGCGGTTAGCGGCTAATGCTAATGCTACTCCAGTCTCGGTGCTGAAGAACTAAACTGATAATCCTTTAATACGCTTTACTTCAGTGGAGTGGCTTTACTGCTCCTTACAACCTGACTGGTAAAATTTATACATAAGACACTGACGATTTTTGGGAAAATTAAAGGCTTTTAAATGTGCCTTTTAGTGCCAAAAATATGGTGATATAAAACAGGAATAAAAGAAATGGCAGTTGTGCGCTTTTCTTACATTATTTTCTTTCGTTAGGAATGGGACAAAATATTAAGATTGCGATATATATTATAGTTTTAATTATTAACACATTATCATGTGATGTCAACTATTTATTAACAATAAAAAGAGTTTATTTCTGGTCATTTTAAAGTATTTCTATTGGTCCATGTACCCAAGAAATTTAGCTACAGTGTAAAGGACAGTTTGTGTGTTCAAACTACGCGTTTTTCATTAGACAGCGATGGTACGCACGTATGCGTTAAATACTCACGCAGACACTCGTTGGGGTTGTCGGCCGTGGCTCTCCTCCAGGGCCGGTCGTTGTAGAAGGGCTTGCAGACGCCGCAGTCGTCCCCCTCGGTGTTGTGCTTGCAGTTACACACCAGCTTGCTGTACTCGTCCTTCACACACTCGCTGGCGTGGCCGTTACACTTGCACCTATAAGAGGTAAGAAAGGGTCATATATCCACAAACACGCTTCCGTTGTTTTCAAGGCCACATTCTATAGGCTGGTGATAAAGCACAGCTACAGTACCTGTGTACACATCCTGCTCATGCTGCGGATTAAACAGAGGCTGCAGGACAAGAGCAGACACATGCGTGTCTCCAAGCTGTTCAAACAGTGTGCAGGCCAGCTGTTTACTGAGCCTATCTCTATCTCCCCGACATCACCACGCCTCTGTACTCACACTCAGTGTCTGGTGACTCTGTCTTTGTCTGGGGTTGACCTTTAATACAATTAGCAAGGGCGACTACAGAATAGACCATTCTATACTGTTTTTTTTTTTTTTTAGAGCTTTGAACCGATTTATGTACACATTTTAAACTCGTTTAAATTCTCATAAGCTTGGTTTCAGAAGGACATGAAAAATACATTGGTTTGCATGGTGTTAAGGTCATATAAAAAAGCCTTGCTTTGATTTTGGGGCTTAACCTATCAGCATGTCTTGACCCATAAACGGGCTACAGGTGTAGATGATACAAAACCCCTTTTTTCTGCAGTAAAATAACTTATTTGTCTTATATGGTTATAGGCAGGACAGTTGATGAGGATGTGTTTGGTTAGCGCAATGTGTTTGGTTAGCAGGATGTTGCACGGTTACCTAAGTTAAGAAAAGCTAAGCTAAGTAAAGCTGGAGCATTAGCATTAGTGGCTAACCGCTATTTTTTTTAACATGGTAAACACTACCATAAACACTAAAACTAGAGTCTGATATACTCTCCTCTGAACCACGAAAGAGCTAGAGCGGTTAGCAGCTAATGCTAATGCTGCTCCAGCAGTGGTAGCCGGGATTAGCAGCAGGCTATGGGCCGATGATGCTCATTTCTGAACATGGAAATAGTGGTTAGCGGCTAACGCTTATGCTACTCCAGCCCCGATGCTGAAGAACTAAACTTGAAGGATTTTAAAATGTGCCTTATAGTGCGAAAATATGATAATATAAAACAGGAATAGAAGAAATGGCACTTATGAGCTTTTCTTTCATCATTTCCTCTTGTTAGGAATGGAACAAAATATCGATATTGCGATATATATAGTATAGTTTTGAGGGCTTTGAAATCTCCTACAGGACACTTAGAGAAGCTGCCTGTTCTCTCTCTACTCCACTTAATAATTCCAGATCAATAACAGGAATCAACCCAAATGCATGTTTGAAAATAGACATAAAAAAACTAGAGAAACATAACAAAAACTAATGGTTTGGAGGAAATAAATGTTTGATTTATATTTATGAAAATATTGATTTTTAAAAAAGTTGAGAAAAGAGCAAATGTTATGATTTTTTTCCCCCTTTTTTCATTTATATTTTGACAGTTGCAGATTTCCTTCACTATTTTTCTATATTTCTTCTATTACAATTACAAATACAATTACAATTGTCACTAATGTCCCTTATTAAACATGAAAGTAAATATCCTCAAGATTTAGTGGTGTAAAATTGACTTAAAATCCTTGCCTACTAAGGAGGTTATTGCACAATTTTTACATGCTGGTTGCCAAGAACTGACCCAAGTCAACAAATCTGTTAGTGTGAATAGTTACATTAATAACTAATAGTTATTAGTTCTGTAATAGTTAATCTAATCTAAGATGTTTGTTTGTTTGTTTGTTTGTGTTTTTTGCCATATCAGCAATATGTTGGCTATTTTATGGCATCGACAAAGTTCATGACTTGAGCATCACAACCTTAAATCTGTTTCTTCATATGAAGGAGTTCCAGAAAATTAAGTATTAAGTATTTTAGCTGGTGGCATCTTTTCAAACATTTTTTTTATTTTTTTAACCTTATAAAAGTTATTTCCGGTGGTTAAAAGTGCAGGGCAGTCTTCATCTAAGATGAACTGATCTCTAAACGCAAAGTACACTTGGAAGCAACTGTGCTTTATGTATTTTTTAATTTGTAGGTTTTTTTTGCAATTTTTTTTTAAGCAGAGATTTGAACTTGATGCCCACAATGCAGGAAGAAAGTTAGTAATGCAAAAATTGCAGTTAGTCTCTGGGTGGTCCAGCAAACTAAAGACTCTCTCACTATGATCTAAGAACTGTTTTGGTTAGAATCTTGTGTTGCCATCAGCAGCCGGAGTCTGAGAGAGTGCAGTTTTCCATGTTTTCTCTGGATGGGTACATGCCATTCTCTCATTACTCATTATTTCTACTATGAAGTTGGTCAACACATGCATCTTTTAGCTGATGTATCAGAGCTGGGTTGGTTGCTGCACTTTCCCCCACTTGTATAGGCTAACAATTGATGCTGCATCAGAAGCAGCAGTTGGAAATGAGGCAGAGCAACTACTCTAAGGAGAATCCTTGCTTCACAGGTTACAATATGTTTGTGATTTAATTCCAGAGTATGTGCATGTGTGGTTTGTGTGGAAATGCTTTGGTTTCCAGCCGAGTTTAGTCAGTCTGCAAACTGACATAGAAACATCATAATTAAAGAGGCATGACAACATTTCACCATCTTAAATTATTGCACATACTGTATATCATCATTTCTCATAAGCATATGGAGGTATATATATATATATATTTCTTTAGGCATATCGCCCAGCCCTACTGTGCACTGGGTACCATGCACTGATACACTGCTATAGCTACACTGCAAAACCTGCACTGACATGACCTTAAAGGGAGAGTCACCAGAACAAACATTTCCTGTGTTTCCACCACAAAATTCAAGTTTTTGTTTTTAAATAAAGATCTAAGGAGGCATCTAGTGAAACAGTTCAAACAATATGCTTGGTCACAATGAAAAAAAGTCACGTTTAGGGAAAAAAAGTACTGTTAAGCATGATGGTGGTACAAAGTACTAGGCATAGGCCTGTCACGATAACAACATTTTTTAGGGCGAAATATTGTACCAGAAATTATTGCGATAAACAATAATAGTCATTTTAAAGGGGCACTTTAGAAAATGTTTTTTTTTTCCTGCTTCTGGGCTCCCAAAGGAGCTTTTCAAGACAATATGCCACAGTAATATAATACTAGCATAATAATACTCTTACACCATTTTACAGTTAAACTAATAGGATCCTAAATATCACACAAAGACAATATCAGACAAATTCAGAGCAAGAAACAAAAACATGTGTAACTCTGGGGCTTAATGCAGGATCTCTCTGGGGTAACAATATTTATACTGAATATTCAGCTCGGAAAATTGGGCTGGATGGTTGTGCTTTAAAGCTCCACTAGGTAGGATTGAGATTTTGTGCTCGGGGGCTCCCCCTACAGTTGCAGAGTGTAATAAATGTTTCAGGCGGATTAGTTTCTCTTTCTCGTTTTCTGGCTTTCACAGACATATTCGGTCTCTTTCCAGCTTCTGCCAGAGTGTCTGTATGTTAGTTTGTAAAGAACCAGTGAACCAGTAGTCCTTGTAGAACTGTTAGAACTAAAGGTCGGAAAGCAGGTCGCAGTTCTCGCCTCGGAAAACTTACAGAGTCTGGTTTGAGCTCAGAGGAGCTCCGGCACAGACACGAGAGCACCGCTATTCCTCCTATTACACCTCAATGCAGCGCTGCAGTGAGTTTCAAGCTGTAATTTCACTTCTTTAAAAAGATCAATAATCAAGAAAATCCTACCTAGTGCTGCTTTAAATAAGATCTCAGGTTAGTGGCTTTTGTTGCCACTGTTTTGAAGCTAAGTTAACATATCGGCTCATTCGCACTGATGATTCTCTTCGCCCATTTGGCTCAAAGCCAAAATACTCCCGCATCGGAGCCTTGGAAAGTCCATCTGGATTGGACTACTCTAAACCTTCTAAACCTTCTCTAAAGCTGTGCACTACACTCATTAACCAATAGATGTCATTGTCTGCTTCAAATTCTAATGTAAACAAGCCTGCATGGAAACCTAAGGACTATTCTCTCCGAACAAAGATGTCACACAGTACTGAAAAGCTTGTTCCCTGTAGAAACTCTCAAACTCCATGTATGTCATCATAATTTATTATCTACTAATGGCATTACCACAAATGGTGATTGTGTTGACACTGGATAATGAGGTTAAAAGGTCACAACCAGTTTTTTAGTACCAAATCTAAATTCCTGAAACGGCCCCTGAAAGAGCATTCCTCCTGAGAGGCGGGGGATCTTCAGGAGGGGACGACTGAAGCACAGTGCTGCACAGTGCTGCTGTTGGTCAGATGAATTCCGTCAGATTACTGAATCAATTTTACAGCTCCTCTTTAGCCGTTTAAAAGTGAGGGAGGACGTCAGCTGTGGCACAAAGCTTCATTTGTGCTGCCGGCTCCTGGCTGCTGCTGCTTCAACACAAGGAGCAGTGGGAACATTCTCCAGCAGACACTTCACCAAGGGGCCCCAACCCGAACAAGAGAGGACTTGTGTGGCTGCAGTCACATCTTGGGTATTGTCTCAGGTGTTCCTTGGCAAAGCCTGATGGAAAAAGTGACGAAAGGAACAGAAGCAGGCAGGAGGATGTGCTCCGTAACCGGAACGATCTTGTCTGATGAACGGGTTATAAATAACCCCAGCAGAGGATCAGGATCAGTCTATCAAAAGGCAAGTTAAAATGACTGTAGACTAACATTCGGGCTTCTGCATGGTACACAGGCCTGGTTTAGAAATTACTCACGGATACGAGCTGTCCTAGCTATTTTAGACTTGTGCAATTTACACAATGTTCCATACCAGACATGTTACTGACTAAATATTATTATAAGATGAATCTCCTTCACTATTGAGAGCATGCAAACATTACAAACTCTAATATTTTTTGGACCACCTTTAGCTTTGATTGCTGCTTTACACATTCACTGCAGCATTGTTTTGATAATCTTCTCCAATGTCACAAGATTTATTTAAATCCAGTGTTGCTGGATTAATTTTTCACCAAGATCTTGCAGCAGCATTGATGATGGTAGAGTCTGACCAACCGCTGCACAAAGCAGCTCTTCTCCATCCAGCACATCCCAAAGATTCTCAATGAGGTTAAGATTTGGACTCTGTGGTGAACTCTCTCTCAATCCATGTGTGAAAATGATGATCTCATGCTCCCTGAACCCTGAACTCTTTCACAATTCCAGCCCCATGAATCCTGACATTGTCATCTTGGAATATGCTTGTGCCATCAGAGAAGAAAAATTTGATTCCATTATATAATGGAATAACCTGGTCTATATTCAATAAATATATGTAGGTAGTCAGCTGACCTCATTCTTTCAGCACATACTGTTGCTGAACCTAAACCTGCAGAACAACTGCAGCATCAACCCCACATCATTTACTTACTGGTAGAAGCTGACAGATTGTGGAAAGAAGGAAAGAACATTGAAAAAGAAATGTTTGCAACAACTAATAGTTTTCACTACTGCCAGTAAAGACCAGAAAGCTGAGGCTGCAGGACTGCAGTGGGCACAGGCTCACCAATACTGGTCAGTTAAAGACTGGAGAAATGTAGCCTGAACTGATTGATAAATCTTAATTTCTACCATTCTTCATACACAGTTGTATTGGCATGCTTCAAGCTCTTAAAACCAATCAATCGTTGCTTGAATGCTAAACAAATCCTTTCTCAATACATTGTTGGAACGTGAGAGTCACATCATGAAAGTTCTTCTAAAAAAATCTACAGGAATTGTCTGATGTCAACATCGACCAGAATCTCAAAGGGAATGCTTCTCGTGGAATCCATGCCCTGAAGCTAGTTCTAAAAGCAAAAGGAGGCCCTTCCCGGTATTAGTATGGTATTTCTAAGAACTAGCTCAGTGAGTGTACCTTACTACTGCATTTCAGCCCATGTCTAATCACTGTTAACTCTTCTAGGAATGTAAGATCAAAAACTAGGTTTAGCAGAACCTGTAGTACAATCTTGAATGCAATTGAAAATGGTATTGACAACACTTTGATTGAGCTATTGCTAGAAGTAACTAATAAAGTAACTTAAAAGCAAATTAGTTACTTTTAAAATCAAGTAATGCAAAAAGTAACTTAGTCTAATCCAACACAAGGCTAAGATGGCTCATAAATCTCATGAATAGAACCACTGTTTGCCGTATTTTTCGAAATATAAGGCGCACCGGATTCTAAGGCAAACTAGGAATGTCTATTTTCTGGTCTTTTTTTAGACTATAAAACACACCAGATTATAAGGGCATTAAGCAACACTAGTAAGAATGCCAACATTGAAGTAAGTAAGAGTATCGCTACACTTCCCTAATCAGGAAGCTGGGGGCAGTAAAAAAAAAAATAATTAATTCTTTATATAAAAAAATATATATTTATTTTAGAGCCAAACGAGTGCTGGATGTTAATCTACACGGACTTTCTCCTAAAGACTGTTCATTTGGGTAAGTAAAGTGCTTCTGTTTATTTACAGCAAGCTTAAATAGGGAGTTTTCAGTCAAGTTTCTCCAGCACTAAGGCTGGGTGCAGCAGCATTAGCATTAGCTGCTAACTGCAGTGCTAGCGGAACGTAAACGCTGCCTGATAATGCTACACTGAGGAACCCTGAGTGCTTTAACAAGGCAAACACACAGACTACAGTCTCATATACTCGCTTCTGAATGGCAAAAGAGCTTGCGCTGCGGTTAGCAGGTAATGCTAATGCTGCTGCACCCAGCCTTAGTGCTGGAGAAACTTCACTGAAGTACAGCATTAAATAAGGGTGAGTTTTCATTCGAGCGGTTTTACTGCTTCTTAATACCTGACTGTTGAAATTCATACATAGGGTGCACCAGATTATAAAGCGCACTGTTGATTTTTGGGAAAATTAAATGATTTTAAATGAACTTTATAGTCCTAAGAATATGGTATATATGATTAGCATCTAGCAAGGCTAAGGCTGGACAGTAGACTCAAGGGTCAGCAGGTGTACTCCATGCCCCCGGCATCTGCGTATCTCTGCCTCTCACTCAGAAAGACCAGCCCACCCCAGCCCACTTCCTCCGAGCTCTGTAATCCCGAACTCCGGGGCAGGAATGTGGGGAATGTGAGCTGTGTAATGGAAATCTGCTCCACATTTCAAACAGATTAAGGTGAAAAGACGTGGTGCGGAGCAGAGCAGGAGCTGCTTAATGCTCGTTCAACTCTAACCTGATCTGTTCCTTTAACCAAAAGCCTTCATTACCCGCACTTGATCCTAATCCTGGATCTGATCGAGCTGTGCAAGGTACGATAAAAACACCATTTAGGTGATTTAGCACTTTAGGAGAACTTTTATTTCTTTAAACCCCCCCCCTGTGAATGTCCACAAGCTGTCAGCAGAATAAAAACCTGAGCTGTGGGTTTACCTCACCCTTCTCAGACTTGGATGAAATTTGGAATTTGGATGAAACCGTGGTTAAATAGAGCTATTCCTGTCTGCGCTATCCGGATCCTCTCCTGCCACTCCAGTGTCAGCTCTGGCAGAACTAGCACAGGCTAGCGGGCCGGAATGTGCCAAAGCAAACACACACACACACACACACTCATGCATGCACAAACACACACTGAAGCTAGCACTGACATATTGGTCTTGTTCAGGCTTTATCCACAAGATCAGATTCCTTATTTACTCCAAATTAATTTCAAGTGACTACTGTTCACCAAATCTACCATATCAAAAATCAACAGCTCTTTGTTTCAGAAATTATTTACTCATTTTACAGTGTGCTCATCATTTTAATGGATGTCAAGGACAGAGACCAGCGGGAATGTGCACTGATAATCAGGTACTCTATTACCCAACTGCAGCTACAGTATCTGAGCACTAATAAACACTTATCATTCTAACATTTTCAAGAGCAAAAAAAGCTAACAACTAAAAGTATTTAAAGGTTTAAAAATGTCCCATACTGATACACTACTTTGAATTCGATATGATAGCTAAACGATACTTTTTTCGATACCTTTTTCATGTATGTTATATTACATGATATATTTACACAGAAAGATGTTACATAAAACTTTTAGTTAAACAGGCTATGTACACAAATAATGTTACATACCAAAGACAGTGCTGTGACATGGCTGGTTTAAAAAATACAGTCTACCAGGAAATGTCACAAGAATAAAGACGTAATATTACGAGAATAAAGTCATAATATTTAAAGGGGAAAGTAGTGCAGTGGCTGCATATTCTTTGTTGCTTGTTTTTTTTTTTTTGAAAACAGTTTATTTGAGTTTTGTTTTCATTACAGTAAGCTTAGATTTCTAATGTTTGGATTAAACTGGTGTTTTTTTTTTTGCATGACTGGGCTTTATACATATGATTTACTGTGCTGTTAGTAGTACATATAATATAACACACTAAGGATTAAGATTAAGGCTTTTATTACTTTTATTCCTTTTATTACTTCTCTTCTTTCTCCAGATAACAAAATAATTCAATTCAGTGTGTATTAATATTGTCCTTCAAGTCCTATTAATAGATTTAAAAGGGACTGTAGTTAATGCTCTTGAAGTTTATTTTCACCTCATATTCAGAGTTTTAGGGAGAATAAATGATTCTGTACCCAGAAATAAATTATTCTGGGCTCGTCTGAAGGAACAAGAGAAGCTTTTCTCTGAGATGGGAATGATTGACTGCGCAGTTCCATTAGTCTGTTTTATGAGAGAGTAATTGCTGTTTGCTGTTGTTTTTCTATTTTACTCTGATAAGAACACTCATACAGTGAGGAACAGCAGCAGGAGCTCCTCAGATAAAGTGCTGTTTTTTTTTTTTTTTTCTTCTCCAGGCTAGCACTGTTTTAAACAATACCATTATCGGTATTAGTTTAGTTTAAGTTTCATATGCGATTCATTTGTTGCCTAAATTGTTACTATAAACCAAATAAAAAGGTCTCACCTTCCTCCCACAGCAAAATCGGAGATGGCATAATAGTAGGACTTGAGGACCTTGGGATCGTTGAAGACTTCATCTCCGAAGGTGTTCAGCCTGTTCAGGGTCACCCGGATGTCTGTGGCCGTCACCCAGTCCTGAGGACACAAGAGGAGAAGCAGGAATGTGTTATAGATATGAACTGGACTGCTCAGACTAAGCACAGAAATAATGTTATATTTCTCAATCTCCTCTATACTGCACACATATGTGGAACAAAGACAAATAGCAGAAATCAGAGATACCGGAGTTAACAGACAGATTAGCTGCAGTATTTTTAAATCCCGAGGAATGCTTATCGGAGTAAGAGAAGGGTTATGTTTTTGCCAGGGTGGACTGAGAACCATCTGCTCCCTCATTGCAGCTGTTTAAGGAAAATAAACTCAGGACTATAATCTAAACCAAATCTCAGGGTCACACGGAGACACTTAAGCTAAACATGACTGCAGACTGGCTGTGGAGAGAGCCGATGGGAAATGGATGAGCATTCCGTATTTCCTATACTTCTTAAATACATGTTTAGCAGTGCCATGTGATTATCTGCTGAAAGGACTAAATAAATGTGGTCTAAACAAGAACATAACACAAAGACAAAATGCTGTTTAGATGTTTTAGGGACAAAAATGTTTTTGTAATTTGATGCTGGCTAAAATTTAGACTAAACAGTTGAAAGGACTTTTCTAGGGACGCACAAAAAAAAAAAAAAACAACAAAAAAAAAAAGTAATTTATTGTTCAGACAAATAAAAGAAACTAACGAAAATTTAAGTCACATTGTAGTGTTTCATCCAACATTAGGATTTTTCAGCAGTGGTGACAGTGAACACTCCAGCCTCCTACTCCAAACTGCATGTTTAAGTTCATTTTTACACTATACTCACATAAATTAAATAAATTCAGCATAATTCATCATGCTCTGTCTCATTTTACAGTAGTAAGGAACAGCAATGTTGCCATGTTTTACTTCTAATTCAGCAGGTCTCACTGCTGGGGGCACCCAAGTAAACAAAACTGTAATTCTTAAAAAATCAAAAAATAATTGAAAGTATAACAAGTGCTGGATGTTAATCTACACAGATTTTTCTCCTAAAAGCTGTTTATTTGGGTGAGTAAAGCACTTCCGTTTATTTACAGTAAGCTTAGATTTACAGATTTCCACTAAGGCTGGGTGCAGCAGTATTAGCATTAGCCGCTAACTGCAGCGCTAGCGGGATGTAAATGCTGCCAGACAGCGCTACACAGAGGACACTTACCAGAGTGTTCTGGTAAGTGATATAAGCTAGCCATTCGTCTCAAGTAGCTTGTTTTAACATGGTAAACGGGCAGACTACAGTCCGATATACTCGCCTCTGAACGGAGAAAGAGTTAGCACTCAAAGCTGCCTTATGATGAAAAAGCTATGATGTCTGTTTCAAAGCAAAAAGACACAAGATGTTTAGGGTTCGGATAACAATGTTAGCAGAGCTAACTTAACCTTAGCATTTATTTATTGACAAAGACTGCTTGCTTTTCTCTATGTAAGTTTCAAATTAGCTAGTTACATGTGATTGAGTACTACTGCTGAAGTAGAGTTATGAATAAAAAAGCATTATTGAGGTTAAATATGTGACTAGAATTGCACAGCTGAAGTAAAGCTCTTATTAGTATAGCATTACTGAGGTAAATCTTTGTAATCATAAATATGCCTAAGCAGTGCAATTTTAATCAATGACTTTAACTTACTCTAAGTAGCTTACTGTGTAACTAGAATTGCATGGTTGATTAAAACAGCACTGCTGAGGTTAATGTACTAAAATGTAAGTGGCAAATTTAACAAAGATTTTCAAAAGTTGTGATAATCAATCAAATCAATCAATCAACTTTTACACTGTACATTGAGGGTGGCCCTCATTTATAATGTAGCCGAGCCAATTGATAAGGAATGGACTGTCAAAGAAAAAGAATAAATAAATAAAAGACCCAGCAATTTAATAGAAATATGATATTTTAAAATAAGATATAAAAGAAATAAGATAAAAAAAAAAGAATCATAGGTAAGAAAACTAAAGGTAATAAAAATGATAAGAATGCAACTACAGATGAATAAATAAAACTAAGCACATAAAGGAATATAAAAATACATCTTAATAAGCAATAACCAAAAACAATAAAATAAGAAAACATAATAAATAGATACAAAATGAAAGAAAGGGAACAAAATGGGTACAACAAAGCAAAAAAAAAAAAATAATAAAAAAATTAAATACGACCAAAAACTCGAAAACCTAAAATCAACTATAACAGGGGCAGGCTGTGTAAAGGTGATTAGAGACTAGGAGTTTAAAATTAAACTTAATGAATAATTACAAATAAAGACTACATTAATAAAAAGTTTAAAAACTACAACAATTGTTAAATGTGCATCATAAGAAGCCAACGCATATGTTTGGAAAGGGAGTAAAAGGTTGAAACTGTAGAGTAAAGTTCAAGAGTCACATAACGAGTCCTGAAAGGAAAAATAGCTCTGATACACAGGAAGGAAGGACACCCTAGAGGAAGCAGCCCCCCGCCCCCACCCCCTGGCCCGGTCTCCCTGCAGTCTTTTTGGGACCGTGTCCAGCTGAGCTGACTGGGATATGATCTGCACACAGCTTCAGCAGACTCCCAGCCTGCGGTAAATACATACTGAATATACCAGCGAATAAATTATACAAGCCATCCATACCCTGGGGGGCAGAGCAATAATTTATCACCCTGAATATTAGCCATCACCATCTAACTCTGGATGGAGGGAGGAACTGGATCAAATGACACTGTGAAGATCATCTTCAATTTATTAGTATAAAAAAAATAACTGTTCCAAAAAAATAAGAATCTCACTCTACCTCTATACATACAGCTCTGTAAAAATATGTTATCCAAAAGCAGCGTGTAAAACTGGCGGCGGAGAACATGCCAAGAAGCATGAAAACTGTGATTAAAAACCAGGGTTATTCCACCAAATATTGCTTTCTGAATTCTTAAAACTTTATGAATATTAACTTGTTTTCTTTGCATTATTTGAGGTCTGAAAGCCCTGCATATTTTTTTTAAGCCATTTCTTATTTTCTGCAAATAAATGCTCTAAATAACAATATTTTTATTTGGAATTTGGGAGAAATGTTGTCTGTAGTTTATAGAATAAAACAACAATGTTCATTTAAGTCAAACATATAGCTATAAACAGCAAAATCAGAGAAACTGATTCAGAAACTGAAGCTTAGATTTTTAGATTTCCATTATAGCTGGGTGCGGCAATATTAGCATTAGCAGCTAACCACTAGCATTATCTGCGGTTACTTGCTAATGCCGCCGACAGCGCTACACTAAGGAACCCTGAGTGTTTGGTAAGCCAGGTTGATATTAGCTAGCGGTTTGTCACACATAGCTTGTTTTAACACCTTAAACACGCAGGCTACAGTCCGATATTCTCACCTTTGAACGGTGAAAGAGCTAGCACTTAGTGTGGTTAGCAGGTAATGCTAATACTGCTCTAGCAGTGCTAGCCGGGGTTAGCAGCAAGCTACAGTCCGATAATACTCACCTCTGAACGGCGAAAGAGCTATCACTTTAACAGCTGAAATAACTATCTTAGCTCTGTACAGCTTATATTTATGTTAGCTGAGCTAACTTAACCTAACCCAAATATACTGGCTGTCTTTCTCTGTGTAAATTTTATATGTTACTGCAGTAGCACTGCAAGGGTACATTTAGGATTACAATAGTAACTTCTGAGGTACATTGATGTACCTAAGTAGCTAATTTATTATGATTAGAATTGTACTGATAAATGGTAAATGAGGTAAATGTATTGTGATTTGTCGGTATGTCTGCTCAGATCATAAGTTTAACTCTTACATAAGCTATCGTTTTGTAATTGTCTTTTTCTTTTGAGTGTTGCAAAACGTGGCTATTTTTGGATCAGCCAGCTCTGTGTACCTGTTATAGAGGTCATACAGCATCAATAATCCATGTGTACTTTAGATATTTATATTTAATTAAACAAAGATGAAGGAAATGTCAGCTGACATGGCTGCTTTAGACAGAGCAAACCTTTAGTACTGTCTTCACTCAACACCTACTTCTATTACAGAGCAGACAGGGCGGCTGGATGACGCCACAGAAAGGTATCCATTCCTAAATAAAGAGGACTTGGCTTAGGTATTAATAGTTTAACACGAGAAAGTCTAATATGGAAGTATCAGGCGACAGCAGTGCTAAATGTGTCTCTTTTGTGGAGGTGGACTGAACTCATGTTATAAAACAAGTCTTTTAGAGAGCAGAAAGGTTAAAGAAACACTGTAAATGCCTCGAAGGTTAGCATAATAAAGAATTGTTTAGTCTAATGTGAGTTAAATATGGGAGTTGTGCTGTCTAGTGAATCTAGTGGTCACTTGGACATTTAGACACTCGTGAAAAAAAATCTAGATAAATTATTATTAATTAATTAATTAATTAATTATTAATTTCTGTGCTTTAGGCATGTGAAAAAAATACAATTAAAGATTGTAAAGATGTTTTTCTTGGCATTTTTCTTGAAACTAATGACTGAACTTGACATGGGTACAAAGCTAGAAATAAAAAAAAATGCTTCATTTAGACGTTAATTCGGACCAAGACTCGGGACTTCAATCAAAAAATTATTAAAATGACAAATGTCTAATAAAAAATAAATAAAATTCCATAAAAAAAAAATCACTTTTTAAAAAATCTATTTTAATTGATGCAAATGTAAAGAAATAAGAATGGAAGTTGGAGGAAAAGGATGAGACGCCTTCAAATGTTTCACCCTTCTCCCTAAGTAACAGTAAGTAAACGAGCGCTTGATGTTAACCTACACAGATTTATCTTCTGAAAACTGTTTATTCGGGGTGAGTACAGCGCAGCTTCCGTTTATCTACAGTAACCTTAGATTCCCAAATTTCTCTAGTATTAAGGCTGGAGCATTAGCATTAGCAGCTAACTGCTCCAGCAGGCTACAGGCCGATTATACTCCCCTCTAAATAGGGAAATAGCGAGCGTGGTTAGCAGGTAATGCTAATGCTACTCCAGCAGTGCTAGCTGGGGTTAGGAGCAGGCTACAGGCTGATAATATTCCCATCTGAATGGGAAAATAGTGAATGCAGTTAGTAGATAATGCTAATGCTACTCCAGCAATGCTAAATACAGTTAAGAGCAGGCTACAGGCCAATAATACGACTTTATTTGCTGCACTCTTAAAAACTATAAACTCTACCTCAGTAACTGCTGTGATTATATATGTTCTATATGTTACAGTATGTCACACATCTCTGCACCTTATCCCCACTATACACTTATTATACCGTATCGGTACTGCACTGTCCTGTCTTTAAATTGTCTCGTCTTTTGTATTTATTGTTATTTAGTGTTATAATTTTATGTTGCACTGTCGTCACTCCTGCACTTTATGTTGTCTATTGCTTGTTGTTCTATGTTGCACCATGGTTCCGGAGGAACGTAATTTCATCACACTGTGTACCTGTACTCAGATGTAATGACAATAAAAGCCTCTTGACTTGACTCTTGACTTGACTTGACAATAGCGAATGCGGTTAGCGGATAATGCTAATGCTATTCCAGCAGTGCTAAATGGAGTTAGGAGCAGACTACAGGCCAATAATACTCCCCTCTGAATGGGGAAAAAGCGAGCATGGTTAGCGGATAATGCTAATGCTACTCCAGCAGTGCAAAATGGGGATAAGAGCAGACTACAGGCTGATAACACTCCCCTCTGAACAGGAAAATAGCGGTTAGCGGATAATGCTAATGCTACTCCAGCCCAAGTGTTGGAGAACTGAAAATGAAACTCCTGAATTCAGTGGCCAATTCATAATAATAAAAAAAAAATCTCGTTGGCATAATTTTGAAAAATAAAAATAAGAGAAAAATGGTGTTTGTGGTCCATAAATGAAGCCACAGCTGCTTAAAAAAATCTTAACAATAGAGAAAACACATTTAAAGACAATATAGCTTAAAATAAGTCATTGTTCTGTGTAAATTAGTCAGTGTTTCTACTTCTTAACTTAAAAAAGTGCTTTTTTTTAGCCATTATCAGCTGAATTATTTAAGTTGCAAAATATCTGATGCTTCTCTTTTTGAGAATTGTCATATTTTTGTAATTTTGTATAGCGCTGTATATAAAGATACATTTACTATATAAACTCATACATTAAGCAGATACACTTGGGAATCAGACCACTGCTGTCTAAAAAATCCTAATAGAGAAAACACATTTAAAACACAATACAGGTGCTGGTCAACGAATTAGAATAATTTGAAATAGTGCAATCATGAAATTCTTTGAATGCATTTTTTGTGCAGAAAGCAAATCAGGTGTTCACCGCACCTGTCCTACTCGTTAGACTAATCACAGAACTCGTTACCTGGAAAAAAATTTGCTCAGCTGAGCTTTCCAAAAGGCCCATTTAGGCCATTTAACTGTGACACTGTTGTTTTATTGAATTAGAATAATGGAGAAACCGTTTCATTGAATTAGAATAATTTTTATTATAATTACAATCATCACTTTCTCTGTATTTTGTGGCTGCCCCCTTGGCTTGTATGACTGCCTGAAGTCTCCGCGGCATCGATTTGACCAGCTTGTCGCAAGTTTCTGCACTCACAGCTTCCCAGGCAGTGGCGATGTTCTGCTTCAGTTGGTCCAGCGTAGTAGGCTTTCTGTCGCGAATTTTCCGCTTGACGATGGCCCAAAGGTTTTCAATGACATTGAGGTCAGGCGAGTTGGCCGGCCATGCCAAAACTTCAAGCTGTTTTTTAGTGAACCAATCTTTGGTCGACTTTGCCGCATGAGCCGGTGCAAGATCCTGTTGAAATATGAAGTCTTCTTCGCCGAACTGTTCCTCAACAGTCGGAATCAGGAACGTTTCCAGAACATCTTGATATACGGCAGCATTGACAGTCTTCTTGAGGAAGCAGAGTTTCCCTACACCTCGAGCGGACATGCATCCCCAGACCATAACGCTCTGGGGAAACTTGACTGATCTTTTCACGCACTCGTGGTTGTAGGTTTCGCCACCACGACGCCAGACACGAGGACCTTGGTCACCGAAGGAGATGCAGAAGCGTGATTCGTCACTGAAGACCACTTTCTGCCAGTCTTCAGCAGTCCACTCGCCGTGTTCTTTGGCCCACTTCAGCCGTTTCTCCATTTGTTTCTTGTTCAGCATCGGTTTTACTGCTGGAACGCGAGATTTGAGGCAGAGTTCGCGCAGACGACGGTAAGTGGTTGATCTGGAGACGTCAGCGCCGGTCTGCTTGTTCCACAAGTCGGTGAGCTCGGAAGTGGACTTGAAGCGGTTGCTGACTGCGATCTTTCTCAGCTGCTTGTTGTCGCGAGCAGAAGTTTTTCGGACGCCGGAACAGTTGGTGCGCTTGCTGCAGTTTTTCTTGAGAGCTTTGCAGACGGAAGACTGGCTGATGCCGAGCTGCTCAGCAATTTTAGTTTGGGTCAAGCCTTGTTGGCGAAGGGCTTGAATTTGAGCCACTATTCCGGTTGAGAGGTCGCGCTGCTTACCCATGATTGATTTTACAACTTAGAAATTCTACTCAACCCTGACTTTATACTGCACAGTGAACACTCTTCACAGAAAACAAAAATTCGAGCATTTATTCTAATTCAATGAAACGTTTCTCCATTATTCTAATTCAATAAAACAAGTGTCACAGTTAAATGGCCTAAATGGGCCTTTTGGAAAGCTCAGCTGAGCAAATTTTTTTTTTTCCAGGTAACGAGTTCTGTGATTAGTCTAACGAGTAGGACAGGTGCGGTGAACACCTGATTTGCTTTCTGCACAAAAAATGCATTCAAAGAATTTCATAATTGCATAATTTCAAATTATTCTAATTCATTGACCAGCACCTGTATAGCTTAAAATAAGTAATTGTTCTGTGTTAATTATTTAGTGTTTCTACTTCTTAACTCAAAATACGCTTTTTTTAACCATTATCAGCTAAATAATTTAAGTTGGAAAATGTCTGATGCTTCTCTTTTTGAAAATGGTTTAATAATTTTGTAATTTTTAATAGATTTTAGATACACATATATAAACTTTTAAACAATAAATGGAGCATTGTGTTTACAGGGCAAACGTGCAAACTCACAGCAGGCTATATAAATCATACACTGGCTCCAGCTGGCACACACTCTACACACAAACACACACACACACACACAAGCACACACACACACACAAGCACACACACACACACAAGCACACACACACACACACAAGCACACACACACACACACAAGCACACACACACACACAAGCACACACACACACACAAGCACACACACACACACTTCCAGCTGTGCCTGCCTGCTGCCAAGTGCAATCAGAGCCGGGTTGGGAAACCTGGGGGTGTCACCTAGCAACATGTTGCAACTCTTGGCAGCGGTCAGCGAATGGGAAGCTCCATCTGGTCCAGAGAGGAATGCCTTTTCCTTCAGCCACTGCAAACCACCCCCCCAAATCCCTCCACCAGTGCTGCCAGCCTACCAGTTATCTCCTGACTCATCCTCCCCAGACTCTTCTCCCACCATCCTCCTCTCATTTAA
The DNA here is from genome assembly GCF_023375975.1 of Astyanax mexicanus. Classification (NCBI taxonomy): domain Eukaryota; kingdom Metazoa; phylum Chordata; class Actinopteri; order Characiformes; family Acestrorhamphidae; genus Astyanax; species Astyanax mexicanus. Next base: position 50,905,750 of record NC_064415.1, read on the forward strand.
ACTTCACCACCGCAGCAGCTTCCTGTACTGCAGCTCCATTACCGTGACTAACACCTCCATACAGAGATCTGCAGATGACTCACTGACCACTATCACCACTCTCTCCTCCATCACTGGTGTACAGGGACTGCTGGTCTGGCTCCTGTTAGTACAAATGTACTGCAGAGGACAGCAGGTTCTAAACCCACCAGAACAGAACAGCAAGCACAAGTTCTCCCCTCAAATCAGACTTTCCTGAAACTTGTGGGTTGATTTCGGAACCAGATTGTACAATTCGAGGCAAAGTTGAGTCAAGAGTAAAGAGGCTTTAATTGTCATTCCTTCTGAGAACAAGAACACAGTGGAACGAAATCACGTTCCTCCAGGACCAACATGGTGCAACAGGGAGCACGCAGTCAAACAATGCAGACTACATAAAGTGCAATGCAAAAACCATCAATCATGCAAACTTAAGATGTGATTGATGAAAAACAAGAGCAGAACAATAAAAACAAACAAAAAAAAGTCTCAAAGCTTTTGTAAGCACTAGGGGTGTGCCGTATCGCATCGTACGCAAAAATAAAATTGGATTTTTATTTTGTCACAGTGGTGTATTTATGAAATATTTTTTTCATAGTTTTTTTGTTTTGTCATATCGCCATAAGTATCGTTATCACGTAAATACCATGAAATATTGTGATTTTATTTTCATACGTAATAATATATCGCCTACATTTTTGAATATCGTTAACAATATTATCCCCTGAAATATCACCCACCCCTAATCATCACATAAGGGTATTACTTATTCACACTGTTCTCATTTCCCAGAATATGTCTACTAGAGACAGATTATATCTGTCCAGTATCATTTCTTTTACTTTAATCTTGGATATATGGAGATAAATGGTGTGCATTATTAGTATCATGACATTCTGGATCATTGACTTATGTTACAAATCTGATAAAATTCTTATTTTTTTATATCTCACTTAGGGGTGCGCCATATCATATTAGTCGCAATAATAAAATTAAATTTCCATTTTGAAGCAGCAGTGTATTCTTGATATATTTTTTATCATTATCGTAAAAATACCACGAAATATTGTGATATTTTGGGGCCATATCGCCCACCCTAGTGAGCACAAACTAAATTTAAAGCTTCTATTATACACATGAAGTGTGCAAAATCGGAAAGAAACAAAACACCGGTCAATTGCAGATTGCACAGCTTGATTTAGGGGTCTGGTGTCAGTGTGTCTTTGGTATCATGAGGGTGCAACAAAAAATATGCCTTGCACGATACGAAATGTCCAAAAGGCATGTACTAATTCTCTTAACTAATCATTAGAAAAAAAAATAATCAGTGTGTAACTTGCCATTCCCTTTAAGAAGCAGTTGAGCTCTTCTGTTGAGACTTTGGCGCCTTCATATTTTAACAGCATGGCGCTTTTGTGCTTCTCAGCAGAGGATACAGACCTGTTGCTTCTAATGCGCTAGATTTAATAAAATGTTTATTTCCACACAGATTAGCTTTAATCTTCTGTAACTGCTGTAGAGATGTTGAGGTTATTGCTTTGGTTGTTTTACTCATACTTTAGTTTCAGTTTGCTCATTTTTTTGAACGTCATATGAATGAGGGCCACAATACCATAGAACATAGAACAATATACACAATAAACAGCACTACTGCAGTACTTATTAGACGGCCTATGGGAGACACAGCACCAAAAGTACAACCTGGATGCTGCCAGGCGTAAATGTGTGCATGCACAAGCGGGTCAGCGCTCTTCCTTTCTTCCACTGATGTTTTTATTATGTCTAAAATTATGAATGAAAAAGTACACTGTGTCTGAGCGCCAGCAAGAGGAACAGCCAAAGGGCGAGAAAGAATTAATAATAAAAAAGATAAAGAGACAGCATGTGTGCAAGTTTGCAAATGGGTGAGAAAGCAGAAGAGTAAATGAGTTTAATGAATATGGAGAAGATCTTAGACATGGATGGACATAGATAGTGGCAATGTCTAAGACTTCTTTTGGATTTACTTAGTAAAATAAAAATGTAATGTGTTGTCCGTTTTTGTGTCTTTTTGTATTTGAGATATGCAGGAATGTATTGGAAGATACAATCTTTAATTATGTTTGATGTGTGTGTGTGTGTGAGTTTGTATATATAGTGGTGCACACTCTAAACTGATATCTGTCGTTCCTGTACTGATATCAGATATCTGTACTGTTTCACAACCAAAGGAAGGAGGGCTGCACCCCTGCCAAAAACAATTCTATGATCCGGTGCACCTTATGTACTATGCTTTATTGCACTGTAGCCTGCTGCTAACCCTTAGCTAGCACTGCTGGAGTAACATTAGTACTACTAGCTCTTTCGCCATTCAGAGGTGAGTATTAGCGGCGAGACATGCAGAATTAGAAGGAAAACATGGGGACACCCCTGTTCTTTACTAGTGTTGCATAATGCACCCTAATAATAATCCAGCCCACCTTATGTATAAAAATAGACCAGAAAAAAAAATATATATATTGATAGTGCACCTTATAATACAGTGTACAACCTTATTGTGCAAAAATACGGTATATAAAGCTTTGGTGCAATTATCACAAAATAAGTAACAAAATCACACTGCGATAGTAAAATAGGTCTATGCTTCTTCTGTGTTGCACTGGGAGTCATATTTAATAGACGAATCGTAGCTTCATAAAGGAAATGAATGTGTTAGCAGCTCATATGTGGAGCATCTTTTGCTGGAGTAGAGAAACAGTAAACAGCTGGTCTGAAGCTCAAGCTCAGGTCGAAGAGGAAAAAAAAGGCCAGGCGGTTTGCTTTTGCTGTTTTTGCAGTTATAGCTGCACAGCTCCACCAAGAGATGTGTGGGTACGAAAGATGCTAATGTGTAAAAGCAAAAAGATGCATGAATTTGACCGTTCACATTTACGTCCCATGTCCATGGATCGGATACATGTCCGATTTAGGACCACATATGAAAGTGACTCAAATCTGATTTAAAAAAAATTAATTTGGCACGTTCACACAGCCGTGAAAAAAGTCACATTCAGCAAATTGGAGTCACTTCAGTGTGATAATGTGAACGTAGCCTTAGTTCTAATCAGTACTAAAACAGATTTAAATAGCTGACCCACTCAAAACATACATAAAATCAGACCTATTCTAATCCACTGCATTACCTTTGAACATTTCTATAAGTAACTTTTATAAGTGATTTAATGCTAGCAGCAGTAGGTCACACAGAAATGTAACGTCTCGTACCTGCAGTACAGGGCTGTTGTCGAAGTTGTACGCGCTCGGTCGGCCCTCGAGTGTGGAAAAGGCCACGTTTCCACCGGTGAGTGGTGAGATGTCACTGAACTCGTCCGTGCAAAGCGCCTGCTGCTCATCTTCACCAGTGCGGATGAAGCCTCGGTTCAGCTTGCTGTAGGTTTTCTCGCAGGAGCCGCTGTAGTACTGGTACGGGGTCCAGGGCCCGCCCTCACGCGTGCGCTTGTAGATGGCAAAGCTCTCTGGACGGCTGGTGTGGAACTTCAGGCGAACATAGGTGATGTCAAAGGCCTTTCCTGGAGGAGAACAGACAGCAGGTGGTCAGTATGGCAAACATTATCTATCATTACATAATGTCATTATTTAACATCAGGATACGTTACTTTCTGAACTTTGAGAAGCTGAACCAGAAAGATTGCAATGTTTCCCATTAGGGTTGAGTTGTATGCAACTTTTTTCATGGTCATACATAGTAGTAGGGCTGGACGATATATATTAGGAGTTTTTAAGAATTATCGGTATATTTTAACAAGATATACAGTTCTGGAAAAAATAAGAGACCACTTAAAAATTATGAGTTTCTTTGATTTTACCAAATTGAAAACCTCTGGAATATAATCAAGAGGAAGATGGATGATCACAAGCCATCAAACCAAACTGAACGGCTGAAATTTTTCCACCAGGAGTGAAGGCATAAAGTTATCCAAAAGCAGTGTGTAAGACTGGTGGATAGAGAACATGATGCCAAGATGCATGACAACTGTGATTAAAAACCAAGGTTATTCCAGCAAATATTGATTTCTGAACTTTATGAATATGAACTTGTTTTCTTCGCATTATTTTAAGTCTGAAAGCTCTGTATCTTGTTATTTCAGTTGTTTCTCATTTTCTGCAAATAAATGCTCTAAACGACTATATTTTCATTTGGAATTTGGGAGAAATGTTGTCCATAATTTATAGAATAAAACAATGTTTTTTTACGCAAACATACATCTATAAATAGCAAAATCAGAGAAACTGATTCAGAAACTGGATTTTTTTGCAGAGCTGTATATGATGAGATTATTATTTATATTAATATAACTAGACAATATATAGACTGCTGCATTCCAATTAGCTCAAACTGTTTGCATGTATCTTTTCCTGAGAATCTTACAGCACTTCCCGCTGCTGACACCTGTGGAGATGTGGATTTCATTTTCCAGCAGGACTTGGCACACTGCCCATACTGCCAAAAGTACCAATTGGTCTTTTATAATATTTTTATTTTCTAATTTTCATTAGCTGTCAGCCATAACTTTCAACAACAAAAGAAATGAAAACTAATGCAGCTATACAACATATATGAGATTCACATTTTAAACTGAATTACTGAAATAAAGTAACTTTTCAATCATATTCAAATTTTTATAGATGCAATAGTGTATAAAGGAAACTTTTAGACAACAACAGAATCTAGAGCAACAAGTAGCTTATCATATGCTGCATTCAGATTGTATCGGTCAATGGGACTTCATGGGTAAAAGGAAAGGTGATACAGAGGTGTTAAATAGGTGAGTTAAGCGTATAATAACAATAACAACACACAATTTCATAAAACAAGCCCAGACGATCTAGAGAAATATGGGAGGAAATAAAATAAATACACAGACAACACCACATAGGGGATAAAGCTAAGCATTCTAAGAGTAGAGCCAGCTGCATGGGAACTGCACAGATAAGCAGAAGATGAATCAGATGATAAACATGGTGTAGGGTGTACAGAAGCAACAGAAGGACGAGACTGTTTTGACATGAAGACAGCAGAACCCAGACAGCCAGACAGAAGACCCAGACCAGACCCAGACCAAGGCCATGTAGTATAAATTTATTTATAAAAAGTTTATTTATGCTGTTTACACACGCAGTCCATGCTGCATATTTATACTTTTTTGCTCCTGCGCCAAACAGTTCTGACCAATCAGAGGAGACAGCTTGCATGGTTTTTATTGGTGCGCATTTTGGTGCATTTGGGTTTATACCTGTGTGAAACCAAACCAAACAGAGGGAGAAAACTCTCCAAATAAACAAACTCATCAACTACAGGTGTGAAAATTAAGTTCTAATTTAGAAATCCCTACAGCCAAGCTGAGTTGTTTATAATAAAAAAAAAGTTTTGCATCGATCTTTATTCCAGCTCCCCACATTGGTTGAATCTCCCCTCAAATCTACAAGTATATACTAGTATTTTAATTGACACCACTAATAAAAATATTTGCATTTTACATTTCTTATTTTATATACATATCCATAATATCCATTCTAAAAATGTGCGTGTTAGGAAGAACAAGTGCTATTAATCGCAGTTAATCACAGAATATGGTTGTGATTAATCTGACTATATTTTTTAAATTGGTTGACACCACTACTAAAAAAATCATAATGCAATGATTTGCGAATCTTATTGCTTTGCTTTCTTTTTATTTTATTTCTACCACTAACTTTTGCAGTCTTTTTCCATCCTCAACTTTTATACAATTTTATCAATATTTTGTTTCATATTTTCAAGGAATAATAAAAGTTTCACTTTTAGTATCCAATAGGGGTGTAACAGTACAGAAAATTCACGTTGTGGTTTACACCTTAGTATAAACCCCACGGTTCGGTAAATTTTTGGATTCGGTGCGGTTGGTGGAGAAAATAAAGATGCTGGGCATTCTGTATAGCCTCACCTTTATCAACCTCATAATAACAATGAATCTTCATCATGATCATGTTTTGTTTTTCGGGATGGAATATTGTAACAGGGCTCAAGCTCTTTTATGAAATGTTAGAAACCAGGGTTCCCTCCTACGGTCATCATGAGAGACTACATCTTTTGGATCTTGTTGGAACAAACAAACAATGAGCCTGACTGTGGCGCTTTATTAAAAAACAGTACGAGTACGAGCGCCTAACCCTGCGTTCACACTGGAAAGCTTTAGGCGACCATTAATTTCCAATGGCAGGGCACATTTCAGCACAGCGCCGGGTGCAGCACTCCGCATTTGCAATACGTTTACTGGTTCCATAAGCCTCCTATAAACTAGCTGGCCTGTGTACTGTGTATTCTGCGTGCGTTTACATGAACTGAATCATGCCCCCCGTATCGTGACGGTTCGTTAAGAATACATGTACACTTACACTACTAATATCCAATATGTGTTTTAAGCTCATTTATTTTCACATGAAAGTTGACCTATTTTAGCATAATGACACAACTTAGACATCAATTATAAAATCACACAAAAATCAAACACTGTTTTTTTATCTTCTAAATATATATTAAACCCTACGTTAAACCAGGTTAAAGTGCAGTCTGTGTGGGCTTCTCCCTCTTTTTAGTTTAGGTCTCCCACCAATAAGCCTGAGCATGTAGGAGCGTATTGAGCAAGCCCGAGCAGGTCAGGCATGCTGGAGAGGATGAACACGAGACAGTACGGGCTGACTGAAGGGAAACAGAATGGAGAGACGTCATTGATTTTGTAGGAAGAAAATGACACCATCTTTCAACAGAGCCACAGGGGGCACAGGAGGGGGAGAGAGGGGCGGAGAAGGTTTGCTTTAGCAAAGAATTTCCTCTTCAAACAAGTCTGACAAAACTAGGATGGAGGACAACTGAGTGCTAAACAAATAGACTGAGTTATGTGGAGATAAAGGCCAAACAAAAAGCGTAGTAAAGTTTAGAGAGACTGGAAACTGGAGGCCAATTCATAATTTTTCCTCCACTTTAATTGTACTGATAGAGCTACAATAACAACAATGTTGCTAACCTTCAAAATAACACTGCATCCTAACCTTAAACGATACAATTACTACAATATATGACAGCATGATGCAATTACAATGATGCAGTTATAAATCCTTACTCTACAGCTTGCATTTCCCTCAAATATTAATATAATTACCATTTAACTAGAATCTGAAATGGCTCATCTATTTGAATCTGTACTAGATAGCAGATCTCATGCATTGGAGGTTTTTTTTAGCATGTACCCAAGTATCATATTTATCGCATTATAAACACGCACAGGATTATAAGGCGCTCCATCAATAAATGTCTATTTTCTGCTCTATTTTCATACACAAGGCACACCGGACTATAGGGCGCATTAAGCAACACTATTTAGGACGCCTACATCGAAGTGAGCAAGGGTGTCGCCATGTTTCCTGTCTAATTGGGAAGCGCCTAAATAAAAAAAAACTGTAATTCTTATAAATAAAACAAGTTCAAGTGTAGATGTTGAGTGCTGGATGTTAATCTATACAGATTCTCTGCTGAAAACTGTTTATTTGGGTAAGAAAATCACTTCCACTTATTTACGGTAAGCTAAGCATTCAAATATTTTGTCTAACAGTGAGTTTTTAATTAAGTTTCCCCAGCACTAAGGCTTGGTGCAGCAGCATTAGCATTAGCCATTAACCGCTGGATTAGTGGGGCATAAATGCAGCCTGATAGCGCTACACTGAGGAATATATTATATTATAATGTCTTTCTTAATTTGTGTTAACATGATATCATTTTAATAAAGCTTTACAAAAACTGCAGGGAACAGACCCAACTGATATTTATATCTACAAACTTCTGAAAAACAAATGTGTCCATTCAAATAATGCTCCCTGTAATGCTTTATCTGACAGCTATAAATAACGTAATAAATCAACATCGGAAATTAAATTAAAGTTACTGAAACATTTTCTGTTACTATATATATATATATATATATATATATATATATATATATATATATATATATATATATATATATATATAAAGTTAATAGGCTTCAAATTTTAGATTTTTATGAACTTAAATGGACGGATTTAATAAATGCACCGCAATAACAACAATAAAATATGCCCTATTTAAACCGCAAGAAAAACCCAATGACCTTGGCAGCATGCCTAACCAACTACATACCACACCATACCATACTTCAAATACTCATTTCCAAAGGTGTGTGAGTATAAAACTAGCAAAGAAAATCTCTCCACCCCAACACTGGAATTCTCCACCGACCCAGCAGCCTAATCCTACCAGTGTTCACGTTTCTAATGAGCAGTTCAAATTCTCCTCTATATAAATGGTTGGCAACAGGACAGCTGCACATTTCACCACAACGTTTATCCACCGTCTACAGGCCATGCCCTTACCTTAATTAGCCTCAAGAGTCACAACACACAGCTGTGGATACGTGGGTTTAAAACCGCCAGCTTTCCTGCTCTCTATGACCATTATAGCAGAACTAGAAACCATAGAAACAATGGAGCTGATAATGCCCGTGAGGAAACTGGAAGTAATGCAAATCAAACAGCTTCCAAATACTGCTCAAAAATAATAAACTCATATTGTAAGAAATTATATTTTGCTCACTATGAGGTGAAATGGTTCAAAAGTACAGAAATTCTGAAAGCTGAATTCAACCAAAAAAGTTAGAATAAAGATTAGAAGACGTTAGAATTAAAGAATAAGAAATGTAAATTACATTTCCACAAACTGTGCGCATGCAAAGTAGGGAATGAATTAATGAATTAATGATTAAAAAACAAACAATCAAAATTAAACATTTAGCCAAAGACTGAACAATGTTTTCGTGTATGAAAATAGACCAGAAAACTACTACTATTGTTCAACATTCTCAATAAACCAGCTCTTTCACATTAATGGCATAATCTACTTTAAGTAAACACATTGAATAATATTGAAGTCAACAAAAAATACTGAAAAACATCTTAAAACATTTGTTCAAATTTATGTTCTAAAAACCAGACCATTTTACTAAAAGACAGCTCATCATTTAAAGCAGCAGTACTTAAGATTTTATCTTTTAAATAGAAAGAAGCAGTTCTCCTGAGAGGGGACAGATTAAAATATTATGTAACTACCATTATTGGAATGTCAATTACATTCATTCTAAAAGCAGAGTGATCTGGTAGGTATCGGGACTTTTTTCTGGATATAACAGCCTTTTCTGCCTTTTTCAGCCTTTTCTGCAGTCCTTTTTTAGTGCTTTAAAATTGACAGCCCTAATTATAATGTAATATTTACTGACTGTGGATATCCATATATATGCTAAGAGAAGACAATCATGATATCACATAAAAAAGAATCAATGTACGACTAAATATTCATATAGTCTTATGGTCCAGCTTTAGTTAAAAGCACACAGAGCTCACAGAGAAGGTATGAAGATTACTGATGTTTAACCAAAAAAAAAAAATCATCAATACAACATTTCTCACTAAAACCCACTAAAAAACCAAACATTATACTCAAACGTCAGAGTTTGAAAGGACAGGCCAAGGTCAATACCCTTGATAGTATCCTTGGAGAGCAGGGAAAGACATCACAAGATAACCTATCCACACAGCAAGTCAAAATGATGATTCCACAAACCAAGATCTTAAAGTTGGGTACTGGCTTTTTTATTCAAGTCCTGCACTGGGTGGCACAGCCACTGCATCCCTGATTACTGGTGTGTGTTGCTTGCGTCATCAGAGGTATATCAAATCTTTAACTGTGCCCAACATCAAACTCAACACTGCGTTCCTCCAGTGAACGTCACCTAGCTTTACCAAACATTCACACAAAGCAATCCAGACTGTTCTCATACAGAGTTCCCCAATGGTGGAACAAACTACCTTCCACTACCAGATCAGGAGAATCTCTCACTATCTTTAATAAACTCCTGAAGACTGAGCTCTTCAAAGAGCACTTACTCTCCTAACACCTCTAACTAACTACCTTCTACTACCAGATCAGGAGAATCTCTCACTATCTTTAATAAACTCCTGAAGACAGAGCTCTTCAAAGAGCTCTTACTCTCCTAACACCTCTAACTAACTACCTTCTACTACCAGATCAGGAGAATCTCTCACTATCTTTAATAAACTCCTGAAGACAGAGCTCTTCAAAGAGCACTTACTCTCCTAACACCTCTAACTAAAATTTGAGTATGAATTTTAAGTTAAAATGCATTATTAAAAAATGTTTAGTACAGATAAAGTTTTAATAATGAGCAATTTAATGCTGATAAGCCTTTATTTTAAATCCAATCATCTAGAAAAGAAGTGAAAGTTGCTGAAAGTAAAAGTGAAGAGCTGGGTTGAGCTAAGACACCCCAAATATGAGATTTTAACCAAGAAATATATGAAAAAAAAAACAAAAAAAAAAACATTCAATTCCACCTAAACTGAACAGGACCAGGAGTGCACAAAAGACAAAGATTGTTGGGTCATCGCCCAAACGTTTGTGAAGTTTAAAGCAGACTGAAACCTGGCAGTGATTAGATGGATGAAACAGGGAGAGAAAATGTCAGCAGGTCCCGCTGCTGGGGGAGCCAAAGTAAACAAAAGTGTAATTTTAAGTAAATAACAGAGTAAAAACATTTTCTTTTAAAGTCAAACGAGTGCTGGATGTTGATCTACACAGATTTGTCTCCTAAAAACTGTTCATTTGGGCAAGTAAAGTGCTTCCGTTTGTTTACAGTAAGCTTAGATTTCCAATATTTTCAACAGCGCGGTTAGCAATAGCGCTAGCAGCAGCTAGCAGCAGCTAGCAGCAGCTAGCAGCATAGCAGCGGTTAGCAGCGCTACACTGAGGAACCCTGAGTGTTCCGGTAAGCCAGCGCGCCATCAGCTAGCAGTTTATTCCACGTAGCTTGTTTTAAAGGTCTGAACACACAGACTATATCCTGATAATACTCACCTCTGAACAGTGAAAGTGTTAGTGCTGCAGTTAGCAGCTAATGCTAATAAGAAACTTAACTAAAACTCCTGTAGAACACTGTATAAAACTCCTTACAACCTGACTGGTAGAATTCATATGTAAGGCACTCCGGATTATAAGGCGCACTGATGATTTTTGGGAAAATGAAATAATTTTAAGTGCGTCTTATAATGCAAAAAATACAGCAATCAAACAGCCTCATTCAGAATTCTCTGCTTAACGCAAATCTTATCTCCACATCAAAGACTGTTAGAAGAAAACTATCACCTGCTCTCAGTTCTAATCCAGCAGGACGCTCTGTGATTTCTGTGACCTCAATGTTAGACTGTAATCCAAACATGGGCTGGGTTAATTACAGCACACTGACTCACGTTCCAGCGCTGATAGAGGAGTTCTTAATGAGCCGAACCAAACATTAGGTCATAAACCAAAGAGCTCCGGTGCACAGACATTATAAAGAGCTGAGGAAACTGACAGTACAGATTAACTCCTGAGCCAGAGCCCAGAAAGCCAACGGGCAAAACCAGCGGCAGCTTCATTACACCATTACATGCTGCAGCTGTTACTTAGAGAACAGTTAAAGACACTGTAGATATTACAGGAACCACTGTTAGAATAAGAGGTAGTTAAATACATTTTTAATTCTCATTTTCTGTGTGCATTACTGACAGCTTTTTATGTCAATATTGAAATTGTATTGTATCGACGGAAACTAAAAGAAATATAGTGATCGAAATATTAGTTGAAAAGTTACTTTATTCAGTAAATTAGTTCACTGACTTTAAACTTGATATAACCCAGTGGACAAACAAGTCCAAGCTGCTTGAGGTCTAGTGTGAAGTTTCCACAATCAGTGATGGTATGGAGAGACATGTCATCTGCTGGTGTTGATCCACTGTGTTTTATTATCAAGTCTAAAGTCAGTGCAGTTTTGTTTTCCCGGAAAATCTTACAGCACTTCATGCTTCCCTCTGCTACTGACAACTTTTATGGAAATGCGGATTTCATTTTCCAGCAGGATTTGGCACACTGTTCACAATGCCATAAGCACCAATTGGTCTTATATAATATTCTTATTTTCTAAAACACTGATTTTTGGGTTTTCATTGGCTGTAAGCCATCATCTACAATAAAAGAAATAAACAATTAAAATAGAGCACTCTGTGTGTAATACATATATGTATAATATATGAGTTTCACGTTTTGAGCTAAATTACTGAAATTAATTAAAAGTAACTTTTCAATAATATATATATATATATTTTTTTTAGATGCACCTGTATATTAATATCAGTTACTTTATGCTACAACAGGAGTAAGTGTTTAAGTTATGTAGGTGGATGAATGGGTGGGTGTATGGGTGTATGGAGGAGCCTCTATGTTAGCGTGATCTCTAATAGAGGTGGTCAAATGTGGTAACAGGGGGCCCTGGAGTCAGACTCTGTAAGAGAACCATTAACAAGAGTCCAGTACTCTGAGGCTCATATGACACTGGCATTAATTTTTAGCAGCATTTAGTACCAGTAACATGACAGCGCCCCACTCCCAGACTGTCTGCATGTTCCCACACTAATCGTCAACCAGTTAGCAGAACTCTGGCAATGTGAACAGCACATATGGGTGTGCTTTTTTTTTTTTTTGGACAGGGGAATGGAGATTTAAGACATGCCTGGTTGGAGAGGACATGAAAAGGAATAGCAAATGATTGACAGATGAGAGACAGTGAGGATATCAACATATTACAGCAATACTGTAAGCAAGGCTATATATTGCAATTAGGCCTATCACGATAATATGTGGACAATATATTGTCCCAGAAATTATTGCGATAAACCATATTTTTGTAATTTTAAGACTATTAAATGCCACTGACATAATGATAACAGAAAAGCATAACAAAGCAATTTTAGAAGCAATTAATTAATTAATCATTTATTATAATTAGTTAGGGAATTATATATATACTCATTTCTTCCCCTGCTTTAGTCCACACTGTGCGTATGGAGTCTTTATTTATTATTTAAGCATGACTGGCTAAAATACTGTTCACTGTTATATATATGTGAACAAACATACAAATAAACACAATAGACTAGTGCTGTGCGATATGACGATAAATATTGTAGGGACGATAGAAAAGTGTCTATCGTGCTACTTACCTTCTACTTACGTCCCTATCGTTTCTACAGTAATTTCATCAATTATTCATGCAAATATATAAAGCAGGCTACGATGAAATGTATTGGCGTGGTCACTTTGCATAAACTCGGTTTATATAAGTGTTAATAAAGTAATCTTCGCAAAAGACACGCCGGTTTGCGTCATGCTTACGTTATTAAACTCACGAGTGTGGAACAATGGAGACGCATTGTTCTTTTGAAACAATTAGCTACTGCATCTACCTCACCTGTTTTCATTTGATACATATATATTGCTGCACTAAAAAAAGGTAGTAATTCTCATGTGTGAAAGTTGGGTTTAATGTCACTTTAAAATAAAGTTAGCAAAAAAAAGTAAGCAATGATATTATTTTTTAATATTTTTCGAAGAAAAACTGAAAACATACCTAAATGTGGTAGATCATGATTTATATCGTTATCGTGATATAAAAAATTCCATATCGTGATATATTTTTCCCATATCGAACAGCACTACAATAGACGATTTTTTCACGAATATTAAAAATTATTGAGGTCATGTTTATTTATTGTACGATAAATCGATATTGCAATTATTGTGACATGCCTATAATTGTATAGTATTTTTACAATCTGAGTAACTTTAAAGATTGTAGTCTGACACTAACATTTACATATAAACTTAATAATAAAATATACTTTGTTTTTGAAAAATGTCTTGCAAGTATTGCAAAACATCATATTGTGATACTAAAATATATATCAATATTTTCTTACAACCCTCATCAAGTCTCAGAAAACTGAAAGGAATGCCCCCAACAGCTGTCTTTAACTAGGAATTCAGTCAATATTGTGTTCTGTAACAGTAAATACAAAGAAAATACATCAGTTTCCTCACTGCAGAAGCCCAGATCACCCCTATACCCTAATCCTCAACATTTTCAGAGGACAAATGTTTCTTCATGCTCTCGTTCTGCTGGAGAACGTGAAGTGCCGGTTACAAGCCAGCCTTGTCTTTTCTTAAAACACCAGTGTGTGGTTTAGTGGAGCTTAACTGGTCATTACGGAACATCGGAGAAGTGTTATGGCAGCACGCTGAGGCTTGTACAGTAACCGTAAACACAGGCCTCTTTCCCCAAGTTGATCTAAGGCCTGTCTATAACAGCACACAGTCCCACAGAACCATAACAGAGAAGACAAACCCAGAGAAGATCCTGCAGAGCAACCAGTACATATATTTATGAGGGGTAAAAGTACGCAGAGAGGCTGTAGATCCCGTCAGGAACATGTTTGCTCGGAGAGACTGGCTTACGGCTCAACTTCCAAACAAGCCGTTCAGTGTTTAAACCGACAGTGATGAACTTGTGCTGAGTATCTGCAGCTCAAAATATCATAATCGCTCTGCAGAAGAGAGAGTTGCGTGAAGAAAGAGAAACAGCAGCTGTTTTCCCTGAGAAAGCAGCAGTCATAAATTCACTGTGGATGGAACAAACCGGGGTATTAGCGCAGAGACCGAGCTTTGAGAACGGAACTGGCCTCGCTTTCCCAAAACCACTGTATGTTTATTGTCCTTAAACGCCAGGATTCTTTCAATTCTGCTCTTACACAGTTTACATTGAGTTAAGAGCTTCAAACTTTTCTGTACAAGCTAGTGCTGGGGAAAGAATTTAAATCAACTTGATTCACCAAGTTAGCATTCTAATGCTATTTTCAAAATGGGATAATTGAAAGTGTACATTTTACACACAGATAAGCTTGTGTTTCTTTCAGATTTTTTTTTTTTATATATTTCACCTTTTTGCACAGTAGTCAATCTAAAAGCTGTTTATAAGGTAAAAAGCAAGCTGTGTGCAACTCTTAAAATAATTTAATAGTGTTTAATGCCATCTATTAAGAAAATACTGAATTTTTTACACTATAAGGCGCACCGGATTATAAGATGCATTATGAAACACTAGTAAGAAACAGGGGTGTCGCCATCTTTTCCTTCTTACTCAGCAGTTCTTGTCGCTGGGTCGTGATGGGGGTAATTAGGTTAAGTAAAGCTAAGCTAAGCAAACAAAACTGTAATTCTTAAAATAATAGTACTAATAAATATATAAATAAATGAATAAATGTGTGGATGTTGATCTACACAGAGTTCTTTCCTGAAAACTGTTTATTTGGGTATGTAAAGCCATTTATTAACAGTAAGCTGAGATTTCCAGATTTCCACTAAAGCTTGGTGAACAGCGAAAGAGCTAGCGCTTAGCAGGGTTAGCAGCTAATGCTAATGCTGCTCCAACAGTGCTAGCCAGGCACTTTATAAAACACATGATTAAAACTGTTTCAGTTACGTGAAAAAAAATAAATAATCAAAATTATAATCAAGAAGTGCTCATGAACTAATCATCAACAGCATGACCAGCAAATTGCAACTTTCCCAACCACCAAGCTCAACTCCAGCCTGAGACTGCATAGTTTAAACTGCCTACCGCTAAGAATATAGAGCACACAAAAAGAAGTATTAACTCTAGGAATGTCTGGAATGTCCACACATATTGGATCTCTCCATTCAGACAAGAACAGCCCTAAAATGGCCCTAAAATACCTGAATGAACCAATCAGCCCAGCAGAGGGTGCTCACGTCACTAAATTTGCTTTAAAATTCCTCAAGAAGCAAGTGTAATGACCAACACAGACCTAAATACAAAGTACACTGTTTATACACTTTTACAAGGGGTGGGAATCACAGGGTCTCTCATGATACGAAATTTGCACGATACGTTGCCTATGAATGATATCACAACACTATGATTCTGTGGTTCTTGTTATATCGTGTGAAGTAACAATGCAGTAATTTTAGTACGTCAAATTGGGGGTGGGGCCTTAGGAAGTTTAGAGTGGCTATGTTTCCAAAAAAAAAAATGTTGGTCACATATTGATATGTATCGCAAACAATAATGATATATCGCAATATGTACCATGCTATTTGGTCAAAATTCATGAATAGATAAGTTTTTGAAAAGTTAGTAAGTTTATTAAAACTGTGACTCAGATTAGTGCTATTTAGAAGTAAACAGAATTCAATTATATGTACCGTAATTTTTGCACTATACGGCGCATTTAAAATCCAACGCACCTTATGTATGAATTCTATGTATGAATTCTACCAGTCAGGTTATAAGACGCAGTAAAGCCACTTCACTGAAGTGCAGCAATATAAAGGAGGCTGGATCAGTATTAGCATTATCCGCTAACTGCAGAGCTAGCTCTTTTGCCGTTTAGAGGTGAATATAAATCGAAAGCAATTTACTCACCCAAATAAACAGTTTTCAGGAGAGGAATCTGTGTAGATTAACATCCAGCGCTCGTTTGACTTTGAAGGAAAAATTTGTTTTTTGTTAAGAATTACAATTTTGTTCAATTAGGCACCTTATAATATGGTGTGCCTTATAGACCGTAAAATACAGTATATGTATTCATAAAATACGGCTGTCCTAAATTTAAACATAATACGAGACAATGTCTGAGTACATCATCAGAAGCTTCTGCTTCACTTTTTCCTATTTACAATGCTCACTGCCAAAAAGAAAAAAAATAATACTGCTTTGGACCTAAAAACATTAGGAATAAAAGCTTCATGGGACTCTTTTCATGCTATTCATGGCAATTTAGATTTTAAAAGATTTAGTAGGGGCCTATAAATGTGTCATAAGCATTCTAGTGTGTGCTTAAACTGAAAAACAAGGTGAATGACATTTATACAATTTATTTTATAAAAAAGGACCAGATGTTTTAGCTCACAAACCAAGTTAACATTTTTAAAAGGTTGCTATTCTTAAAAGGTTTTATACGTTTTATAAGTTAAATAATGCTTGCACAATTCTGACTCAATAAAAAAAAAAGCAAAAAAAAAAAAACAATAGTTCGCATATTTGATAGCTCTATTTTGGAATGTTTACAAACAAAGGAAACAGAATGCTTATGTACATATATTTATAACTGATAATTGCTCATATATATCACATAGCCCAAACAACTGTCACTATATTATTTTTAATATGCAATGTCCTTTGCTAAGAACTTAACTTAAAGCTAAAAAACAGACCCTGAGAGTCTTTAATTGAAAAATCACTCCAGTGCTGGTATTGTAAAGCGCTAAAGGGGGCTTAGCGGTATCCCCCATTCAGAAATTTAAGGGCAAGGTCCACCTTTTTACTTCAGAAATTCCTTTGAGCTTTGACATTCCTGGGCTTGACAAAAGGGTGGAGCATTTTGCTGCTGGCCATGCAATGAATTCACGCCTTTCAGTTCACCTTTGAACTGTGGATGAGGTGTTTCATAGGTGCTAAAGGCTAACTTGGATTGAGCTAAAACTCTTCTGAGGTAAAACTAACAGAACAGAACAGTCACAAGTTCAACACACACAACAAAACATGCTAACATTGCTAACACTCCAAATACTGCTAACACTGGGGGGCTTCTGGCTTCTAGCAGCCCAGGAGGGCTAAGGTAATTCATTCGGCTGTTTAAAACACTGACTGGGTTAATATGCAAACAACTGGAGAAAGACTTCCTATGTAGTGTAAATGTTTGCTAAGTCTGCAGCATTTCGACAGCTTGCTTTAGAAATTTCTCAGGGACATCTTGAGAAAAGGGCTGGCGTGTGAGGGCTGTGTGTGTGAACAACAAGCTTGAACTCCAGGCTGCCCCCACACCCTCCTCCCCTGCCTCCTCCTCTGCCTCTCCAGGGGGCCAGAGACAGGCAGGGGTACTACAGCTCGCCCCTTACAACAGTGCTTTGTCATTATCTAGCTCCACAGGTAAAGTACAGACGACACAAACCACCAAATAACAACAGCACTCCACTCAACTCTCTCACTCTTCCACTCTTTACACACTAAGAAAAATAAGTACAGATTTGTACTAAAAAGAGTACAAAGAATGTTGCTGGGGCTGTACCCTATATTGAGGTACAACAGAGTACCTTTCAGTGGAAGTCTTTTTTTGTACCCATTTTTTTATATCAGTAAAGATTATAAAGATTATAAACATTATCATCAACTGAATATGTGTCAAGAACTTGACAATCCAAAATTGTCTGGCTTTCAAATGAAAACCGTATAATTAAAATAAATATTGTTTATGAGTACAGTGATACAGAATACTGGTTGTACTTTTGGCTGGTTAAATGGTACAAATCTCTACTTCCTGCTGTTTGAAAAGACTTTGTGCTTCAGAGGGAAACACATCTGACCCTGCAACAACCAATATTATACCTCTGAGGATACAATTATGAAAAGTGTAGCTCTGAGTACAAGAAAGTACTCACATCGTACCTCTGTTTTTTAGTGTGAAGCAAGCTTGTGGTTCTGGATTGTGGAAAGCCAAGGAATAAGTGGAGACAGTTGAGTCACTGTTTAATTGTGCAAAGTTTAAAAAGCGGCCCATGTGTTTTGCCTTAGCCAAGAATTCTCAGAAGCACTGTTTAAATTTAAATTACAATCAGATAGGACGAGCTAGCTCTGTGAACAGAAAGAGAAAGTAATGAAAGCCAAAACCAAATCAAATCAGGTTGTGATAAACATCGAGCTAATACAACTTGAACCTTATTGAATAAATAATGATCTTCTATTTATTTCTGCTCTCATTGCTCTGAAGTATGCTGCATTTGCTGTTCTGGATAAGAGCTAGCCAATTCTATGCCTCTATGACTCAGATTTCACCATGCATTTCCAACTTCATACTTTTTATTTATGTATTTTTTTTTTACTACCTTATCTCTTATGACACTCTCGAACACAGTGACTCCAACCAAAAGGGGAGTAAGAGCGACTCCCCTTTGGAGGAAGGACTGGGATTAGGGGGCGCTGTGAGAATCGGGAGTTATCTTAAGGGAAAGGCTTGACTCCAGCCCAATTAATTTCCCTCCCATGACCTCATCGGATTCCTCCCTGGTGGAATGAACAATCGCAGCTTTGACTCTTCAGCGAGTGGGCATGACCGTCGTCTTCTCCAGTACACAACTTTTTCGCCATCTGCCCCAGAGCCAGCTGGGAGATATGCAGAACATCTGTTTGACTCCTCACTCCCACGGAGCTCAACCATCGCACTGACGCACAAAGCGACCAATGCTTTACAGAACATTCTCAAAAAGAAGGAGAGAAAACACGCACTAGTCCTTAACTACAGAACTGAAGCAAATGAAGAAAAGCATTGCCTGCTTTAGAGTCTAACGCTGCACTCTTTTAGTGTCTTTTAGTGTCACAGTTTTGAAATCTGAAAAACCACATGAACAGTAGTTCATGAAGTAGGGGTGGAATTCGAAGGGCATCTCACAATACGTTGCACATGACAACAATGAGATCATGATACTATGATTCTCCATGATACTTCACTACTTTGTGTTAATAAAGAGAATAAAAATACTAATAAATAAGCAAATACCAGAATTATGGATTTATAGGCTTCAGTTTCACAGAATTTAACAACCAATATTTTTCACCACAGGTTTACCCTATTCATTTGATTAGCACCACCATGTGGAATATTAATGCTATTAATAGAAGTTAGTCTAATTGGGGGCAAGTCTTAGGGAGTTTTTTTTTTTCTAATATCGGAAACTGAAGTTGGGTACATTTAGACTTCTGATGCAGCAAAAACTGAAAGTTGTGACATAAATGTAAATTATTTCCAACAAAGCTAAAATATCAAATAATGTATTTTTTGAGTTGATTCCAATATAGCGTATATATGCAGGTGGAAGGCTTTTTAATATCACTCAGAGATAAAAAAACAACAACAATACCTCACCACCAATACTACTATAGCCTTTACAGTACGCTTGTAATTTCTCTATTTTTTGACAAAACTAAATTTCAAACAAACTTAAATTAACAGTTTACACTCTCAAAATGTACACTTTTCCAGTGCAAATTAGGGTTATCCAACCAAGTTCATTAAACTTACACTTCCTCATGCCGACAGTACCATTGACAAACTAAAAGCTAGAAATGTATCTGTGAATATGACACCATTCATTACAATGCTCTTAGTTCAGCCTGCTGTTAAATTAGAAAGCTAACTTGCATATGAAATTTGGAAATTGTAAAATGCAATACATGAAAATAAATCCAAAACTGTATTTACTGTGTTTGGCATTTTTAAGACCATTGGGAAACGGATGTAGATAGGGATTTTAAAATTAAGTTATATTAAGATATTATTTTAAGGCTTTTTAATTCTTAAATTCTTAAAAACAGTGTTATTATTACAGGGTATCTACATATCATGAAACAGCTACAAATAAAGTTTTTGTAGTTTTTTTTGTATAATCTCCCACACAAATGCGACAAGGTTGGGTGAACAAATTTTGCCTCTGACGTACAGACACGCACTTGAAAGCAGCATAACTCAGGCAGGGGAACTCTGGAGTCAGTCATGGATACTCGGCACATTAGCCTCTAAACATGGCCTCCCAGCAACAGACATGCCCAGTTTAACCTGTACCGCACGCAGCAGGATAGTGTTCAGAAACGCCGCCGACTACACTTCCCCCTTCATGTCACCAGCAGAAAACAGACGCTCTGATGTTCACCTTCCCAGATTAGGGGAAAAAAAAATCACAACAGAGAAAAGCTTGTCCAGATTAAACTCTGAGCAAACAGAGAGGTTTTATTTGGAGAGGGCGAGTGGGGGAGGTGGAGGGAGGTGCGTATTACAATGGAGGAATGCGAGGAATGCGCTGGAACATATCGTCAGAGAGGAGCTGATAGCTCTTTACTAAACGGAATGGATGAGAGAAAACTTCTGATGGTGGGATTAGGGAAAGAAAATGACCCCCTCTCCCCCATTTCTCCCTCTCTCTCTCCCCATGGACCCCTCCTCCACCTATTCAAGCAAAGTCCACCTTTCAAGGTTAAGAAACACACACAAGCAGGTGCAAAAGCTAATCCAGGCTTCAACAGGGTTCTTGCTCCATTTTAAGTCAAATTAAGTGCTTTTTAAGACCTTTTAAGAGTACAGTAAATATAATGTAAGGCCCAAAAATGTAGTCAGAATTTCTTTAGTAGAAAATAATTGATTGTATTGGTAAACTTAAGGTTTCTCTTTTGTTAATTTTGTTTACATTTTGTTTCATTTTGATGCAGAATATGTTAGCATCTTAGCTAGCTCTCTGCTAACCCTAGATCTCTCCCTGATAAATGTAGCTAACTTGCCGCTAACATTAGAAAGTTAGCGAGCTCGCCGTTAATGTTAGCTAGCTCTAAATTAAACTACTCTAACCTTGGTAATCTCCCCAGTAACATTAGCTAACCTGTGGCTAATGTTAGCTAGCTCTATTCTAACCTTAGTTATCTCCCCATTAACGCTAGTTAGCTTGTGGCTAATGTTAGCTAGCTCTATTCTAACCTTAGTTATCTCCCCATTAACGTTAGTTAACCTGTGGCTAATGTTAGCTAGCTCTATTCTAACCTTAGTTATCTCCCCATTAACGTTAGTTAACTTGTGGCTAATGTTAGCTAGCTCCATCTTAACCTTAGTTATATCCCCAGAAAAAATTGCTAACTTGTGCTAACTTTATCTAGTTCTTTTCTTACCTTAGTCATCTCCCCAGTAATGTTAGTTAGTGTATCGCTAATGTTAGCTAGCTCTACACCAACCTTAGTTCTCTGCCCAGAAACGTTAGCTAACTTGTGGCTAATGTTAGCTAGAAATTTAAAATACTACTTCATGCAAAGAACATTTTGCCAATTTTATAGTAAAAAGGTGGTTTAATGGATGCAGCTACTGGCACAGTGAACTTTTCACTTCTCCGGAAAATCGGGGAGTTCCAAATCGTATAATATGTAATAATATCGCCAATATCTTTGAATATCAGGAATGATATTATACCCTGAAATATCATGCCATATCATTCACCCCTAATTATCAAGAAAAATTCACACTGTTCTCATTTTACATTATATAATCTACTAAAGACAGATTATACCTGTACAGTATAATTTATTTTACTTACATCCTGGATAGATGGAGATACAGTTCTATTATCAAGAGGAAGATGGATGATCACAAGCCATCACACCAATTTGAACTGCTTGATTTTTTGTTATGCAAAAGCAGACTGGAGTATGAGAACATGGCAAAAATGCATGAACTCTGTTATTAAAAAACAGGGATATTCCACCAAATATTGATTTCTAAACTATGTTGAACTATGTAGAAATGTTGTCTGTAGTTTATAGAATAAAACAACCATATTCATTTTACTCAAACATAAACCTATAAATAGCAAATTTAGAGAAACTGATTCAGAAACTAACGTGGTCATTATTTTTTTTCCAGAGCTGTATATGAAGTGCGTTTATTAGCATCATGAGATTTTGGATTATCAACTTCTGTTACAAATCTTATAAAATTCATGTTTTTTATTGTGCCATATCATATTGTATGCGATAATAAAACTTAATTTTAATTTTGTTGCAGTAGTGTCTTTTTTATCTTTTTTTTTTTTATTCAGTGTTGTGGCATATCGCCAAGAGTATAGCTATCGTGAAAATACCATGAAATATCATGATAATATTGTTTAGGGCCATATCGCCCACCATATGTCTGGAAGCAAACGCCATCAGCAAACAAATACTTATATCTTAATTGATACAATAATTAGGAATGTCTATCAGTTTCATGAAAATGGCTCATTTTAAGTCAATCTAATTGCAGGAATTTAATCTTATGTACACACAGACCCATCTTGAAGTATTTCACACATTTATCCTCTTAAGAAATCCTCTTAGGAGAAATCCCTTTTCAACCCAAACATCAGCACCTATTCACAGCATCGTATTTGCTTGCTCTCTGGCGAGAAGTCAACACCGTTAAAGTGTTGAGCCCCGAGGGGCAGGAGTGGGGACAGACCCCCGGGCTGATCTTCTGGGCAGGGCAGAAGAGACGTGTAATCAGTTGTAATCAGGAAGGAGGAGGGGTGGTAGACGGTAATGATTAAGCCAAATGCCTGAAGCCACAATTTGTTACAGAGAAAACCTCTCAGCATCTCAGAATCAATAACAGAATGACTTATGTTTGGGATAAACACTAAAAAACAAGCTCAACAGAAGCCAAATAACTCAACAAACCCATAAACCAAGTTTCATCAAGCCTTCATCAAACTTAATGCCAAACCGCTACTGCAAAACACACCATAAACATCTGACTCTCTTTTTCCAAACGAAAGAATTCCAGAAACTCAAAAAAAAAAGAAAGAAATGTCATGCACAATCACAAAAAAAGTCACCCATAATGAGCTCTAGCAAAGCGTTTCACATATCTGGAGCACAGCAGGAAGCTCAGGAGGAGCCTATAGGCCACAAAGGAAGAGTTTCATTAACTTTGATTGCCGGCCACCTATGAAGCAGCAGCTCTGCCAATAGGTGTTACAATGTGGGAAAGCTGAGGGCAAACAGCACAAAGCCCACCCTGACTGCTCACAGAGGAAGTCAGAACAACACAAAACAAACAACTGCTGCCTTCACAGCCTCTTACCACACAACACTCAAACAGCCAGGTGTGCTGCTCGCTTTTTATGTGATGATCATTATCATGACATTTCGCAAACTTTACGTTTGAATACTAAAGTAAAGTAGCTAATATGTGCAAAAAAATAACAGGGTTAAATTTTATATCTATATTTTAAACATTCTTTATTCTTACATGTAAAAAACAGTTGAGACTGCAACTTAATGTCCTTGTAATCTGTGATGTCAATGACTACAAGAAATCCATCTATTTAAATCAGGGGTTCTCAACTGGTCTCAGTCCAGGACCCATATTTTATCATGCTCATTAAGGTTATGTTCACATTACCAGGCTGAAGTGACTCAAATCTAATTTAGTGCTCAATATGGCGCAGATCTGATTTTTTCATGGCAGTGTGAAAATGCCAAATCCGATTTTTTCAAATCCATTTCATTGGAGTCTTTTTTATACCAGTCAAGTCTACCGTTTTGGCTCTCTTTTCCGCCGCCCTCCTGTATTAGTATTTTCCTGTGAATTTCCCTTATTATATTAAATAAAAATAAATAAATTAGGCCACAGGCAACAGGGCACTGACCGCTGTGCGCCTCTTAACCAATCGTGGTGCCGGTTCAAGGAGAAAGTCCCGCCTTTCAGGAGAAACAGCCAATCAACTTCCTGGTTTTGCAGAGCACGGATGAGGGTCAGTGTGGGGAACCCTTCTATTTCAATTTCAATTTTAAATCTAATAAAGAAAAATATATTTATCGCATAAGAGATTGCATTCCTGCCAAAAAAATAAAGATGTCATGTAAATATCTAGAAAAGGGTTTTTAATTTGGCTATATTAAAAGAATTACATATGTAGGAATGTTCACAACATTTCAGTGTTAACAAAGGTAGGCCATCAGATTTTGATAGTCTAATTGTAGTCTGTAAGCAGTTCACAGGTGGTTATTTTTAGTATATTTCAGTAAACCTGTCTTAAAATGTAAGGGATACTGAAACTCGGTTTGGCTGTTGGGGCGGTGGAAAAATTCCCTTTTTTTAAGTACAAAACTTGACCCGTCTCACAAATGAGTTTTTTTGTAGGTGGGTGAAGAAGGCAACATTTATACAGGTATCAGTGTGGACATGTGAGTATGAACAGTCCAGATAGGCAAATTTGATCTGAGCAAAAAAAAAAAAAAAAAAAAAACTTATTTTAGCAATGTAGCTTGTAATGTGAAGTCGAGACCCACTTTTATAGAAAACAAATGTATTTTTTAAAAATAGCCTTCAAAAACCCAGTTTAACAAACATACATATGCATGCAAATTGAATGTAAGAGCATTTTTTTAAGAAACAGAGGGGGAATAAGACACAAAAATAAACTGTCCAAAATAAATAAGGCCACAAAATAAAAACAGATCCTCCCAGTTAGAGGCTGCACAGTATATTATTTTAGCATCAATATCACAATGTACACATGCACAGTAATCACATCGCAGGGCATGCAATATTTGTGCAGTGTCAAATTAGTATTTTTAAAAACCTTAATGGACACACTTCATTTACACGACCAGATAAAATCATGAACTGTTAAATAATTGACTTAATAATTGAGATTAAATTATTGTAAAAATTCCTGTATTTCTTAAAATCTCAATAAATTTTGCAGAACAACAACAACAACAAAAAAGTTTTTACCAAATAATCAATTCCAGCCGACACAGCTATCAGATTTCTTTCTGATTAACCGGAGACACAATCAACTACCATGTGTAAATTCATGTGGCTACAATCTAATCAGGATACAACCCAGATAGCATTCACATGAAATAAACAGATTAAAGCCTCCCCCAACTTGACTATCTATTTAGATCAGTGATTCTCCACTGATTTTATCTGGTCGTGTAAATGAAGTGTGTCCATTAAGGTTTTTAAAAATACTAATTTGACACTGCACAAATATTGCATGCCCTAAAACAATATACTGTGCAGCCTCTAACTGGGAGGATCTGTTTTAAATTAGTTACAAGTTGCATTTTGATTTTTGATTGGTTTGGCCTAAAGCAGAATAGAGCTGAATGTTAATCTACACAGATTTCTCAGCTGAAAAACTGTTTATTTGGGTGGGTAAACTGCTTCCCTTTACTAGAGTAAGCTTAGGCTTCCATTTTTTTGGCTCTGTTAGCAGCAGCACTAGCTGCGGTTAGCAGTAGAGCTAGCTGTGGTTAAAAAGCAGCCCTAAAAATCAGTGAAACTCCTTTATATACTCCCCTGTACTTCAGTGGAGTGGCTTAAGTGCTCCTTACAACCTGAAAGGTAAAATTCATAAATAAGGTGCAACAGATTATAAGGTGTACTGTCGATTTCTGGGAAAATTTAAGGATTTTAAGTAGACCTTACAGTTCGACAAATATGGTTTGTAACAGTATCATCCCAAAATCCCCATACTGGTGAATTTCACTACCAAACCTCACTACGATTACACGAGTAGTATTTAAGAACTGCACTCGTGGCTAAAAACAGAACAATGACAAATCCAGCAAGTCATTGATGTTTATCTTGCAACCTGATTTTCTAGATGTTGTACCGAATAGGGGTGGGCGATATGGCTCTAAAATAATATCACAATATTTCATGGTATTATCGCGATGACGATACTCTTGACGATATGACAAAATACTGAATTTCAAAAATGATTTCAAGAATACACTACTGCACCAGAATGAATATTAAATTTTCTTACTGCATATGATATGATATAGCACACCCCCTAACTGAGATATTAAAAAAATACAGTAAACTTTTCAGATTTGTAACAGAAGTCAATGATTCAGAATGTCATGGCACTAATAATGCACTCTACATATCTCCTTATATCCAGTATTAAATAAAAAAATTAATGATACTGGACAGATATAATCTGTCTTTGGAAGATTTATAATGGGAAATGAGAAGTGTGAAATTTTCTTTTGCTAAAAACAGCAAAAAAGTAGAACCCTGATGTGATAATTAGGGGTGGGTGATATGGCGCGATATTTCAGGGTATAATATTGTTCACGATATAAATTTTTATGGGCGATATTATCGTGTACGATATGATATGGCACACCCCTAGTACCAAATCCTAGTACCTTACGTCAAACAAAATACTTTACACAGCAGAATTATCTCAGATTGCTTTCATTTCTGTTCATTAATAAATGTTAATCTACAGTTACAGTAGATACAGAAATCACTAGCATTGTCTGCTGTACCCATACAGCAGATTGATGCTCCTGCATGCCAAGGTTCTTCAATTCTTCTATTGTTTAAAAAGAGGTGATAGTCTGCCTTAACTTTCCCTAATTAATCCAAAGGTTCAAACCATCTAAAAATAATGGCACCTCTTTTGGTCTCAAAAGATTTTAATCCAGACTAAACAAGGCAGGTGTGAAAGCACACAGTAAATAAGAAGAGAAACAGACAAAACAATCATTCCCTATTTCAAAAATCACTTCCAATCAGCCCTCAAGCTAGAGTTTAATTTTCCATTCATTCTTTTGACGCAATCAAGACTGTTAACGCTGCCTAAAATGGGCAGCCTGAAGGCATTAGCTTGCTTTATGCCATACAGTAGTTCTCTCTCACACACTTACACACACACACACTCGCTCACCCAAGCTTCAGTCAGACACTGCAGTCTCTCAGGAACCACATCAGAGTTAGCAGACAAGGCTTTGTGGTAGACTAGTCATAACAATGGGCTTTTCTGCTTGGTGCATTGCCACGCATGCTGGTTGCCTGTTGAGGTTCAGACGAGCTAAGGAACCCGAGTGTTTGCAAGTCTGGTCTCGTTCCGTCTTGAGTCGTGAAAAGGGTAACAAGATTTCATGTGCCGTGATTGATCTGTGCTGTAAAACCCAATTTAAAAAGAAGATTCCCCCCCCCCCCCATCATGAACCCTCGTGTCTTCACGAGACACTGCTTTGCTTTGTTGCACCAATGAAGCCAATAGTGTAATTCACTCTACATAACAGTAACTCTCACTGACTCAGAACGTGGGAATTCTGGACGGAAGCAATTATACAACATTTTTAAACTAAACATCAGTCTGTTCTGGAGTAACTTCTGATGTAGAACTGTGGAGGAACCCCTTTAAAAGGGGCTTTGAGAAACATTTAAGAAAGCTTGACATGCTTCAGAGAACATTTTCTTCTAAAAACCTTTTCTTGAAGGTTCCTTCACAGTTCTACGCCAAAAGTTACTCAAGGAACTTTTAACAGCGCAAGTCCGGAACAGTTTTTTTTTTAGAAGAAAATGTTCCTCGAAGCACCTTAAGCTTTCCTCCAGAGCTACTGTTTTCTGTTTTTTTTTTTTTTTATGTAAAATTCTTGAATTCTTACACTCTGTCCTTAAGGAGCTTTTAGGAGTTCTGCAATTTGAAACCTTGAAGGAAAGCTTAAGGTGCTTTGAGGAACATTTTGTTCTAAAAACCTTTTCTTAAAAGGTTCCTTCAGTTCTACACCAGAAGTTACTCAAGGAACTTTTAACAGCGCAAGTCCGGAACAGGTTTCTAAAAGAAAATGTTCCTCAAAGCACATTAAGCTTTCCTCCAGAGCTACTGTAGACTGTGTTTTTTTTTTTAAGTAAAGCTTAGTATACTTAAACTCCGTCCTTGAGAAGCATTTAGGAGTTCTGCAATTTGAAACCTTGAAGGAAAGCTTAAGGTGCTTTGAGGAACATTTTTTCTAAAAAAAAAAAAAAAAAAAAAAAAAAAAACTTTTCTTGAAGGTTTCCCAAAGCACTTTGCCGAACTCCTAAAAACTCTTTAAGGAAAGAAAAAAACACACACAACAGTAGCTCAGAGGTTCAATCCCACAACCGCAGAATCAGAACAACCTACCAATCCCTGCTTATCCTTAGAATTCTTAGAAAGCACCCTAACCCTGTGTTCACCCTGCTGGAAGAAAATCGATCACATCGCCCAAAAGTTTGTCTCTTGTGGGTGTGGTCTAGACTGTTTGCATTGTTGAGTGTAGCCTTCCTCTACTTCCTCTACTGACTCTGTAAATAAGCATCATATAAAACAGATAAAAGAATAAACAGCAGTTATGAGTCTCTCTTCTTGTTTAGAGTCACACTGCTGTGAAAAGGAAAAAGTGTTGTAGAAACCATGTTGTTTGCTGCTTGTTGCCAAACTGTAGCATCAAATGCAGGGTAAGTAATCTTTTCAGGTTTTAGAAAGAAATGTTTAATAAATCTCCATCAAGAGCTTAATTACACAATTAAATAAACTGGAAATGATGAAAAGCTATGTGAACATACCTATTTTTTTGTTTTCTTTTAAAGGTGAAACAAATTTTCAGATTTCTCTCCTGAAAATACTTTGGTGAGTTAAATGCTTGCGTTCATTTACAGCAAGCTTAGATCTCCAGATTTCCAATAAAGTTGGGTGCAGCAGCGCAAGCATTAGCAGCTACCTGCTAGCGCTAGCCTGACAGCACTACACTGAGTGTTCCAGTACACCAGTAAGTGATTATTAGCAAGCTGTTTGTTCCACACTGCTTTTTTTAACACGCTAAACACACAGGTTACAGTTCGATAAACTCAGCTCAGAATGGTAAAAGAGCTAGCGCTTAGCACTGTTAGCAGCTAATGCTAACACTGTTGGAGAACTAAAGTGAAACTTCTGTATAACGCTGTACTTCAGTGTCTTGAGTGTCTTTACTGCTCCTTAAAACCTGACTGGTAAAATTCATACATAAGGTGGATTATAAAGCGCACTGAACATTTGATGGGATAATTTAAGAATTTAAAGTGCACTGTATAGTGTAAAAAATATGACACTAAAGAACTAAAGTAGATTACCTAACCATCCAATCTGAAATACTAAGTCTCATGGGCCGTGTTTCATGGATCAACCACCCAGTAATAAATCTAGAGATCTAACCTAGAGATTTATTTTGGAGGTTGCCCTTTACTGAGCTGCATGACCAATAAAGATATAAAACAAGCCAAATCTAAATTAATCTACGAGGAGGATTCTCCAGCAGGACCAGCGTTTCACAGTCAGTCACTCAAGCAAATCAACTCTGTGACACAGAGGAGTTAATGATGAACTAAAAATCACACCCACTATGTCACATCAGCAAAATGTATGCCGAGGGGAGTGCTCCTTTGCCCTACAATTACTTTGCTGTTTATTAACCTCCAGCTCCTCTGGCATGTGAGGGCCCCTTTCCATACCAGCAAACTTCCAGAAGCTTCCAGAAAAAAACAGAGTGAACTAGAACAGAGTATCTCGTGCCTTGTGATTGACACAAGTGAATTCTACACACTTTACAACAAATGGGATCTTTATTTAGATGGAAGGTTTTCCCCTCTGAAGGATGCGTGTTTTAACACAGACGCTAAACATGAAACAGCTGCGAAAACAGCCAGCGACATCCTGTCAAACTTCACATCGGGACCTTCTCCTCAAATAGCACCGGGGCTGGGGGTGGGGGTGGAGGGGGGTGTGTGTATTAGGGGTTGTGTACTGTAGGGGGGCAGCACCTTACTGTTTCTCAGTGCAAGACAACTTTTAATTTGTTGTTTGATTAAAAACAAACTCCTTTATCCCAAAATGACACCAGGTTTACAAGTCCTAAACATATAATCAGTGGAAATATATATAGATTACTATAATAACAGTTTATACTCACAGAAACCCATTTCAGAAATCAGATTATGAAATGTGCACAAAAAAAAAGAGAAAGCACTTACCAAACTGAAAACCTCTGGAATATAATCAAGAGGAAGATTGATGATCACAAGCCATCAAACCAAACTGAACTGCATGCATTTTTGCACCAGGTGTAAAGGCATAAAGTTATCCAAAAGCAGTGTGTAAGACTGGTGGAGGAGAACATGCAAAGATGCTTTAACATTTTTGATAAATGATACATTTTGGTGTTATTCCACCAAATATTGATTTCTGAACTCTTATAGTACTCCGACACCAGGGTTGCCAGATTATTAGTGTTTTTTTAGACATTTAAAAAATGTTTTGAACAAGTGGACCTGTCACCACTGTTTAATAAAAAAATATATAATATCTTAGAAGTAAATGGTTTTAGCTAAATCATTATGGTCTTCTTACTAGGTAATAAGATACAGGTGTATCTCAAAAAAAATCGAATATCATTGAAAAGTTAATTTATTAAAATAAAGTCAGTTAAAAATTTGAGAATCGTATATCATATAGATAAATTACACACAGAGTGATCTATTTAAAGTGTTTATTTCTTTTATTATTGATAAAAACCCAAAATATTAGAATATAGAATATTATATAAAGACCAACTGTTACTTTTGGCAGTGTGGGCAGTGTGCCAAGTCCTGCTGGAAAATGAAATCTGCATATAAAAGTTGTCAGCAGAGGGTAGACACTGGAAGACACTGCACTGACTTTGGACTTGGATTTTCCAGCAGGACTTGGCACAAAGCCCACACTGCCAAAAGTGCCAATTGGTCTTATATACATATAATATTCTAATTTCCTGAGACATTGATTTTTGGGTTTTTATTGGCTGTAAGCTATAATAATCAACAATAAAAGAAATAAACACTTAAAATAGATAACTATTTGTAATACAACAATATATTATATCAAATTCATTTTGAACTTTATTCATTTTTTTGTGTTTTTTTTTTATGTAAAACTACATGGAATTCAGCACCAGAATGCACTGCAGCTGCTGAAGCTAAAGCTCCAGGTCTCTGGTGGGAACAGCAGTGCAGAGGTGTGCTTAAACAAAGGGAGCTCAGTGCTGTAGTGAGTGAGGGAGGCTTTGTGTGTAAATCAGTCTACATGCTGGACTCACTGTACGTAATTATCTGTTTGCAGACGCTCCTGCAGTCGTGCTTTGAAATCAGTTCCTTTCTACTTTCCTACTCTGTCCCGAGCCCCGACCACGGGAGGATCACTACTCACTTAAAACAGGCTAAAATTACACTGCAAGCATCTGCATGTCTGTGTAACGCACCCCCCACCCCCCACCATCCACCCCATCCCCGCCCCCCAGGCGTTATCAGACAGGCCTGCTCTCCTGCATATTAAAGAAGAACTTCAGTGTAAAATGGACTTTTGTTGTAGTAAAACATGATAAAAAGTACTTACTTTTGATGAATAGCACACCTCCACTCTCTTACAGCGTTCCCAGATCCAGAAATTTTAACAGTTTTTCCAAACACCCTTCAGACTGGGTGACACGGGGCATAATTTGCCCTGATAAATAGCTTTTTCCACTGTCCACCTCCTTGCTAGGTGTGCTTTAGCATCACTCTCCCATACAGCTTCTCCGTGTGCAAAGTGCGCTGTATTGTTGACCGATGCACAGTGACACCATCTGCAGCAAGACGATGCTGCAGCTCTTTGGAGGTGGTCTGTGGATTGTCCTTGACTGTTCTCACCATTCTTCTTCTCTGCCTTTCTGATATTTTTCTTGGCCTGCCACTTCTGGGCTTAACAAGAACTGTCCCTGTGGTCTTCCATTTCATTACTATGTTCCTCACAGTGGAAACTGCCAGGTTAAATCTCTGAGACAACTTTTTGTATCCTTCCCCTGAACAACTATGATGAACAATCTTTGTTTTTAGACCATTTGAGAGTTGTTTTGATGAGCCCATGATGCCACTCTTCAGAGGAGATTCAAATAGGAGAACAACTTGCAATTGGCCACCTTAAATACCTTTTCTCATGATTGGATACACCTGGTTATGAAGTTCAAAGCTCAATGAGGTTACCAAACCAATTTTGTGCTTCAGTAAGTCAGTAAAAAGTAGTTAGGAGTATTCAAATCAATAAAATGATAAGGGTGCCCATACTTTTGGTTTAATGCATATTGCACATTTTCTGTTAGTACAATAAACCTCATTTCAATCCTGAAATATTACTGTCTCCATCAGTTATTAGATATATCAAACTGAAATGGCTGTTGCAAACACCCAAATATTTAGAACTAAAAATGATTAAGATTAATAGGGGTGCCCAAACTTTACATATGACTGTATATTATATATATGTACACACATAGACTCTGCATAGCGTAGCAGCCGGCACCAGGAGGCAGGTTGTGAGATAAAAGCTATTTATCAAAGCAAATTATGCCCTGTATCACCCAGTCTGAAGGGTGTTTGGACAAACTGTCAGAATTTCTGGATCTCTGAACGCTGTGGGAGAACAGAGGTGTGCTATTCATCAAAGGTAAATACGTTTTATCATGTTTTACTACAACAAAAAAGTAAATTTTACACTGAAGTTCTCCTTTAACACAGTGAATCTGTATGTTGGAAAATCCACTACTGCAGTTTATAAGGTTCCCTCTGCAACACATCAACTTCTGAGATGTATGCAAGGGGGACATGATACACTGGCCTCATGCTCTCCCCGCCTCCGTTCCAGCCTTCCGGCCCAGTCAGAACATCTATTCCCACAGCCCACGGCGGAGCCCTGCCTGGGACTGTGGTTTCCTGGGGTCATGGTCAGCACAGGAAGAGCTACGCAATCACATCATCATCATGAAGCAGCTGGAAGGCCAGGTTCACACTACAGGATTTAAGGCCTGATTTCAGAGTATTGCAGTATTATGTTGCACAATATTTGTATCAATTCTCAAAAAAGAAAATCTGGAGGAAGAGTGGAGAGACACAGAATAACAGTCCAAGCTGCTCGAGATCCAGTGATGGTTTGGAGAGACATGTCATCTGCTGGTTTTGGTCCACTGTGTGTTATTATCAAGTCTAAAGTCAGTGCAGTGTTTTTTTCCCCACACAATCTTACAGCACTTCATGCTTTCCTCTGCTACTGACAACTTTTATGGAGATGCAGATTTCATTTTCAAGCAGGATTTGGCACACTGCCCACACTGCCAAAAAGGTCCAGTTGGTCTTATCTAATATTTTAAATCTCACGAGACACTGATTTGTGTTAACTTGGCTGTAAGCCATAATAAAATCAACAATAAAATAAACCAACCCTTAAAACAGATCACTCTGTGTGTAATACATCTACATGTGTTTCACATTTTGAATTACTCAATTACTGAAATGAAGTAACTTTTCAATGATATTCTAAACTTTTGAGATGCACTAGTATTTAAACCAACAACTCTGATTCCATGAAGGATTTGTTCACACTGCAGGTCAAATCTGTTTTTTTTGTCAGTCCCAATTTAACACACAAATGAATTTTAAGTCTGAACTGAGAAAAAGCTTTATTTCATGCAGCGTCCAGCTCATATCGGATATGCTGAAAACCGGATTCAAGCTACTGTACTTGTCTAAACAAATCCTCAGCAGATTACAGCTGCAAAATCTTAGACATCCTACTCAGCAAAAGGAGCGTGATTGAGTTCTTATCAGCTGATCATCTCAAAGCTAAAGACAAAACTAAAGAACCACAGAAGAGGAACGGAGGAGGAACGGGGAGGAACAGAGGCTACCTGCTGCAGGGTGATGAGGCGGCAGAGCCTCCCGATGTCTCGGAAGATTTTTGAGAAGATCTTTTTGATTCAGTTTTGTTTAGTCTGAACCTGCATGTGTTAGACGTAAGCGGAAGAGTTGGGCTGATATATAACACTGCATACTGCTACAGACTGCATATCTATATCCTGAACTTCTAATGTTCAAAAGTAAGAACCAACAATGTATTTCTAAACATGTCTACAAGTATGCAGAGCACCCGCTGTTTAAAAAAAAAAAAAAAAAAAAATTCAAATTGGAATGTATTTCTATTAAGAGATAACACAACTGGCTAGGTGCTGCTGGTGTCAAGTGGTATCTGGATACGTTGGACGCATCAACAAAGATCAGAAAGCTGCCTGTATAATTAAAGCTTGAAACGGAAACCTTATCTTTTATCAAAGTTGGGTTTGGCAATCATTTTTCACACTTATCAAAATAAAAGAAAGTATAGAAAGTATAATTTGTGGCACATTCAAACTCATATAAAAAACTAAGAGTTTAAATTAAATTTAAGTTACTCATCATTAATACTTTCATTATGGGGCTCTGAGTGGTCCAGCACTATGCCACTATGATCAGGAGATCGCCGGTTTGAATCCTGTTCATGTAGCTTGCTATCAGCTGCCGGAGCCCTGAGAGAGCATAACTGGTCTTGCTCTCTCTGGGTGGGTACAGTAGATTGCACTCCTTGCCATTATCACTCCAAAGGGTTATGTTGATCAGCACAAGGCTGCGTCTGTGAGCTGATGTATCTGAACCGAGTTGCAGCACTTTCCTCTGAGCGTGCTGTGAAGCCAGTCTGCAATGCTGCATTAGCAGCAGTTTGAAAAGAGGCGGAGTCTGACTTCACATGTATCGGAGGAGGCATGTGCTAGTCTTCACCCTCCTGGTGATAGAGGGAGTCCTAATGAGTGGGTTGGGTAAATGGCTGTGTAAATTGGAAGAACTAAAATTCAAAAAAAGATATATACTTTCATTATTCTTACCATCAAACACCTTCACAATCTTGACTTAATTTGATTTGGACAATTTAATATCAGTATACTAGTGCAATATCATAACTCAATATCATAGAAAAGTTACTTTACTTCAGTAAATCAGTTCAAAATGTGTAACTCATATGATATAGATGTATCACACACACAGTGATCTATTTTAAACGTTTATTTATATATTTTATTGTTTATAATTATGGCTTACAGCCAATGAAAGCCCCAAAACTCAGTATCTCAGAACATTTGAATATTATATAAGACTAATTGTTACTTTTGACAGTGTGGACAGTGTTCCAAGTCCTGCTGGAAAATGAAATCCACATCTCCATAAAAGATCTCAACAGAGAGAAGCATGAAGTTCTGTTGTCATTGGCTTACTTAACAGGGGTTTTATGCTTTATCTATCGTTGATCTTTTGTCTGGTCACTGGTATTCAGTAAAGCTGCTTGTAGTCAATCAGTAACACATCAGTTATTTTTAATATTTAACATTAAGTTGACTAGTTGATGAAGCTCTTTTGTATCAAATCTACCTACAAAACAAGCTGCACAGAAATCCCTGAGGAGAGTGGCAGAACCAGGTTCCTGCTAAAACTGGAGATATGTTCTGAATTTCCAAGGATTAATGATCATTAAAGAAGGATTAAACTATATACAGATTGATTTCAGTTTCCTTCCTGTTTATGTTGATGACATTTTTCCAGTTCCTGAAGCTTAGTGCCGGCTTAGTGAAGAGTTGGCTAGGCATGTTAATTTGAATGAACTCAGTGGAGAAGGCCGAGCAGGGCTGAAAAGCACATGGAGAGCAAACCGGCCTCCCGAACGCTTTAAACAAAAAGGAGTGGAGGTTAATTGGCTTGGCTTCATCTGCCAGTGCTAAAAACAGCTTCGAAAAACGAAAGAACACAGCCTGCCATTGGACAGCTGCTATGGCTAAAATCAAGCTGGAAGAACAGAGGGAAAAGTACCAGCTGGGCAGCACCACTACATGACACAGAATGGCTAAAGGCCAGACAGATAATAATACAGTAACTCACATTCTCTAACTCAACACACACAACTGTTCTACTCCACCGCGCACGAGAGAAGCGCCAATTAAATCATCTGAAGCCACAAGCAGCATTCTTTCAAACTTTGCAATGACTCCTATTATGATTAAATATAAATTATGTCAATATTTTTACACTAAATATTCCCTGTCTGTGTTTGACAGGTCAAGGCATGATCACATAAGGATGGCTTTCCAGCAAGAGATTAAGCTTTTTCACAAACTAGACACTCCTTTCAATACAAAGTCTACATTTAAAATCGCTATTTTTCACACTATTCTTAAGATGCACTGGATTATAACGCACATTATGTGACACTAGTAAGGAACAGGGGTGTTGCCATGTTTTCCTTTTAATTCAGCAGGTCTCGCCACTGGGTGGTGGTGGGGGGGGGCTAAGTTACGTAAAGCTAACATAAGTAAACAAAACTAATTTTTAAAACAAAACATTTTCACTTTTAAAGTCAAACGAACACTGGATGTTAATCTACACAGCTTTCTCTCCTGAAAACTTAGATTTACAGATTTCCCCTAAGGCTGGGTGCGCTAGCGGTTAGCGGCTAATGCTGGAGAAACTTCACTGAAACTCCTGTATAACGCTGTGCTTCAGTAGAGTGTCTTTACTGCTCCTTACAAACTGACTGATAAAATTCATACACAAGGCACACCGGAGTATAAGGCGCACTGACTTTTTTGGGGTAAATTAAAGGATTTTAAGTGCAAGTGCAACTTTACAATGGCAAAAATACAATAATTATCGACAGCTAATACGACTTTTTCAAGCTTTATTTTTGTACAAATTCTGCCTTTCTGCGGTGTTAAAAACCATTTACTCTGCTGGAGGTATGAACTTTAATACGGTAGGAATGAAAAGTTCACAGAGCAGAAGCTGCAAACTGTGGTCCCCCTTGTCTGTGATTGGTCCAAAGAATTAGTTTGTCCAATCGGTTTAGAAAAAAAGCCTCACTGCATCATAATTTATTTGCATAAAGTTGAAAAAATCTCAACTCAACAAACTATTGTTTGTTGCTTGTCGCCAAGTCATACCTACAAATCACACCCTCCCGTAGAATTGTAATAAATAAATAAATAAATAAATAGTACCTACATTAAATTAAACCATATGCAGAGCACAGAAAGCTCCTAAATTTCATTAGGAAAAAAACAAACAAGCTTTCTTGAGACATTGTGTATATTGTGTGGTCTCTATGGCGTGGTATTAATTAAGCTGCGACAGGTTAATGTGGGCGGTGCATTTGCTTTGCTATATTGGGGACGTATTAAAGTGCTTTGGTGTTCACACTATAGTAATAATGTGGTCAAATAACTCAGATTTTATCATTTGGATTGAGTTATTGAATTCCAATGCGTCCTTTAGACATACCCAGTCTACAGAGTTTACACTTGTACTTTGTTCTGGCCACTTATGATTGGGTCACCAAGTTGGCATGTTAATGCCATGGGTGAACAGGGTCTGATACCAGGGTTGCCAAGGTTCTACACTGGTTTTCTGCCAAAACATGTTTCAAACATTTGAGCCTGCATCTGCTACAGGGGGAAAAAAACAGATTTCTGTGATTTCTGAGGGTTATTAAATTGCACCCCTACCACATGGATGGGCGATACAGCAAAATGATCATAATCAGCCAGTCCAAATACACTAGAAGTGAAGTAATAATGCGGACAACTCAGGCAGCAAAGTATAGTATTACCTTTTACAGTGCTCCCAACAAGCCTGGGGTTACTGTAGTCTGCATTCCTTTGGTGAAACACATGCTATTTCCAATACACAGCCACCCCTCCCCCAAACGCAATGAACATTCTGTGAAAATAATGATACAGCATTAATTTGTACGTTTGCAAAGCCCAATAAAATCCGATAATAAAAAAAGCGCCCCACTGTTCTGTTCACTGTTATTTACTGTGACAGTGGCTAGTTGGACAGCCAGCGGCAGAAAGAGCAACAGGATGCAGGCCAGATGTTGTTCCACAATAAAACACAATACAGCACTCAGTCACCACATTAACACCACATTGGGAGTTAAAGGATATTGACTTCGTGTCATCACATCTTCCCACCACCGAGAAACCGGAAGAGCGACGGCTCTAACTCGCACAGACGCCCAGCTGGTCCTCACACTGGAGCCGAGCAGCCAAAACGTCTCTTAAACGCCGGCCAACAAACTAATCAATCAGCTTCACCCAAGAAAAAGAACAGCGTGGACACAATGTGGGCTGATCACTGCGGCCGTTTCTACTGACAGATACCTCTGATATGTCTGACAGGCAGGACATGTACTGCCAAACGTCCTAAAGACACAACACAGCCCTCACGAGCTCGTCTTCCATCTTAATCAGTAACCCCGGCACCACAATCTGACAGTTACGAGATCTTCCTACACAGCAATCACTTCCTCGTCTCCTGTTGAGCTTATCTCTTAAACAAAGCCCAGGATGAAGGCCTGCTCTTCGGCCCAACCACTTAACATTAGGGCTGCAACGATTAGTCGATATAATCGGCAATGTCGATTATTTAAATTTGTCTAATACAAATTTCACTGTCGACTAATCGTTCATTTGTAACAGTCCCGCATTACAGAAAGTGCTGGGGACAGAAGAAACTTGGTCTGTCTCTCCAAGAAAGTGCCCAAACACAACAGATTTATGCATATTTATTCACTAAATATCAGTACTCTCCAGTACTGTTTTTATATCTCATGTTTAGCTGTTTTTATGCTGTTTTTAGAGATGGAGGACATGGCAGAAATAATTGATGACTAATCGACTAATCGAAAAAATTATCATCAGATTAGTCGACTGCCAAAATAATAATTAGTTCATTAGTAGATATTATGCCTTAAATATACAGCTCTGGAAAAGATCAGTTAAAAACACTTGGTTTTACCAAATTGAAAACCTCTGGAATATAATCAAGAGGAAGATGCATGATCACAAGCCATCAAACCACCAAACTGAACTGCTTGATTTTTTTTGCACCAGGAGTAAAGCAGCATACAGTTATCCAAAAGCAGTGTGTAAGACTGGTGGAGGAGGAGAACATGATTCCAAGATGCATGAAAACTGTGATTAAAACATTGCTGTTTTCAATGTATTTATTTTGATGACATACTGGTTTCTTGAAGGGTTGTCCCATATCTTGTAGCTCAGTTCTAATGTTAAGGGTGACTCTCGAAAACAAGAGCTAGGGGCTACAAATAAGAACAATACCTTCTGTGAAAAAAACACAATTCATTCAATACAATATTCAGTTGAGGACACCTAACTCCGATTTTATTGTGGGTGACGATGTAAGGGGCTACCTGGTATTACATGTTATCGTTCCCGGAGCGGAGCGAAAACAGAGGAAGAAGAAGACTGAGCTGGCAGGACTCCCCTACCATTACACAGGCTTGTAATCCCACCAAATTTCCGGTACTGAAGGCACCCGCAATGCTGTGTGAGGCCAGGATGGCATGCTGTGGAAAGCCCATAAATCCTTCTTAAATCCATCCATGTAATTATGACTTGAGGAGAGAGGACTGCAGGTAGTTCACATTCATTCATTTCACAAAGACTGTGAAAGAAAGAGGGGGGTCAGGTTACTGAGCTACTAGTTCATTGGCTCCGAGGCAAATTAAATAAAAACTGAAAACACACAAGCGCAGGAGTCTCGGTTCCACTGACCTGTATACAGATTTTACATCACTATTATATTCAAGCTTCGATTGAGAGGAAAATATATTTGATAGTAATTGGAGAAAAGAGACGATATCTGACACCACAGACATAAACAAGAATTATACTTATACTTTTCTCTTAACTATTCTACACATACAAAAATGACCACAATATTATATCCCAATTAATTATCCACAGATGGCTTGTTAGCAATTTTATTATCTGTATGCAATTAGCTTTATCATTACTTAGAATAGATAAAATAATGATACCGAGCTACACAGTCTCATATTTGGTGTAGAAAGGTATATGGGTATTTATAATTATATGGTTGAGTAAAATGAACATTGTTGTTTTATTCTATAAACTACAGACATTTCTCCCAAATTCCAAATAAAAAAAGATTATAAATGTCATTCAGAGCATTTATTTGCAGAAAATGAGAAACGGCTGAAATAACAAAAAAGATGCAGCATCCTTGCATGTTCTCCTCCACCAGTCTTACACACTGCTTTTGAATAACTTTATGCTGCTTTACTCCTGATGCAAAAATACAAGCAGTTCAGCTTGATTTGATGGCTTGTGATCATCCATCTTCCTCTTGATTATATTCCAGAGGTTTTTAATTTGGTAAAATCAAATGAAACTCATCATTTTGAAGTGGGCTCTTATTTTTTCAGAGCTGTAAATAATATATTTAGAATATAGAGATCTGAGATCTTACTCGCCCAGCCCCATTAATACATTTAAATGTCCACTTTTTTCACTTTATTTCTCAGTAAAACAGAGTAATCTCTGCAGCTGAAAGAAATAAGAGACTGCATTAGAGCTACAAAAGGGTCAAGAGTTAATTGGAGGCCACTAAATATATGGAAAATGGGCTTAGAAGGTGCTGCTCCATTGTGTCCTGGGGACACCATATGCTCTAGTGTGGCAAGTTCCAGCATGAAGACCATCTACCTGAAACTGTGTAACGGGTCACATTCAGGTCAGTGCACAAGTGGAAACAACAGTGTTTGGACTTGTTTACATAAGGCAAGACTGTTCATACATTATGCTGTGTGAACATTACAAAACTGACATATGGTACTACACAATGAGCTGGATTAAACTTTTCTTTCTGATAGAAAATAAATTTATCACTCATTATTTCCAAATGAACAATATTCAAACGTAAATACTAGTAATGCATTGCTATATTCTGGTGAGTGTGATAGTGAGTCTGGAGTCCCAGCTTCTGAATTTTGCATCTAACATTTTAAACTGGAGATACAATGCTAACATTGCTAACAAATGCTAACAAAAGAAGGCAAATAAAAAAAAAGTCAGCAAAATCATTTCTTTGCTAAAAAATGATATTAAATCATATCCTGGTCTTGATAACCATTTTATTTAATAATATACTGTCCCAAAATAATTGCAATTAACCAGTGCCATTGCCATTGTAAGGCAATTTTAGTTAGTAAAAAAAATAATAATACAAATAGCGTAATAACACTAATATTCCCTTTTATAAAATAGGCCATGGACCTTTAATAGTTAGAAATGTTCAAACATAGGAATTGGAATATAAACATCTCATAAAAACACTTTTTTAAACAAACTCATCATCTCATGCTCATTCTCGTTAGTGGACTCATCTTGAAAACATAATGAACTCTATTGAGATGATCAAAAATGATTGAGTCCACGTCAATATGCCATACGAAAATGAATAACACAATAACGCAATTCACTCTTGATTAAATGTAATATGATGTTAACATTTGAACATCAAATGTGTAAGACCCTCTGCAAAATAAACTGATTTCATTTTCCAGCAGGACTTCGCACACCTTCAAAAGTACCAATTTGTTTTATAAAGTACTTTAATTTACTAAGATACTGACTAAAACACTAAAAGAAAAAAAACGCTTAAAATAGATCACTGTAATGCGTAAAGCATCTATATAATATATATGTAAAGCTTGTACAGCTTTGAAAAAAATTATGAGACCACTTCAGTTTCTGTATCAGTTTCTCAGGTTTATGTTTGAGTAAAATGAATATTGTTGTTTTATTCTATAAACTACGGACAACATTTCTCCCAACATTTTCTAAATACAAATATTGTCATTTAGAGCATTTATTCGTAGAACATTAGAAATGGCTGAAATAACAAAAAAGATGCAGAACTTTCAGTCTTTAAATAA
Organism: Astyanax mexicanus; assembly: GCF_023375975.1. NCBI lineage: Eukaryota > Metazoa > Chordata > Actinopteri > Characiformes > Acestrorhamphidae > Astyanax > Astyanax mexicanus. Next base: position 50,947,787 of record NC_064415.1, read on the forward strand.
TGCAAAGAAAACAAGTTTATGTTCATAACGTTTCAAAAATTGAGTTCAGAAATCAATATTTGGTGGAATAACCCTGGTGGTTTTTAATCACAGTTTTTTTCATGCATCTTGGCATCATGTTCTCCTCCACTCTTACACACTGCTTTTGGATGCCACTCCTGGTGCAAAAAAAAAACCCAGAGGTTTTCAATTTGGTAAAATCAAGGAAAAACATCATAAAGTAGTCTCAGCTGGTACATGTCTGGTTTGTGTGTCATTCTGACCAGATGGGTTTCACATTAAGAATCTATTATCATTACCTCATTACTTTGATTAATGAAAGCACAGCTGCACTGTCAGTACTGTAGAGGCCAGTGCTACAGTGATGATTAACAAACCACGTGTTCCAATCCACACCCCTCTCTCAACAGACGGAGCTGTGAGATGTGAGATGGGAACAGCACCCTGGTGTCAGCGTTTAACACTGCTGCATCGCACACTCATCCCCCCCCCCCCCAACCGCCCCCCGCACCCACCAGCAGCCTTTCAATTAGCTCCCAACAGAAAGAATGTTAAGTTTCAACTTCAAAGTAAATAGCGATGAATAGACGGCAAACACGGGCTCTGTTTAAGCTGGAGAACCTGGAGGAGTGGAACATCTCTAAACCAGGCTTGACTGGTGGCCCTCGTGTGTGACAAGACAGAATAGAAAGAGGCTACGTTCCAATTACAACAAGCTACGAAGAGAAGGAGGGGGGGGATAAAACAGGAAAGATGGACTAGGGGCAAAAAGAAAGAAGAGAAGAAAGACAGGATAAAAGAGGAGTCCGAAAGAGGTGGGGGTGTATGGACAGATGAGTAGAAATGACCAAACAAAAAGACTAATCCAGTGACTGAATAACCCCTCCCCCATGCAAAGAAAAAGGACAAAGGGGTATTGTGATGGTGTAGAGCTTGGAGAGGGTGGGCAGGAGATGGAAGAGGAGGGGGGGGGGGGAAGCGGCGGCACTGTGGCCCATGCCTCAGATCTAAAGATAGGATCCTGACGTCTTCTCTCTCTCACACACACACACACTCTCACACACTCTAACACACACGTACACAGGCCGATGGCTACTTTGAAGGGGCGACTGACGATTCCAAGGGCTTAGAGAAAGAGAGAGAGAGAAAGAGAGAGGGAATCGGAATTGAAGACGTTCCAAAAATGGCTATTTTTTTAATAAAGCCTTTGGCAAACTTCCCCAAACTTCCCACACCCCAAGCAGGCCTCACACTCACTGAAAAAAAAAAAAGCTTAAGCAGTTGTCTAATTGAGAAATAATAGATCCAGACAAGAGCAGGTGTTGAGATTTCAAAGAGAAATGCTCTCACCAGAAGAAAAGAAAAATAATATATAAATAAATAAATAAATAAATAAATAAAAATCGAGGTCTGATCTCAACGCAGACGATTAACAAAAGAGGCAGCAGATTATCCACGCGTGCTGGTGCATTATTCGGCCTGGAATCTCATTAAGAATGTAAACTTCGGCTAAAGAGCGTTCCACACAAACACTGCCGCAGACAAAACATGCAGGCCTCAAGATGCTGCCTGAACAAACAACAAGGCTACAATCAAACAAGTGTGTCTGACAAGGGAGGCTTTAAAGTTCTTAAGTGAGGTCTCGCCAAAATGTAGGCTAATTCACTGTCTGACCTTAAGACATGGTTCCGTTGTAGGACTGCATGTTAATAATGGCATAAAATGCAGTGTTTAATATTGCTGTTTGGATACAGTGACGACTAAATGAGAAATCACAATAAAAAAAAAGAAAAGAAAAAAGAGGGTGTCTGTAAATGAATGAGCACAAATTATAGAGTCTTTAAAAAATTAGAATGTCAAAAGAAATAGAATGTGAAAAGTTACTTTACTTCAGTAATTCAGTTCAAAATGTAAAACTTATATTATATATAGATGTTTTACACACAGAGTGATCTATTTTAAGTGTTTATTTCTTTTATTGTTGATTTTTGGCTTACAGCCAGTTGATACTTTTGGCAGAGTGCCAAGTCCTGCTGGAAAATGAAATCCGCATCTCCATAAAAGTTGTCAGCAGAGGGAAGCATGAAGTGCTGTAAGATTTCCCATAAAAAACACACATTGCACTGACTTTAGACTTTAGATATTAAAACACAGTGAACCAACACCAGCAGGTGACCTGGCTCTCCAAACCATCACTGATTATCAGTAAATAACGTATTTTAATAAAAAAATCAAGGGAGCAGAGTCTGGAGGAAGAGTCCAGAGACATACAGTCCAAACTGCTTGAAGTCTAGTGTGAAGTTTCCACCAATCAGTGATGGTTTGTTTGGAGAGACATGTCTGTCATCTGCTGGTGTTGATCCACTGTGTTATATCAAGTCTAACTACTAGTGACACTAGTAGTATTTCTCTCCTAAACACTGTTTATTTGGGTGAGTAAAGCATTTCCATGGTTAGCAGCAGCGCTAGCCACGGTTAGCAGAGCTTAGCACTAGTAAATGCCACCTGACAGCGCTAAACCAGGGAGATATCAGCTAGCGGTTCGTCTCACAAAGTTAGCTTGTTTTAACTCGGTAAACATGCAGACTACAGTCTGAGATACTCACTTATGGACAGTGAAAGAGCTAGTTATGTGGTTAGCAGCTAATGCTAATACTGCTCCAGCCTCAGGGCTGGAGAACTAAAATGAAATACCTGTATAACACTGTACTTCAGCAGAGTGGCTTTACTGCTCCTTGCAACCTGACTAGTTTTGGGAAAATTAAAGATACTCAGATAATTACTACAGCTGTACCAAATACCAAAGGACCTTCTTCCTGTATTTACTCACCTTGGTGCTGCAGGTATGATATATACAGTGATCAGTAAAGCTTTATTAAAGCACAGGTCAGGCCAGTCAGGTATGCATGCATCCACTATATGAAAAGTCAACCTCTACATGGACTTTTCAATATCATAACTGTTCTCCTCTATTTCTCGTCTGGTTATTGCTTATAACCGTGCAGCAGCAGCAGCAGCAGCAGAAGCAGCTAGGGAAACGTAATTTCCTAAAACAGCGGAAAGTCATTAATAGCCCGCTCTCGGACAAGGATGTACACTGACCGTACCTCGAAAATAAATATGACCTAATCTCCACCACACCTTCACTTCACGGAAAACATTAAATTAAAAAATAAACAAGCCAGAAACAGGACTGAATCTGGCGCACTGCGCAGCAAAGAGCCATTTATAGCTGTGAAAAGGCACGAGACCCAGGTTCAGGCGTGCACCCGACAGGTCTGCTGCTCGCTGGTCACGCAGCACAAAGCGCACAGGAATGTCACAACAAAGTGCAGAATTCGGTTTGTTGTTTTACAGAAGGAGATCATGTTTAGTCAGGAAAGACAAAAGGAAGTAGCTGTGTGGAATCCAGTTACAACTACGACTCTTAAAACAGACTTTTCCAGAGCAGCGGAAGCCCCAGTGACCTGCAGTGAAGACCAACAATAGGAAAGATATGAACGACTGTAAACATCAGGGTTCAGCCTCTGTAAAGAGTTTAATAGGATGAGGAAACTGGGTTCAAACCCATTGGCACACAAATGTGAGAAGCATCAAACATTTTATTACCATATGAGTATAGCTTACAGCCAATGAAAACCCAAAAACGAGTGCCTCAGAGAATTGTAATACTATGAGACCAATTGGTACTTTTTTTGGCAGTGTGTGCCAAGTCCTGCTGGAAAATGAAATCTGCATCTCCATAAAAGTTGTTTTCAGGGAAGCTGTAAGATATGAAATGCTGTAAGATTTTGCGGGAAAACAAAACTGCACTGACTTTGGACTTGATAATAAAACACAGTGGATCAACACCAGCAGATGACAGACATGTCTCTCTAAACCATCACTGATTGGTGGAAACTTCACACTAAATTTAAGCAGCTTGGACTGTGTTTCTCCACTCTTCCTCCAGACTCTGGTCAATTTGCTTCCATGAAAATTAAATGCAAAATTTACTGATGGTCAGTGACCGTTTGGACACTAGCTATGTTTAGCAGGGCTTAGCGCTAGTATCCCAGGGCGCTATCAGCTACCGTTTCATTCCATGTAGCTTGTTTTAACACGGTAAACATGCAGACTACAGTCAAATTTAAGAGCTAGTGCTGTGGTTTGTGGCTTATGCCAATACTGCTCCAGCCTTGATGCTGCAGAAACTTTACTGAAAATCTTTACAACGCTGGACATCAGCGAAATTGCTTTTTTTTTTTAGTGCTCTTTACAACCTGACTGGTACAATTCATACATACAAGGACTAAGACAACACTCAAACACCCTGTTCACACCTGGGCAATTTAAATGATTAGTATCTGAACTGTATCCTGAAGAGGTTTAGCCACATGCATTCACACTTGGTAGACTGATTGGCAGACTGCTGTATGGGATGGAATACACAACTTTGCTCAATAAGTGGATTAATTCATTCTGGATGTACCAAGATAAGACTGCTGTTAAATGGTTGTTAAATGTCTCTTGTAGAGATTAATCCATTTACTTTGCTTTAATGTGGTTCAATTTTTTATCAGACCAGTTAATGAAGTGATCTGAGCAATGGGATTTTTTTCTGTATTAATGTGCTTTGGGTTTGAGTTGTGTTTACACTTGTGCATCATTTTTATGTGTGTTTTTAAAAGGTCATGTTCAGATATATCTGCTTTTTAACAAAAGCAAAATGAATAATCCATTCATTCAGTGAATACTCTTGTAAAAAAGTGCATACTTTAAATACATTAAATATACTTTCTCTGCATTTTCATAAAATGTATTTTAAAGCAATAAGCTATGAATTAAACATAGTGGAAAAAATATAAGTCTTGGCATTGAATACTGCTTAAAGTGCACTAAAGTGCTTAAAGTAGTACATTTACAATATACTTCAAGTTTATTAAAAATTATATTTAAAAAAAACAACAAAACATAATTAAATCTATTTAAAATTGCAAAAGATATACTAAAAGCACTCAAAAACAAAACCTAATGCTTTGATGTTGTATTTAAATATAGCTTAACATACTGAAGTTGTTCATTTAGTATGTATTTAAGAACGAATTACTTTTAACACTAAAATTAGAGCATGTACTTTTTCACTTTACTGCACTTTTCTTTTATAAGAGTGGGGTGGGATGCACATACCCAAAAAAAAAAAGTTTGGATCAAGGTCATGTGAAATCAGTTTAACCCCAAGGAGATAACACTGCCAAATGAGGACATCCTGTCTCCTAGGGAAACAATCTGTCAGTGGGCTGTTTATTTCCTCTTCTGCCTACTCTGTCTGTTTGTAGGTCTGTCACTCTGTCTTAATAAAGGAAGCTATTCAGCAGCAGATTTATTGACATTAATCTTTCAAAGGGTGGTCCAGCTCATGGATGAGAAGGAACATCACCCTGCTGAGTAGTTTTTTTCTTTCTTTTTTTTTTAAACACGACAGGAAATAAAAAGAAACAGAGCGGTCTCACTTGTGTGAGAATATTTAAGCAGTAATACACAAGAGGCAGTGCTATTCATTGTGATTAAACCACAGTTCCATTATCACTGTTTATTAAAAGATTTTGAGTTAAATAGTTCCATTGCTGCTCTGTTTGTAGCTGCGCTGTTTGGCTTGTAAGCGCTGCATTGTTGCTAGTCTACCTGTATGTAGCAAAGTAATACATGGAGAGCTTCGGTTACAGTGCATTACCGGCTGATAATGTCCCTCATAGAACGCCTCTCAGCCAATCACACTGCAGAGTCAGAACTAACTGTGGTATAATTCTTAATGTCAAATTTTTACAGACCAGTTAGCCTCTCTTTCTCCACTAGGCCTGGCCTACTATAAAACATGGCAGGTTATCATGACAGAGGTTATCACTCAAAACTGAAAGCAAAGAGCTACTGCCCTTGAAATCCAGAAAGGAGTTTTCCTCAACTAGATTGTGAGGCCCTCATGATTAATGCTGCTTTGAGGAAAAGAAAAAAAAAAGAAGAAGAAAAAACAGCAGCCCACTATAAAAGCAGGTGTTATCAGCGTTGCCCGAAGGAGGGTATTTTCTCATAGCATAAAGCAGCCAAAAGCTCCTTCCAGCTACCACAGCCCTCGTCACGCACAGCGAGCTGTTGGGGAAACAAGAAAGAGGCAAAACATGCACACAAAGATGCCTCCCAACTCTCTGTAGATACCAGTCACTGTAGGTCCTGTATTTACCCGTGGAAACAGCTGTATTTGGCCACTGACAGCCTGCAAACGAGCAAACGGCTCGGTTTCACACTTCAAGACCCGGCAGTTCTCGCTTTGAAGTCTTTGAAGATGGTGCTTGTGTTGGAAAATAAAGAGAAGAAGCAGACACTGGATATGTTTTCAAGCAACAAAAGCCCATTTACAGCAGACACGCTGAGGTAAATTATACATTAACCTTGCTGCTAGCGATTTCCTGCATCCTCTAATGTGGAAATTTATATAGTGCACGTTTCCCACTGAACGCCTCGGCCACAATCTCAGCTTGAACTCGCTGACCTTCAACTATTGTGATATCAGTGTGTTTTGGCAACTAGGCGGCTACTCTGCGGCGGCAGCGGTGGCGTGCACGGCTGGCACCGGCTCAGCACCACCTGCAGCACGATAAGCGCCCTGAGGAAAGTTTTCCCTTACTCTCGGAGAGGTTTCAGATCCTTACAGATCCTGTCATGCTACATATTTCACATTGACACACACATCTGATTGCATGCTCATTGCAAGCTTGCACTTAGGTGTTAAGTGTGTTTGCTTAGCTCTAAAGGGGTTTCTTTTCCATCCACAAAAAAAAAAAGATTTTTACGCCAGAATAATTTGAAACAGTTAGAAAAGTGCAGCAAAGTGGGACGGAAAAGTCAAATTTCTTAATTTTGCTTGTTTAGCATCCTTTTTCACTCATGCTAGTCTACCTAATCATGGTAAATGTTTGAATGTTAGTTTTTAGGCTATAGAGTTTAATTGGCACTGCTTTATACCCGTTTTAAGATGTTAAGATTTTAAGATGTTAACATTAGGCACATTTTCCACTACTTCAATTCTTATTTGTGGTGTTTATTGAAGCAGGGCTGCAACAAACAGTTCTGTGGACAGAAACGCAATGGCAGATGGGTAATTGCCTGCACCATTAAACATTTACTTAAAAAACATCAGATCTTTTTACGTTTAAACATTTTGAGGACATTTAAAAGTATTTAAATCCCACGTTCAGCTGGTTTGATCATTTTAAATGTAATGAGGCATAGCAGAAATAATCATTGAATCTTTTTTTATTAGTAAATTAATCAGATTAGTCAACTACCAAAATAATTAGTTACTAGTTGCAGAAATATAACCCAGCCCTACCATTAATTAACATTTATTTATTTTAAAAAATCTTCTTAGAAGAATTAATGTAAAAGACCAACTTGAACAAACAGCAGCTACAGTGAAAGCAAACACAAACATGTGCTAATTGGGGATTAGAGAGAAGAAATGCTCCCTCTGAGCTTAAAGAGGGTCTGAGTGTCTCGCACATTTCCTTCAGTTCCACCGTGTGTGCAAACGGGTGGGAACGCAGCGCTGAAGGGTCATGTGAGGGGCAGTTTCCTTTTGTCCTTGAAAATGAACCAAACCAGCCACCCTGGGGATAAAATAACTTGTTGTGGAACTCATTAACTCATTACAGGGAACTCTGACTGACTTAAAACAGATTTTAAACAGTGTGCATGTCTAGTGTTATTATATTTAGATATATAATAAGGAAAAGAAAAAGAAGTGATGAATAGACAAAAAAAAGTTATTTGCTTAGTTTTGAAATAAAAAAAAAAAAGAATATAATGCTGGACAGGTAAAGCAGGGGTCGGCAATTAATTTTGGCTGCGAGCCAGATACTTTCCAAGCCATTACATGGCTGATTTTTATTTTTTCCACAAAAAAAATAAAAATCTGTTTTGGAAAATTAACTGTAATGGGATGTCGCTCTCCAGCCCAGAGAGTTGTTGAACCCAATTCCAGAACAGTTGATCTCAAAGCAGGTAAACCCAAGAAGAAAGGAAAAAATAAATAAATAAAAACACACTGCTCCTTGCGCGGGATAGAATCCATGTACAATACACTACTGCTGCCACAGCTAGTGAATTAGGACACAGCCAGAAAAAAAACGCCCTTTTAAGGAGATAGGGAGCCCAAGAACAGGCGGAAAACGAGAACAGGCAGAAACTAAAGTCACGCCGAGCACAAAACAAAGAGACAGGGGAGGCATGTAAATAAAAGCTCACAAGAGACGCATTTTTTATTTATTTATTTTTCATTATTGTTGGGGACAGATGTTTCATGCTTGCAGGCCACCCTGCCGACCCCAGACATAGCCCATACTGGATCTTACGCACCTTAATCAGAGTTTCTCATATTTAACATAATCACATTTCAATCTCAACAAAGTCTTCAAAAGAAGATAAAATAAGTGAGGTCCTGAAAATCTCTGAAAGGCACTGAAAACGCCCTCATCATCAGGCAAGGCTTAATCTACCGTCAGTCACATCTTGATCTGCAGTCAGTTGAGATGCAACAGATTAGCCAGGGTTTTGGCTGCTCGCCAGTTTGCACCATTCACAAGACGAAGCCTCCACATTTTCAGGAATTCAGGCAGATTTTCTTAGAAGTTCTGCAAAATCAGCCAATCAGCGCCACACAAAAATGTGCCAACCAGAGCGACATTCTACAAGGTGCTTTCAACACCACAGAGGAATGTGGAGCTCATTTCATTATGCCAAACGCCTTTATATTTTGACCCCTTAACAAACCAGCATTTTTGTCAAATTTCTGCCTGATATTACACACATACACAGCAAAATTGACAGTGTTAAATTAACTCTTGAACATATGGTCCCACTCTTTATAGTGTTAAAATAACCATTAGAATTACCAAAAGATTTAATTAAACACTGTATGAAGTCATATATTAACTCTTTGTGGGGTAAAATGTGTTAACGCTGATGAAAGTTACAGAGTAAAACAACCCTTAACACTGTTAATTAAATATTAGATTTTTTTTTTTGTATATTTTCAGCACTTTACCCGAAACCAAATACGACACTATCTATAAAACACTATTAAATATGAACTATACCACAGAATAAATTACTTTTTATCCTATACAAGTGTTATTTAAAGCAAGAGAGACAATCAAAAACTGCCCAAAAAGCAGTGGTTCTCCCATAACACAATAACTCTTGGGTGGAGGTCCTTATCCACCATCCAACCCAACACCAAGAGAGGGAATAACGCTCCATCAGGAAAGCCACCACAACTAAAGCCCATTTACCTACAACCACATAACACACGCACACACACACAGATAATAAAAAGAAAGAATAATTGTGATTGAAGAATAAAGAGGCGGAGCCTGTTGAATTTTAACTCCCAGATATTTAAAACATGTCTACACTGTGATTTTAACACTGTGGATCTAATTGTGTAAATCTTGAAGTTTTCTATTCAAGCATTACATAAAAAGGTTTTGTGTTTGATGATAAATGTTCCTACAAATTGTAATTCTAACAGAAATTATAAAAAAAAACATATAACAAATATAAAATTACCACTTTTCTAAACTTCATAAAAAAATCTGTATTTTCCTGAATACAAAAACATCTCATGTCCTTCAAACCTTTAGTTTGGTTATGTTTGTCTAGTTTTTATTTCTATTTTTAAACCTGCAGAATTTGGGTTGATTCCTGTTACTGTTCTGGAACAATAACTGGAGGACAGAAAAAAAAGGCAGCTTCACCAAGTGTCCTGTAGGAGTTTTCAAAGCCCTCAAAGTTTTCAGAATATAAATATAACCTATTTTACTGCAGAGAATAAGGGTTTTGTATTACCTGCACCTGTAGCCTGTATACAGGACAAGGCATTTTAAGGGACACAAACCAGCACTGAATCTTTACAGCCTGAGTCAAGCCGTTACTGGAGAGTGGAACCCCCAGAGAGTTCGCCCAGTCATTTCACAGCGCAGTGGGCAAAACAACACTAAATTGACAATAGCAGCAGGACCCTGAGAGAGCTCCTATGAGGTACAATCTAAAAGCAGCAGGACCTCTTTCAGGAAGTGTTTGGCCATATTGGCCAGTGCCAGGGGCCCTCAGTGGCTTTATCACCGGGAGATGAGGCAGCGCCGGCACTTTGTCCACCCTGGGTGGTCTGAACTTCCAGTGCTACCACCAGTAAAACTAAAGGCAATCAGCAGTGTTGTTGACCTTTTGCATTGCCATAGTCCTCTTTTTGGTGCCATTGAAGAAAGTTGCATGCTTATCCTTATTATTTTATTTATTTATTTAGATAGCTAAAAAGCTCATTTTATCTGTAGTCCCTTGGCAAGTTGCTGAGTGATTAGTGTTAGTGATACTAGGCATGCATCAAACCAACTGCAAACGAAGAGATTTGGATGAAAATGGCAAAAAAGTAGTTTTGTCATTTAGCTAAATAGGTAAAAACACTGAATACAAACAGCAGGTTTAGGGCAATTTGTCCTTTATATTAACCATAAATAAGCTGAAAAGGTTTTTAGCATCAATAATCACGTTCAGTATACAGTTTGCTAAAGGTCCAAGGCACACAAAAGTAGCTGAGACAACTTTAGCATCTGCTTGTTTTGCCTTGTAAATTTCACTAATTGCAGTATTGTTAAGTTGCTATTTTTAAATATATAATTAAGACTGGTTTAAAAAAAAAAAAAAAAAAAAACACATATATACATATACATAAACACACACATATCTATATATATATATCTATACATATATATATATATATATATATATATATATATATATATATATATATAAATGTATTGAAGTATTGCTTTATTCAATTTTGCAATACTATCGAGTATCAATAAATTATCAAAAACACAGTGTTGAAATTTAATTAGCTTAGATATAGTGATTGGTGTCAGAAGTTAGGATTAAATCATGACCATTAGATAGCAATGTTGTACAGTGTCGTTGTATCCCAATGTTTTGATTGGATGAAAAAAGTAAACTCTTCAGATTTATATTATAAAAGGTTTTTTTACTGTAACAGTATAAATTATAAATGTGTTTGGTATTGTAACAGTTCTAAACAACTGCGATATATTGTGTTGCTTACAGCATTGCAATATATATATATATATATATATATATATATATGTTTTATACACATATATAAAATATGTTGGGAGAAGCCTAGGTGGTCAGATTTTCCTACGGCATTCACTAAAATGATGGGATGGACATAAGAGTGTACTATTTCAGATACATTTATTTTTTGGTGTAATATAAAGGGGCATACAGCATTTTGGGGTTATCATACCACACCCCTTCCCAGCCTACCCTACCCCACCCCCAAAGAGCTGCACCTAATCACTATTGAAATTAAAGACAGCTAGATGTTTCTTTTTATCAGAAATTAATCAAAAACTGATTCAGGAAATAGGAATGCACTGATTGCACATATTCAACAACCAAAACAAATTGGCCCCAAAAAAAATACAAATTTTGTTGTTAGGCCAAATTAGAGAAAATTACAAATCATTTATATAGAACCATGCTTAGAATTATTTTTAATATTTTATTTGAAAAGTTAAGTACATATTTTAAACATGTAGTTTTGGAATTGCTTATTTTAAGCAACGAGTAAAACTGGCCAAAAGTTTCACTGTGTTTAAAATCATACTGCTCCTGATACTCAAAACAGGAAACAGCGTGTTGACTGCATTAAGCAGGACTGTAATTGTAATGCCACAGAAACAACACACACACACACACACACACACACACACACACAAACACACACACACACACATACATACACACACACACACACACAACAACTCTCTACAACAATTCAGAGTCCTCTGTAAGCACACGGTTCCCACGCTGAGATCATACCTTCCACACAGCAACGATAGGTTCTAACCAGACAGCGTGCTCTGCGTCAAACCCTCTTAACTGCCTCTGCTATAATTTGGTCCAGCTGGTCTCTGTTCAGAAATGACAAGGTCTCACTGAGTTTAGGGAGAGGGGGAAAAAAAAAAAGAGCCTGAAAAGGACCCTCGGGCCCAAGAAATATCCCGGTCTTTATTTTCCCACACTGCTGCACTGCTTCCTCTCCTCACACTCAGACAGCGAACAGGCCAGCGGGCGCAGAGAGAGCCTGTGAGCAGCGGGAACGGGAAGAGAGCACTCCTCACAAATGCCTGGCTCTCGTCAGGGCAACTCTATTGTCCAGCTGCTTCCAGAATACTGTAGACATCCAAGAGCAAGTGTCCCTTTCCAGAATAATAATAATAAAAAAAGAGAAAATGAACGAGCACTCTTCAGAATGTAAGAAATGTTCCTAGATTTAAACCATTACAAGGCAGATGATGTACAGCCAGATTCTCCCCATTAAAACACGGTTAAAACAGGATTAAAACAGGATTAAAACACTTAAAAGTAGATAAAATTGGACTGCTACTCAGGAACCCTTTAGGAAAAAGGTGTGGAAAATTCTATGCTTAGAAAAAAACTGACAAAGGCTATGTTCACATTACAAGCCAAATTGCTTAAATGCGATTTTTTTGCTCAGTTCGGATTTGGCTATCTTGACTGTTCACATTCACAAATGCAAGTGAGTTTTATCTGTATTTAATGTGAACTAATTGGTCACTGAAACGCCTCATATGCACACCCTGATACATGTATAAACGTCGCCTTCTTCACAAACAACAAAAAAAAAAACTCACACTTGAGAGACGACTTGTAGGTCCCTTGTAAAGGGAGCGTAGCGCATACATGAAAAGAAAAATTCAGATTTGACCATTCACATTCATGATGCATATCCATGGATTGGATACATATCCGATTTAGGACTAGGGGTGGGCGATATGGCTCTAAAATAATATCACGATATTTCATGTTATTTTCGCGATAACGATATTTTTGGAGATATAACAATTATAATTTAAATTATTTAGAATTTTATTATTGCATGCAATATGATATGGCTAACTGAGAAATTTAAAACATTTTTTTTTTCATTTTTTAAGTCAATGATCCAGAATGTCATGATACTAGTAATGCAATCCAAATTCACAACATTTTTTGGCGATATTATCATGTACGATACGACATGGCACACCCACATATCAGATTTTTTAAAAATCGGATTTGACACGTTCACACAGCCATAAAAAAATCTGATCTGAGCCATACTGAGCAAAATATCAGATTTGAGTCACTTCAGCCTGCTAATGTGAACATAGCCAAATAAGAAGCAAAGCAACCAAAATGATTAGTGTGAAAATGACAAAAATAGCATCTTAGTAAACAGTAAAAAAGGAAAACGGACGAGAACGACACTCTTTAAATTGGAAGTCAGTGGAAGAATGAGGGGGGCCTGCTTAATGTGGCAACCAGTACGAAAGAATGTCAGAAATGTTCCCAGATCCAAACCATTACAAGGCAGATGTACAGCCAGCTTCTCCCCATTAAAACACAGTTGAAACCAGGGCCAGCTTCTGTTAACTGTACACATGCACAGCATACGAGCTGCAGCTGCAGGACCACCGCTCAAGAGGGGATAGAAATCCTTCCTGCTCCCCTGCGAGCAAACGCTTCATTTAGATGTAATTCAGCGTTTAATGGTTTACTGTATCAGTAAACACATAAGTTTATTTCAGTTTATGCAGGAAATATGCAAAGATGCAGCCGATAACACTACCACACCACCACCACAATTTTGATTTTTAAAGAATAGGTGGTCACATTTTCCACTGGGATTCATATTTGTGGATTGAAATAATGGAACATAAGTAGAATTTGAGACACATGATTGATACACAGATTGATATGGAGGAATATGCAGTATTTATTTTGGCTTAATAACATTGCATATTTTTTCCCTACTAGAGTTGATATTTGAAAAGTTTAAAAAAGTTTTTTTATGTTTTTCTTCCAGTTGAAATGCTTTTACACAGTTTGGTATAAAAGGCACAAAAAAATTTAGATTTTAGATTTTGTATTTCAGAGTTTTCAAAACACAGTGGGTCTTTCTCCCCCTCAAAGAGCTGCACCCAATCACAATCACAAACCCAAGACTGCTGGAAGGTTCTTTTGGCACATATTTAGCATATTCTTCAATAAAAGTATATATATAAAATGGGATTTCTGTTCTGTTGGAACTCTTTATCCAAATGTTAGGTTGAATCTACACTAAAAAAAAAAAACATGAATAGGAGTTGATATTTGGGCCTAAGCTATATAGAAATTCAAGACTACAGGCTTCATTCACTTTTTAACCAATAAACTCCATTTATTTCTTTCATGACTTTTCTATGCCTTCAAGGCAAATTTATTTCATGACCATGCGATTTTTAAAACATCAGTGCAGACATGGACAATAAAACCAAAAATGACTAAAACTACAATCAAAATTAATAAAAAGTAGGACTAAACTTGATCTGCTAAAAATATTGACACATAATCTTTAATAATAAAATGTGTGTCAGGGCAAAACTACTGAATAAACTCTGAGCTGACATATTTGTAAGCTTAAAATAGATTTTCTCCATTGATAAACAAAGATTTTTATGACTTTTCCCAAAACTTTCTGGGTATTTTTTCTAATTTTTCTAAAACCATTATCCAGGCCTGGAAATTGCTATTTTCAAATTTTATGTCCTATGACTTTTCCAGGTTTTTCATGACTGTACAAACCCTGAAAAAAGCAGATAAAATTGGAATGCTACTCGGGAACTCTTCAGGCAAAGGTGGGGGGGCAATCTACGCTCGGAAAAATTGACCAATAAGAAGTGTTTGATTAATTTATGTAACGTTATGTTTTGTTAGTGTATCTGCTGGGATGCTAAAAGGTTCAGTAAAGTTGGTTACAAAATACAAATATCAATATTTTTCAAACTGTACTTCTAATTACTTTAAAAAGATAGATTTAGTCTATTTATTTATGCAGTAGTGGAACAAAAAGTGGAAAAAAAGCATGAAAACCTGTGGAAAAGAGTTTAGTGTTCAGTATTTCAGTACAAATTGTTTGGTTTCGCACTAAAATTGGCCAGAATATAAATAAAATGTAGAGAGTGATTTGTGTGCATCTAATTTTAGCTCTACAGAAAGTCTTTGTGAATGTAGAGGTGTGTATAATTTGATAAAACTGAATCAGAGCTACTCATGTAGGGCTTAAACATAAAAACCATCATCTCTGAAACCCCAGTATTATCTACATCTCCCTATGTTTGCTGATGCTGAGTCAAAGACTCATATTTCACACTCAAATCAGAGCAAGCAGGCCAGTTATTCAGTCAGTCAGGGGTGCAGACCTCCCAAACATGTTTAAAAATACAACTACCTGCTCAAATCTACCTGACTCATCTCTGTGTGTCTGTCTGCCTGCTGGATCAGGCTGCATCTCCAATCTCTTCTCCCGAGAGAACTCTGGAGCTGTCGAGTCGGGGCTTGTCGGCTTCCTGCCCAAACCAGGCCGAATGGAGATAAAAGCCATCAAAGGCACAGTGTATAAAAATAAAAGCTTATGACTGAGAGACTCAGACTTCTTGTGGCTTCCCACCTACTGAGGAACACAGAGAACATCCTATCTAAAAAAAAAAAAAAAAAAAAAAAAGAACAAAAATATATATCTCAGCATTTCTGCACAGACTCTCTGACTCGCCGATGTACAAAGTATTTCCCGGGAAGTAAAAAGACAGCGCTGTCTTTGTTTTCTGTGGATGAACGTGTGTAACTGTGTGAGAGATCACTTCTGCCCATCATTAGCGACAATCAAAGACCCCAGTAATTACAGACGTGGTGGTTTTAGTGCTCCTAGCCATGACTGCTTCAAAGCAGGCAGCCAATCATCAGAGAGCTGATCAGATCTCCAGACTGCGTTTCCAATCTTCCAGTCACACAGTATGGAGCCTTCAGGGCAGAGCAATTAGACAAACAAGAAGCGAGGCGGGTCAACGTTGCGCATATGACAAATGGAACAAGTGGAAGATTGAACTGCCCAATGCAACACTTCCTATTCCCATCTCATAGCAGTCAACCAGTCACAAAGCTTTCTCAAGTAGGTCTGCAACTAATGATTATTTTGGTAGTCGACTAATCTGATGATTATTTTTTTCGATTAGTCGATTAGTCAACGATTATTTCTGCTATGTTCTCCATCTCCACAATAGAAAAAGCTGAACATGAGATTTAAAAGCCATTTAAATGCAATAATAATGTAAAAAAAAAAATCGTAGTCGTGATAAACACACATCAAAAGAGTTGCAAAAAGATAGCGAATAACAGCAAAACAGATAGAGTTCTTCACACTGCAGACTGTGATCAGATAGCAGGACTAGACTGGAGGTTGAGTGAGGCAGAGTTAGTTAGTGATGGTAGAGGGATGGTAGTGAAGGTCAACAGTAAACATGCAACACAGCAAACAACTTTTTTTCCCTGTAAAAAATGTGTACAACCGAGCCAAGTGCTAAAAAACTCTAATCTTAACCCTCCTTATGTTATGTTGCGCGTCAAATTTACCCGCTTTAAAGTTTAAAGATCTAGGCAAAATAGTTTAAAAATACTTTTTTTCAGAATGAAACTTATTCTATTTGCCTTAATTAGTGTAATCAACATATTAATATACAAATATTGCATATTAAAAATCTCACATATTTGCAACCCCCCCCCTGCAAAAACAAAAACTGAAACAAAATTGCAATGTTATGTTTTAATATTATGTAAAACTATTGTGTTTTATATCTTGGTCTTTCAAAAGTAATAAAGTAGTGAAACATTAACTTTGAACGTGTACTTTTTTTATTTATTAAAACAATTAAATTATCCAAATTAAACTCTTAACCGTTAGAGGTAAGGAACATCATTGCACTAAACATTGATAGAATAATTAGTAATGGAGCTAATAAAGAAATATTCACACTGCTTGTTAGGATTTCTTGGGTTTCAGACATCTTTTGGATAATTAAACATAACTGAACATAACAGTAAGGTTAACTTATGAACTCTTAAGTCTGCTCAAAAAATTTAAAACCGATTTGGAATTCTCTCAGAACCTCTCAAGGACCCACTTGGTCATGAACAAATAACAAGTGATAACATCTCTGTCAACACAAAATCCAACAAAACCCACAGTGACTCAAATTGATTTAAAATATCTCACTATTCAAATCACATCCTTCTTCAAAGGCTACAGTCACATTACCAGCCAGAAGTGACTTAAATTAGATTTTTTGCTCAAAGTGTCTCAGATCTGATTTTTAAATGATTGTGTGAACGTGCCAAATCCGTTTTTTTTAATCAGATTTGAGTCACTTTCATATGTGGTCCTAAAAATCTGATATGTATATGATCCATGGACATGAATGTTCATGAACAGACAAACCAGAATTCATGCATCTTTTTGCTTTTACGCATTAGCATTAGCACTACATGTGCTTTTCTCTCGTACCCACACATCTCTTGGTGCAGCTGTGCAGCTATAGCTGCAAAAACAGCAAAAGCAAACCGCCTGGCCTTTTTTCACCTTCTTGACCTGAGCATGTACTTCAGACCAGCTGTTTATTCTTCACTACTGCAAAAGATGCTCCAAATATGAGCTGCTAACAAACACATCTATTTTCCTTTATAAAGCTACGAGTTGTCCCTTAAATATGATGTTTTTTTTTGTTGGTGAAGAAGGCGATTTGGTAACATTACAAACAGATACAGCTCACATACATACATCTTTGAACGTGAGCCATCAAGATAGCCAAATCTGATCTGAGGAATAAATCTGATTTAAGCAATGTGGCTTGTAATGTAAACGTAGCCTAAAACACTGCAAGTGGATCAATTATTCCATTTGACTTGCAGCTTACTTTTCCCAGTCTGTACTTACTCCCCCCAACCAGCCTTCACCAAATCATTTAGCTTAGGGTGGCAGGAATTCAATGAATCATGTAATGCAAACAATTTCATCAGTGAACTCATCAGTGAGCACTGTGGGCCCCTAGTCTCCTGGCTACTGCAGCGTAGCATACAAACACTATCAACTTGAAAAAGACAAATGCTTTAACATTGTGTGTTCGTGTAAAAATTTGCCAAAATGACTCATCTTATTTTGTTTAAATCCCCCTGTGAGGATAACTGTAAACCCACCCTTTGTGAAATTAAAAGCAGATGGTGGCTGTTTAAGTTCCAAAAAAAAAACAAAATCGACACACAATACATGTCTCTCCTAAAGATCCTACTACTAAAATTGAAAAGTTCCACCTGAGAAATGTGATTAATGATCATTTCATCCTATTTCACCTCATTTTTAACAAAAGTCTTAGCTTTTGAGCTTGTATACAAAAGCTAACACATTAAATTATCAAGAGAACAAGGTTCCAACAATATAACAAATCTATAGTGGCAGGTTCCTCTTAGAGAACCCTGGTAAAGAATTCAAAATAATGCTGCACATTTGCTATATACACTAAAACACAAAAACGACTGTAAAGTACTGCAAGTCTTGAACAATAGGGCTGCAATGATTAGTCGATATATTATCAACAATGTTGATTATAAAAATTTGCTGACTCCAAATGTTTGTCAACTAATCATCAATTAGTCAAAGTAGCACCACACAAATTAATCGGGACAAAAACACAATGTTATAGGCGGGTGAAACCCAACTCAGCCTGCGTCTCAAAAGTACCCAATCACAACAGATTTCACTCATTATGAAATCACTCATAATGAAATTTTATCTCATTAAATACATTTGAAGGGCATTTAAATCCTATTTTCATCTGTTTCTATGGTTTTAAACCAATAGAGAAAGCTAGAAACAGGAGCCGTACCCACAGCAAGCAGAGAGGGAAGTCATGGCAGAAATAATCGATGACTAATCAATTAATCAGAAAAATAATCGGCAGATTAGTCGACTGCTAAAATAACCATTGGTTACAGCTCTATTGAACAAACTTGAAAACAGCTGATAAGGTCAAACAATACTCTGCCAACCTGCAGATGAATAGGACACACATCTTAAACGTATATTTTATTCATGACAAGCTACGAGGTGATACCAATTTTCCCATTTTCACCAAATTCTGTCAGACATTCAGATTTCCTAAAAATCTTCCAAAACAGAACTATTTACCCCAATAATTACAGAAACATGATTAAAATGATAGATATAGTTTTGGCCCAATATATACTTTTCCACTTTGTTTCTGATAAAAAAATACATGAAAGACACTGGAAGGCACAATAGAGTTAATGGTATTTACCATAGCTTTATCATTATAAATTATATAGAAGGAATATGGGAGTTGTGCGCCAACATTTACATACACCCCTGTCAACTTGGTGGTGGTAGCATCATGTTTTTGGGCTGGTTTGCTGCCGGTAAAATGAGCACACTGTACAAATGTGGATTAAATTATGGAATAAAAAGGGGACTACTTCAGAATTCTATGGAATAATAGATGGTTAAAAAAACTGGGTGTTAAAATGGGACATTGGCCGTTGGCTCTCAAACACAGGTAGTTGTGGAGTGAATAAAACAGGCTAAGACTTAACTTGGGTTTAATGATAAGATTCTGACTTTAACCCAAACACTGCTGTAAGCTCAAAATGTGATTGCTATGCCTCATATAAGCAAATATATGTAGATGAGTTCACAAACACCCTGACCAAAAGATTTACTTGAATTAACTGAATTTAGCTCCATTAAATATGAATGTTGTACATTCATTAAAATACATATATTTACAGAAATCATTTAAAGTGCAAAACTGATATTACATTCATGCCCATGATGAATCAGAAGACACGTGTAAGTTCACTGGTCATTCTGGACTGTAAATAACATGGCTATGTGCCCTGTTCTCTTATCATGATCAGTGTAAAGAACATTTACATCTGCACATTTGTCTCAATGCTCCATCTCACATCAACTCTCTCTGAAGGAAACGTAACTGCGCAGACATTTAGAGTAACTCAGATTTAATGTATGCAGACTACGTGACCCAACCAGCCCTGTAGATAAGCTATTGTTGCAATACGGCAGACAGCCCTGGCGGCTGTTTGCAGCCTTTCTGCTCACATTAGCATGTTAGGCTTTCTTTATCCTTGCTGGCAGGTTTTTGGCCAGTACCATCAGCCGTAATGCTTTCATTCAAGCAGCTACTTGTAATCTGTTCGCTTGCAGCTTAATTAGCCTGTGTGGTGGGGTGGACAATTGCTGACATGGTCTTGGGGTGGTCTACATAATGGCTTGAGACTTTTGCTCCATTAAACATACTGGTAAGATAGTGAAAAGGCAAAAAGTACTGGACCCTATAATATAATACTGGTACAACCAATGCTGAGCTGATGGTATTGTCCTCTATGAACTAAACTAATACAAATCAAGTAATATCAATGATACGATGAGTAAAAATTAGAAGAAACTGCCTATAAACCAACCAATCACAGGAAAAGTTTAGCTAACTTTATTTAAAGTGGGTGGGGGTGGGCTGCACACACTTTGTGGTCATATATTTGGAGGTATACAGCAATGTATTCCTACTAAGCCTCAACAATTCAGGAAAAATTCAGAAGTGTGCAGACTTGAGCAGGTGAGGTAAAAAGTGAACTAAAACAGGATCCGTGATCATTGGAAGCAATGATTGTGGGAATGGCAGATATAGTCATTGAGTCTTCAACTGATCAAAAAAAATATGGTCAGATTTATCAAATACTAAATAGGGCTGCAACCATTTATTAACATTTGGTCATAATCGGTAATGTTGAATATCTCAAAGGAAAAAAAAAATTGTTTATTCCAAACTTCAGTGTCGGTTAATCCTTGATTTGTATCTCTAGTGCACTACAAAAAATACTGGGAACAGAAATGTAATGGCAGATATTTAATGGCAGCTCACTAATTTAGTTCACACAAACACTTGAACAAGCAACCAAGACTAGGTTTTATACGGACATCATCAGATTCCTTGAATACTAAATAGGGCTGCAACTTATTAATATAGGCGGCAATTTTGACATTAAAAATTGACTTTTAGTGTCGATTAATCTATCCCTTTTAACTGTAAAGGGGGAGGGTTTGATAACCAAAAGTGACCAAACAACAGATTTGATGGCAGAAATAATCATTAACAATCTAAAAAAATAATCATCAGATTGGTTGAATATCAAATTGGGCTGCAACCATTTAGTAACATAATTGGCAATAATCGGCAAAGCCGAATATAAAAAAAAAAACATTGACTACAAATTTCAGGGTCGATTAATCCTTCATTTGTAACTGCAAAGAAGGGATTGGTCACTAAAAGTCACTAAAAGTGACCAAACACAACAGACTTGAAATTTACTCACCAAATATCATTTAAATCCCATATTTTGATGTTCGTATCGTTTTGAGGAGATAGAGAAAGCCAAGAATATGAGCCATACCCTTAAGAAGCACTGATTGAGAAATAATCATTGACTAATCGAAAAAATAATCGTCAGATTAGTCGACCACTAAAATAATCATTAGTTGCAGCTCTATTCAATTAATGTACTTCATAATTAGTTATTAAAAAACCGTAACAACTTCCCAAAGCTTTTTTTTTTTTTTAAACTGAGACTCTTACCTAGATGCAGGGTGAGGTTGATGGAGTTGGGGTACTGGATGCCCGCCAGCATGGTCTGGCTTTGCCACCAGGTGGTATCCGCCTGGTTGTTGTAGTCGGTGAGGTAGACCGCGCTGTGGTGCTGCCTCGGGTCCCGGGCGTCGCAGATGTGGCAGGACTTGGTGACTCCGGTGACGCCGGTCTGCACGCAGTACTCCTCGGGCGGCGAGCCGCAGGTGTTGGTGGCGACCACGGTCACGTTAAAGGCGGCATTCACGAACTCGGGCATGCAGCGCTGAGGCCGCCCGGACTCGTCCGCGCACTCGTCCATGGCCGCGCGGCTGCACGTAGCCCACAGAGTCAGAGCGAGCGCGCTCACGACGAGGGCCAGACGGGACATGGTAACGTTATGGTGTTCGTGGAGCTGGAGCTAGAGGAGCAGGAGAAGTTGGAAAAGCTGGTGGCGCGTGTCCGTCGTCCTCAGAAAAGTTCTAAAAAGCTCACAAACCGCTCAGATAAATAAATAATCGCCCGTAGAAAGTTGTAGCGGCGACTCTCCAGCTACGGAGGGCTGGATCATGCGGGACGGTCGGGTCGCTGCAGAGAGAAACACTGCGGCGAAACTTTGCTGCACTTGTGTCCCGGTCCTGCGCTCTCTCTCTCCGGCGAACATCCACCGCTTTTACCGCCTCAATTTACGAGTTTAAGACCAGCGCCATGAAAAAAACACAGCTGGAGGGAAAAAGGGGAGAAGCTGGGGAAAGGAGAGGAGCTGGATCCGAGCAGACTACACCCTGCCAGCTAGTGCGCAAGTCAAACAAGTTGGAAGGGGAGGAAAAGTTGCAGGGTCTACTTCCGCCTGAAGGAAGCTTTGATGGCCAGCCGAGCCGCTGAAAAGGCGAGAGCAGCGGGACTGGGCGGAGCCTGCTGGAAAACCAGGCGTGGCTTGATGCGCGAGTGGGCGGGGTTTTTTTTGTGGTCTTCTAGTGATCAGTTTGTGGGGGGACGTCAGCAGTGAGCGACCTCGTAGGCGTTAACTGGATATTGGATCATGAATATTAGAGGAATGATAGGGACAGGGTTGCCAGGTCCAACAAAAGGACAATACTGCACAAAAAAAAAAAGAAAATAGTACCCATAGAAGAAAGGATAGGTGCACCACTATAAGGGAAGAAAAAAGGGTCTTGATTTTAAATGATAATCTTCTATTAAAGAACAAAGTAGGTGGGTGTATTTACCATGTATCAGTCTAAGAGTTTTGTAATAAAGACTAAGTCTTTGTGGAAAACACAGAAGTTAGGCTTTACTTTAAGATAGTTAGCTTTATGGATAAAAAAAATCCCAGGGTGATAATATTGTTAATGAGAAAGACATCATTGTAATTGTACATATACAGTAAATTATTTATTTGTTTTAATACCAAACCGTTGTTGAATAAAGTGACTGGGAGGATAGATTCCATTTAAAGTTTTAAAGTGGACTTCTTTGGCTTTTGAAACAACTGGATATTTGAGGTCTCTGGTACTCAACTTCTGAATTGATTGTAGTGAGAACCTTAAACTAGCCCAAAATATATGTCTGACACACGTTTGAAGCAAATTTCAAAACAACTATGAGTGTATGACTTAGTATTTTGTTTACAAAAGTTGTGAGTCTCTGATAAACTACAATATTAATATACACATTATTTGTGATTTAATATGTAATCTATATTGTATGTAATCTCCACCAGAAGCATGATGAGAAATAATCTCACAAAGAAACCAGTTGCAGTATTGCAGTTAGAGATCCCCAGTCTTTGCAAAATCTTAGCCTGTGACTAAAAAGTATGAGACTTGTCTTTAGATGTGAGAGGGTGTCAGAGTTTAGTGTGTTAAAAGTCTTCAGAGTTTTTTAAAGTCATGTGGTACAAAAGGTGGAACGAAATTGTATTCTCATAGTTCAGTTACATCCAAAAAAGACAATTGTTAAAATAAGATAAATATAAAGATGAAATAAAATAAAATTGACTAAAATAAAATCAAATAAGATAGATATCAAGATAAAAACACAAAATATAAAGCGGAGTAGAAAAATAAGAAAGTAGCAGAAACTTTAAGTCTAGAGTGCAAATTAGCTGTAGCAGCATGGATAGTGTGAATGAAGAGCAGTAACATGATAAAGTGTTGTTAATTATTCTAACAGAAGTATATCTGCAGCAGTAGATCCGGTTATTGCAACAAAAGCGCTTTCTAAATACATTAAATGGCCAGTTTTACCCAAGAGCAAAGAGACTCATTTCAAAACCTGCCATTAAAAATATACCTGATGGCGATTTTATACATAAATGATTTATGTTAATATATAAGATCTGGTCAGTTGTGGTTTTTGTGACTGTCCTGTAGAATCTATTGTACACCTTTTTTCACTTGTCCTGTTTTAAAATAAATTTTGAAGTGACATTAAAAACTGTTTTTTTTTTTTAAATAGCTAACATTTCTTATTTTAACGTTAACCATGTCTTTTACTATATTTATAATCTAGACAACAAAACATCTGATGTAGTGACTATTTTGTTCTTGCTTGCTGAATTGGAGAGACTCTGCCCCAGGTTTGATCACTTTTTGAACAAATTTTAATTCTATTATTCCTCATTGAAACATCTTAAATTTAAATGTGCCCAAACAATAATCTTGCGGGGGGAGTGGCATCTGTGTTGGTCCACTGTGTTATATCAAGTCCAAAGTACTGATACCAACAAGTATTGTGATAATGACCCTTATTATATATACCAAACAATGTTTACATATTAATAAAATATGAATAAAATATAGGCCAAACAAAACCATGCTTTTGTTAAAAAAAAAAAATCTAAGTCATAAACACATCAGCGTTTTTCAAAAAAAAAGAAAAATGTGTTTTTTTAGTTTACATTTCCCTGCCATTTTGAAGAATCTCTAAAGCTATGAATAACTATGAGCAACAGATAGCTGTTGCCCACCGTGGGCAGAGGGGGCAAAGAGCAAGGTTAAATATACTCTTCTCAACAAGCAGGTCTCAGGAAACCAAGAATAGCAGTGTGGATGTTAAGAGTTTATAGCTGCAGTCTTGCATTACGATGTCTGACACTGGCTCTGCAGCTTCTTCCACCAACCCAATGTAGGAACTGAAGGAATGGGTAAAGAGCACTAATAAACATATCAAAATCTCATAAAACAAAGCCAGACTGTTTATAACATGGTCTGGCATGAGTCTCTGAAGACAAAAATGGTCTAAGCCTTGTTGCCATCCATCAGACCAAAAGACAGAAGCCAGGAATACTGACTGTGACTGACATGTACAGGGTTGTTTACTGTTTCTTTGTAGAATAAATAGAAATACAATCGATATACAATCTTTCTAAGTTGTGTATGAACTCCATTTCTCAACCGCCATTGTCTGCAGTAGCTAGTAAAAGAAAATGTAAAAAAAAAAAAAAAAAAAAAAAAGAATCAATCAGGAAAAGCACTGTGTCTATGTCATCCCGTGAATTAATATTCATGGCCTAGCCCACCTTGGCTCGCAACCGCCCACAGGCAGAGCTGATAGGAGCTTACAGCACTAGGAACAGCATAGCAGTTCTTTCCTGTTTTATTTGTGCAAATAACACATCAGTGTTATATGTTTTACCCAGTAATTCAGAGCTGGTTAGAACAAATGGTTAGAATTTGCCTATGGAACGCCACCAGGCAAGTATAACTGAGCCAGGTAGGTGTAATTTTAAAACAGTTCTGTTTACACTAGTTAAAACTACCTGGATTTTTACTTTCTACACCCGGACTACCCACCTCCACCTGTGTGTTTACATAGGATCTCCAGTGGATTTTGCATTTTACAGAGACTCTAAATCTAGGTAAAGAGCTGAACTGCACTTAGCAGATCATTGCACATGCTGTAAAGTAACATATGACATTGCAAAGACTGTTATAAAAATGTCTTTATTTTAAAACGTTTGTCTCACTGCCTCACAGTGCTGTTAGCCAATCAGAGGCAATATGTTTGCATGTATAACCTCCTGAGACCCAGACTTTTGCTTGGTGTGCAAATATTACAAATAAACTTGTCGTTTTTCCAAAGAAGAATGTCCACATACGAAGACATTCATTTATTTTAATATTTTAAATAATCCTAAGTCCAAAAACTAAATAAGTAAATAAACAAGTTTCAAACACAAAATGTGACAAGAATTGTAACCTGGCCCAGGTTTCTGTCTGGACTGGCTGTAGAAACTTTTGACTGGGATTCCCACCATCATGTTTTAAATCAGTTAAGTGTAATGTTGTCATGTAATTAAATGTAATATGAAATATAATGCCCCCATTTGAGGACACAGGGTCTCAGGAGGATAAATATATATAAGCAAAAGCCGAAATCCTATCATCTGCCCCCCCACTTTTTGACAAAAAACAGCTCACATGGCATTCATTAATATTAGAGACCACAACTAGTACATTTACAGTATACTTCAAGTGTATTAAAAATGATGTTTAAAAAACACACATTTAAATCTACTTCACAGAGGATAAATAAAAAAGCACAACCTAATGCTTTTGTGTTGTGGTTAAATATAGTTAAATTACAGTAATATAAAATATAATTAAGTTGTTTCAAAATTGTACATTTAGTATGTAATAAGGTACATATTAATTTCAATGCTAAGAGCATGTACTTCTCCATGTTAAGTAAACTTATATTAAAATATATTTAAATGCACTTTTTTGTTTTACTAGGGTAAACTATGTGGCAGCCCCCATCAAAGGCTTTGCTTAGCAACTAATAGTACTATACTAAAGGGGAATTCCACATGTCAAAGAAATGGTGCGTGGCAGATGAAGTATTTGACTCATATTTCTCTATAGTTGTGGTGATAGGATGTGAAATAACTAGTGAACCTAGATAACCTAGATAGTGTAGAGTAGATCTAGATAGAACCTAGATCTACTCTACACACATCTGATTCACTTCACTACTGCCGAGAACAATTCTGACTAAGCTTCTCGAGAACAGTGAAGCATAAGACAACTGTGGGTCATTTAATTTACAACAAATAATGTGACATTCCTTTTTTTCAAGCCCATTCATGTACTTTTAACTATAATTGTAATGTTTTCTCTCAGTTCTGTGAAGGCTTTCCCTCCTTTCCCATAGTTTCCCAATATATACAAATTGTTTGTGTGTTGATTAGCATAACTGAACAGTGAACGCTAGTGTTGTAGTCAAGACGGCTAGAGACAAGACCAAGTCAAGACCAAGACCAAGACCAGATTAGGATTTAAAAATAAAAACAATAAAGTATCTTCTCTATTTATTAAAATAATGCTTAATCTTTGTCTCTTCTAGGGTTAGCCAGCTAGTCACTAACAGCAGTTCTCTCCCTGGCAACATTAATATTTTAGCTAGCTCATTACTAAGGTTATCTAGCTCAACACTAAGGTTAGCTAGCTCAACACTAAGGTTAGCTAGCTCAACACTAAGGTTAGCTAGCTCATCACTAAGGTTAGCTAGCTCATCACTAAGGTTAGCTAGCTCAACACTAAGGTTAGCTAGCTCATCACTAAGGTTAACTAGCTCATCACTAAGGTTAGCTAGCTCAACACTAAGGTTATCTAGCTCAACACTAAGGTTAGCTAGCTCAACACTAAGGTTAGCTAGCTCAACACTAAGGTTAGCTAGCTCATCACTAAGGTTAGCTAGCTCATCACTAAGGTTAGCTAGCTCAACACTAAGGTTAGCTAGCTCATCACTAAGGTTAACTAGCTCATCACTAAGGTTAGCTAGCTCAACACTAAGGTTAGCTAGCTCATCACTAAGGTTAGCTAGCTCATCACTAAGGTTAGCTAGCTCAACACTAAGGTTAGCTAGCTTATCACTAAGATTAGCTAGCTTATCGCTAAGGTTAGTTAGCTCATCACTAGCTTTAGTTCTCTTCCCGGTAACATTAGTGTGTTAGCTAGCTCCTTGCTATGGTTGGAGAGCTCATCACTAAGGTTAGCTAGCTCATCACTAAAGTTAGCTAGCTCAACACTAATGTTAGCTAGCTCATCACTAAGGTTAGCTAGCTCATCACTAAAGTTAGCTAGCTCAACACTAATGTTAGCTAGCTCATCACTAAGGTTAGCTAGCTCATCACTAAAGTTAGCTAGCTCAACACTAATGTTAGCTAGCTCATCACTAAGGTTAGCTAGCTCAACACTAAGGTTAGCTAGCTCAACACTAAGGTTAGCTAGCTCATCACTAAGGTTATCTAGCTCAACACTAAGGTTAGCTAGCTCATCACTAAGGTTAGCTAGCTCATCACTAAGGTTAGCTAGCTCATCACTAAGGTTAGCTAGCTCAACACTAAGGTTAGCTAGCTCATCACTAAGGTTAGCTAGCTCATCACTAAGGTTAGCTAGCTCAACACTAAGGTTAGCTAGCTCAACACTAATGTTAGCTAGCTCATCACTAAGGTTAGCTAGCTCAACACTAATGTTAGCTAGCTCATCACTAAGGTTAGCTAGCTCAACACTAAGGTTAGCTAGCTCAACACTAAGGTTAGCTAGCTCATCACTAAGGTTAGCTAGCTCATCACTAAGGTTAGCTAGCTCAACACTAAGGTTAGCTAGCTCAACACTAAGGTTAGCTAGCTTATCTCTAAGGTTAGTTAGCTCATCGCTAGCGTTAGTTCTCTTCCCGGTAACATTAGTGTGTTAGCTAGCCTGTTGCTATGGTTAGCTAGCTCATCACTTACGGTAGTTCTCTCCCCAGTAACATTAGTATTCTAGGTAGCTCACCGATAAGGTTAGCTAGCTTATTGCTAAGGTTAGTTAGCTCATCGCTAGCTTTAGTTCTCTTCCCGGTAACATTAGTGTGTTAGCTAACTCCTTGCTATGGTTAGCTAGCTAATTACTAAGGTTAGTTAGCTCATTGCTAGCTTTCATTATCTTCCCGGTAACATTAGTGTGTTAGCTAGCTCGTTGCTATGGTTAGCTAGCTCATCACTAACGGTAGTTCTCTCCCCAGTAACATTAGTATTTTAAGTAGCTCACCGCTAATGTTAGCTAGCTCGTTGCTAAGCTTAGCTAGGTCATCGCTAGCTTTAGTTCTCTTCCCGGTAAGATTAGTGTGTTAGCTAGTGTGTCGCTATCAGTAGTTCTCTCCATTTAAGTACCATATATGACAACAGTAACATTAGTAGTTTAGCTAGCTCATCTTTAAGGTTAGCTAGCCCGTTGCTAAGGATAGCTGGCTCATCACTAAGGATAGTTCTCTTCACTGTAACATTAGTATGTTAACTAGTTCGCTGCTAATGTTAGTTATCTCACTAGGTTGCACTTACTTCTCCTTGTGATTTCTTTCTAGATGTCTTTTTACAATAGTTTTAAATTTTACTTAACTTTGGACTACAACACTACTGAATGCTTCAGTGCTATAAAACAGCCAACTGTTTATATTTCTACGACAGCTATGTTCCAGTGTCAACACTTTTTCTGACAATTTGAAATAAGCAAATAAATATTGCAGAGTCCTCAGAAGCACCAGGCTATAGTGTAAAGATGATGCTGACAGATAAGTTGCAACCAACTTGAAGACATCAGAAGCATTGCACATCACAAGATAAGTATTGCTGATATGTGTCTGCCATTGGCCACTTGCCAGGTAGAAAGAATGCCAGCAATTCAGGTTTATTTGGGGCTGGTGGTTATCTTCCAGCTTCACACTCTAAAGCTATTGATATTGATTATTATAATACTATTATAGGTCTATCTATTCACTGCTAACTTTAATGATCAAAGGGCTACAGACAGAGGCCTTATTAATGAGGAGACATTCATGGCGTCCAGTCCAGGACAAAGTCCAGTCCTTTAGCTAAAAACAGCCAATCAGCTCACTAGTTGTGCCAAGAGTGGGGGAGGGATAGTAGCGTGCTGGCAGGTAAGCCCTTCCAGTCGTGGAGATGTGCGCAGGTGCAGTAGCCACAACAAGCCATAAAAATCATATTTTTAGTGCATCATTGAGTCAAAATCTATTAACTATTTATGATGTTTTTTTTATTCCGCTTTTCTCCCCAATCTAGCTATGCTGATTATCCCACCCACACAACTGCTCAGCTGTCTGCCTCTTCTCGACCTGCTACTGATGCAGTATTGCAGAGTAGCATCACAGCGCACTCGGAGGAAAGCGCAGCGTCTCGGTTCCGATACATCAGCTCACAGACGCCTTGTGCTGATCAACATCACCCTTTGGAGTGATGAGGAGAGAGAGCAAGGCCAATTGTGCTGTCACAGGGCTCCGGCAGCTGATTGCTCAACAGGATTCTAACCAGCAATCTTCCGATCATAGTGCCAGCACCTTCATCTGCTGGACCACTTAAGACCCCTTATTTATGATGTTTTTATCAGATTTTATCTGTGATTTAAATATGTTTCTGAAATGGTGATCCAATGTTTGGTCTCAAGTATTTTAGTCTCTCCCCATTCAATCAACTGAAAGACCTAATAAGCCCAGCTATATCAAAGTAAGCGAATATTTGTATCTGATTTAGAAATGAAAACAAGTCTCTCTTTTTCCAAAATCAATTTGTGTATGATTTCTTATGTGTGTAACAAACTAATACAAATTTGTATTGATCATTTAATTGATCAAATAGTTTACCATTTTAAAAGATAAAAAAATAGTATTTCCTGCCTCTGTCACACCACAAAAAGTAAAAAAAGGTTTAATCACAAATTACACACTACTTCTTAAGTAGTGCACTATACAAATTTGGAAATTATGAATTTCAAATCGAAACAGAGCATAGTATACTTGAAATAGAACAATTTTTACATTTTGTTTTTTGTGAACATCTAAAATCTAGTGCTATCTGAGTGTATACAATGTAGTTTTGTGACTACATTATTATAATATTATTTAATTTATGAATAGAAAGTACAGAGGTATCTTTGACAAAGAAAACAGTTTATAAAAATAGAAATCCTGAAAAAAAATAAAAAGCTGTACCATAAAAAGAAGAAGCCGTCAACACCATCCAAAAGTGCCAAGTTCTTTTGTTGCGTCCCGCAGGTGTCCTGCACACTTAAAAGAAGGGGGACCATCCAGCTTGTTATCAGCGCACAGTTCAAAAGCCTGCATGTCTGATGTCATGGGAATGAGTAAGTGCCTGGGGCTTGGGCAGCTTGCACATCTGGAAAGGCACTATCAATGGTGAACAGTATACAGTATAGAGGTTTTAGAACAACATTCTCCCATTCAAACAATGTATCTTTGAGGGAAAACCTTGCATATTTTAGCAAGACAATGATAAACCACATACTGCATTCACAGCAACAGCATGACTTTTTCAAAATACGAGTCTGGGTGCTGAACTGGCGCACCTGCATACAAGACCTTTTAAAGAGAAACCATTGGTGCATCATGAAACGAACAATCTAGCAAGAAAGACCCGGGACAGTTGAGCAGTTACAATCTAAATCAGACAAGAACATTCCTCTCTCAAAACTCTAGCAGTTGGTACTTCCCAAACTTTTTTTAAGTTGTGAATTAGGCAATTTCTTCAAGAAATGGTACAGTCTAGCGTTTGTAGGTAATTTTAGCGTATTAGTTCCTGTTTTAAACTAGCAAGAATCTTTAGACACCATATATACATGTTTAAAGAGATCAGCTACATATGGGCTACGTCTAGGCCTGTACTTCACAACATCTGACCATTTGAGAGTTCTTCTACTTAACTATTTTTAGGAACAGAATGTTTACTGGGGTGCCCGACCTTTGTATGCCGCTGTCTAGGACTCCGACCCATAGTGCACATACAGTTGCAAGAAAAAGTATGTGAACTCTTTGGGATTACTTGAATTTATGCCAAAATTGGTCATTAATTGGTCTGTTTAAACCAGAGACTGCACAGTAGAGACCAGAGGAGAGAGAAAGACTGTGGAGAGACAGCCTACTCATTTAAATAAACCCACCCCTGAGGGCTGCCTCGAGGTCACAGGCTGCAGAGCAGAGCGGAGCTGACGGCCTGTTATTGATCCCGTCCGTAATCAGCCCTTTTACAATAACCACACCTTTTTGAATAAAGCTGAATAACGTCTTAAAAAACGAGTTCTGTGGGAATATTAAAAATTTGACAATATAAGCAGAGGTTACACTAGCTGTTGCATTTAAATAATGGAGGTAGAATTACAGTATATTGGGGAAAAAACGTGATTGAAAGTTGTCTGTGTTGAAACATTGAAACCTATGGGGATGGGTGGGGTTACACAGCTTTCTGAAACCGAACAGCAGAGAAGATGAGAGACGATGCTCTGTCCAGCTATACACAGTCTATGGTTTAAACTAATACCACACAAAAATGTATATGTTTGCATGGTTTTATTGAACGCAACATGTTAAAATTTACAGTGAGGGGGAAAGTATGTGAACCTTTGGATTTAATAACTGGTTGACCCTCTTTCGGCAGCAATAACCTCAACCAAACGTTTCCTGTAGTTGCAGGTCAGACCTGCACAACAGTCAGGAGGAATTTTGGACCATTCCTCTGTGTTTGTCTATTGTTGTGACACAGATAAAGATCATACATTTAATGGCCAATTTGTGCAGAAATCCAAGTAATCCCAAACTTTTCTAAACTTCTCTAAGAAAAGATTTCCAAACAGTGCTTCTAAAATAAAAACATGCCCCGAAGACAAATAGCAAACACCCAGCTCCCAGCAGTCTGTGCACACAACCTCTTATCTCTTGTCTATGCATACCACAGCCACTCTGCCCTTTTGGTATGAGCTCATCTGCCATTACACTGTCCTGTCAATCAGTCTTTTCGTCCCAAACGATCCCGTGTTGGGGGAAATGAGTGTTTGATTTATCCCCCAGTGTCAAAACCAGCACTGTCTGTCAGCACTCCCTGTCAGGTACTCATTTCAGGTTTCCCCATCCGAGACGGAGCTCCACTGCTTCGTGCTCAGGCTTGCCCTGAAACTGCATTGTCTTCAGCCCTTCGCCTCAAGAACTTGGAACATTCATCAGCAATTGTTCTCTAAGGGTTACTTTAAGATACAGGAGGTATGCACACCGCAGACTGTGCCTGCAGGCTAAGACTTTTTTCTCTCCAGATTTTTTTAATGTATGGTCTGATTTCTTCTACTGTGCTCTCAGACTCAATCAGATTACTGTATACAAATCATTAAGATGGTATGCCCTTCTATACTTTAGGACACTAACAACTTTAGTTTACGTTTACAATGCGTAACCATTGTTACACCTGACCTTTTCTTTGTCTTCAGTATAAAAAAAGGTCACACACTCTAATACTTAATTGGACCGCCTTTAGCCTTTAACCTTCAGCTTTGATTGCTGCTCGCATTCACTGTGACATTGTTTCTATAAGCTTCTGCTTATCTGTCACCAGATTTATTTTAATCCAGTGTTACATTCATTTTTCTCCAAGATGTTGCAGCAGCATTGATGATGGTAGAGTCTGACCACTGCACAAAGCAGCTTTTCTAGATCCAGCACATCCCAAAGATTCTCAATGAGTTTAAGGTCTGGACTCTGTGGTGAACTCTCTCAATCCATGTGTGAAAATGATGATCTCACGCTCCCTGAACTCTGCACTCTTTCACAATTCTAGCACCATGAATCCTGACATTGTCAACTTGGAATATGGCCGTTCCATCAGGGAAGGAAAAATCCATTGATGGAATAATCTGGTCTATATTTAGTATTTTCAGGTAGTCAGTTTACCTCATTCTTTCAGCACATACTGTTGCTGAACCTAAACCTGACCAACTGCAGCATCAACCCCACATCATTTACTTACTTAAATCCAGGTGGATATATTTGTTTTGGCCAGGTTTGGAGGTCTGTAGTGATGGACTCTGCAGAAAGGTGGTTCCTCTGTGCACTATATTTTACACTGTCCTTTCCAGTCTTTTCTACTGTGTTATACAATCACTGACAGTTGGCTGTGGAATATTTAGTAGTGAGTAGTGAAATTTCACAACTAGACTTGCTGCATACTATCACGATACCATGCTGGAGTTCACTAAGCTCCCGAAAGAGACACATTCTTTCACTAATGTTTGTAGAAGCAGTCTGCATGACTAGGTGCTTGGTTTTATACACCTGTGGTCATGGAAGTGATTCAATGATTTGGATGTGTGAGCGAATACCTTTGGCAATAAATAGATCAAGAGTTGGATAAACATCTAGTTTACTAGTTTACCAGTATAGGATGTGTTTTTGTCTGGATGAGCAGCTTTTCTTGCACCTTCACTGCAAAAAAACATACAAAATATGGAAAAATTGAGACAAATATGCTTATTGGCTATCAAGCAAGAAAATCTGTGAAAATCTTACGCTCTATCCGGATGGGATTAGTTTCTCAGGGGGTCCTGGAGTAATTTTCTCTTTTATGTGGGGTCCTCTGTGATTTTATTTCCGTCCGGAACAACCATGTACGTGTTTTTCTCAGACGTCCTCTGAGAAAATTACAGGCTGAATTATTATTATACTGTTTTTCACTGAACTCCGTGGTCCTCCAGTAATTTCAGTCCTGTCTGGATGCACATCTCTGAGTTTCATCTCCTTGCATTTGATAAAATAGCTATTTGTCCACTGCCACGCACCGTAATTACACTTTGAGCGCGTGTTTCCTTGTAGATCCGCGTAAACACAACAGCGAGTGGAAATGGAGGAGCTACAGAACGCAATGTCATGTGACCGAGAAAGCCTAAAAACTCACTGGTCCTCCTGTTTTTTCAATTAAAGTCCGGATGCAGGAGTAGAAGTGTGAAATATTTTTTACAGACACCCCCCTAAGAAACTAATCCTATCCGGATAGGGCTCAAGATTTCTTAAATAGGTAATCCAAATATCTTTGAAATAAGACTTGAATCAAGTAAAACTCCCTAATTTTATACTGTAAATGTGAACACAAGACTCACTACAACTTGACTTATAATTTTTGTGCTTATTTTTGAGAGTAGATTACGTCAAAAACCTAAACTGAAAAAAGACTGAGACTGATTAAGATTGTTGTTCCTAAAGTATGCAAAATAACGTTACATTTGCAATGCATTTGCAATGCTAGGCAAGACAAAAAAATATTTTGGTTGCCTTGAAATTAGATAATTTTCCCTGTTACTCCTTTTTTTTTTTGTTGCAGTGTTGACCATGAAAACCCTGCTACCAGTAAAAGCTGGTCTGGAGCTAGATTTTTTCAGCAGGGTTTAATGTTATGGTTAAGTGTTACTGTGGGAGTAAACCTTGGTCTTCATGTCTGTACGGTAAAGTGGTCTCCATACTCCCTCTGTTGTCAACAACTGGACAGTGCATCTCAGGTGGTAACTTCTGAGAGACAAGGTTGTATTTTGGCATGAAATGTTAAAATATCTATAAATTAGTGGTGTCAATCCATTAAAAGGTTTTTAGAGTGGATATTTAAATGTAAATAAAAGAAATAATGTAAGAAAAGTAAAACAGGGTTCTTGCCCCATTTTAAAAGTCAAATTTAATGCTTTTTAAGACCTTTTAAAGACCTCGATAAATATAATTTAAAACCCCAAAATGTAGTAATAATTTCTTTGGAAAAAAAATGATTGTATTGGAGACCTCCGCTAACCTTAGTTCTCTTCCCGATAGCTTAGCTAACTCGCTGGTAAATACAGTATGTTAGCTAGCTTGCCACTAATGTTAGCTAGCTCTCTGCTAACTAACATTAATATTCACCTTGGTAACGTAGCTAGCTCACCGCTAATGTTGGCTAGCTCTCCGCTAACCTTAGTTTTCTCCTCGGTAACGTAGCTAGCTTGCCCCTAATGTTGGCTAGCTTTCCGCTAACCTTAGTTCTCTCCTCGGGAATGTAGCTTGCTCGCCGCTAATGTTGGCTAGCTCTACGCTAACCTTAGTTTTCTCCTCGGGAATGTAGCTAGCTCGCCGCTAATGTTAGCTAGCTCTCCACTAACCTTAGTTCTCCTCTCAGTAATGTAGCTAGCTCACCGCTAATGTTAGTTAGCTCTCCGCCAACCTTAGTTCTCTCCTCGGTAACGTAGCTAGCTCACCGCTAACGTTAGTATGCTAGCTAGCTCTCCACTGATGTTAGTTCTCTCCCCGGATTAGACGTTTACAGTGGGCCAATTTGTTTTTCTACTGACATTAAACACACTGTCTGAAAATGTACCTACAGCAAATTTCCAGTAAATTTAAGACAATGTAAGACCTTAACTACCAGGATTTAATTTTTAAGACATTTTAAGACTTTTTAAGGACCCGCAAGAACCCTGTAAAATGCAATTCTATTTATATTAGTGGTGTTAATTTAAAAACTAGTATACACTTGTAGGATTGAGGGGAGGTAAAACCAACATGGGACGCAGGAATAAAGAATGCATGATAAATTGGATTAAAAAACAAAAATGTTTTACTTTATTGTAAACCTCTCAGTTTGGTTGTAAAGATTTTTTAATTTGCTAAATATAAAACAGCGTTTTCACACCTGTATTTATTTTCTATAGTTGGTATCAGTTGATGAGTTAATTTACTTGGAGCATTTTCTCCCAGTTGTTTGGTTTAATTTCACACAAGCATAAACCTAAATGAACCTAAATGCGCATAAACTACAAGAGCACATGGTCTCCTCTGATTGGTCAGAGCTGTCTGTTGTGGGAGCAAAACAGTAAATGTAGTGAGAAGATTCTGTTTTCCAGCACATATATATCTGTGCAGTGTGAAGCTGCTTTAACACAGAATACTGAAAATGTGGATGTAAAGTGCAGATGAATTAAACGTGGCGAGTGTTGTGGCTTTGAGCAGTGAACGCTGCACTTATAGTGTGTAAAGAGCATGGAGCAGCAGAGACAGTGTTTGTTTATAGCAGTATATTATCTGGCTAGCATATCTACGGTGGCCGAGAAAGCCCAGCGCAGTGCAAATTGAAAAGCGCTGCAAAAGCACAAAACACATCCATCAAAATTACAACACAGGCGCAGCAAATAGAAAAACGCGCTGCAAATAGAAAAACGCGCTGCAAATAGAACCACAACACAACGGAACTGAGTCACAACACAACGGAATTTTCCCGGGGGACCTTAAAAGATGCTGTACCAGCTGTATACAAAGGACAATAAGTGGCAAACAAGCTTCTGAAAAGTAAGTTATGTTTATTACCTGTGATTACCACGGTTGTGTGCATATTATTAAAAGTTCTGCTTCACAAAACGCCTTGTTTGCCACTTATTGTCCTTTGTACACATAGTGAAGTCCGAGACGTTACTGAAGACGCAGCTTAGCTGGTACAGTATCTTTTAAGGTCCCCCGGGAAAATTCCGTGTTGTGACTCACTTCCGTTGTGTTGTGGTTCTATTTGCAGCGCGTTTTTCTATTTGCAGCGCGTTTTTCTATTTGCAGCGCATTTTTCTAGTTGCAGCGCGTTTTTCTATTTGCTGCGCCTGTGTTGTAATTTTGATGGATGTGTTTTGTGCTTTTGCAGCGCTTTTCAATTTGCACTGCGTTGGGCTTTCTCGGCCACCGTACATATCAGACTAAACTGCACCTAATCAGCAGTTCAACTCAATTGTAAAGAAGTATATTTGATAGCTGGGTCAGATCGAGATGAGATCACGTTCTCACCACAAGCAAACCTTCCAGAAAAAAACTCGGCAGATTACGGTAGAAGTTGGCAGCCCTAGTTAAAATATCTATAAATATGTAAAATATTGATGGAAACACAATTTACTTCATGTTATTTTCAGTACTTTAACCGTAACAAGCACTTTAGGTAGCTGGTAGTTAGCTAGCGTTAACTAACCTGAGAGTAAATTAACTTTTAAGAGTGGGAACTTTATGTCATGCAGGTAAAGGAGCCCTACTTTACTGTAAAATGTAAAACTAAAAAAAAGCTCTTAGACTAATTAAGATTGTTGTTCCTAAAATAAGCTAAATAACCTTACACTTACAATTCTTGGTAAGACAAAATGTTTATAAGCAATAAGTAATAGTAATTCTTGGTCTTCATAGTTGAAAAGTAAAGTGGTCTCCATACTCCCTCTGTTGATAACAACACAACGGTGCATCTCCGTTGAAAACTCCTGAAACATTAAGGTGTATTTTGGACATGTTAAAAGATCTATAAATATGTACAATAATGATGGAAACACAATTTAGCTCATGTTATTTTCGCTGTAACCGTAACAAGCCTATCTGTATAATCTATCTAATCTGTCTATATAATCTATAATACAAGCTGCAAGATCACAGCAAAGCAAAAAAGATTGCAAAAAGATTTCAAAAGCAACCATTGATACATGTTTTACAGTTTATGTTATTTTAATGTTTTAAATTAGGAATTAATTTCTTATAAGATAATTAGATTAAGGTTGTGAAGTTCATATCAAGCTCAAAATGTAATTTACTTTTTATCTTTTACTAAACAGTATATATATATATATATATATATATATATATATATATATATATATATATATATATATAAACATTTTAAAAAGGAGAAGTTAAAATCTAATTAATCTTAAATACATCTGCAACAGCAATTCTTAACATAACCGAACTTGCTTTGCTTTTGGCAACATGGGTTCATCAGAAGAATGATGACTGGTTAGGGATGTAGAGCCTCTGACCACTGGCACCATGGAGGGGTAGCGGAGGTGAGATGGGGGCGATGGAGTATCCAGGACATGGCAGAGGACGAAATGGAAATGACAACAAACCAGGTGATGCAGGAGGAGAAAAACTCCAAGGGGAAACATCATGGAATGACGCATCTGTAGTGCACACACACACACAAACACACACACACATTATAATTATGGCTTTCATCAGGACAATATAAAATATTTGTTATAATTTCTGTAACAAATTAAAAACATGCAATAAACTACATCACAATATGGGATAACATGCATGTCACGTTGTTTTCCGAACACCTTGCAAATGCCATAGATGCCTCTAGAATGTTTGAATTCAGTGCATTCCAGTGTGGGATGTGTTACATAAAATCATTTGCACTCGCACACTAAGAAAACACATGTTTACTATAGTAAAATATAACTTTTTAGAATTACAATATATTTTTTATATTTCTGCATAATTTTAACCTAAGTGTTCATCAGCTATTCACACAAGTCTTAACCCTTGTGTGGCGTTCTGGTCTATGGGACCCGTTTTCATTTTTCATCAAATGATATGAAAAAAAAAATATCAAACTCATTGGCATTGGTTAATTTTTTGTGAAAAACATATATCAAAACACATTTTCGATAAACACACACTGTAATACCCCCCCCTCCCCCGCCCCCCCTACACATTTATATTACATACAGTATGTTTGGCCAAGGGCTAATAAAGATTGCTTCATTTGTAAATTTGAAACTAAACAAATTTTCTACTCATATCTTCAGTTTAATTCATTTTCTTTTACATTTTATTAAAAAACGAATAAAAAAAAGAGTAGCACTTTTTGAAAGAAATGTAACATAAGAAAGGTAAAGGGCAAATATTAACCATGTAAGCTGTTTATATTGCTTGCAATTTATGTGAAGCAAGCATGTGTAAAGCATTTTAATGTAAAATTGCTTAATTTTGCTGAATTAAATACAAGTAACAAAGTAAACGAGTAACAAAAATATGAACACCACACAAGGGTTAAAGGATAAAAGGAGAGCCAAAATTAAACAAATTAGACAAATTATTAGACTTGAAAATTTATTTAATAAAAAAAAAGACCCACAATTACTGAAATCTGTGAGGGAAAATTACGTAAACCTATCGGACTAGCAGCTCATTTGAGTCAGGGTGGCAATCAAGTCTGATCTTCACAACATGTTTGTGGAAGTGTATCAGTGAGTGAACAAATTAGAGTTGCTAATATTCACCTTTGTGTTTGATAATCTGTGTACAAATGGAGTAAATTCAAGACTATTATTACCCATGTATCAAGAGCAAGGCATGTACTAGTCCATGAGGTAACATTGGCTAATATTATTGTACCTCAATCTATTGTCAGAAGAAAACACTGCACAACTGTGGTTTACATTGCAGGGTTGCCAAGAAAAAGCAGCTGCTCTCCAAAAAGAACATTGCTGCCCGTCTGCAGTTTGCTAAAGTTCAACTGCACAAGCCTGAAGGCTAGCAGAACAGTTTTTGTGGCCAAAACAGATTTATTTTTTTGTTTAAATGATAAGGGTTATATTGGAAGAAAAGAAAACACTCCATTCCAGCATTAAAGCGAGCAGTGCTGGTAGACTCATTATTTGGGCCTGTTTTACTGTATCTGAGCTGCACCATTGATGGAATAACTAATTCTGAATTATACAAACAAATTACAGGAAAACATCAGAACATCTCTCTCTGTGAGTTAAAACGTAATTAAAGCTGTTTTGTATAGAGGAATGGGCTAATTCTCCTCCAAGCTGATATGCAGGATTAATCAGATTAAATCAAGTTAGATTTAACTTTATTGTCATTGTGTACACGCACTGAGCCAAAGAAATGCAAATGGAATCTTAATAGAGACTTTCTTAATGAGGAGACCAACCAGAGGAGACTGCAATATAAATGGGAATTCTGGCTACACTAATCATGCCATCTGTTTACAGATACAATCCTGTCCTTTAACAATAAGAGCCAATCAGCTTGCTTGTGTTGTGTTGAGAGTGGAGGAGGGTAAGCATTCTTATGTGGAACCACCACCCCTTAAAGTGGAGATTTGTGCAAGTACAACAGTCAGAACAAGGTATTTGCTTATTAAAGAGTATTTTATTCTCCTTACTGTACGTCAACACCGAACGCGATAAAATCGCTCTGTGTCACCTGTACAACAGGCGGTGAGTCGCTTGGCGACGTGTCTCACTCAGAACGAGCTGTCGCTGGTGGGCGTTTTCCAAATACGGCACGTACAAAAACATGGGTTCAGCCTATCTACACAATTCCTAAACCATAAACAGTCGTACAGACGTTTCACAAACAATACATCTTTATATCTTTTATAACTATTAATAAGTACAATTATTTAACATAATTATTTCATATTACAATAAATATGTTTACTTAAATATAATACATTATTTTCCTTAATGAATATATATATATATATATATATATATATATATAGTGTCGCTCGCTCTCATCGCTCGTTCGGTGTGGACGCACGCTCAGGGACACAGGTGGCGTGAAGTATCATAGAGAATTGTCTAACGAGTAATCGAGTATCACAGAATCACCATATTGTGGGCGACGTACCCAGATG
Organism: Astyanax mexicanus; assembly: GCF_023375975.1. Taxonomy (NCBI): domain Eukaryota; kingdom Metazoa; phylum Chordata; class Actinopteri; order Characiformes; family Acestrorhamphidae; genus Astyanax; species Astyanax mexicanus. Next base: position 50,988,671 of record NC_064415.1, read on the forward strand.
TCCCAAGTCTCCCGGAAGTTGCGAGGGTCTACCGCATATCAATAACGGCCGCATGTTAAAGATAAAATCTTCCTGCCCTGTGATTCCCACCTCTCGTAGACAACGAGTTGTATATTGTAAATATATATTGGTTGACATACTTGTCTATGATATGACACAACCAACACATCAAACAGACACAGGATACGTGTAGTTAACAGCAAGTACAGATCTAACTCAACTGTCTTGAAGTTCACAAAGAACTCCTTGATTTTATTGAGTGCCAAGTTGTTGTCGCCACACTATGTGAGCAGGTGCTGTACCTAATTCCTGTAGGTTATCGCATCATCACCTCTGATCTGTAATCAATAATACCTGGAAATGTTAAGGTGGAGTTTCTGCTGCAGAAGAGGGTCACATAAGATGCTAAAATACATCTTACATGGTTTACATACTTTTGTTACTCACAGATATGTAATACTGGATAATGTTCCTCAATAAATAAATTAACAAGTATATTTATTTCCCTTATTTGTTGATTTGGTTTTCTGTATCTACTTTTACGACTGGAAAATGAAGATGAAGTTTTAAATCAAATTTATGCAGAAATATAACAAAAGGGTTCAAAGACTTTTAAACAGCATTTTGTTTGTTCTGAATTACATGTATGGCACAAAAACTGAGTGTGTTACTAAATCGCAATCCATCCTTTTCTTTAATCACTTAAATATGTGCACATTTTTTGTTGCAACAATAGTACCAGTCAAAACTTTGGACGCACCTTAAATTCAGGGGGGTATCATTATTTTAAAATGTATGGTCTGCATTGTAGAATATTACTAAAGTCATCCAAACTATGAAGGAAATCTTATGGAATTAATTAGTTACTTGAATTTCTTGCCTCTTAGTGTGTTTGAGAGCATCAGTTGTAAAGTTGTGAAGAGGTAGAGTTACAGGTATACAGTGAACAGCTTTATTTGAGTAATATTGCACAATATTGCACAAACAACTCAACTAAGAAAAATGTAGAAATGAAGGTTAGTCAATTCGAAAAAAATCAGGAACTTTGAAAGTATCCTCAAGTACAGCAAAGACTATTAAAAATGATGAAACTGGCTCTCATCAGGAGTAACCTCTGTTGCACAAGATAAGTTCATTAGAGTTACCAGCCTCAGAAACTGCATGTTAACAGTTCTTCAAATAAGCACACCTAAATGCTTCACTCAGTATTTTGGTTTGTTTAGCACTTTTAAGTTACTACATAATTCCTTATTTGTTTCCTTTATAGCCTGGATAAGTTCAGTTTCATTTACAATGTAGGGAAAAAAATAAAAGCTTTTGCCTGGTTTATGACTAAAATAAAAAATGGCACACACAGGAGACAAAACATCTGAAACATACTAACCAAGCCTCCAGAGTGCATTCTGTGCTGCAAGCTCTTTGGCATCCTCCAGAATGGTACATCCTTTATCAGGCATGTATCTGCTTCTGGTGCTGCTGATGAATACTTCATAGATGAGCAGTATTTTTCCTTCATGCCATACTGTGGAGTACAGGTAATACTCTGGCAGGGACCAGCCATTCTTTTGACAGAGATATTCCAGCAATGATGCAGCAGAGTTCAGCTGGCTGGGTTTGAGACTCTGCAGGGCAACGGGTACCAGAGGAGACCCTGGCAGTAATGGATACATACAGTGCTCTATATCAACAGCGTATGGATTCCCATTTCCAAAGTGAGGTGGCTGATGGAGAGGATGTGCACATAACCCGTCACCCACAGCCCCTGTATCTGATGCCAGACTGATTCCAGAATCCTCACTCTGTGAAAAGAAGCCGGAGTCATTATAAAACTCTTCACCTGCAATTCCATTACGACTGGCTCGTGTATTAAATCTTCGATTCCGGTCTTTGCTGCTCGGCTTGGCAAGGGTGACTTCAATTTGTGAGCCATCAATGAGTTTGCCATTCATGAACTGTTTTGCGGCGAGTGCGTCTTCCCGGCTGTGGAAGTGGATGAAGGCGTAGTCTGACAGCTTCTTAACGCGCTCCACAGAGCCAGGCTTTAGACGAGAGAACTCACTGCAGAGTGTTTCCTCCGTCGTATGCAACATAAGATTGCGCACATACAGAACTCGCACCTTCTGCATTATCTCATCATCTACATTCCGCTCTGGTTCAGCCCAGTCAACCTGAATAGTGTGGCCCCACATCTGGAACGTTCCTGATAAGATAAAGAGAAGTGAATATGAACTAGGCCAATCATGATAACTACTGACTTAGATAATGGACTTACGACTTCAATTAGGCCTGTCAAGATAACAGGTTTTTAATAAATTATATAGAGTTATTGTAATAAAAGTAAATTTTAACTTTAATATAGAAGACATTAAAGCTGTACAGGAACAAATGTAGAATTATTTTGTAAATAAAAAATGAATCCATTCAGGTCATAACTGTGACCTAAATATGTCTGTTTCATTAAGAGTCTGAAAATAGAGATGTGGAATTTATGCCAGTTATTTATTGATGGATTTACTGCTATGCTGAAATTCAAGTTGTACAATTAAAAATATTTTCATAGCAAAAAATTATATATAAAAAAAAGATAATTTTTGTGATAAAATAATTACACAAGATGTGTCCCAGTTTGTCCCAGGATGTATCTTAAAGGTCACCTTCCGCGAAAATCCGATTTTTCTTGTTTTTTGTGGAATACAGTAGGTCTCTCCGAGTTGAATGTGTACACCTGCACATTAAACTGTTTTGCAGCCCCCATTGTCTGCAGGAGCTAAGCAAAGAAATCCCCCCTCCCCCCTCCGAAAAACGGGTGAATTTTGAATTATCTTTCTGCCTACGTAGGCAGAAACTCACAGACCAGCCCACCTTGGCTCGAGAAACTCCCAGAGGCGGAGCTGAAGCGACGCAACATCACCGCTCATCAGTTAGGAGGTGGGAGGCAGTGAGCGGCAGAGCGGCGGAGGGGCGTCGCAGTGCTCCTAGCCAATCAGAGGAGAGATATTTGCATGCTGTTTGCATGTATGAATATTCATGAGCAAAGCTGGAATCCGGTCATTTTGGACACACCCCTAAAACAGTCCATTAAAAAAGAGCTATACAGAGAAACCTGAGCACTTTTTTTTTTACAAAAACGGCTCACATGTCATTCATTCATACTAGAGACCACAACTAGACATTTTAAAATGAAAGAAAAAACGACGGAAGGTGAGCTTTAAAGCACAAAGGGTTTGTAAAAAAGGATAAAGGAGTATCCTCTCTTATCTTACAATGTAATTACGCCCTGTTAAAGAGCAATGCTTTTGATAACTTACTAACTTTTGATGAATGGGAATGTAACTAAAATATAAATATTTTTAAAAATTCTACATAAATAAAAACATTAAAACACTATCTATATATAAAGTTGACATGTCAGCTCAATTACATAAATGGGATCTCCTCAGAAACTCAATGTTTAGAAAGGATCCTTTTTTTTTACCATATAAAGATAGATTGATAGGCTGATTGTGCTGTTTGCTGAATTAATATACTCTTTATTCTGCTTTCTCACAAGGCTTGTTAGTTTTACAAACTTTACAGCAGTTCTGGCTGAGTTTGAGTCAGATAAAGGAAAAAGCTGACTGATTTAAGTACTAACCAGAGACTTTCTAATAGAGTAAAGATTACCCACTTGAAAATCTCCTCAACGTTTGTTTAAACACCAGAGGGCGCATACGAGTGAGTCAATAATGAATGGCTTCATTTGGACAATTTCAGCAAAATCTTCAAAGTTTATAAATCAGTTTATAAAAAGTAGATTATTAAGTAGTAGATTATCTTGAAAATGTACTCATTAACTTAATACATAACAATATTAAATGTTTCAGAAAGGCAAACATAATTTTAAAGCTTTTAAACACCCGTCTTAAATATTTTAAACTCAGTGCTCTGGCTGTTTCTCCTGCATCAGCCAGTCAAATGGCTCAAAGTAGCAGTAATGCAGCGTCTTTGCTGCCTAAAATATACAGATAAGCTTTTTAAATACTTTATTACTTTTTTTTTATAGGAATATCCTAGACTAGAAGTACTCACTATTTTGATGTGTTTTTAGCCGTTTAGCTTTATTAATCATATATATACATATATATAAAACTATACATCATTGTTTGTTCAGATCAGCAATTTCAGTTAAATATATCATATAGCAGACAAACACAGTGATATTTGAGAAGTGAAATGAAGTTTATAGGATTTACAGAAAGTGTGCAATAAAATTTTATTTTATTTATTGATTTAAATACCTTTAGCACTAATTACTGGAACACAAAATTTGTATGGTAAGCGCATTGACCCTTGACCAACATACACAGGTGAATTCAGACCTAAATATGATAGAAAAGCTGTGGTGTGATTTAAAGTAAGCTGTCCAAGCTCAGAAACCATCAAACCTGTTCCTGATAAGATAAAGAGAAGTGAACAAGTCATGGACTTATGACTCCTATTATGCCTGTCAGGATAACTGTTTTTTAAATAATGATATAAAATCTTAGGATTATTGCGATGAAATTTTATTTTTAAATGTAATTTAAAAACAACTATCTGTGGTGTGATTTAAAGTGAGCTGTCCAAGCTCAGAAACCATCAAACCTGACTAAACTGGAGATGTTTTGTAAAGAAGAAAGGTCCAAAACTCCTTCAGGCTGTTATTTCTGCAAAGAAGGACCTACTAAATATGGATGTAATTTTTCTGATGGGCCGCCCAAATTTATGCACCTGCCTTAATTAGTTTAAAGCAGGGGTGTCCAAACTTTTTTTGTTGGGGGCCAGAAGGAGAAATATATTTGAAGTCACGTGCCACACTCTGTAATAAAACAGATAATGAAATATACCACTTTAAATAATACTTTTTTCCTGATTATTTCATTTACACACCATTTTACTTGACTAACTATCTTTATCTTTGACAGTGTTGTGTAAACTAAGATTTTTCAAATTGATGTTTTATTTCATGATGTCCCTTAATATAAAACTCCTTAATTGCGGCAACTTTTAGACTCTTTGGCCCGTTTTTCTGCGCTAGAAATGCACACCCTCTCCACTTTTAGAGTCTTTGGCCCGTTTTTCTGCGCTAGAAATGCGCACCCTCTCCACATTTAGAGTCTTTGGCCCGTTTTTCTGCGCTAGAAACGTGCACCCTCGCCACTTTTAGACTCTTTGGCCCGTTTTTCTGCGCTAGAAATGCGCACCCTCTCCGCTTTTAGTCTCTTTTGCCCGTTTTTTCTGCGCTAGAAATGCGCACCTTCTCCGCTTTTAGACTGTTTGCCACGTTTTTCTGCACTAGAAATGCGCACTCTCTCCACTTTAAGACTCTTTGGCTCGATTTTCTGCGCTAGAAATGCGCACCCTCTCCGACTCTTTGGCCGTTTCTGACACCTAGCGTTCAAACTTTGAATCTCACATTATAAAGTCCTGCTTAACAGCGGGCCAACTTTCATTCTATTTCTAAAATACCTCGCGGGCCGCTCCAAAAAAGGAAACGGGCCGCAAATGGCCTGCGGGCCGTAGTTTGGACACCCCTGGTTTAAAGAATTATTGCACACTTTCTGTAAATCCTATAAACTTAATTTCACTTCTCAAATATTACTGTGTTCATCTGCTGTATGATATATTTAACTAAAATTGTTTATCTAAACAACCAAGATAAAGAAAAAGAAAAATGATAACGGGTGCCCAAACTTTTTATACCACTGTATGTGTGTGTGTAGCCTACCTGCTTTCATCAGTAATTTAAAATGCTAACATCCTCAAGAACATAGAACTCCTAATTAGTGAAAGCAGGTTGTGCTGCCTGGTTAATAACAGAAGTTTCTGGAAGACATTTAGAAAGTTGTCTTTTGTGTAGCTAATAAATACCTGGTACAAGTTTCCTGCGGGCCATGGCAGCAGCTTTGTGTGATTCATACTCCACAAAAGCAAAACCACGGTTCATACTTTTGTCTGCTGCGCTGGGGTACACTATAACATCCACCACACCGTCTGTTACCTAGATTAGATTTTGAACGAGAAAGAAATAAAAATTAAATACAAAACAGCAAAGTGGCGAACAAACAGGAACACAGTAGCCTAAACAACAATCCCTGATTGTGACAATTTATCATTTATGAATTTACAGTCTGTTACAACACTTGATGGCAGCTGATGAATTACAACACAGTGCAAACGATTAAACAGGTGACCTTTTCTTACTGACCTTAAATAGTAACTGCATTTAAAAACGAGACAACAATCCTACAAAAAGTCTATACATTGTTTTCATAAACATTCCTATCTTCAGTAGGAATGGGCGAAATTGACAACAAGTATATTATAATAAATATTTCTTAATGTTAAATGCTAAATTGCAATTCCAATATCACTATAAACAAACAAAAAAAATCATTTGAAATTGTAATGTGCCCTGTAATGAGCATCAATTCATGACTATATGCAGTAAAAATGCATACTGAAATATCGGAAATGTTTTTACAAATCATATCACCTTTATTGAAATATTTGATATTGTGATATATACTGATATTAAATCATTGTACAGCCAAATTGTACAGTAGTTTTTTACTAAAACCATCAAATCTCTTAAACACCCCCCTTCGCAATAAGTCCAGTGCAAGTTTTCAAGCTAACAGCTGAAATGAAAATATTCACCTTAAACTGTTCTGTTTTACATGACATTGTTTATCTATAGCAAGTTAAGATTTATCTTGCTTAAATCTGTATTTTCGGAAAGCTAATGAGGCAAAAAAACGAAGCCCACTTTCTATTTATTACACTCAAAGAAGCTTACAAAGCACTTTACAGGAGATCGATGTGAGATATGACAAACAAACAAATAGAGGTAAATATTAATGCACCAAATACTGGCAACCAAAACTAAAACTAAAAGTACTGAATAATTTATAGCAAACAATAGCTCATTTATTGTAGGTCATATTGCAGTGTTTCCTTTAGATTGCTTTACTTTCAGAAAAGACATCAAAGTGTCTCTGCTAGGATGTTAAAGCGTTTTAATTATCTTTTTTCTGAAAAGTATCTATAAAATAAATTTAGCCTTTTGAGAATAGTGGCAAAACATATACATATAAACCTATAAAAAGGGAATTAGGTATTTTGTTCAATTTCAGACATGTTCAGGCAGACAAATTTCCATTACAGTGCATCATTAGTGGCAATAAAGCATGTACCCAAAAACATACAAGATTGTAGGATCTGGTAATCCTCTTTTTAAAAAAATGGAATAGAGAAAAAATAGAATGGCTTGTGGTTTTCAAGTACTGAACTAAAACTCTGTTTTCTCCAAAATTATGATGGGTAACATTTTAACTTTAAACAATGAACTATAATCCATACATGATTGCATATTTACCATAGATAAATAAAACCAAAGCTCTCTCTCCTAACTTCTAAATCACTGACCTTCATCATTTCCTCTTGTATCTCCTCCTTCTTCATGTCTTTTGGAATGGACCCAATGAAGAGCCGACAGTTGTTTAGACTCACACACACTCCTATAAACTTCCCGGGACGGATCTCATAGTGGTCAAGCAGATAAATGGCTTGCTGCGCAGCTTCTGGAGTGGTGTACCTGACAAAGGCATAGCCACGGTTTTCCCCGCTAAACTCCATCATCAAGCGGAACTCATAGATACAACCTGCACGTTCAAACAAAGGCACCAGCTCGTCTTCATACATGTCCCTGGGAATTTTCCCCACAAAAATCTCACAGCCTCTCGGAGGAGGGGGACCTTCCCAGTCTAGAACACAGAATCATATTTTTGTTCATATGAGACATTTGAATAGTAAAAAATATTTTAGGAATGTTATACATATTAATATATTGCATTTGAAAGCAAAGGCTAGTAACTCAACATTTAACCACAGGTGCAAACGAGCTAACTCCTGTTCTTAATCCCACATCAAGAGGTTTTATTTATTTATTTTTATTTTTTAGGTTACTAAAAATCATTAAATTCTTACCTGGTGGTGGACCCCCAAATTTCCGTTGACCATTTTCTTGAACCATACCGTAACCTGTTTTATCCATTAGGGCCAGAAGATTAGCTATCTTTGGGCTTTCCATCTTAATGTCTTGGTGAAGATGACAAACACAGCCTTCTTCCCCTAGCACCTTAGAAAATACAACAGAAACGTCAATTAAGTACACACAGTACTTAAGCACTCATAATCATTTTTAATAGTTTAATATCAAATAGGTAAACATCCATTTAAGAACCAACAATACAAATAAACTATAATAAGAGTTATGAGTTCTTACAGTTTTAACAAACCTACATCTGATTAAATATAATCAAATAACCATAATGACAGACAATATTAAACTGTATCGGCAAGGTAAGAGCTTTGTTTCATAGATTCTGAAATTACTTTTCAACTTTATAAATGTCAATGCATTATACAAACATGTATTCATTTAATACAACTATCTAGATCCTTTGTAAAACAGATATTTGTTAACTCAAATCAAGTACCCAGCTTATTTTTCCTTTTAATTAAGTAGATGACATAAAAATGGATATGTAAATAACTGTAGCTGTGGTATCTTATTATTTATCTGATTTATCTGATGTAGTCATGGCTAAAGTTAATTCCACATTAGTAATACCTAATAAATACTCCTGTACAAAGTAAATTTAACATGCTGTGGAAAAATAAAGTTTACCACCCTTGTCAGTATATAAAAAACATTAAAATCAATTTTTTTAATAGGATGATGCATTAAGCAATTGATAATCACAAGCCATCTGAACTGCTTGAGAGGAGAACATGCCAAGATGCATGAAAACTGTAATTAAAAACCAGGGTTATTCGCCAAATATTGATTTCTGAACTCTTTTTCTTTGCATTTTTGGGGTCTAAAAGCTCTGCATCTTTTTTTGTTATTTCAGGCATTTCGCATTTTCTGCAAATAAATGCTATAATTTTTTTTTTATTTGGAATTTGGGAGAAATGTTGTCCGTAGTTTATATAATAAAATAATGAGCTATAATAATAACTTATATATATATTTTAGTTGGAAGCATAACAGTCATGGCCTTCCTTTAAACTCACTTTTACTAAGTAAAAACTGGCTCATCTAACCCCACTCTCCCTTAGACATGTTTAAATCCACCAATTATTTCATAAAATTGACTAAAAAATGTTCAGCAGTGTCGCCCTTAGCCGCCAAGCACCGCTGTTGGCTAAGCTGAGGTAATTTAGCAACGCTAGCTAGCTAGGCTAACGCTCGTTCACTAGGTAACCTAAAGCTAACCAGCCTAGCCAGTTCTCCTAACTAGTTAGCCAGCTAACGTCAGGCACTAGGTAACCTACCTGATCACCTAGCTAACTATAATATTCAGAAATACGACACCACAGGTTATCCAACTCACCAAGAAACATAAATTCAGGCAGTTAGGAGATTATAGATACCCAATAAAATGTTCTTTATTTGAAACAATATTAGCTAAGCCACTTAATGATTTTGATGATCAGTTTAGCGAACCTAGCATTAGTTTTTTAGCTTTTAGCTATAAAAAAAACTTTATAGAAAAAAGTAGGCGGCGCAGAAATTCGCCTTTTTCCCTAAACAAGTAGCTAATTATTATTTTTTGGTTATTTGGTAGCTAACTAGTAATCTGGGCTACCTGTTCTCCAGTTTCTGTAGGTTTAAAGCTGAGATCCCCCTGGTAACTATAAACCTTAACTAACTAAAGTCCTCCAGATCAGCCAGCAAATCAGGTTCAACTAAATTAACTGAATATTAAAACCAGCGGCACACCTGCAGTCTTACCAACACATATTACATGCTTATATACGTTTATATTCTAATATTATAGCCTGTACTGTGTTCTTGCATTGTAGAAATAATAATAATAATAATAATAATAATAATAATAATAATAATAATAATAATAATAATAATAATAATAATTGTTTACATGTTCTAAACGTTTAATTATAGGAATATCAGATTATTCTATTCTATTATAGTATTTTTACTATAGATATTATAGATATCTGTAACTGTATTTCTAGTATTTTTTTTTCTAGTAAATAATGAATAATAATTAAATGTAGTAATATGTCTAGCATAAAGCTCTGAGACCATGTAAATTAATTGTAACATAAAGTATAACTAGTAAGAATAAATGTATAGATCCATAGATATGATATTATCACTAGTAAAACATTTAAAGCTGATATCTCAAATAAGAGTTTTTACAGTAATGTATACTGAGCTTGTACATCAAATTATAGAAATTATAATAATTAACTAGTCTAAAAAAATGTGACTAGAAACTAAAAGTTTAAATAGTTTCTATTTTAAATAAGACTTTTAGCAATCTAGCTTCATTCATATGGAGCTTAAAGGATGACATAATTCACGTCTAAATTTTGTATATCTGAATTTGGTTTACTTGACCTTTAATCAACGTGAAATATTTATTTTTATTTTTAAAATTTAAGATCTATCTGATTCAAAATTCAGAATTAAGAATTTAATCCATAGCTCAAACACCCAGGGTCCCCAGGAAAAAGTAAACTTGAGTGACTGAGATTTCAATTAGAAAAAAAAATAAAAGTGGATCTTTTTAAAATCAGAAAAAAAAACTGATTTTTTTTATCTGAAAATGTATGGATATAGATTTTTTTAAATTATTCAATAATTAATTAATTAATTCACATTGTTTTTTTTTTCAACAGCAAATTTTACCTCCTCAGAAGTTAGTTTAAAACACAAAAATCTAATCAAAAACAAAAATTCAAATATGTGAATCCATCTTGGTAAATGTTAAGTAAATTGAATTTAGATATAGCTTCAAAATTCAGATTGAAAAGTTTATATCAGTTTTAATCTCATAAATTAATTCACTCTATTTAATATGGGTTCTCTATCGCGGGCTTCCTCTAGTGGCTCGCAGCCTTTTACTGATCTAGCCAGGAATTTTTACTGCGCATGCGTACTATGTTTCTCATTACAAAGTGGAGCTGTACTGCGCATGTCTGGCCCGCTGACGACGCTGCGCCCTGCACCGCAGCGCTGAGATTAGCGACCTTTCTCAGCTATTTTGTGTTAATTTTCCGCTCTGTGTTTCAGCAAGATACCTGCTGAGGAGGTGAGTTATCCGGCGGAACTAGTTCTGACTGCGTGTTGAGTATTGCCAGCACCGTAAACAGTACAGTACACTCCGTCTGTCTGCACTGTGTTCTGTGGTTAGCTTTAGCTCTTTAGCAAGCGCTGTTCTTTCTTATACAGTTACCTAGCTAGTGTTAGTTAATGATGTTTTTATTGTTTATTTACTGGTGGTCCTGCAAGTATTAGTTAACCTATATTGCGCGACTTCATCATCGTGCTATTTCTGCAGTTAGTACAGTACAGTGCTGTGGTTTTGAGTTATATACTGCTATTATGTTAGCCGGTGTTTTGTCGAGTTCTTTTACCCATCAAAATGTGTTACTTTCTGTTCTGCGCATACATCGATTTAGAAATGTTAACGTTTTTATGTGAGTTTTTTTTCAAGACAATTTCTCCTGATAAGTGATTTAAATCATTTTTTGTGATTTTTGTTTAGCCAATGGAAGTATCCTTCATTTGGGCAGCTTTACCCTAAATCGACAGAACACCATTAATCTTACTAGCTAGTTAACTAGCTAAGCTAGCAAACCCAAACGTATCTGGCTGAGATGTTCTAGCTACGCTAGGCTAGCTAACGTAGTTAACCTAACGTTAGCTGGTTAAGACCTAGCTAAAAGTTTCGAGACCTTTTCTCATTCAGTTCGTTTTTTTTTTTTGTACATTGAAAAATTAATATTAAAAACTGTATTAAAGCTATACTGGAACGCCTGCAAAATTATTTTGTAAACAAATAGTGTTAAACAACTATAAAATGTTTTATACTTTAGATTCTCCTAAGTATCAAATTTATGATTTATTTTTTATTTATAAAATTTAAGACAGATCTGCACACTCTTGGAATTTTAATCTCAGCTACTTCATGAGGGAGAGTCATCTGGAATAGTTTTTTTTAGCGTCTTAAAGGAGTTCCTAGAGGTGCTGAACAATAGTTGCTGCACAATAGTTGCTGCTTTTCCTTCACGCTGGCTGTGAAGCTCCAGCTCATCCCAAATCACCTCAAATCACCATCTCAGTTCATCAGGTTTTGGTCAGGGGATTGTGGAAGACACGTTTTTTAATTACTTCGTAATTCCATATATGTCCCTTAAATGTTTTCATGTATTTAATATTAATCTACAATGTAAAAAATAAATGAAATACAGAAGTAAAGAAAAACATTGTATGATAACATGTCCAAACTTTTGGTATCTTTCCACAAACTTCTGTAATGTCACAACATTTACTATTTGTTTATTTGAGTTGCATTTGTTTTTCCAGAAGATCTTGTATTGATGATAAGAGATTGGGACCACTGCATAACCACGGTTGTTCAACAAATAAGAACCTACTGACATAATCACCCATGTAGTAATTATCCATTGGGAAGTTCCTACCTATTTGTAGGAGGTGTCATTTATTTTTTTCCAGACAGCATAGTTTATCTAAGTTTTGTGAATGATATCTAAAATGATATCTTTTGTATGTTTCCAGGGGGACTCTCAACAATGGCAGACATCAAAAACTATCTGTATGCCTGGTGCGGAAAGAAAAAATTAACACCAAACTATGACATACGAGCAGCTGGGAATAAAAACAGACAAAAGTTCCTGTGTGAGGTAAACTACACGATACCTGTTACACATTGACTGTTATAGCAACTCTGTACTTAATACTTATTATGTCTATTCTCTTGCAGGCCTGTCACCATAATTATATTGTGAATTATATTGTCTCAGAAATAATTGTTAAACTATAAAAAGCATTTTATGCTACGGACATAATGATAATGTAATGAGATTACACGTTTAGAATGTTTCAAAGATCAACATTTTTTTTTTCTCTTTTTTTTGTGCCTCATTTAGGTACGTGTTGATGGTTTTAATTACACTGGAATGGGAAACTCCACCAACAAGAAAGATGCCCAGTCTAATGCTGCCAGGGACTTTGTGAATTATCTTGTCCGTATTGGTGAGATGAGTGCTTCTGAAGTCCCTGCTTTAGGGGTAAGTATGATTTTGTTAACCATGTCAGTTTGTGCTGGACAGTATACTGGTTTGCCGATATGCGCTTTTTACATACCACTAGGCACTGGCAAAAAAGCAGATACGACCCGCTAACTAACCTAGCCAGTTAGCATAACAAGCTAACACACTGGGTTAATGGTAGCTCAGCTCTGTCGAGTCAAACGCTCTGTCCTCTCTGGAAAAACATGAGAACAGCACTTTATCTAAGGAGCTCCTGTTGCTGTTCCTTGCAATAGCAGTGTTTTTGTCTGAGTAAAATAAGAAAACAACAGCAAACAGCAATTATTTACTCAAAAAAGAGAGGAATGGAATTGAGCAACCGATCCACAGCTTGGAAAAAAGTTTCTCTCGTCCCCCAGAGGAGCCCAAAATCGGTTGTGGGTACAGAATAATTTATTCAGCACAAGTGATAAAACTCCCTAAAACTTTGGATATGAGGTGGAAAAAAAAGCTTCAAGAACTGTTAATATAGCCATTTTAAATATAATAATACTGCAGCTTGAAGAATGATGATAATGTACACAGAATTTAATTTATTTGTTAAATCGTCAGAATCTTGAAAAATACTGTGATATACATTTTTGGTCATACAGCCAAGCACTAATGTCGGTGTTACTGCTGAATATTTGCATTAATAAAGTTGAAATAAATGTTGTCATTACACTTGGCAATGTAAAATAACTTAAAAATTGGCAAAAAAATTGCATTTGTAAATGCTGTTAAGACTATATAGGTGTCTCAATTCCTATTCTTTAATATATTTATATATTTTGATGTCATCCCTCCTGTTACCAGGCCAGTGTTCCAGATGTACCTGATTGCAGCAGTTCAGAAGGTGGTGGGTTTGGAAGTCTCCCACCAAATGGCCCCTTACCACCACATTTAGTTGTGAAGAACGAGTCAGGTATGGCTACTTAATTTTAGTTGCCTTTACCATGTACATTTTACACTCTAAGTTTCAGCATTGTGATTTAAAAACAGAAGTGCCTAGTATGTAAATTATTATTTTTTTGAAAACAGGTAAGAGCTGCAGTAAATCTGTAAATCACCGGACCTGTTTGAAAGGCAGGCTTGAGATTCTGTGGTCAAAAATGGATTTCTGTGTATACAGTATAGTGTAAAAGAAGTAGACTCAAGCAGGGGTTCTAATCTGTTCTTTCTGTCATTAAGGGCCTGACCAGAGCTCTGCTCCGGTTCCTGGTGTGACTGGACTGGGCTATTCGGGTTTTGGCAACTCTCAGTGGGAGCGAGGGGCCAACCTGCAGGACTACTATTCCAGGAAAGAGGAACAGGATGCAAAAGCTGTAGGATTTCTATATGAATTCTTTACATTCTATATGAAGTATTTACAGGAAAGACTTAGGCTTTTCCCACTATTTAAGTTCTTTATAGAATATGGATTTTTGTGGGTATAAGAGTCTATGTTGGGGTGTAAAAGAATTGCTCGTAAAGATTTTTAAGCAGGTTGATTGATTTTCAGTTAACACAGTATATTTTGCACCAGTGTTTTTTTTTTGTTAAAGGAGAACTCTGGTGTGAAATTGATTTTGGTGTAGTAAAACAACATGATAAAGATACTAACATTTGTTGAAAAGCCCTCCTCTGTTTTCCTGCAGCTTTCCAAAATCCAGCAGTATTGTGCAGTTTGTCCAAATAGACTAGAATTTGTTTTAATGGGGCATATTTTCCCCTGCAGATAAATCACTTTTTACATCATTATTCAGACTCAAAGTAGCTCCACACCTCATTGGTGGAATCTGGAGAGCCCTGATATTCAAAATTAGGCATTAAGTACTTTTAAAACGGCATAAGAAGTTTATTAAAAACACTTTTTACATCTCATAATGCTAGTTTTTAGCTCCAGGAGCCGCCATCACTGTACTTATAATAACACATGTATACATAGACTCTGCATAGCCTGCCTTCTGGCGCCGGCTGCTACACCAGGAGTTTAATAAGCTTCTTGTGCACTTTTTAAGTTATTAATGCCTCGATTTAAATGTTGGGGCTCTCCAGCTTCTACCAAGGAGGTGTGGAGCTACTTTGAGCGTAAAAAGCAATTTATCGGGGCAAAATATATCCCAATACGGCCGTTGTACAGAGTACTGGGCAAAAAGCATAATTACTAGATCTCAGAAAGCTGTAGGAGAGTGCTGGTGGGCTGTTCAACAAAGGTAAGTTCATTTTATCATGTTTTACTACAACAAAAGTCAATTTTAAACCAGAGTTTTCCTTTGAAGTAAAGTCATGATTAGCAGAGTAATGAGCATGTAATGTTGCACTGTGGAAAGGCACAAACGCAAACAATTGTCTCTTCTGTTATGCCACATTTTCTTTATGTATACAGCATGTCCTTCCGTCAACACTGCTCATCACTCTACTGATCATGACTTTAATTTAAGATGACGGCTATTATCAAAACATGGGGATCCTGAAATTACGTGTACATAATATTAAATTATGACATTTATTTATTTATTTATTTTAATCTCTTCCCCTCTAGACTCTGGAGTCAGAGGAGGTAGATTTAAATGCTGGACTTCATGGCAATTGGACACTGGAAAATGCCAAGGCTCGACTGAACCAGTTTTTCCAGAAGGAGAAAATCCAAACAGACTACAAATACAGTCAAGTGGGACCTGACCACAACAGGTTTGGATGCTGGAAGAAAAAAATTCTATGAAGTCTCATAAAATTGTCTTACTTTACCTGAGTTCATTTATATACTTTTGTATTAAATGGTTTTAACAATATATGAAGGGAAAGGAAGTTTACCTTATATGTAATCATATAGAAGATGTATACTGTTTTTTACATAATCATATATTGAGTGTATGTTTTTCTGCTGGACTATAAGGATGAGAGAGAACTTCTTGTGGTAAATGTAACCCCAAGGAAATCTCGACTAAACTACTTTAAAGCTTCTTTGCAACTTTTCCTCCACTTTTTTGACAGGAGTACCCTGACTTGGGCTCCTGCTAGATTTAGTTTCAGTCTGGTTTTAAAGTTAAACCATTAATTTTTTTATTATTAAATTTGGGTTCAAATGAACCAAAACAAATGAAGGAAATAATGATGCCAGAAATCACAACCTTACATGTGACAAACATGTGGTATTGCTTAGGCCGCACTAAGTTACCATATGTTGAAGTCTGTGATTGGATGAATGCTGGAGTGCCTGGGCCGCAGTAAGGTATGGTTGTGATTTCTGGTGTCGCTCCTTCATCAGGAATGGAGGCCTCCGTGGCTGAGATGGAAGTGTTCTGATTCGTGGTTGGAAGTCTGGCAGAAAAACATACCTGCTCAAGATGGAGTGCTCACATGTGGACACTCTTATTCATGAAGGGGCTCTCAGCTGATAGGTAGAGGTCAGTTCTTTGATACAACTGTGTGTGTTGTGTATTGTTGCCGTTGTATTTAGTTAAGTTTTCTGATGTGTATTTTGGGGCTGTTGTTATGCGTCCTACTTTTTTTTTGTATGTAATTCATGTTTAAATCACGTTTTTCTGGCTTTAGGAGCTTCATTGCTGAAATGACCATCTTCGTACGACAGCTAGGAAGAAGTAAGTATCTGTTTAGTGTAGTAGTAGAATACATTCATTGGCGGTTATAAGAGCAAGTGATCTGTGTTGGATACATTACATGTTTAATGTAATATTTAATGTGCAGAGATCTTTGCTCGTGAGCACGGCTCCAATAAGAAGCTAGCAGCACAGTCATGCGCTCTCTCCCTGGTTCGACAGCTGTACCACCTGGGTGTCTTTGAGGCTTTTACAGGGCAGACAAAGAAGAAAGAAGGAGAGACGGTGAGTACAGTGATGCAAATTAGCTAATTCAAAGGGAAATTAGTTTTAGTGTTTTTCATTGATTTGATCAGGACATTCACTATTGGCCACAGTTGGGTTGTTTTTCCCAGGTTTGAATATATCCATCGTTTGAGACCACTAGGACCGCTAAAACATAGACATGGAAATGCTCAGTTTTGAGTCTGTGTTTCCGTGTTTGAAATATAGCAATTTTTATTTTATTTTATTTTATTTTATTTTATTATTATTTTTTTGTTGCTAGAATTTGTTAGCAATTATTTGAAAGTCATGACAAAAGTATTTGTTTGTCTGCATTGTGTTTGATTAGCTAAGCTCTCTACACTATACAGTTCTTGTCTAATTGTCTAATCTAAAGCTACATGAAGTTTGAAGGTGTGTAGTGATTCTGTAGTGACTCTGCAGAAAGTTGGTTCCTCTGTGCACTATGCTCCTCAGCGTCTGCAGACCCCTTTCTTTTATTTTACTCTGACTGAGGAAGTGGCTTCCACTGTGTTATAATATCACTGACAGTTGGCTGTGGAATATTTAGTAGTGAGTAGTGAAATTGCTGCATCCTATCATGGTACCACAGTGCTGGAGTTCACTGAGCTCACTAATGTTTGTAGAAGCAGTCTCGGTTTTATACATCTGTGGCCATAAAAGTATTTGGAACCTCAGTTCAATGAGTTGGATGGTTGGGCGAATACTTTTGTCAATATAGTGTTTAACTATTTGAGTAGTAAAAATGCTCATCATGGAACCTCTAGTTTATAACTACCATATTTTTCACACTATAAGGCGCACTATCAATAAATGTCGCATTTTATGCGACTCTAGTAAGGCACTGGGGTGTCGCAATATTTTCTTTCTAATTCACCTGGTCTCACCGCTGGGTGGCAAGACCTGTAAAGCTAATCTAAGTTAAGTAAACAAAACTTAATTTCTAAAAAAAAAAAGTCATACAAGTTAAACGGGAGCTGAGATAATCTACACAGATTTCTCTCCTGAAAACTGTTTATTTGGGTGAGTAAAGCGCTTCTGTTTATTTGCAGTAAGCTTAGATTTCCAGATTTTCACTAAAGCTGGAGCATTAGCATTAGCAGCTAACCGCTAGCTTACTGGAAAGCAGCCTGTAGCACTACTCACTACTGAATGGCCTAGCCCTTAGTGCGGTTAGCGGCTAATGCTAATGCTGCTCCAGTAGGGCTAGCCGGGTTTAGTAACAGGCTGCAGGCTGACATACTCACACCTGGACGGTCACTACTAAAGAATTAAACTAAAACTCTTGTATAATACTGTAGCAGAGTGGCTTTACTGCTCCTTAATAGCTTACTGGTAAAATTCATTCATGAGACGCGCTGGATTTTAAGGTCCACTGATGATTTTTGGGAAAATTAAAAGATTTTAAGTGCTCCTTTTAGTGCAATTAATAATAATACGGTAGTTTTTACAATAATGTTTGTTCTCTCTCTATAGGTGGAAGAGTATGAAGTGAATGTCAATGACGACTTCAGGCACCAACTACAGGGCGTCGTCCAGGAGCTTGGCGTCCACATTCCTCCACCTGTATGTGTTCAGCTCTCGGTCTTTTGTTCTTCAGAATGAATACTGCTGTTAAATTGTATTAAAAGTACAATCCATGTCTGTTCTCTCATTGCTGCAGGATCCTAGTGGCCCAGTGTCTCTGATCCAGGGGAAGATGGCTCATTTTGAGCCGTCGCAGAGGCAGAGCTTGGCAGGTGTGGTTCCCTGGTCTCCCCCTCAAGTCAACTGGAACCCATGGACCAGCTCCAATATTGATGAGGGTCCTCTGGCATTTGTAAGTACTGTACTTGTGAATTTAGATGATAAACCTACATGCTGGGTCATGTAATTCATAAAAACAGCTAATATTGTTTTTGTTATATACATAAACTGATAATACCATATTCTGGTGTAGATTTTAGCAAAGAAGCCTGGTTCCTACAATAACACTAACTAAAAATAACTAATCACACTGTGATAATCCAGCAGGCACATATTGTCTATAATATGTAATAACCACTCTTGTGAATTCTTTGGCAGTGCACCCCAGAGCAGATCAGCACAGACCTGCAGCAGGAGCTCAATTATCAGCTGGAGCATGACCAGAACCTTCATAAGGTGAGATAAAGAGCCTCACACTGCATGGTCTCTGCTACCTCTCCTTTTGGTATATGGTATATAATATTGTATGTTATGGGACTAGTGCTAAGGGGAAATTAAAACTGATATGCATTTTTCACGAACCACCATACCGCTAGAGACGCTGCGGAGCGCTGTGTAGAACAGCACCACCAAAGAAGCAGATACAGCTCGCTGGCTAACGCAAGCCAGTTAACATAACAAGCTAACATACTGGAGTAATGTTAGCTCAGCTCTGTGGAATCAAACTCTGTGCTACCTAAAATACCTATAATGGAAGAGCACTTTCTCAGAGGAGCTCCTGTTGCTGTTCCCTGCAATAAGAGGTGTTTTTTTTTTTTTTTTTTTATGAATCTGAGTAAAGTAGAAAAACAGCAATTATTCACTCAGCTATAGAGAGGAATGGAATTGGGCAATAAAGAGCAGTAACTATAGCTCTTTTAAATATATTAATACTGTAGCGTGAAGGATAATATTAATACACACTGAACTGAATTTATTTGTTAACTGGAAAACCAAGGGAATTGTGGCTGATTTTATTACTGTAATGCCTCTAATGTCTTCAATAATAAAATATTCTTAATTGATATTAGACTTGTCTTGCTTGTGCAATAGAGCTTTTGAGATGTATTTTAGGTTTGTTTATAGTGTTTATGGGACTATTTAAAATATTTATTGATTTGTAATGTCTGATTCTTCATGTATTGTACAATTTTGTGGGACAAAGCAAACCCTGTATACCCTATAGTAATCAAAGTCCTAATTTAAAGCCTAAATGTTTTCTATTATATGTACCCCTAGCTGTACTGTAAGTCACAATCCTATGTAAAAGCCCAGTTTTAAAAAATTGTGATATACCGTGAAACCACTAGGATCTTGCAGAATACCATGATATACATTTTTTGACAATACCGCCCAGCAATATTGTTAATAAAAACTGCTACTTTCTCGTATCTGTCTGTATTTGTAGTGCATTGGAGATCTAAAGAAAAAAAAAAAATGAGTAAACCGCAAATATAAATAGAGTAGAGGTTGTTCTGAGTTTGGTCCCTGTTGTTTTGTGTAAATGGCAGATGATACAGGACAGAGAGCAGCTCCCAGTGAAGAAGTTTGAGGAAGAAATCATGAATGCCGTTCACAAGAATCCAGTGGTGATCATCCGTGGAGCCACGGGTTGTGGCAAAACCACGCAGGTGCCACAGTACATTCTGGACGAGTTTCTTCATGCCGGCCGGGCCTCAGAATGCAACATTGTCGTCACTCAGGTGAGCTGTCTGCAGTGGACAGTGTTTTAAATTTCTATGCTTGCGTCAAATAACTACAAAAGAATGATGTTTCATATCTTCTATAATTCAGAGCTTTCAGCGCATGATTGTTAGCTTTAGTTTTACCCATTTGTAGCTCAGTCAAATACAAACAGCTTGGAATATTTAGTGAAGTGTAAAAAAAAAAAAAAAAAAAAAAACTTTAGTCATCAGATCAGAAAAGAATGATTTAAAGCGCTGTTTATTTTTTAGCATGCTTGACTTAATTCAGAATTCTGTGTTTTTCTACAAAACTCTTGTTACTTTTCAGGTACCAAAAGTTTTAACTTAACTGGAAAAATCTGCTTTAAGCCACAGTGCACCAGCGAGCTGGAATTCACTACAGGAAACTCTAAAGCTCAGCTCGCTGGTGTCACTAAATCATTTTAAACGCCTAGTTTCTAACCACCTTCAGACAGCCTGCCACTGTCTTAGCCCATTGTAGTTTTTTTATAGTCTTTGGTATGGTAAAGTTTCTTTATTTATTTTTTTCTTATTTTTATTTAATTTATTCATCTGTAATTTAATTTTTATTTATTTTATTACCTTTTTTTCCCTATGATTTTATGATTCCTACTCTTAAATTATAATTTTTACCTTTTGTTTTCTATCTGAATATTTTTTTTTAATTATCCTCTTTTTTTATATATAATTCTTATACCTTATTATATTGCAGTTTTTTATTCTTTTTTTTATTACTTATTATTCTATCTACTTTTTTGTTGTTATTTCTGTCAGTCCCTTCCCTATGTAAATGCTCGGCTGTATTGTAAATGAGGGCCAACCTCAATGTACTCTGAATTTAAATAAAGGTTGATTGATTGATTGATTGATTGATTTGACTATGTGCTTGTTATCTCTTTAGCCTCGACGAATCAGTGCTGTGTCAGTGGCTGAGAGAGTGGCGTTCGAGAGAGGCGAGGAAGTGGGGAAAAGCTGTGGCTACAGTGTGCGCTTTGAGTCCATCTTGCCCAGGCCACATGCTAGCATCCTCTTCTGCACTGTTGGTAAGTAAATTAGGCTAGGTTCACACAGCAGGTAAATGTGATAAAAAAAAAACAAATTGTATGTTATAAGTTTGGGTAGTTTGTGTGGCAGTGTAAATAACAAACAAGACATTGAATTACATTTTTTTTTATGTCAATTCCTATTTTGGGCTATTTTATTATGTGACATTGAAATGCAAATCTGAATGGCCAGATCAGAATTTTTGGCCAAAGAGAAGGAAAAAGGGGCTGTGAATAGACAGGACTGTGACCGGGAGTAGACAAAAAAATGGACAGCAGCTGCGAGTAAAGGTTTCAGTGGTGGAAAAACAAGTTAGCAGCTTCGAAATATTTGTAATATAGCTATAGATTGCGGCTGAAGCATCAAAGGAAAAATAAAAATAAAAAACCTGTGTCTTTGGCTGAATAACGTGTCCTTTTTTTTCGAACTGGATTGAATTCTCTGTGATTAGTTCGGCTGCAGTCTAAAATCATTCCTAGCTGTTAAGTTTCTGATTAAAGTGAAACTTTATGTGAAATGTAAAGCAATGCTCTTAAGCGCATGCTTATAAACTATTTAGACAGATGTCAGTTAAGGGTCCCATTTAAAAAGAATGTGAACATTTAAATATTGGATTTGTGCCACTTTTACCTGCTTTTATCTTTTACCTGCTTTATCTAACTTTTAATGTCTCTATTAATTAAGTGACCAGGTTTGTGTTTAAGCGATCAGTCATCAGATCAGAAATTTAATTACCCTAGTCCCAGTAAAATGATCATGTTTTTCTGCATGTAGACAGTTTGCCTGATTAATCATCTTGGGTTTCTTCTAAAGGTGTGCTCCTGAGGAAGCTGGAAGCTGGTATTCGAGGAATCAGTCATGTAATAGTGGATGAAATCCACGAGAGAGACATTAATGTAAGTAGAATTGTTCGTAATTTATGTTTGTAGGCATTAGTATTCTGGGTGATTTATTGCAAGCTTGTATCAAAACTAATGTGTCTAAATGCATGTGTGTCTTCAGACTGACTTCCTAATGGTGGTGTTGAGGGACGTGGTCCAGGCTTTCCCAGATGTTCGCATTATTCTCATGTCTGCCACCATCGACACCACCATGTTCAGAGAGTACTTCTTCAACTGTCCTGTTATAGAAGTGTTTGGACGCACATATCCTGTGCAAGGTGAGCGAGCATTGATATCTGTGATATCTGTTTGCAGATGTATTTGCATGTTTGACAAGAATTATAAAGACACACAATCAGTTCATATAACTGTTTAGTTAATGCAGTTATAATAAATTGGATAGATCCAATATTTTGTTTTGGATGACTGTCTTCAGCTTAAGATTCCCTAAAGTTAAGTGAATCTGATGTTTAAGATCAGTAGTCTAAACTTTCTTGTTATTTGTTATTGGTCTAGTAGGTTTGTGTTTACCGATGTTCTCTTTCCTTACAGAATATTTCCTGGAGGATTGCATTCAGATGACACAGTTTGTGCCTCCTCCAATGGACAGGAAGAAAAAAGACAAAGATGAGGAAGGTGGTGAGGAGGAGGTACGCACAGCTTAATTAGTGCTTCACTATTCCAGATGTGTTCTATATCTGCTGTGTGTTGAATGTAACACCTTAGCATTGTTAAACCAGATCCATCAGCCTTTTCATCTTAGATTTTTAATGCAGGTTTAACCATACATTGTTTCACTGAATAACTTGCTCTGCAAAAACACAGAAGTAACAAAAAAAATACTCAGATCAGTTCAAATATGCTTAGATCACCCCTTAGATCATTAAAAATGAAGGTCAGTCAATCTAAAAATAAAATCAAAAACTTTGAAAGTATCTTTGACTGCAGTCGCAAAGACCTTCAACAAAAGTTATGATGAAACCGGCTCTCATCAGGATCGCCCAAGGAAATCAAGAGCAAGAGTTCCCTCTGTTACACAGGATAAATTCATCCAGCCTCAGATAAGATAAGAACAAGCTTCTTGTTGTCTTAGGCCGTTAAACTGTAGTCAGCCAGCACTCTGTCACCTTCACTTATCTTTAATGTGCGACTAAATACTGAAATATTTTGGGAACACAAAACGGCCTTGGAGCCTCTACGCCCAAGTCCTAGGTTTACACACACACACACACACACACACACACACACACACACACACCTAAAGAGTCTACGGCAGCTTACATATAAAAATCATCCAAAATCATGTTAACTGAATGCTGTATTGGTTGTGCTAAATATTGATTAAAATAAAATACTGATTTGTTCATTTAATCAAAAATAACATACTATCAGGCAAAACTCCGTTATATTCTTTCAAGCCATTTAAATGCTTCAGAGTATTTTGGTTTGTTTATCATTTAAGTTCCCACATGAATCCTTATGTCTTTCTTCATAGTCTAAATGACCAGTATTTATTTAAAATGTGGAAACAAAAAAAGAAATTGACTAAGAAGCTGTTCAGACTTTTGACTGGTGCTGTTTATCTAATCAAGTCTTCATTAAAGAGAAGATAAATAGACCTGCAGTTTATTATAAAGTCATAAACCGAAACTTGGTTTCCTTAAAATGTAATTGTTTTCTCCTTCAGACGCTTGACGAGTTGTTTGTGCTAGTTACTTTTTCAATTCATTGGATGATAAGCTTAAAATCTCTATATCTGTCTTCTTTTGTAGGTGAACTGTAATTTGATCTGTGGGCCAGACTACGGTCCGGAGACCAAGCGTTCCATGGCCCAGTTAAATGAGAAGGAGACACCATTTGAGCTGATGGAGGCCCTGCTGAAGTATATTGAGACGCTGCAGGTTCCAGGAGCAGTGCTGGTGTTTCTGCCTGGGTGGAATCTGATCTACTCTATGCAGAAACACCTGGAGATGAATCCACACTTTGGTCAGTTACAATTAGTGCAAGTAGCAATTCAATTCTGATAATCTGTTCTAATGCTGCCTTTAATTATAGTGGTGGCCAGATCTATATCTAGCAGATCTACAGGTGCATCTCCAAATTTTTTTATATAATTGAAAAGTTACTTTGTCAGTAATTCAGATCAAAATGTGAAACTCATAATGTATATATGTATTACACATAGAGTGGTCTATTTTAAGCATTTATTTCTTTTATTGTTGATGATTATGGGTTACAGCCAATGAAAACCCAAAAATTACTCTCAGAAAATATTTTGGATATTATATAAGAGCAATTGGTACTTTGGTCGCTGCAGCGTTTTTTTTTTTTTTTTTTCCTGAAAATCTTACAGCACTTCATGCTTTTGTAGAGATGCGGATTTCATTTTCCAATTGTTTGAGATACACCTGTATATCTGTTCTCTTTTTACTTGCATTAATTGAATTAATCAATTATTTTTATTAATAAGCACATCATTTTGTATTGATGGCACTGCTTGGTGATAAATATGTGTTTGTGTGTGTATATCAGGAAGCAGCCGATACATGGTCTTGCCACTCCACTCTCAGATCCCCAGAGAGGAGCAGAGGCGGGTGTTTGAACCTGTACCTGATGGAGTGACAAAGGTCTGTGTATTGCTCAGCTGTTACTCAGCACAGTTTTTATTTATATATTTATTTATTTTATTTATTTTTCTTTTTGCAAATTTTTCCAACACTAAAAATTGTATACTAAATTGTTTTCTTAGGTCATTTTGTCTACAAATATTGCAGAGACCAGTATCACTATCAATGATGTAGTCTATGTAATTGACTCCTGCAAGTAAGTATGCAAGTATTTCCTTTACTATGCCTGAGCTGAAAATGATCTGATTAAAATTGTAATAATGATTGTGTTCTTTTTGTTTTTAACCACTCAGACAAAAGGTGAAGCTCTTTACTTCCCACAACAACATGACCAATTACGCCACAGTGTGGGCTTCCAAGACCAACCTGGAGCAGAGGAAGGGGCGAGCTGGACGTGTTCGGCCAGGCTTCTGTTTCCACCTTTGCAGCCGAGCGCGCTTCGACAAGTAAGCAGAAACAGTTTATTTGACATAAACAGGTGAAATTCATATATTATATAGCTGTATTGCACACAGAGTGATCTATTTTAAGTGTTTATTTATTTTATTGTTTGATGATTATGGTTTACAGCCAATGAAAACCCAAAAAGCAGTGTCTCAGAAAATGTGAAGTATGTAAGACCAATGGATATTTTTGGCAGTGAGGGTGTTGTGCCAAGTCCTGCTGGAAAATGAAATCCAGATCTCCATAATAGTTGTCAACAGAGGGAAGCATGAAGTGCTTTAAGATTTTCTGGGAAAACAAAACTGCACTGACTTTAGACTTGATAATAAAACACAGTGGATCAACACCAGCAGATGACATGTCTCTCCAAACCATCACTGATGCAGTGCAGTGCAGTGTATTCACAGAAAATCTTACAGCACTTCATGCTTCCCTCTGCTGACAACTTTTAGGGAGATGTGGATTTCATTTCCCAGCAGGAGTTGGCACATTGCCCACCTGCCAAAAGTACCAGCTGGTCTTATATAATTTAAAAAAATTCTGAGACATTATAATCGTCAACAATTAACACTTTACTTTACATATTCTGATTTGATCCTCAGTTCTCTGATTATAAGTGGTGTATGATCAGTGATAATTAGAGCTTTCTTTGATGTCTCTTTTACAGACTGGAGACCCACATGACTCCAGAGATCTTCCGAACTCCGCTGCATGAAGTGGCTCTGAGTATTAAGCTGCTCAGGCTGGGTGGTATTGGACAGTTTCTTTCCAAAGCTATTGAGCCTCCTCCACTGGACGCTGTCATAGAAGCTGAACACACACTCCGAGGTACAGCATGTGTTCTTGATGTGACTTGTTTGAGTAAATGATTAGGCCAACCCCCTAAATATGTGTAGATGGATGGATGGTAGGATGGATTGACTGATTGATGGATAAGTGAAGAGGTACGGGATGATGCATTAGCATGCCGGGTTGATGCACTCCTTTCTATTATGGGAAGAGGAATCTCAGTCAAGCATTTAACTGGCTGCATACCTTAATACTACATAGGGGTGTGCGATTTATTTAGTCTATGATAATATCTTAACTGATGTCTTAATAATGCGCGAGCTGATGTTATGAAGTTATCGGTGCTATCTACTCAATTGGGGGGAAAACAACAATTAAAACACCTTTTACACCTAAAATCGTTTATATTTAACAAAATTACAGGAATTACATATTTTTTGCACACCCCTACCCCCACAACAGAAACTCACAAATAGCATCTTCAATAAGGGACATCTTCACTCACTCACACTAGTTCTTAGTACTTTTTCCTGCCAGGAAAAAATACAGGTTTTATGATTTTACCTGTAATTTACCCACCAAGTTTTTTTCCCCTCCAAAATACTGACATTATGTTAAACTCTTGGTCAAAGGTTGTTGTCCAGGCTACTAACAAGGAAACTGTTTCTATATCCCAGAGCTGGATGCCTTGGACTGTAACGATGAGCTAACCCCCCTTGGACGCATCCTGGCAAAATTGCCCATTGAGCCTCGTCTGGGAAAGATGATGATCATGGGCTGCATCTTGAAGTAAGGGTGTTTGCTGTTGTATTTGGCAGTTACTCATTGTTAGGGAACCCAAAAAACTGGTTTGGACACCCATCTTTGCTGATAGTTACAGTGAGGAAATAAGTATTTGAACACCCTGCGACTTTGTAAGTCCTTCCACTTAGAAATCTTGGAGGGGTCTGAAATGTTCAACTTAGGTGCATGCCCGCTGTGAGAGACATAATCTAAAAAAATAAAATCCAGATATCACAATTTATGATTTTTTTTTTTTAAATCATTTATTTGTGTGTTACTGCTGCACATAAGTATTTTAACCCCTGCCAATCAGCAAAAAATCTGGCCCTCAAAGACCTCTACTCAACTTAGCTGCATGAAGACACATGTTCACTGCAATCAATCAGTAAGAATCCAACTTCTAACATGGCTAAAACCAAAGATCTGTCCAAAGACACCAGAGACAAAGTTGTAGCCTTCCACAAGGCTGGAAAAAAGGGCTACGGGGCCATTGCTTAGCAGCTCGGTGAAAAAAGATTTTCAAAAAAAAAAAAAAAGAAATTCAGACCCCTCCATGATTTCTAAGTGAAAGAAATTGCAAAGTCGCCAGGTGTTTAAATACTTATTTTTCTTCACTGTATATTGAGCACTAAACCAAATTCAGTAAAATCAAAACCTTCAGTTAAAATAAGATGTGGAATAAATGTAGGGATTGTTTGTTTTGTCAAATTTTTGTATTGAATTTTAATGCCTATTTACTTCATAGTGAGATTGTACGAATGTCAAGAATGTCATAAAAAAAAATCATAAACTACCAATAGAGAATTGTGCATTTTTTTCCACCAAATAATTTTAATTTGTTTGCTCAGAACTCAAATGTTTATGTACCATTTGTTTGTCTTGCTCTTCTAGTGTGGGAGATGCAGTGTGCACCATTTCTGCAGCTTCTTGTTTTCCTGAGCCCTTCATCAGTGAGGGCAAACGTCTGGGCTATGTTCACAGAAACTTTGCAGGCACACGATTCTCTGACCACGTGGCTTTGCTTTCAGTTTTTCAAGCCTGGGATGAAGTCAGGTATAATTTCTCCTACCCTAAACAGCCATATATAGAGCTTTGATAGCTCTATTTTTTTCCATATTGTATCAAATTAGGGAGAGAAAATACCGTGGTCATTGTTTATTGTGTCTTTTTTTAAGGATGGGTGGTGAAGAAGCAGAAACCAGATTCTGTGAACATAAGCGTCTGCACATGTCGACCTTGAGGATGACCTGGGAAGCTAAGGTTCAGCTGAAGGATATCCTCATCAATTCAGGCTTTCCTGAAGGTCGGCAAATATTTAACTGCATTTCAAAACCCCAGTCAGAAATGTATTAACTAATAACAACAACATAAAATCAGTGGTTTAAGTGCTTTAGGCTTAAAACCTTATCAATCATGTGTTGTTCTGTCTACAGGTTGTATAAAGTTGTAACGGTCTGTTGGTGTTTTCTATTTGGTCTTTTGTGCAGAGTGTCTTATGAACCAGATATTTAACAATGTGGGGCCAGACAACAACCTTGACGTGGTGATCACCCTCCTGACCTTTGGCTCCTATCCGAATGTCTGTTACCACAAGGAAAAGAGGAAGATCTTGACCACTGAAGGAAGAAACGCACTCATCCACAAGTCTTCCGTTAACTGTCCCTTCAGCAGTCAAGACATGAAGTACCCATCACCTTTCTTCGTCTTCGGAGAAAAGGTTGGTTGTTTTTTTATTTTTGTTTTTTTTTGTGCTGAATCATCATATTGGCCAACTTGGCCAATATTTCAAATCGATATTGCTGACGTACTTATTGTATGCTGGAAAAGGACTAAGCGGTGCTTAGTGCAATTCTACAATAGGACAACACTGGCCACATTATTTAACATTAAAATTTTTAAGAAATTTAAATGTTCTAGAAATATACAGGTGCCGGTCAACGAATTAGAATAATTTGAAATAGTGCAATCATGAAATTCTTTGAATGCATTTTTTGTGCAGAAAGCAAATCAGGTGTTCACCGCACTGTGACACTTGTTTTATTGAATTAGAATAATGGAGAAACGTTTCATTGAATTAGAATAAATGCTCGAATTTTTGTTTTCTGTGAAGAGTGTTCACTGTGCAGTATAAAGTCAGGGTTGAGTAGAATTTCTAAGTTGTAAAATCAATCATGGGTAAGCAGCGCGACCTCTCAACCGGAATAGTGGCTCAAATTCAAGCCCTTCGCCAACAAGGCTTGACCCAAACTAAAATTGCTGAGCAGCTCGGCATCAGCCAGTCTTCCGTCTGCAAATTTCTCAAGAAAAACTGCAGCAAGCGCACCAACTGTTCCGGCGTCCGAAAAACTTCTGCTCGCGACAACAAGCAGCTGAGAAAGATCGCAGTCAGCAACCGGTTCAAGTCCACTTCCGAGCTCACCGACTTGTGGAACAAGCAGACCGGCGCTGACGTCTCCAGATCAACCACTTACCGTCGTCTGCGCGAACTCGGCTTCAAATCTCGCGTTCCAGCAGTAAAACCGATGCTGAACAAGAAACAAATGGAGAAACGGCTGAAGTGGGCCAAAGAACACGGCGAGTGGACTGCTGAAGACTGGCAGAAAGTGGTCTTCAGTGACGAATCACGCTTCTGCATCTCCTTCGGTGACCAAGGTCCTCGTGTCTGGCGTCGTGGTGGCGAAACCTACAACCACGAGTGCGTGAAAAGATCAGTCAAGTTTCCCCAGAGCGTTATGGTCTGGGGATGCATGTCCGCTCGAGGTGTAGGGAAACTCTGCTTCCTCAAGAAGACTGTCAATGCTGCCGTATATCAAGATGTTCTGGAAACGTTCCTGATTCCGACTGTTGAGGAACAGTTCGGCGAAGAAGACTTCATATTTCAACAGGATCTTGCACCGGCTCATGCGGCAAAGTCGACCAAAGATTGGTTCACTAAAAAACAGCTTGAAGTTTTGGCATGGCCGGCCAACTCGCCTGACCTCAATGTCATTGAAAACCTTTGGGCCATCGTCAAGCGGAAAATTCGCGACAGAAAGCCTACTACGCTGGACCAACTGAAGCAGAACATCGCCACTGCCTGGGAAGCTGTGAGTGCAGAAACTTGCGACAAGCTGGTCAAATCGATGCCGCGGAGACTTCAGGCAGTCATACAAGCCAAGGGGGCAGCCACAAAATACCGAGAAAGTGAAGATTGTAATTATAATAAAAATTATTCTAATTCAATGAAACGGTTTCTCCATTATTCTAATTCAATAAAACAACAGTGTCACAGTTAAATGGCCTAAATGGGCCTTTTGGAAAGCTCAGCTGAGCAAATTTTTTTTCCAGGTAACGAGTTCTGTGATTAGTCTAACGAGTAGGACAGGTGCGGTGAACACCTGATTTGCTTTCTGCACAAAAAATGCATTCAAAGAATTTCATGATTGCACTATTTCAAATTATTCTAATTCGTTGACCAGCACCTGTACACCTACCTATATCAGTTATACTTTGCTGTTGGGGTTCCATAAACAAATTCTAACTTTGTTCCTTAGCTCTGAATTACTGGGCAAAGCGTATATAACACTGATGTGTTACTTGCACAAATAACACAGGAACGAACTGCCATGTTCTTGGCATTTTCTTTAAAAGTTAAATGTGCACTGAATGTTAATCTAACCAGATTTCTGTCCTGAAAACTGCTGTTTCGGTGAGTAAAGCGCTTCTGTTTATTTACAGTAGGTGTGGATTTTCAATATTAGATAGCGCTAGACTGTGGTAACCTTGAGTGTTTCAGTAATCCAGGGCGCTATCAGCTAGAGGTTCTTTCTTTATATAATGCTGTATTTCAGCAGAATTGCTTTACATAAGGTGCACCGGATTTTGGGAAAATTAAAAGGATTTTAAGTGTGCCTTATAGTCCAAAAAATACGGTATATACATATGAGTATATATCGTCATCCACAGATACACGTGTTCTATCTGATACTTGAATTGGCCCAGAATTGTCTGGGTATTAAAGACATATGCTTTTGTTGTTATTTTTACAGATTCGAACCCGAGCAATCTCAGCCAAAGGAATGACTATGGTCAGCCCCCTTCAGCTGATTCTGTTTGCCTCTAAGAAAATCACGTCCACTGGGGATGTTGCGGAGCTTGATGACTGGTATGTTTAAAAATTAGACCTTGTTCACAGGGTTGTTGGCTAAAGCTACAGTTGTGGTCAAAAGTTTACATACACTTGTAAAAAAACATAATGTTATGGCTGTCTTGAGTTTTCAATAAGTTCTACAACTCTTATTTTTCTGTGATAGAGTGATCGGAACACATACATGTTTGTCACAAAAAACAGTCATAAAATTTGGTTCTTTCATAAATTTATTATGGGTCTGCTGAAAATGTCACCAAATCTGCTGGGTCAAAAATATACATACAGCAACAAAATTTGTCAATTTTGGTGATGTAGCGAGTTGTGTCAATCAAATTAGCTTCATGTCATGGCCTCTTCACTTCTTGTAAGTGATTCTGATTGACTACAGCTGTTGACTTCTCATGAGCCCATTTAAATAACCCAGTGATTAGACTCAGCTACAA
The DNA here is from genome assembly GCF_023375975.1 of Astyanax mexicanus. Lineage (NCBI taxonomy): Eukaryota > Metazoa > Chordata > Actinopteri > Characiformes > Acestrorhamphidae > Astyanax > Astyanax mexicanus. Next base: position 51,020,218 of record NC_064415.1, read on the forward strand.
AAGCTACAATGGGAAAGTCAAAGGAACTCAGTGTGGATCTGAAAAAGCGAATTATTGACTTGAACAAGTCAGGGAAGTCACTTGGAGCCATTTCAAAGCAGCTACAGGTCCCAAGAGCAACTGTGCAGACAATTATACGCAAGTATAAAGTGCATGGAACAGTTGTGTCACTGCCACGATCAGGAAGAAAACGCAAGCTATCACATGCTGCCGAGAGGAGATTGGTCAGGATGGTCAAGAGTCAACCAAGAATCACCAAGAAGCAGGTCTGCAAGGATTTGGAAGCTGATGGAACACAGGTGTCAGTCTCCACAGTCAAGCGTGTTTTACATCGCCATGGACTGAGAGGCTGCCGTGCAAGAAAGAAGCCCTTGCTCCAGAAAAGGCACCTTAAGACTCGGCTGAAGTTTGCTGCTGATCACATGGACAAAGATAAAACCTTCTGGAGGAAAGTTCTCTGGTCAGACGAAACAAAAATTGAGCTGTTTGGCCACAACACCCAGCAATATGTTTGGAGGAGAAAAGGTGAGGCCTTTAATCCCAGGAACACCATGCCTACTGTCAAGCATGGTGGTGGTAGTATTATGCTCTGGGGATGTTTTGCTGCCAGTGGAACTGGTTCTTTGCAGAAAGTAAATGGGATAATGAAGAAGGAGGATTACCTCCAAATTCTGCAGGAAAACTTAAAACCATCAGCCCGAAGGTTGGGTCTTGGGCGCAGTTGGGTGTTCCAACAAGACAATGACCCAAAACACACATCAAAAGTGGTAAAGGAATGGCTAAACCAGGCTAGAATTAAGGTTTTAGAATGGCCTTCCCAAAGTCCTGACTTAAACCCCATTGAGAACATGTGGACAGTGCTAAAGAAACGGGTTCATGCAAGAAAACCATCACATTTAGCTGAACTGCACCAATTCTGTCAAGAAGAGTGGTCAAACATTCGACCTGAAGCTTGCCAGGAGCTTGTGGATGGCTACCAAAAGCGCCTAGTTGCCGTGAAAATGGCCAAGGGACATGTAACCAAATACTAATGTTGCTGTATGTATATTTTTGACCCAGCAGATTTGGTGACATTTTCAGCAGACCCATAATAAATTTATGAAAGAACCAAATTTTATGACTGTTTTTTGTGACAAACATGTATGTGTTCCGATCACTCTATCACAGAAAAATAAGAGTTGTAGAACTTATTGAAAACTCAAGACAGCCATAACATTATGTTTTTTTACAAGTGTATGTAAACTTTTGACCACAACTGTATTTAGAATGCACTTTTAAATGTGAATTATTAGTCATTGAGCACTTTTTATTTTCTTCTCCTCAATACAGGATCAAGCTTCGGATTCCACACGAAGTGGCTGGTGGCATAGCTGCACTCAGGGCTGCGATGGAGGCTCTAGTGGTGGAGGTGACCAAAGACCCAGAATACATTCGGAATATTGATCCTACCAACGAACGCCTCCTCAACATCATACGTCTTCTGTCCAGACCTGCTTCAGCTGGACTCAACCTTATGGCCAACAATCCACGGTGAGATTCACCTTAGCCATAAAATCATATTTTATTAAGCACTGTCAAATGAAGGTGTTAATTTAAATCAGGGGTGTCCAAACTTTTTTTGTTGGGGGCCAGAAGGAGAAATATATTTGAAGTCATGGGCCATACTCTGTAAAAAAAAAAACAAATAATGAAATATACCACTTTAAATAATACTTTTTTTCCTGATTATTTCATTTACACACAATTTTACTGGACTTACTCTCTTTATATTTGACAGTGTTGTGTAAACTAAGGTTTTTTTTAAGTTGATGTTTAATTTCATGATGTCTCTTAATATAAAACTCCTTAATTACGGCAACTTTTAGACTCTTTGCCCTGTTTTTCTGCGCTAGAAATGCGCACCCTCTCCGCTTTTAGACTCTCTTGCCATGTTTTTCTGCGCTAGAAATGCGCAGCCCCTCTGTTTTTAGACTCTTTTGCCCCGTTTTTCTGTGCTTGAAATGCGCACTCTCTCCGACTCTTTGGCCCGTTTCTGACACCTAGCGTTCAAACTTTGAATCTCACATTATAAAAACCTGCTTAACTGTGGGCCAACTTTCATTTTATTTCTAAAATACCTCGCGGACCGCTCCAAAAAAGGAAACGGGCCGCAAATGGCCCGCGGGCCGTAGTTTGGACACCCCTGATTTAAATAAATTAACTCTCAAAAAATTTTGTTAACAAAAATGTATGCATATTTATCCTCTTACTTTGTGCCTGTTGACACCAGAGTAACATACACACATCATATCAAATAGCAGAACTTGCTATATTTTACCAGCACAGACTAACCAGCAGGACTGATATAAAAATTCAGCCATTAGTTCATATTATAAAAAAAAACTATTATCCAGGCTAACATGCTCCAATTCTTACTGCTGAGTTCGGCTCTCAGCTAGGTTTGAGCTGCTAGCGTATTCCGGTGTTCTAAGGTCAATAACTAAAGACTAGTGTGAAATAAAACCACACATCATATAAAATCACACAACCTATTAATTTAACCAGTTCTTTCCATCAGTTATCAAACATCAGCCATTTATTCAGCTCAGAAAAAGGTTAGCATTGCAATTAGCAATTATGGCTAATGCACCATTTTGGCCTTAATAATAAAAGTTCTCTGGCCAGATTGTATTAATGGAAGGATAAATTTATTATTATTATTAATATTATTATTTATTTATTTAGCGTCAGAGTTTAGGAATATATGTACGCTGATGGGTGTGGTGGTCTGGAAGTGAGATGTGTGTAAGTAAATATCTGGCATGTTTCTATATTAGCAGTGCCAAATACAGGTGCACCACTGACTGATTAAAACCCAGTCAGCCGCCCAGTCCTAGTCATGTAGCGGCCAGCACACACACCCCCGCTCATTACACGCAGAAATAAACTTGCTGCAGCGAAGAAATCCAGCTTTTACGTCAACAATAAACAGAATAAAATATTACTGTTCCCCTAAATAAACTGCTGATGTACCTTCACAGTGTGAACGCACAGGTCAGTATCCTCTGCTGAGATGCACAAAGCATTGCACTTTTAATATACAAACGTGCCAAAGTCAGAGCTCACCTGACTCTTAAAGGGAATGACAACTGGCACAATGATTGGTTTATTTCTTCTTAAGTCCAAAACACACCTATAATTAATTAAGATGATTAGTTTATGGCTTTTGCGCATTTTGAGCAATGCACAGTGTAATTTTTTTTTTTTTTTTGCGCTCTCATGATACCAACATGCATTGCCACGCCCTCCATCCAGCTGCATGATGTGCAATTGACCGGTGTTCTATAGATCGCTAAAATAGGGCCCTTGTCTAGTCTGTTCTTTCATTCTGGACATTTTAAGAAAATTTTATTCAGTTCCTGAAACAGCTAATTTAAGATTTTTTCTGTCTTTTATTAATTATTTTTCTCTTTTTTTATATAGCTTTGGAGATGGCCCACGACCACCAAAGATGTCTCGGATGGATGGAGATGGAGGGTTTCGAGGGCGTGGAGGGTACCAGGGTGGTGGTGGTTACAGGGGAGGATATGGAGGAGGAAGGGGTGGAGGATACAGAGGAGGTGGAGGATACGGAGGTGGTGGTGGAGGAGGATACCGTGGAGGATACAGGGGGTCAGGGGGGTATGGAGGTGGTGGTGGAGGAGGAGGATACAGGGGGTCTGGTGGGTACCGTGGTGGTGGAGGAGGTGGAGGTGGATATGGGGGAGGTCGAGGATTTAATAGAGGTGGATATGGAGGATTTTAGGGAGACTTCTGAGCACAGGCCTACAGATAAAAGGGTTTTTTATTGGAGTTTGTCATTTTTATTTAATTTTTTTCCCTGGTTTTTGAGTCATTTTCATTAATATTCTGGTATGTTTGTGATGCAGTTAGTTATATACATGTAAACTTCCCTGTCTGCTAGATTTACATTTGTGTTTAATATGGGGCAGAAACTGGCAGTAATGAGTAAGAAAATGAAAAAAAAAAAAAAACAACTGTTGATTGGTTTTTCCAGGGAATAATTTTGTAGTTCTGGGGCAGAGACAGTTTAGAATACATTACAGAAAATAGCTGTACACTCTCCAGCAGTTTTTTTTTTTTTTTCCTTCTATTCTCCTCCACCTTTCCTTTATTTCTCTAAGATGCACACAGTATTTGTGCATGGTATTCATAAATGACATGTATGTTGTCAAATTCTTTTCGATTTTAACTGATTATGCGTAACTGTAACATGTTGACCTGTTGGAAAGAAATGGTGCGCACACAAATAAAAACATTCCTATCTTTGCTGCATGAAATGCAAATAAAGCTGTTCTGTTTTAAATACTTTTTTTTTTTTTTATCAGTTTTGTATATAAATAATGAGCCATTGGAATTAGACCTAAAGATGAATCATCATTTGCTTGTGGCTATCTTTTTATATATATATATATATATATATATATATATATATATATATATATATATATATATATATATATATATATATATATATATATATATATATATATATATATATATATATATATATTATTATTTTTTTTTTTTTAAACAGACAACTAAAATTACAGAAACATTGAACTTAAAATACAATACTGTTTAAAGAGCTATTCCTAGACTCATTAATTAGAAAAGGAGATCTGGAGCTTCTGGCTAATATCTGGCTCACAATACAGGATTTTTAACATCTTAACTGATGTTGAAAATGTGTAGATGTAGCAAATAAACTAACTAAAGATGTTGCGCTGAATTTGGACTTTGTTTCTTACTTTCACCTGGGACCTTGGTTTCCATACGCTGAATTTATTGATGGTTTTGGTCAGCACAGTGTCTACCAGAAAATATAATATCACGTGCTTGTTTATGGAGATGGAGATTTCCTTTTCCAGCAGGACTTGGCACACTGCCCACACTGTCAAAAGGACAGATTGGCCTTCTGTAATATTCTAATTTTCTGAGATACAGACTTTTTTTTATTTTCATTATGAACATTAAAAGAAAAAAAAAAACACTAAAATTGGGTCACTTGGTGTGTAATTAATCTAAATAAAAGGAGTTTCGCTTTTTAAACTAAATTACTGAATTAAAGTGTACTTTTTGATGGCATTCTCATTTTGTAAATGTAAGCGTGAAAAAAGAAACTGGAACGAAGCCAAAAATTCACTTTATTTCTACCAATTAACAGTTCTGAATGTTAGACATTGACCTGAATACTGAGGAAGAATATCTTTACTGTCTCACATACTTCTGCAAGTAAAGTTTGCATAACCAGAAATCAGTCAACCCAACACCCCTAAATATGAACACACACACACACACACACACTGCGCAGCCCCTCTGCCCCTGTCAATCTCAGTAAGGATTAGCCTCACAGGCCACTATATAAAGATGACGGAGTTCACTCTAAGATCACGTTTCAGAACTTTATTAAAAGCTGACCTCTCCACTTTCAATTTGTAAATTAATCTCATGCACACTGTTAACACTTCCCTCTATGGTCTGCTGACAAATTATATATAATATCAGGATTACAGCTGGTGAGAATTATTTGAAATGCAAAGAATACAACTAATGAAGTTGTATTCATCTATAACTATGTCTATAGCAGTTATGCTAACAGTCCAGATGTAAAGTAGCACAAACAGGAGATCTGAAATGTAATTGTGCATCTCAAAAAATTAGAATATCATTAAAAAGTTTATTTTTATTTCAGTATTTTAGTCAAAATGTGAAACTTGCATATTATGTAGATATATTACACAAACAGTGATCTTTTTTAGGCATTTATTTACTTTATTGTTTATGATTATGGCTTACAGAAATCAGTATCTTGGAAAATTAGATTATTATGTAAGACCAATTGGTACAGTCCTGCTGGAAAATAAAATCTGCATCTCAATAAAAGTTGTCAGTAGCAGAGGGAAGCTGTAAGATATGAAGTGCTGTAAGATTTTGCGGGAAAACAAAACTGCACTGACTTTGGACTTGATAATAAAACACAGTGGATCAACACCAGCAGATGACAGACATGACTCTCCAAACCATCACTGATCATCAATAAATTGTACTTTATTTCATTTGTAAATCAAGGGAGCAGAGTCTGGAGGAAGAGTGGAGAGACACAGTCCAAGCTGCTTGAGGTCTAGTGTGAAGTTTCCACCAATCAGTGATGATTTGGAGAGACATGTGTTGGGACACAACTTCACATAAGAGGTAGACAGGGTCGTTTTAAGGCATTTGGGGGCCCAAAGCCATATGTACTCCACTACATACCATCAACCCATCTCCCAAACACACTTTAATCACCATCTTTACTGAAATGTTAGATTGTAGTGTGACCAAGATTAAGATACAAATATTAATAAAAAATATATAAATAACAGTTCAGCAACTAGTGGGTGGGGCCCCCTTGAGGGGGATTCTGATAAGTGTTGTACTTTCCTGCAATGACTGTCACAGAATTTAAAGGGGCGCTCATATAGTTTGTTGTCGTTGCATTCAGTTCATAACCAGTAGGTGTCTGGGACCCCAGGCCATCTCGAGGCCCATGGCAATTGATGGGTATGGCTGTCCTGTTGCAGCGGGCCTAAAGGCAGACAGGGGACTTCATTATATTGCAGAGGTAACTCTTTCTCTTTCTTTACTGGACTGGTTCTGATGAGAGACAGTTTAATCATAATGTTTGATGGTCTTTGTGACTGCAGTTGAGGATAATTTTAGATTCCTGAAATGTTTTGGATTTACTGACCTTTATTTCTTCATTTCAAGTCATTTTTTTCTTTACTTAGTTGAGTAGTTCTGGCCATAATAATATTATAAAATGTTAAGTAATTAACTCGACAGTTTCAGCACAGCTGTTTACATAAAGCTATTCCAGGTGAATTTACTTATTAAAGCTGACTGAGAAAATGCTCAGATGTACAAAGCTGTCATCTAAGCATAAGGTGCTACTTTAAGGAATGTAAAATACACTGCCTGGCCAAAAAAAAAAAAGCCTACTGGATTTAAGTACGTAAATGATGTGGGGTTGGTTGATGCTGCAGTTGGTCTGCAGGTTTAGGTTCAGTAACAGTATGTGCATAAAGAATGAGGTCAGCTGACTCTACCTGAAAATACTAAATATAGACCAGGTTATTCCATCAGTGGATTTTTTCTTCTTTGATGGCACAACCATATGCCAAGATGAAAATGCCAGGATTCATGGAGCTGGAATTGTGAAAGAGTTCAGGGTTCAGGGAGCACATGGATTGAGAGAGAGTTCACCACAGAGTCCAGATCTTAACCTCATTGAGAATCTTTGGGATGTGCTGGATGGAGAAGTGCTGCTTTGTGCAGTGGTCAGACTCTACCACCATCAATGCTGCTGCAAGATCTTGGTAAAAAAAAAAGAATGCAACACTGGATTGAAATAAATCTTGTGACATTGCAGAAGATTATAAAAACAATGCCACAGTGAATGTGTGCTGCAGTCAAAGCTAAAGGTGGTCCAAATAAATATTATAGAGTTTTTTTTGTTTACTGAATAATTCCAGGTGTTTTTCTTCAAAATGCAGAACATTTTAAAATAATGAAAAAAGCACTGTATTTAAGGTGTATCTTAACTTTTGACTGGTTCTGTATGTGGCTAAACACGTCTGTCAAGCATTGTAAAGAACATCTCCATCTTTCCCTGGATGATCTAATGCTACATTCTAGCACTGCGTCACTCAGTGGACCAAGTCCAGGCTCTCACACACACACACACACACACACACACTAAACTCTCATTTACCCTACCCTACAAGCATGCCCCTTACAAACACACACACACACACACACACACATCCAATGCTGCACCACAGCTTTCTCAGAGCTGGTGCCAGTCTGTGAGGATTTCAGGAGGGGGCACAGGCCTCTGGTCTGGGTGGCAGAAGCCTATATTTATTTATTTATTTATGTATTTATTTTACTTTTCTTTTTCTTTTTTTCTTTTTATTATTAATGTTAAACATCTGACAATGCAGTGGAAATTGGTTGTCCTGGGGCTCCTGTTGTCTTTTGGACAGATGTCATGGGGTCACGAGGCCATGATCATTCCTGAATATGATGGAAAGGAGCGTGTTCACGTCCTCACTATCAAGAATTATAAGTCTGTGATGAGGAAATATGATTTAATGGTGCTGTACTACCACGAACACGTCGGACCCAGCAAAGTGGCCAAGAAACAGTTTGAGATTGAGGAGCTGGCTCTGGAGGTGAGTGAACTGAGGGAATGCTAACACAGAAAAACAGGATAAACTGAGATAATACTGCACTTTGAAACCTGTGACGTTTAACAGGTTACTGCAGTCAGGATAAACACATGTTTAAACTTTCATACATTTTAAATGTATTATTTATTGTGCACCACACTGGGACTGGTTAAATGTGTATAGTTTTAGCTAAGCTAATTAGCAAACATTAGCCTGCACTTCCACTGTCCATTTCACTCTAAATCTCCACAAGGATTTTATGCGCACCTTGATATGGAAGCCCAAGAGTCCTCTGGTAATTCAATAGGGAAAAAAATTTACAAGAAAAGTCAAAATAATTAAATACTAAATAACTAAACACTAAATCATAATTATAAGACACTAAATTGTAATTATGACATACTAAGCCACAATTATGAAATAGTAAGTCATAATTAAGAGATACAAAGTCATTATTATGAGATACAGTCATTATGAAATATTAAATCATAATTATGAAACACAAAGTCATTGTTATGAGATAGTAAGTCATAATTAAGTCATAATAAGATACTAGTGCATTGTTATGAGAATACGTCATAAGTATGAGATACAAAGTAATTATTATGATATAGTATTATAATGACTTTGTATCTCATAATTATGATATACAAAGTCATTATAATGAGATAGTAAGTAATAAGTATGAGGTCCTCATAATTATGAGAGTAAGTCATACTCATGAGACACAAAGTCATTATTATGCAATAGTATTATAATGATTTTGTATCTCAGTTATGACTTACTATCTCATAATTATGATATGATATCTCATAATTATGAGATAGTAAGTCATAATTATGAGATACTAAGTCATTATTATGAGATAGTAAGTCAAATGTTATATATTAGTAGTAGGAAACTCAACACACCAAAAAACAGGTATGATATAAGTATTTATTTGTACTCAAAGGTACACTTTTTATCACTGTTCCCTTTAAATGTATAATATTGGTCTTGACAGGGTCAGGTGTGTTCCATCTGATGTACAAAGTCTTTCCAAACAGCAGGAAGAAGAGATTTGTACCATTTAACCAGCCTAAAGTACAATCAGTATTCTGTATCACTGTACTGATAAACAATATATATTTTAATTGCACTTATTTTTCTTAGTGTGTAATGACTATCCAGATGAACAAAACTAATTTTTGACATATGTTTATTTAATCATCATGCTTGTTTGAATTAAACTCTGCATTGAGTTGGTTCCATTCTGTAAGTGTGTGTGTGGCACACTGTCCTGCAGCTGAGTTGTTATTAATACTTTACGTTTCAGATTTATAGTTAACAGCTTACAGTTGACCAAGGCGCAGGGATAGATTACTGATTGGGCCAGTTGGACCAGTGCCCATGACTTCCAGAAGCACCAGTTGCTGGGAGGGGGCCTCTCAGATCACATTCCCCAAGGCAATTTGAAGACTTGGGATAGTCCTGGATGTGAGCCGAGCATTTGGGCCAGAAGCAGGGCCCAGTCTGTGCGGTGTTTGGAGTGATTTTTGTTATTTGAGATTGTATACATTTGGTCCAATTATTTTCGTACTGCAGTTTATTGAGCATATTAAAGTATTTCTCTACATCCTGTCATCACCAACCACCCATATTTCCCATTCGGCAGGTTGCCTTTCCAGGTGTTGTACCAAATTCTACCTCCCTGCCAGAATCTGACATTTGTGCCCTCATTTGTGTACAGGTGCATTCCACAACAGAATAAATCTAACAGATTCCCCCCAGATTCCTTTTATTTCTGTTTGTATATAAGGCTTAATCTACAGTCACAGTAGATATAGGAATCACTCGGGTAATCTGTTTGACTTCACTACTACGTAATGTACCTGCATATAAATAGAAGACTGATTTCAACACAGCACTAGGTCTTTTTCTTCTTCTGTTGTTTAACCCATTTTTACAGTGGCCATAAAATGCATTTTTTTTACATATATTTTAAGGGTCCCTCTTTTTATCTTAGAATAAAAAAAACCACACTGTACCCTGGTGGTTAATGGCTCATGTCAGAGTAGATAATTGCACCCCAAAAATAGTTCCATTAGTTTTCACTATCTGGTCAATCAAATACCAAATTACCAATACCAAATACCAATTTATTGATTATATATATTGTATTTATTTAACACAAATCTTAATATCTTTAAAGTACATGATGATATCAAATTAATTCCACTAACTACGTCCTTAAGCTTCCAAAATTCTATTAAGCTATCTATAATGATTTGAGTTCTATTAGGATTAAAGAGCCACTAAACACTAAACCTTTTTTTTTTCAATTAATAGCTGAAATGTGTTCCTTTGAAGTAATGAAACATATCAGTCCTGCTTATTTTTTTTATAAAACTTTCCTAAAGTAAAAAATGCTTTTATTGTGGTCATTTCTGCCTCTGCAGCTCCTCTCAGGTTTATCTGTGCTATAGGCGATAATATGCAGATTAATCAATCAATCAATAATACAATAATACCGCCCCCCTGCTGACATCCAATCATCTGCGTCAGCTCAGCCAATCAGCTTTCCCTCCTGCCGCCCTGCTTCTAAACCCATACATCACTCAGTGCCCCTCCCAAACCACCCCTCCCATTGTTTAGCATTTTTCAAATTTGAGCTTAGGGTGGAGTCGGCAAAAATGAGGAAGTTTAGTGCCAAAACTCACACCAAGAGTTCCAAACTGTATCCAAATGGCACAAAGCCTCCCAATGGCCAAAAGCGAATCCTCCCCAGTCTCTCAAAAGCAGCTCTGGCCAGAGGACTGGCCAGAGGACAGTGGAGCAAAGGTGAAGCACTCAAGCACAGGAACACTGTTAAACAGTTCACACTGTTAATCACAGACAGTGAAGGTAATGATGAAAGTATATGGAATAATGAAGCAGGAGGACTGCTCAGAAAACTTCACCATAACCTCAACAACAAATGCAGCCCTATAGACAATAGAAGCTGCTGTGGAGTGAATCAATGAATCAGTCTAACTGCAACTCTTAGAATAAATAATATTATACTTACAGTAGCAGTCAAAAGTTTGGACACACCTTCTCTTCAATGTTTTTTTTGCTACATTGTAAATGAATACTGAAGTTATTCAGAATCATGTAGTAACTTAAAAGTCTTAAACAAACTAAAATACTCTGTAAAGAAGCATTTAGGTGCTCTTATCTGGGGTGCTGTTAACTTGAGGTTTCTGAGGCTGGTAACTCTGATGAACTTATCCTCTACAACAGAGGTAAAGCTTGATCTCATTTCCTGGGTCGGTCCTGATGAGAGCCAGTTTTACCATAACACTTTTGATGTTTTTTTTTTACTTCACTCGGAGATGTTTTTTTTTATTTTTTGAAAAAATAGAGGTGGATAATAAAAAACAATCATAAATAATAAAAATAACTAATTGCATTAACTAATTAACTAAATACATATTATTGCTCTAAACAAGAAAAAAAAACATTGCAATAAATATTCCTTTTCTTGATCAGGAAAGGGTTAAAGGGTTAAAGGATGAATTTGGTTGTATATTAAGCTCTGAGGACCACTGTTAACAGATTTTAGCTTGTGATCTAGTCCTAAAAATGAACTAATTCTGATCTGTTTTTTTCCACAGCTTGCTGCTCAGGTTCTAGAGGACCTTGTTGAAGATGTTGGATTTGCATTACTTGATGCGAAAAAAAACAGAGATGTTGCCAAGAAGCTAGGTAGAATTCATGCACACACCAGTGGCTTTCAGATACACATATTATTTGTAATTTTCTGAAATGATATAAGACATTATTGTAGCCAACTGTAGCACATCCGATGTCTATTCCCAGCATAATAATAGGCACAACCCTAGGTCCAACCACCTACATAATATTAATGTAAAAAAGACATTAGATACTCATATAAACATCCTTATATTCATACATTACATTCATCCTTCACACAAGGTCTCATTAGCGAGGGAAGCTATAGTTCATTATTCTTTGTGGCACATAAACAGATTATGATGTTCTTAGACAAAGTGATGCATTTTCTGAAGGTAGTGCAGGGATGCTGATATTGTTCTTCATGATTGTACATTTTATTTTTCTCTGTTACTCATCACAGGTCTGCAAGAGGCAGACAGCATCTATATCTTTATAGAGGATGAAGTCATTGAGTATGATGGGGAGCTGACGGCGGACACACTGGTGGAGTTCCTCTATGATGTGTGTAAAAAGAAATGCTCCTATATATTTATAAATATATATCACATATTCAAAGAGTTATTACCGTCATTTGACATTACAACAGTCAAGCAGAACATTATGACCACTGATAAAGAAGGATTAGAGCATGACCAACACAAACTGTGCAGCAACAGATTCAACAGAGCCTCAATCTCTGACTTTTGAAAGATGTATTCAATTGAGAACTTGGTTTGTGTTGTATCTGGTGTGACAACATAAGCAAAAAATGAGTACCAGTCCAAAGACAGCTTTGTCGGTTTAATCAAATACTCTTTCAGGCGAAACAGAGTTTTTGAAATGCAGTAGATAATGAAAAAGATAAAGGAAAAATAAATCAAAGTTTAACCAAGACCACATCAAATTGTAAGGGTTTTAATTTTCTCTCTATACAAGATTATTGGGCCCATAATGGGGCGCAGCACAGCATTACTCTTACAGACAGTAGACTTGATGAATCCGTGTGCACATCAGTCAGAAAAAAGCTTGACTATCGATCTTTTTACATGAGTATTGCTCAATACCAGTACCAGCGTTGGTATCGATATTATCGATATTTGGATCGATCCGCCCACCTCTAGTCTGTACATTTTATAGAACTACACAGTGTCCTATATGATCAATAGAGCTGAAACAAAATAGATAATGGGTGTAGAAACAAGTACATAGTGTATCATATTGTTATGTTTGACATGGGCATGTTGCATGGATTTGCTTAAACCATCCCAGTTATTTAATATATAATATAAATGTTTCTTTTAAAACAAACTGTTTTTTTTTTTGTTTTCCAGGTGATTGATAATCCAGTGGAGGTGATTGATAACAGCAACGAGCTGAAGGGCTTTCATAGTCTCGAAGAGGACATTAAACTAGTCGGGTACTTTAAGCATGTCAGGTCTAAACGTACGTACCTGTACAGCCAAAACTATACGCTATGTTTCTAACGGAGAAATGTAAGTAAAAAATATATTTGTTCTGGTTTTGTTTTAGACTATGGTGTGTTTAAGGATGCAGCAGAGGAGTTCCATCCTCACGTGAAGTTCTTTGCGACGTTTAACCCAAAGGTAACTATAATAAACAGCTGCAATCAGGTGTATCAAAGCTAATAAACAAATATACCATACATACACCTAAGTGAAGAAGCATGTATCAAAAAAATGTCTTAAATGTCTAAGCTGGATTCATTTAAGCTTTTTATCATCTGTAACATACAAGTTGAACATAATATAAACTCATATTTTGGAAACTTCTGTCTGAACCCACCCATTTTTCTTCTGAGAAAAAGTATTGGAACATATGACTATTAGGCAGAGGCGTGCAGACATAGACATCAGATGGTGCTAAAGCACCACCAACTCTGCCCTTTATCAACCAAAGTGCCCTTTTGAAACTTTTTTTTTTTTTTTTATAAATATATTTTTTTATTGTTAAGATTTTACGGAGGCCGGTTTGAAATGATCTTTTGAAAACCTGAGCGATTAAAAACGAGTGAAAACAGAAGGCCCTGAAATCAGCTCACACACACCCGACCTCTCTCTTCCTCTGTCACGTGACCCCGCGCAGTCACACGCAAGGCACACTAGCAGTTCAGCAGCAGTTCAGTTCAGCGAGTCTTCAGCACAGCACGCACGGCAACAGATAGGCTTCTTCTCCCCCGTGTCCCACCAGTCAGGTAACATACACATAAAAAAAAAAGTGCCCTTTTTCCCCCCTGAGCACTTGCCCCCCAAAATGTCTGTGCATGCCGCTGCTATCAGGTGTGTTTTGTTGCCCAGGTGTGTCCTGATACATTAATTATTCAAATAATAAACATCACTTTATGCTTAGTGTCAGATTTGGGTTTTGCCTGTGCATTTATGGAGGATTAACCAACATGAAAGCCAAGCAACTTTGAAGCTGAGAGAAGATTGAAAATCAATTAAAGCCATTTAACCAATATTGTCCATAGCCAGAACAACTGTTTGGAATGTCCTAAAGAAGAAAGTCATCACTGGTGTACTAAATAACAGATGTCGAACAGGTAGATCATGGAACATCACAGCAGTTGATGAAAGAAATACTGTAATGTGCTGTAATGAAAAACTAAACATCTGTAATTGACAGATCAGCAACAACCTACAGAAGTGTCATACATAGATTTGCAGAAGACTCCATGAACAAAATGTTTGGGTGGGTTATTTTGGGTGTGTTGTGTTGGGTGTGGGCCTTTTATCACTGAGTTAGCAGTTTTTAAACATCACAATGCATACACAATGTACCTTACCTATGAAATATCTTTGATACAGGTTGCTAAAGATCTACATCTGAACATGAACGAAGTGGACTTCTATGAGCCTTTCATACACAATCCACTCAGTATCCCTGGAAAACCCTACACTGAAGAGGACCTGGTTAACTTCATTGAGGAGAATAATAGGTGAACCTTATGTTAATAAAACTTTTGAGTTTAATTTCATACTTTTTGTCTGCCCAAAGTATGAACAACTAGTCAAAGTTGGATAATTAAATCATTTGATTTGGCCCATTCAAACATCCCTTTCACCTGATGAACAATTTATTTATTTATTTATTTAAACTTTTTATCCCATTTTTTCCCCAATGTACACGGCCAATTACTCAACCCACTCAATACAACTCCCCCATCACTAGTGATGCTGCAACACTAGGAGGGTAAAGACTAGCGCATGGCTCCCCCAACAACTGTGAAGTCAGTCACTACATTTTTTAACTGCTGCTGCTGATGCAGAATTGCCGAGTAGCACCACAGCGCACTCGGAGGAAAGCGCAGCGACTCAGTTCTGATACATCAGCTCACAGATGCCTTGTGCTGATCGACATCACCCTTTGGAGTGATGAGGGGAAAGAGCACCATCTACCCACCCAGAGAGAGCAAGGCCAATTGTGCTCTCTCAGGGCTCCAGTAGCTGATGGCAAGCTACATGAACGGGATTCGAAAAAATTATCTCCCGATCAAAAAAATTACTTCTATTCTAAATCTAATCTAATTATTTTATTTGTTTACTGTTTAATCTATTTTGCCACTTATCTGACAACCGTCATTGAACTTTGTCTTCCAACAACAAATATATTAATATCAGTGCTATAACTTAATTTCAGACCAACCCTGCGGAAACTGAAGCCACACAACATGTATGAGATATGGGTAAGCTTCTATTCTTGTCTTTACGTTTTTTGGGGTTAGTGCTAAAAATATTAGCAGCTAGTCAGGCTTTGGCTGAAACATATAACAGAAAAATGAGGAGAAAATCTTTTTTTTTTCAGGAAGATGACTTAGATGGAGAACATATCATTGCATTTGCAGAGGAAGATGATCCAGGTATGTTTTGAACTGGGAATTCGATTGGGATAAAGGAAAAAGAAATATAGTAAACACCTCTTTATTAAAACATCATTTATCTCTGTTTTACTGAACTCTACTAAAGCAGGAGTAGACTAATAAAATAACTGTGCTGATCTGTGATTTATCTCGGTTTTACTGAACTATACTAAAGCATGAGTAGACTGATAAATCACGGTGCTGATCTGTGATTTATCTCGGTTTTACTGAACTCTACTAAAGCATGAGTAGACTGATAAATCACTGTGCTGATCTGTGATTTATTTCGGTTTTACTGAACTCTACTAAAGCATGAGTAGACTGATAAATCACTGTGCTGATCTGTGATTTATCTCAGTGTTACCGAACTCTACTAAAGCATGAGTAGACTGATAAATCACTGTGTTGATCTGTGATTTATCTCAGTGTTACTGTACTCTACTAAAGCATGAGTAGACTGATAAATCACTGTGCTGATCTGTGATTTATCTCAGTGTTACTGTACTCTACTAAAGCATGAGTAGATTGATAAATCCCATCTTTTCTGCTCCACCTTCAGATGGATTTGAGTTCTTGGAGATACTAAAGGAGGTCGCTGAGGAAAACACACATAATCCAGACCTCAGCATCATCTGGATTGACCCTGATGAATTCCCTCTGGTGAGATTATTAGGCAACATATCCATCTTAATTCACCAAAATCCAAAACACTGTCCAACCAAAAGATTACATTTTTGAAATGTTTTAAATGATTTAAAGAAAGTTTAAAAAACTGTTCTTGTCCCCTGTAGCTTGTCCCTTATTGGGAGAAGACCTTTGACATTGATCTGTCGTCACCTAAAATTGGCGTGGTGGACGTTGTGGATGTAAGTATATTGATAGTTATAATTTTTGCATTTTTTTATAGTCATGCTGGTCGATTAGCATGGGTATGCTGGTCAGTTAGCATGCTTATCTATGTATGTCTTTTGTTAGTCCATCAATAAATGTTGAGTAACCTTCTACTACCAGATCAGGAGAATCTCTCACTATCTTTAATAAACTCCTGAAGACAGAGCTCTTCAAAGAGTTCTTACTCTCCTAACACCTCTAACTAACTACCTTCTACTACCAGATCAGGAGAATCTCTCACTATCTTTAATAAACTCCTGAAGACAGAGCTCTTCAAATAGCACCTACTCTCCTAACGCCTCTAACTAACTACCTTCCACTACCAGATCAGGAGAATCTCTCACTATCTTTAATAAACTCCTGAAGACAGAGCTCTTCAAATAGCACCTACTCTCCTAACACCTCTAACTAACTACCTTCTACTACCAGATCAGGAGAATCTCTCACTATCTTTAATAAACTCCTGAAGACAGAGCTCTTCAAAGAGCACTTACTCTCTTAACACCTCTAACAAACTAACTACTACTAATCTCATTTCCTTCTTCCCCTTCTCTACACCTCTATCCCATAATTTAACTAATGTTTCTACCTTTAACTTCTATTACTTTTGTACTTTTGTACTATTTTTAATCGCTTTGGACAAAAGTGTCTGCCAAATGTAATGTAATGTAATGATTGTTGCAGACAGCAAATCAGCCTCAAAAATATCCTGTAACATGAGCCAGGCATTAAGCAGCCAAGCCAAACTCCCAACAAACAAAATATTTTTTAGGAGCTAAACTGGTTAGTCAGCTAGATTGAACAGCTTCAGCTGACCATGCTGTTTATTTTAACAGGGACAGTATTAAGAGAATTATTGATTCATAATCTGGGGGTAGCGGAGCTCCAGCATCAGAGCCCTGAGCACAACCACGAGAACCCGGCTAGTCCTTGGATTTGAACCCACAACCATCCACTTGCTAGCTCATGTCTCAGAATAAGAGCTAAAGAATTAAGCATTAACTGTTCTTTAATCTTCTGATTTCAGGCCGATAGTATATGGCTGGAGATGGATGACCATGATGATATGCCAACACCTGCTGAGCTGGAGGACTGGCTGATGGACGTTCTGGAGGGGGAAATTGACCCTGATGGAGATAATGATAGTGAAGATGCTGCTGATGACGAACATGATGACGACAACGATGAAGCCGATGACGATGATGAAGATGACGACGATGATGGCAGCGATGAAGATGATGATGATGATGATGATGACGACGATGACGATGATGATGATGATGATGATGATGATGATGATGATGGCGATGATGACGATGATGACGACGACGACGATGACGATGATGACTGAAATTAAATTATTTACAATAAAAGAATAGAAACTGTACTTTGTATAGCCCCTTTCTCAAATCCTAGGTCACATTTAGTAGCAGTGCAAACACAAGGATACAGATCAACAGAAGGCAAAAACATAATCCATTACAAACTTTTGAGTTCGCTTCGACCCAATTTCTCATGCCAGAAACACCAATAAAATGAACAGTTTTTTTACACCATATATTTATATGTATATATATATATATATATATATATATATATATATATATTAGGGGTGTCACGATTCCCAAAATCCTCGATTAAATTTTTTTTTTCGATTCGATTCTCGATTTTCTTTTTTCTTTTTTTTTTTACAGCAGAGAGTCCTATGCCAGTTTTAGATTAGTCAGTCATTGGTTTGATTTATCAAATTTACAATATCTTATTTCAAAAGGTGGGCTTGATATAAGTGATGCAAAGTGATACAAGTGATCTGTAATACACCACACTAGGCACTAATGGTCACATTTAAATAATTTAATTAAGATATATATATGTAATGCCATCTAGTGGATTTTTTGGTAGCAGCAGTGTGCACTGTTAAAACAGCAATGTGCAACATAACAAAATAAATAATAAAAAAAAACAGGAACAGTCATGTACAAAATAAAAGAACAATAAGAGCCTTAACAAACTGAACATGAAACATGAAAAATAAGACTCGGCCCCTGAGAATGACAAGTTTTTTTTCTTTGACAAAGATATATTATTAACTTTATCTGAGAGAAAGATGCTCCTTAAGGTACCAAAACTATGAACATATTTGAGGCTAGACAAAACAACTGTTATTTATATATTTTCAAGTTTTTCTTTAAGAAGATGAGAATGTTCACATTCTCTGGAGAAAGTTCTGCTCTTTCAGCAGTCCAATGTCCGCGGCGTGGGCTGCGCTATTTGCGTAGCGTGCTGCGCCATTTGCGTAGCGCGCGTGTGCTTGTGTAGCTTAGCGGGAGGGATCGTCGATCATCTTTTTGACTTCGATGCTCGAGCCCATGACTTAATTTTCATAGATTTCGATAAAATATCGAAATCGTGACACCCCTAATATATATATATATATATATATATATATATATAGAGGAGGAGGGGTACGTATTGGTGGGGTTGGTGATCATTGACCAGCATATGAAACACAATTCCGTAAAAACACTTTTTCTTAAGTAAAAATCAGTGGAATTGACCTATGTGTCAAAAAAACAGGTCAGCTGTGATCGCTTCCCCTGGTGATGGGAATGGGCATGGTGTGAGGTGTTTTGGAAGGTGGATGATGGGAACAGTGTTTTAGGGATCAAGAGTGGCATAATGGCTGCACACACTGTGATGTTGTGACTACACTACCCAGGGACACTGACTGTGGCACAGTGTTTTATGACATTACTTCTCTTGAGCTTGTTTTGGCTGGTTAAGGCTTAGAAACTTGTTCCACTGCAGCTACATCTCTAGTTCCATTACTGTCTAGAAATCAGTACAGTACTGTAGGACAGTATGAAGTATACATACAGCTCTCAGTATTGTTCTGCATATTGTTCTGAAGAATCTGCTGATATTGACTGGAATCCATGCGACCCTCAACTTTAACAATATTCCCAGTACCTGCACTGGTCGCTCAGCCCCACAGCATGATGATAGAACTTTTGTATCCTTCCACTAAACCATGTTTTGAGGCCACTGTGTTGCCACTTTTCAAAGAAGATGCAAAAAGGAGAAAAACCTGTATCGACTCTGGAAAATGTGTCTGCAACAGTGAAATCGCTTGAAAATCGCTAGGTGTAAGGTCAGCATAACAATTTTCAAGTGATTTCACTGTTGCAGACAAATTTTGAGAGTCGTGATAAAACATGTGAGTCTTGCTAGAGTTGAGTCATCTCGATCGTTCAGCATAAAGTGGTTAGGATTGAAAGTTTTAGTCTTTTTCTCGTACTGACGTTCAGATAAAATCAACCGTGTTTAATATTATCATAAGTCTTAAGACTTGGTTCACGCGAATAGTGACGTGAACAATGTCAACAACCAATAGGAGAGCTACGGGAAGCAACAAAGCAAGAATATTTTACGTGACTGTTTACAAACGATTTGAAAGGGAAGTTGCAGTTAATTTGCCTTATACTTCAATGCGTACTTAATTATATACATTAATATAGTATTTTAAACACAGGTAGCACTTTATAAGTCATTATATTTTAAGTTATTTTATTTTGCACTACTTTTTCTTATTGTGCAGTGTTATTTTTAATACAAGCAAGTTTAATAAATACACATTTTGCTAGAATGATGTCCTTTATTGCATTAGTTTTATCTAAAACAAAGGCAAATGTATAGAAGTGAAACTGTGGTTCTTTGCTATAAGGGGGGGGGGGGGGGGGCTTATAGGAAGAGAAGAACACAAAATATATTCTATTAAAAAATATCAAGAACTAACAGTGTGGCAGGCAAAATAAACTGTTAATGGGGAGAAATGCTGTGAGTCTCTGATAAATCACAGTATTGATATACACATTATTTGTAATTTTATATGTAATATGTATTGTTTTTAAACTCTCCAGTCATTGCTAAATCTTAGTCTGTGGGTAAAAAGTCTGGGTCTTTAGATGTGAGAGGGTTTCAGACTAGTTTAGTCCATTAAAAGTCTTTTCAGAGTCTTTATAAAGTCGTGTACTGTATGGACAACTGGACTCCCCGGGCAGCGCCCTCTGCTGGCCGGTGGTAGTGCACTATGTAGTGGACATGGCGCGGATTCGGACGCAGGCAGGGGGGTCGTCCGCAGGCACGCCCCCTCACTTCCTCGCGGGGAGCATGTGGTTGTTGTGCTCGTGGCTGGAGGAGTGAAACTGCGGAGGCCTCTTTGTTTATGTGGGAGTGTTCGGCTGAGTTCTGAGCGCAGCATGGCTGATTCCGTGTCCAGGTTTCAGGCGGAGGTGGCCGGTATCATGGAGCTGCTGCTGAAGGTGGCGGTGCTGGAGATCAGTAAAGTTTTCGAGGGCCGGACTCGCCTGTATCAGGACTGCGCCTGCAACGGAGAGGCTAAGATCCAGGAGGACCTGCAGTGTTTACCGGATCTCAGGGCCTTTCGGGAACAGCCGCCGCAGCCGCCGGGGAGTCCTGCTTCCAAAGCTGTTCGCAGTGTCGGTGTGCAGGCGGGAGAACCGGAGTTAGAACCTGCAGCTGATGGTAAACAGTGTTTTTGATTGTTTTTTTTTTTACTGAGAGATCCTATCCAGGGAGTAGAGGTGGGTAACCCAGGTCCAGAAAGTAAAAATCCACCCCAGGCGTTTGTACCAGCAGCTCAGCAGCAGCATTGGTACAAAAGCCTGGGGTGGATTTTTACTTTCTCGACCTGGGTTACCCACCTCTATGCAAGGAGTACTGGCTAGAACTTAGCTGCTGCAGGATTTAAGGTGGAACTGGGAATTGTAGCTGCTGCAGTTACTGTGTTTTGTGTTTGTGTAGATCGTAAATGTTGTTAAACAAAAATACAGCACTGGAAAAAAAAGGGACAACTTAAAATCCTCTGGAATATAATTAAGAGGAAGATAGATGATCACAAGCCATTAAACCAAGCTGAACTGCTTCATTTTTTTGCACCAGGAGTTGCATAAAGTTATCCAAAAGCAGTGTGCAAGACTGGTGGAGGAGAACATTCCAAGATGCATGAAAACTGTGATTAAAAAGCAGGTTTATTCCACCAACGGTTGTTTTCTGAACTCTTAAAACTTTATAAATATGAACTTGTTTTCTTTGCATACATTTTATTTTCAATTTAGGAGAAATGTTGTCGGAAGTTTAAAGAAAAAAAACAACAGTGTTCCTTTTACTAAAATAAATACCTATAAATACCAAAATCAGGGAAACTGATTCAGAAACGGAAGTGTTCTCTTAATTTTTCCCCAGAGCAACATGTGCATGCACCAATAGCCTATAATCGAAAATCTCCTGCATTCCTCTTTAGTTGTGCTCTACTTAATCCTAAACTCCCTCCCCCACTTTACAGATGGAAGCAACATGCCCCGCCCCCAAGATCACGAAATGGGTGAACATCAGCCCCCCACAGAAGTCCCCCTGCTGGACCTGGAAGAGACCATTGATGTGCTGTGCACTGTTGACCTACCCTGCACCATCTTTAAAGAACAGGTCAGTGCAGCAGTAATTACTTAGTACTTAGGTAGGGATACACCGTGATATTGGAATTAAAGTACCTGACAAAAGTTTGGACACACCTCTTTTCTTCAGTGTGTTTTCTTTCTTTTTTCTCTTTTATTTCCAGTTATTACTTCGGTTTTGTCAACACCGTCAGACTTAATACAAAGCAAAAATATTTTTTATTTGTTGACCTTAATATGTTTTTAGAGTTTTTAAATCATTATTTAACATTCTTATTAGAGATGTCCTGATATAAAAGTTTTTTTTTGTCATTTGATTTTGAGTATCTGCCAATACCGAGTCCCGAACCGATACTTTGGCAATGCAAAAAATAAAGCTGTCCTTAAGTTTTTTTTTATTATTATTAATTGTTAATTATTTAAACAACACTATCAAAACTTCTCCAGCTCTTCTCCATCCAGCACATCCCAAATATTCTCAATGAGGTTAAGGTCTGGACTCTGTGGTGAACTCTCCCAATCCATGTGTGAAAATGATGATCTCATGCTCCCTGAACCCTGAACTCTTTCACAATTCCAGCTCCATGAATCCTGACATTGTCATCTTGGAATATACCCGTGTTCATCAGGAAAGAAAAAAAATCCATTGATGGAATAACCTGGTCTATATTCAGTATATTCAAGGAGTCAGCTGACCTCATTCTTTCAGCACATACTGTTGCTGAATCTAGACCTGACCAAGTGCAGCAACAACCCCACATCATTTACTTACTTAAATCCAGAAGGAGGCTTTTTTTTGACCAAGCAGTGTATAAACACTAGTGTACCTGCATATATTGCTTTTATTTTGCTAAATTCGTTTTGGTAAAGCTAAAGCCGGTCTGTTTTTTGGGTCCATTTGCTGTGTATCTCTGCGCTGCATTTTATGAGGCTGTAAACTACATTCCAGACAGAACAGAGGGAAGCTGACTGGAAAGGAAGGTTTCGTGTTTAGATGCGGCCTTGAGCAGATCACTTCTGAGTGCTGTAAGATGTTCATTATAAATTGATCTGTTGACTTGGAATTCCACTTTTCAACACCAGTAGTATCTGTGATTGAGTGAGGTCAGGTCTCCTGCCAAAGTTTAAAAACTCATTATAGGGAGAGGTTGATCATCATCATCATCATTTGATCCCAAGAGAAAAAATGCTCTTGGGAAGGGATTTTTTTTTTCTGTTTTTTAGGCATAATAAAATCATTAGATTTTTTTATTATATAACCACGAGCAGCTTTTATTTTTTTCTGGTCAACAAGAACAAAAGTATGAGCTGGAATCAGTTCAAGGACAGCACTGTTCCTTAAAAACCAAACAGAAGATAAGAACGGAATGAAGAGGAACAGGGATGTTTTTATTCATTATTTTTAATCTTTATTGTGCTTTATTGATCTTTAACTGTCCCAAAACAGTCCCAATAATTTTTGTCAGCCAAAATACTTATTTATTAATTAATTAATTTATTTTAAACATTACTGTTTTTATGTATTTATATATATTTCTACTGCATTATATCCTTATATTATCAGTTGTTTGGATTTTCTTGTCTAATTGCCTCTCCTCCTCTTCTGGTGATTTCAGCAGGCTCTGAGTTAAAAGGGGGTTCTTTATCTGTAAACGGACTATATGTTAAGTTTAAGGAAAACTCCTAGTTATATTTAAACAATGGTTTCACTGTACTTCCCTTAACCTCATCCTGTGTGCTATTTTTACCACCCCCTGGAAGATATTAGCCTGGAGCCCTGTATGCGTTACAGGCTTACACATATTTATTTTTAAACTAAACTAAGTCCCGGTGGGCTTAAAATTGTGTTGTCATTAAGTTGTGAAAGCCGTTATTATATTATTATTATTATATCTATCTCCCACAGAGAGTAAATACAATTTTGGTTTTATTTTTCTCAAACTGCATTTGGCAATTTTGCAATTTTCTAATTCAGCATTTGTTTAAAATATTAGTTTGCAAGTAAACGTAATATAAGCATTATGTGCTTTTTTTTTTACCATGTTGTTGTTTTTGTGAATGTGAGTCTCTGAATTTGAAAAGTCTTAAAAATCTTGCCTTTAATTTCCCCATTCTGGTAGGTACCCTGTTATTAGCTACAGAATTTTAGAGAACTCAAGATTAGATTGGTCTTATCCCTCCTCTGGGCATCTCTCTTTGATAACTTTAATCTGTGAACCTAAAAAAATTCAAATGCGTTACAATTTATTTTCATTTAATAATAAATATAAAATCATCTTTAAACTTGTACATGTTTATTTTTTTAAAGCAGATTAATCATGTGACAAGTTGGCACCAATAATCCAAATCTAAGTGTTTCTAAGAATGATTTATGTATTCATATTTAAATACCCATTATCAAAAGCTTAGTCTTAAAGAAGAAAAGTGGGATTAATCGGGGTTGATTACATAATTCTATTGTGATTAATTTTATTATTTTTTTTTATTGATTGAAACCACTAAAAAATAATAGAATATTAAAAAAAAAAAATTTTTCTTATGATCTTGGTTTTGTTTTCTGTTCTGTCTATTCTGTGATAAATCTCAATTTAAGTTCTGTGATTTTGCTCCTACAGGTTACTAAAATGGAGATTGTGGAGGACTTGGCTGTTGAGAACACATGGCATGTTAATCCTAAAGCAGAATTGTCCTCTGAACAGAACGGTATGTACAGCATGTGGCGTTCATGGGCAGTAGAGACAGTTACTCCAACAAAATGTAGTTACATCAAAACAAACTATTTTTAATACCCTTCAGAAAAAGATTTCAGAAAAAACAGTAAATGAGCAGGTGTCCCAATTCTTTGTTTCTATGATGTGTAGTCCTAGATTTTTCTATACTATACTATGCAATATGGAATTTATATAGCCTGTTTGGGGCTGTCAGAATTTTATCCAGGCCTTATAATATCGGTGCTTATAATAGGCAGGTAAGTCTTTGCTGCTCAGGGTAGTTTCCCTGTAAAATAATGAAGCAAAAAAAAGCAGCAAAGATTGTTAAAGGTTTCATTCCATTGTTTTTTTATTTATTTGTGGTGCTCAGGTGTTTCTATTTAGCCATGCTTTTAATCACTAAATTAGAGGTCTCTAAAGAAAGACAGGTTTTGGCTCTTGCTCCTGAATATTCATACATGCAAATTTATTGCCTCTAATTGGCTAACAGCACTGCAGCAGAGAACACTTATCTGCTGCCTCCCCCACAGTCAATTTTACAGCTCTAAAACGCAAAGGACAAAATGTTTTCAGAGATACAGCCTTAGTTATAAAGATATAGGGCGTCGATTGGTCCAGCAGTCTAAAGCGCTGCCACTATGAGCGGGAGGTCGCTGGTTCGAACCCCCGCTCATGCAGCTTGGCCATCAAGCAGCCGGCGTTCAGAGGGAGCATAATTGTCCCTGCTCCCTTCGGGTGGGTAGATGGCGCTCTCTCCCCACATCACTCCTAGGGTGATGTCCACAGCACAGGGCGTCTGTGAGCTGATGTACCGGAACTGAGCCGCTGTGCTTTCCTCCAAGCGCGCTGTGATGCTGCTCGGCAATACTGCATCAGCAGCAGCTCGAAAAGAAGCGATGGCTGACTTCACATGTATCGGAGGAAGCATGTGTTAGTCTTCACCCTCCTGGTGTTTTGGGGCATTACTAGTGATGGGGGAGTCCTAATGAGTGGGCTGGGTAATTAGCCATGTAAATTGGGCAGAAAATGGGAAAAAGTTGAAATAAACGTAAGACTTGAGGTGAGCCGCCCCGTTCCGGTGGCTCTCTGTAAACAGAAGCTGTAAGCTCCACCTGTGGGCGGCCATGAGCCGAGGTGGGCGAGGCTATGAAGTCACTGGTTGGTGTAGACACCCTAATGTCTCTCTGATTAACTCTTATTTCTGAGGATTTTCTTTTACTAGCTACTGCAGACAATGGAGGTTAAGGAAAAACAGGTTCATATGCACCATCATATACAACTCAGAAAGACTTATAGTATTATTCAAAGAACAAGAAAACATTTATTTTAGCAGAAGGAAACTTTAAAATCTATTTTTGTGAAAATTAAAGTGTGAATGTGTTTCCTTTACAGACGCTCAGTCACCAGATCCTCTTCCTATTCCAAGTCAGTTAAATTCAACAACAGTCGACATTCCCAGCACAGATCTTATCCCAAGCACAGATCTTATCCCAAGCACAGATCTTATTCCAAGCACTTTGGAGCAGTCAGACCTCGGCGTAAAGGAAGCTGCTGACTCTGTTGAGCCTGTGAGCGAGCTGGTGAAGGTGGAGCATCTTGATACAGTTGTAAGCAGTGAAGAAAAAAGTGGACAGACTTTAGATAGCAATTCATCTGCTGCTCCGGGAGCTGTGGATGTGGTGTTTTATCTCAACGAGATACCAGTCGACTACAAAGTGCTGCAGCCGTGCTCCGTGCAGCTGGTGAACCTGCTTTGTTTCCCTAAAGCCAAAAGGAAAATGGCGGACGTCGCCGGCGTGAATGGATCCTCCGTACCCAAAGACCTCCGGATTCACCAGCACAACCACAACGGGCGGCGCCTGTGCTGCTTCACCAAGTGCGGCGACGGCGTGTGGAGTCTGCGGGGCAGTCTTTCCCACAGACAGTCGCTCAGCTGCAAGATCTGCGGCAAACAGTTCAAGCGCAGGAAGATCCTCAGGAGGCACAAGCGGTTCCACACGGGGGACCGGCCGTACTCCTGCTCGAAGTGCGACAAGACCTTCACTCTGCGCAAAAGCCTGCGCAGACATGAGAGATTCCACACGGGAGAGAGACCCCACAGCTGCCCTCAGTGCGCCAAAAGCTTTCGTCTCAAGGACAGTCTGAAGGCCCACATGCGCTTTCACACGGGGGAAAAGCCATTCAGCTGCAGCCTGTGCACCAAAGAATTTAGGATCCAGAAGAATCTAGACAAGCATGCTTTGGTGCACTCTGTGCCAGGGAGGATTTACCCAATCAAATAACCAAACCAAATATATCATAATAATGATATATTGTCCCCCAGCTAGTATGTTTATACAGCTCTGGAAATAAATCCTGAGTCTGAATTCTGAGACCAGTTTCTGAATCTGTTTCTCTGATTTTGCTATTCATAGGTATATGTTTGAGTAAAATGAACATTGTTGTTTATTCTATAAACTACGGACAATATTTCTCCCAAATTTCATCTAAAAATATTGTCATTTAGAGCATTTGTTTGCGGAAAATGAGAAATGGCTGAAAAAAGTTTTTAAGTTTTCATGCATCTTGGCATGTTCTCCTCCACCAGTCTTACACACTGCTTTTAGATAACTTTGTCACTCCTGGTGCAAAAATTCAAGCAGTTTAGCTTGGTTTGATGGCTTGTGATCATCCATCTTCCTCTTGATTATATTTCCAGAGGTTTTCAGTTTGGTAAAATCAAATTAAAGAAACTCATTTTTCCAGAGCTGTATATGTATATATGCATACAAAATAACCCACTGTAAATCTTCACATGCTACACATGAGAATATCTGCTTGCTTTCTATCTATTACTACCGGTTAACGAACAACTTGCTTGAAAGTGAGACAGTTAAGGCAAGACCCATTGGTACCCATTTTGAGTCCATAGGTAGTTAATTTTAACAGAAGTTTGCACAATTACAAAAAGCCAAATGGTAAAATCATGAGAAACACTTTGTCTTTGACGTATTTTGTCCCTGGCTTATTGTTTTTAAATCTAAAATACTTAAATATATAGCCAGTAAAGTACATACAGTTAGCAAAAGAGGCTGTGTTAAACGTGGGAAATGTAGACTTCAAAGTAAAAAAAGAAATATTAGCATATTTCAGTATGCTAATTAAGCATTAATACATGAGAGGGAGTGCTATAACGTGGAATATTGGCACTGCTGTGCTGCAGTCGTAGACACAAGGGCCTCGCGTGTAGTATTGCGATTATACCACAGTTCCACTATCGCTGTTAATTGAAAGATTTTGAGTTAAAGAGGATGACAATATTAAAAAAATACGATCTGTTGGGTTATAAACACTCTGAGTTAAAATAGTTCCATTGCTGCTCTGTTTGTAGCTGTGCTGTTTGGCTTGTAAGCGCTGCATCATTGCTAGGTTACCTGCATGTGGCGGAGTAATACTTGGAGAGCTTTGGTTACAGTGCATTACCGGCTGATAACTGCACTCACAGAACGCTTCTCAGCCAATCAGATTGCAGTGTCAGAACTAACTGTGGTATGATGTGAAATAAATAGCAATATTTTTATTGATATAACTACATGTATGTTTGCTGTATTTGAATCGGCAAACAAAGATGTATTCCAGAATATATTCTATTTTAAATTTGTACAGGAGTATAGACTCCTATAGTTTCTTTTGGGAGATTTGGGAGTTAAAACACTGGGTTAAAACTACCCCCCCTGATGCGGAGGCTTTTTTAGCCTTATTAGCTTTAATAGAGTTATAGAGTTAGTTACATGCTGTGCTGCAGTCACTAAGAGAAAGACTAAAATAACGTTAGATTCAGTTTGAATCTGGATAAATGTTTGGTATTTCTGTGAGAAATGAGATTAGTTATTTGATCTGAATCTTGTTCACTACATAAAATGTTCTTCATTAATCTGTTCCTCCTTTATTTGAAGGAAGGAATAAACAGTATATAGTGTGTGCAAAAAAAAAAAAGTTTTGTTTGGATGCTGAGAAATGGTAGAGATGGATATAAGCTATGTTCTTTAAACTGCTTTGTACCAGATCCTACATAATCTGATGCTAATACATTTTTTTTTGCAATATAGTGTATTTTAGTTCTGGGACATTTTCTTATTACTTTTTTTTTCTTTTTTTTTCAGACAGCATGTATAAAGTTTATATATAAAATGTGTATTATGTTAAGATCAGTGGACTTTCAGGACCAAAAGCTTCAGTTTGTGTCTCCACAGGTTTTTTTTTCTCTCCTGTGTTGGATTTAAAGTAAATTGAGGTGTGTGTGTATATATATATATATATATATATATATATATATATATATTGAGTTTCATATTATATAGTTCTAGCCATTCTTTTTTCAGCTATTACCTTTTTAAATGTTTGCATCCAGAATTTGCTGGAATTTTATTGAATCAGTTTTTCCCTTCACTTTATCTCCAATACTACTGGTGAACAACACAACTCTAAATAATTATTAGATACATCCGCCCCCATGCTTCACAGTTAGGTAGGTGGAAGTTTTGGAACTTTTTGTGAAATGTGTATCTTCTTTTTTTTAATTAATCAGTCAACAACACTTTTTTCCCCCCAAATCTATTAGACTTATCTAGATGTTCTGTAGCATTTAGCAAATATCGAATTTACTGATTCTGCTTCTTCTTGTACTCTGCCATGAAGATTATTTGTGCAAGCAGTGCTGCAAATACATGTACAGGTAAGCCAACAGAAGTGTGTCAGCAGCTGAATTATCTTTTCTCCTAAAATCATTTTATTTTGTTGGAGCTACATTATCTACTGCTCAGATTTTACTATATTAATCCTATTTTAGATACTACTGTATTCGATTTTAGATAATTGCTGCAAGGATTTGATTGCATTCATTGCAGTGACATGAGGTCAGGATCTTGAGTGTTTACCACCTCAATTAATCATTCCCAATTCCCTCAAGTACTGGAGATGGAGCTCAATCATTCCAGAGAACTAAGTTTCATTGTCTCACAGCTTAAACATTAGGCATAGTGCCAACAGCTTCATGTTTATCTGCTTGAGAGAGTCCTGCTAAATTAGCAGTACTGTGTAATTTTCATTTACTGTATTTTCCGCACTATAAGGCGCACCAGATTATTAGGCGCATTATGCGACACTAGTAAGGAACAGGGGTGTCACCATGTTTTCCTTCTAATTCACTGCTGGGTGGTGAGACCTGTAAAGCTAAGCTAAGTAAACAAAACTGTAATTGTTAAAAAAAAAAAGTCAAACGAGCACTGAATGTTAATCTACACAGATTTCTCTCCTGAAAACTGTTTATTTGGCTGAGTGAAGTGCTTCTGTTTATTTACAGCAAGCTTAGATTTCTAGGTTCAGCAGCGCTAGCATTAGCAGCTAACCGCTAGTAAATGCCACCCAACAGCGCTATACTGAGGAACCCTGAGTGATCCAGTAAGCCAGGGCGATGTTAACTTGTGGTTCATCCCACATAGCTTGTTTTAACACGGTAAATATGCAGACTACAGTGCGTTAATACTCGCCTCTGAATGCCGAAACAGCTAGCGCTTAGCGGCTAATGCTTCTCCAGCAGTGCTAGCCAAGGATAGCAGCAGGCTACAGGAAGATAATACCTCTGAACGGCGAAAGAGCTAGTGCGGTTAGCGGCTACTACTAATTAAACTGATACATAAGGTGCACCAGGGAAAATTAAAGGATTTTAAATGCACCTTATAATGAGAAAAAATATGGTAAAACAAAATCTAGTTTACCCTAATCCCTTACAGGAAAACTGATTCACAGTGTAAAAAAAGTCATCTTAATTTTTTACCATAATCTCTTTTCCACACAGGCTGGTTTTATCGTCATTTATTTCATTCTTTTTTCTATGGACAGAGTTGTATTTACTTATTCTATAATTTGGTCATATTTGCAGAAATATACTACAACATACACATATATTCCGTTGCAGCCTCTGTTCTTCTGTTCCTCTTGATTTACTATACATTGTCTTGTAACCTTTGTTTAACACTGGAAAAGTAAAACCACTTTTATTGTTTTTTTTTTTTTAGACTAAAGTGATTTTTATACAGATGTATAAAACGTGTATAAAACGTGTACTTTTAGAACGTTTTAAATAATAAAAAGGTTATCAAGTCTTGTTATGAGCCTTTTATTCTATACATTACATTCACAGCCCACTCACCATATTATGACCACCTCCTTGTTTCTACACCTATTATATATATATATATATATATAATCATCATATTATCATTTCACCCTGTTCTTTAATTATCAGGACCCCACAGGAGAGTAAACCACCACAGAGCAGATCATTATTATTTGGGTGGTGGATCATTTATTCTTAGCACTTAGCAGTGAATTGAATTATTGAATTGAGTAAATCAGTTAAAAAACTATTTTAACCTGAAGTGGCAGTGTGTATTATTTTGTCTCTAAACTAAAAGCAGGAGTGTTTGAGAGGAAAAGAGATTTATGGTACCGTCCCTGCTAAGCCTAATATATTCATTTTAAAAACTGGGGTGTCTGGTCGCTTTTCGCGTAAGTTCTTCTGGCCACGTCATGTGTCTTTATGTACTTACGTCACACGTACCACATCTTAAAGAGGATCCAGCTCAGTTTTACTAAACGCGAGCGGCTGGTGGAGCAATGGAGACTTCAGAAGAGGAAACTCAGAGCTCATTAGCTCTTTCATTCATAGAAAACCCATCATAAAACCAAAGAAATGTAGAAGTGAAGTTTCTGACTGAGTGCTCTCTCTGACTGAACATAACCTGGAATCGGATTCATCCGCTCTGAAAGGAGACCGCATCACACTCGCAGTTTAAAATAATTCTTCTGCATGCTCGGTGCAATTACCCATTCTCACCAGAGAGGGCCCTCAATCCCCCAAAATCCCTAAACTTACAGACAACAGCTTTAAATTTAAAATCATCTATTCTTTCACATTTTAGGTGATGAAAGTGAAAAAAAAACCTGTATATTCTTGTTATACTTTAAATCAAACATTCACAGCATACAGATGATCGCATTCTGGCTAGGTGTCTGTTCACAATTACTGAACAAAGCCTAACGTATGATATTTGAACAAAAGAAAAGAGGCTTCTCATACACTTGTTTAGACAAAGCAAACAAATAAAATTAGTAATTAACATACAGCTACAAAATGATTAGTTTCTCTGATTTTACCATTTATAGGTAAATTGTATTAGTAAAATGAACATAGTTGTTTTATTCTATAAACTAAAGACATTTCCCCCAAAATTCCAAATAAAAAGTCATTTAGAGCATTTATTTGCAGTAATTGAGAAATGTGTAACAAATAAATGCGCTGGTCTGGCGTGAAAACCTGCCAAGGGATTTCCGGAGATAAAGTGAGTGCTGTAAGTAACTTTATACAGCTTTTAAAGAGTCTGTCTCACATACATCAGCATAATTTTTTTATATTATTTTATTTCTTATCACTAGTGATGTCCCAACACCAATGGTGAAGACTCCTCCAATACATGTGAAGTCAGCCACCGCCTCTTTTTGACTACTGCCGATGCAGCATTACTGAGAAGCTTTACAGTACACTCGGAGGAAAGCGCAGCAACTTAGTTCCAATACATCAGCTCACAGATGCCTTGTGCTGATCGACATCACATGGGCTACCAGCTACAAGAACAGGATTTGAACCGTTGATCTCCTGATCATAGGCTTTTTTGGGTTAAAGTTTTTTTTTTTTTTTTTTTTTTTTTTTTTTTTAGGGCATTAGGGGAGCGGCTGCCCCCTGCCACGGAGTTATACTGTACTAGAATGTTAATTACAGCCACAGCTCTGATATAATTTGCTATATAAATGTAGAAAAACAGGACAGATTGATTGAACTCACCCACAAAAATAAGAACAAGACTGGATTTCTATGGTAGATTGTTATTCATGTTTACATCACAGAGACAGCTGGAGTCAATTCATCAAACAGGAATAAACTCAATTTTTGCATCATTGCAGGCATTTTACCAACTCTACACCGAACAATAAACCCATTATTCTCGGTTTCAGTATCTAACCC
This sequence comes from Astyanax mexicanus, assembly GCF_023375975.1. Taxonomy (NCBI): domain Eukaryota; kingdom Metazoa; phylum Chordata; class Actinopteri; order Characiformes; family Acestrorhamphidae; genus Astyanax; species Astyanax mexicanus. The sequence goes on from NC_064415.1 coordinate 51,053,181, forward strand.
TGAACCTCCCCCCTGCTCCCAAGCCCACCCAACCCCCCAAAATAGAAAAGAAATATAGACCCAATAAACCAAAGCCATGTTCTTCACTTGGTGAACTGGGCGTGTGAGCGGCCACAGTCAGAAGAGATTGAGGTACCACCATGGCTCAGCTCAGGTTAGTATATAAATATGTACTCTTTCAGCGTAACGTTCAACAGACAGTCCAGCCTGAGGTTCCCACCAGCCACAGAACATGAAGGGAATGCTGAATGACCATTCGACATACAGGAAGGAACAGACATTTTAATTTACTGGGCGTGGAGTTTACACCATGGGTCGAGTGAAGAGTTGTCGGAGTCGGAGGAGGAAATCATAAGAGTGATGCCCGTCATCAGAACTACTTAAGACAACTTTGCGAAGACTGGAGAAAAAAAAAAATAAAAAAACATCCATAATTCCTCAAAAGCAAAATGAAATAATAACATTAACAATAATAATAAAGTTGTGTTTTGGAGTTGATATAATAAAAGAATGTCATGATTTCGAGGGGCTACACATCAAGGGGAAGAGTGAGACGTGGTCAATCCTCCGAGCTCGAGGAAGAATCCGTATTCTTAGGTGCCATGATGACATCATCCAAAATGGCCTCCCTGTCAGAGCTGTCGTAGCCGCCCTGCGACAGACCGTCCCCTCCGTCCATGTCCAGAGAGCCCGCCTCCATCTTTACGTCGTAGGCGCTCGTCAGGAAGTGGTGAGAGGACGTGAGGTCGCCGCCGTCCAGGTCCTCATCGTCCATCATGTACGCTCCATCCGAGACCAGTGTCTCAGTCTCCACTGCCCCCAGGAGAGGGTCGGACTGGGCTGAAGGGTCAGAGAGGTAATGGTGGCTCTTCTTGGGGAAGGAAGTGTGCAGAGTCAGGAGTCTGTGGAAGTAGCCTTCTGGCAGGAAGCCCTGAGGAAGCAGAAACACGTGGTTAGCAACTGTAGGCGTAGCTTTAAATAATTATGCTTTTGATATTCAGTTGTCGATAAGCTGGGTTGGGTCTACATTATTCCACACATAAGTACAGTTAGTGCCCCCAAATGTGGGGCAGTTAGCCAACCAAAGCTGTGGCAGTAAATCACCATTAAAGCTGGATGCATGTTGGAGTCACAGGTGAAGGAGATTTATGGTAAGTTTTTAGTAAATTAATTCTATTTTTTTTTTCAGCTAAAATAGATAAACAATTACCAAGTAAATGTATCTCGCACTCATTCCCAACTTTTCCTTTCCACCTTAAATATGGAAGCACGACCAGTTCAGTTCTGGACTGAAAACAATTTTAGTCAAGCTAATGTTCGGGATGAGCTGTTCTATTTTTCTCACTTTATTCTATTCTCGCTCATGTTTAGCCGTTTAGCGAGTTTTCCATTTCAATTTAATCTGATTAATAAAACATTTACAGATTCATCGATTTATCAAGATATTTCTATTATTTCATTTGGAGAGCCTGAAACACCACCTTAGATGAATCTGCTATCTTCTAAGAGGGGTGAATATTTCGCATTTCATTGGTTGAAACATGCAGCCACTAAGCACCAAACTGATGTAATTATTTAATTATTTAAAAATCCAACAGTTAAGTTAAGCACTGCAGACAGCGGTGACAGTGTGACGATACTAACCGAGCTGCGGACAGCATCTGCCCATTCAGGTGCTACAGCGTGATCAGGATTCTCTTCCAGATACTCCTTCAGGTCTTGCAGTGCAGGCCCATATATTCCTCCATACTGAACAAAAGATAAATAACACAAGATTAGGCTAGCTTTCACACAGGCCAGAGCAAAACTAGTGTTTTAGGAAATATACACAACACTTAAAACATAAAAAAATGCACACAATAACAAATACTGATTTTTTTTTATAGTGCTTCTCTTATTGTTACAGCCTTATTCAAAACTGGATTATTTTTTTCCTGTCAATTCTACACACAATAACCCATAATGACAAAGTAAGGGGGGGGGACTTCTGAATGCCAAGCATCATGTCTAGACAAAACCAAACACTGCTCATCACCTGGCCAATACCATCCCTAAAGTGAAACATGGTGGTTGCAGCATCATGCAGTGGGGTTGTTTTTCAGCAGCAGAAATAGGGAGAAAAGTTAGGTTGAAAGAAAGATGAATACAGCAATGTACAAAGCTTCACCTTCCAACAAGACAATGACCCAAAACACACGGCCAAGATAATGAATGAGTGGCTTCAGGAAATCACTGGGATCTGGCTGGGCCACTCAGAACATTCACAGACTTGAAGCAGATTGAACATCTGCAGCAGGTGGGAATTTGAGGTTCTCCAAAGTAGGGTGGGGAAAAAGTGTCCAAAAATAGGACATTTGAACATGACACATTTATTTATTTATTTATTTTAAATAAAAAAATTCACTTCATTTTGTGGTATTGTGTGTACAATATTGAGGGAAAAATAATTGTCTATTTTGGCTGTAACAAACAAAATGTGGAAAACGTGGAAAAGGTGCTGTAAATCATAAAACCAGGTACAGCTACTGCATCATACACCGATTGTGAATGGGTATTATAATTGTAGTGGAAATAATTATAAAGGCAAAGAAACAGGGACTCAGTATGGGAGAATACTAACCTTCTTGCCAGTCCTCATGTCTATAACTTTAACCCTCTCGATGCCAGTGAGATTTGCTCCTTTCTCTATCCTCTTCTTTCTCCTCTTCCTTTTGGTCCTGTTCACCAGCATCTGTAATACACAGGAATTGATCATATTACTCATCATATTCGCAGATGATATAACTATGGTTATTTGCACACAGTGGAGGTTTTAGATCAAACAAGCAGAGTTATCATAACCAACTGCAATTGCTTATAGCAAGGGGAAATAAATAAATACATTTTTTTCTTTAAAAAATCTGAGCAGAACTTTTAAGCACCATGCTTTGTTATTCATCACCATAGACTGCAGATGCAGATATTGTGATGATTAATACAATACATTTTTAAAGTAATTGACTCCACTACATTAAATATTTTGTAATGTTGCCTATGTAACACTTGATTATTTTATTAACACTTAATTAGCCATTATTTAAAGCTTAAAATCTGGTAGGCCACATGGTTTACGCATGCATGCACTGTTATATATTTCCACTGGTAATTTTACATGTTTTGTGTGTTTGAAGTAAATTACACATTTCTTATAGAAACTGTTTTCATTATATATTTAAGAAAGCAATTTTTTGTCCTTTTTTACCAGCACAGACTGGTACAATATAAGACTTTTACATTTTTTTTTAACACATTTATGTATGTTTTTATACCATGTCAATAACAATTTAAAAAGTAACTCAAAAAGGGACAACTTGCATGTTTTTTTTTTTAACTGCACTGCCAAAGTATCAGATTGGGGGACTGTTACTCATTAGTAACTCAAAATCAAATGACTCAGAGGCAAAGACAATGTGATTGGGACATCCTTATCAACACCTACACTGTTACATAATGCTCCTGCTTAATTCTAAGTAGGTATCGTATCAGTAAAAACAAATATACACTGTACTCATACTCGTTTGGAAAATAAATAAATGGTATCTCTATGCAACCCTAGTTATCGCCGTTTATTTTCCTACCCAAATTGTATGCAAATGCATCTCTGCTGCAGATCATTGATAATTGTTCTCAGCGTTCTCAGGCTTATAAGTGCTTAAAAACAACTGAAAAATATATAGTGCTCCTCACCTCCAGCATGTCACCCTCCACTGCGTAGTCTGGGTTCTCCTTCAGCCAGTTGGGCAGGTCCCTCTTGCGCGGAGCGTGGAGTCCTCCCCCTGAATCGAACAACTAACACAGACAACATGTGAATTTACTACCTGTTCCAACAACCATTTTGGTTGTGTGAAGGCCACTTACGTTAAAGAAGCACGAAACCCTAAACCAATTAGTTTTTTATTAATAGCTGACTTTTATTGTGTTCATTTCTGCCTCTGCAGCGCCCTCTCAGGTTCAACGGTGCTATAGGCGAGGATGATGTACATCGCAGTATGCAAACCAGTCAATCAATAATACCACCCCCTTCCCCTGCTGAAGCCCAATCATCTGCATCTCAACGCTATCAGAGGTACACTGCTGCTGTTGCAGCTCAGCCTGTCAGCTCTCCCTCCTGCCCCACCTCTAAACCCATACATCACTCAGTGCCCCTCCCAAACTACCACTTACGTTTTTTAGCCTTTTTCAAATGTGAGCCGAGGGTACAGTCAGCAAACATCAGTTGGTTTAATGCCCCTTCAAGACTGGAATAAGAACATTTCAAAAACACAATATAATTACCTCGAGGTCTTTGCGCTTTCGTCGACTGCTTGCTTCCCCTGGTGACCCGTTTGGCAGAAGAGCTTGTTTGGAGAACGTCAACTTCAGCCCTTCCTCCTAAAAGAGCAGTTTATTGAGAATTTTAGAGCTGGTAGGAATTCAGAATATATATTGAATATACATATAACTGGGGCTATGTTTTATATAGATATTGTACACAGAAGTTTAATAGAAACTTTGATGCTTTATTTAAAATAAATAAATAACGTAAAACACATTTTTACAATAGAGAAGATTATTTGTTATTTATGCTGAAACTAAATCTCATTCCATCCCTCTCTTTCTTTCATGCATTCACACTTTGTCATTCCAAGTCGAATTAAAGTCAGTAACATTAAAATATTCAATTTTAATCAAAATAACCCAGAGATATTATAATACAGTAAATAAAGGCTTTAGCTTGCCATGCACACCAAATGTAATGTATATATATATATATATATATATTTATATATTTATTGTTGCTGTGAATCTGTTAAATGTGAAGTAAGTATTTCACGTGTTTTGTGGTCTGTATAAAGTCTTAATACATATTGAATTAAAAACCAACAATTCCAAATCTGTTCTTATACTCACTTTCAACAGCTTAACAGTAAACTCTGATTCTTGTCCATCCACAGCCTCTCCAGAGAGGGTGGTGTTGGCTCGTCGGGACACGCGGGCGTAGTTCAGGTCCTCACCAAGCCCGTGCTCGTCAGAGGGCAGGGTCAGCTGAGGATCTGTGGTGTACCGCCGCCCGGACTGCCAGTGCCCCGTCAGAACCAGATTACACAGGTTATCTATCCGGGTTATCAACACACGGTCCTGCAAAATAAGAAAAACAGAATCCTTACAAACCATACTCCAACAAAAATTCCACGTGTTTTTCAAAAATTCTGTATAAAGAAATCGTTAATGACAGAATCCAATTTAGTCACAATGGTTTAATGCTCAGTTTTTTTTCTTCATTTGATGGAAAACATGTTAAGTCGGAATTGTTAACAGTGCCAGTGAATGGTGGCAGGCATCTAAAAAATCTAAATGCCCCTAAACACTACAATCAAAAAAAGTCTGAAGGCAGAGGTCTATTTGTAGAACACAATTATTGTTTTATTGTATCTTCAGGTTAGTCCCATGAAAAGATATTTAGTAGGGCATGGAACAAATAATCGCAGGAAAAGGTGATTTCACGTTCTGTTACTATGATATCTCATGCAGTTACATTGTTGAACATTGTTGAATTCCGCTAGTGCAGGCCGGAGAATTAAAGGGTGGAGGACATGTCAACCATTTTCGATTAAAGCCAATCACACAACCGTTTCATGACAGTCACTTTTTTAATCAATCAACAGTCAGAAGTAGCAGTGCATATTTTTTTGTTGCAGCCTCCTTAAAGGAATCTGCTTTTTATGAATCGGTTGTTGCTCTTGGTTGGTGTGCCCGGCGCTTGTTGCCTCCAAGCGGCATTTAGTGGAGGGATGGCCGCGCACTGCACCGAAAGAGTAGAATGAACGTTGTTGTTTTATTCTATAAACTACAAAATTTCTCCCAAATGAAACAACAAAAAAGATGCAGAGCTTCCAGACCTCAAATAATGCAAAATAAACAAGTTCATATTTCTAAAGTTTTAAGAGTTCAGAAATCAATATTTGGTGGAATAACCCTGTTTTTTGTCACAGTTTAAATGCATCTTGGCATGTTCTCCTCCACCAGTCTTACACACTGATTTTGGATAACTTTATGCCACTACTTGGTTTGATGATTTGTGATCACCCCTCTTCCTCTTGATTATATTCCAGGGGTTTTCAATTTGGTAAAATCAAAGAAACTCAGCATTTTTAAGAGGTCTCTTATTTTTTCCTCAGCTGTTCATCATAATAACAAATAATATAATAATAATAATAATAATAATATATAATAAAATATTTGCAAAAATGTGAGAGAAGCAGTCACTTTTATGAGATGCTGTATATTGTCCTTGGTATAGTTGTGTAATTAGTGTTAGGTACACAGAACTAACACGACTGTACCCTTTACAAAAGACAATCTGATCACAGGGCTAAAAAATAGGCCAATTACTTTACTTTTTGTTTGTTTTGCAACAGCTTTAAATATTAGTATTTTACACCTCAAAAATGCTCATAAATCCATCCCCTACTACAAAAAGTCCAAATAAAATCTGGTAATACGGTAAAATCCAACAGAGATAAGACAATCATGATCCTGGAGAGCAGCACACTCCTGTAGATTCACTGATTTTTATGGACAGTAAGACCTCTGCTTCCCATCACAACCATTGTATAAAAATAAGAGTTTGTAGGTTTCCTTATCATTTACATTTCCACATTTCAACAAATCAATCATGCATAAATTCTGAAATCCCTTCAGGTTTATAAACATCCATATTTTTAACCACCTGTCTATTAAAAGATATTCAACATGAGGAAGAAAACGAACAAACTTGAAGTACCTTAGGCCAGTCGACACGATGAGTTTCACTAACGGATTCCGGCAGAGCTCCATCTTGAGACGGTGTGAATGAGAGGGTACTGTTCTCTTCATCCACATCACACATCTTTAAAGGAGCTGTAGAAAGAACTGAAAAACAACACATTTTAAAGGCTTTCATTCTTAAATTATCAATAACTACAGGGAAACTGTCTTTTGCTATACAGGGCTGTGTACTGAACATATTGTCATACCTCCATATACACATATTATACACCTCTAAGAAACAGACATTTAATAAAAGAATACATTTGGCATTGGATATTTGCTAAATGGATAAGAAATAAGGAGGAGAAAGAAAATCCGGTACCACTTAAAAATAAGTATACCTCTATAAAGGGTTTATAAATGGTTTTAAATGCCTTAAAAATTAATAATCAGTTATAACACATACGTAGAAAGGGCAACAATATAGACGGCTGTGAGTTCACTATTTGGCAAACAACAGGTCATTGTTGCCCTTTCTATATGTGTTATAACTGATTATTAATGATTAAGGCACTTACAACTTAATTAGTAACCACTAATAAACTAATTGTAAACCATTTATAAACCCTTTATAAAGGTAGTCTTACTTTAAAGTGGTACCGAAGATCCACTAGAGTAAAATAGACTGGACTGTAAACTAGACTGAGAGGAATAAGGATTTTGGCCTCCACCACCAGCAGCACTAAGCATTTCATTTTTAGCATACACAATTCTCTTGTGCATTTGGATACTAGTGAATATTATCGTATTTTTCGAACTATAAAGGCACACTATTAATAAACATATATTTTCTGGTCTATTTTAATACATAAGGCAAACCGGATTATAAGGTGCATTAATGAACACTAGTAAGGAACGGGTGTTGCCATGTTTTCTTCTAATTCAGGTAAAGAAGCTAAGTTACGTAAACAAAACTATCATTCTTAAAAAAAAAAAAATCTATTAAGTCAAACTAGCGCTGGATGTTAATCTACATAGATTTCTCTCCTGAAAGCTGTTTTTTTGGGTGAGCAAAGCCCTTCCATTTATTTACAGTAAGCTTAGATTTTCAGATTTCCAGCAGCATAAGCATTAGCAGCTAATGCTAGCTGCACTTAGCGGCTAATGCGCCCGACAGAGCTACACTGAGGAACCCTAAATGTTTCGGTAGGCCTGGGTGATATTAGCTAGCGGTTCGTCCCATGTAGCTTGTTTTTGGTTACAGTCCAAAATATCCAATTCTACAGTAATATTTATTATTTAACCTTTACAAATACTAGCATCAGCATTTGTTTATGTTATGTCAAATAGCTCAGATGTTAATGCTTATCGTAATTCGTAGGCTTTGGTGAAAAAAGCATGATATCATTCCATCTATATTAGGTAAGTAAAATTTTAATGCAACAACTGAAACAATAAACTGTTTAAATTGATTATTAAAATATTTGGCAAGTAATTTAATAATCAATTAGTTGGGTCTACATTATACTACACATAAGTACAGGTGCTACCCCCTAAAGTGTGGCAGTAAGCCAACCAAAGCCAAGGCAGCAAAGCACCATTTAACTGTATGCATGTTAGAGCCACAGGTGAAGGAGAATTAAGAAAACTTTGTAGTAAGTTTATTTCATCTAATCTCTTTCACACTGTCATCAGAGCCTGCTAGAATAGTTAAACAACATTAATTTCATTTTTAGTACATTTATATCTCAGCCGCGTTTTTTTTTCCGTTCCACCTTAAATGCAAAAAACACCCAAACATTTTTAAACAAGACATTTAAAATCTTTACAAGCTCTTTTCTGACTTCAACAAATCAAATCAACAGATTAATCGGTTATCAAAATTAAATCTCACCCTGTTGCCTCTCCACATCACTGTCCCCACTGTCGTCTGAGCTGCCTGAACGATGAGAGGAAGTTGACGAGTCTGAGTCAGAATCTGAATCAGAGTCTGACTGTTCTCCTCCAGCAGTGTCTCTTACTTTCTTTCCTTTAGACCCCCTGCTCTTCTTCCAGCTCCATCCGAAGGGACCTCCGCCCTCCCCTTTAGAGTAGGAGAGCGGCGTGACCAGAGAGTCTGACTGGCAAATAGTTTCCATCCCCAGGAGCCGAGCCTCCTCGTCTAACCGCTCTTCTTTAACGCTGCTCTTCTCCAGCGTCTGGCTGTGTGTCTGGACCGGCACAGCCGGGGCCGTCTGCTGGTTCTGCAGATAGTCCTGACGGGCCTGACTGAAGGAAAACTGCGGGTCGGGGAAGATGGATTGCTCCGTGCGGCTCACGCCGTGGTAGACGGCGCCGAGGAGCAGCTCATGGTCGTGCTGGGGGATGCTCCACCAGCGGGGCAGGTCAGAGCTGGGTGGTGCGAGGGAAAGGCGCTCCTCCAGGGAGGGGTGGGGAAGGATGCGCTCCCGCAGCCGGCACAGCAGGCTGATTCGGTACAGTGTGCGTGAGGCTCGCTCCTCTGTGATGGGAGCTAGAGACTGGGACAGGTCTTGAGATTCTGGAAAGAGAAAGAGAACAAACAGGTAAAGTGAAGTTCAACAACTTACAATTTACCAAAACGACAATACTTGATATAAATATGGTTAAAAAAATTCTACATAATTCAAAATTATGAGTTGCCCTCAATATATACACTAAGTTTGGTCTTAATATATCGCCAATTTTTTAAGCTTTATTTTTAATTAATTAATTTTTTTTACATTAGCTATTTAACCGGGCACAGCTATGCTTTCTTCACGTTAGGCACTACTGTTTATTTACAGTAAGCTTAGATTTCCACTAAGGTTGGGTGCAGCAGAATTAGCATTAGTATCTAAACTCTAGCAGGACAAAAATGCTCCCCAAAAACTCTACACTAAGGAACCCCAAGTCTTCCGGTAAGCCAAGGCGATATTAGCTAGTGGTTTGTCCCATTTTGCTTGTTTTAACACGGTATAAACGTGCAGGCTACAGGCCGATATACTTGCCTCTGAACAAAGAAAAATAGCTAGCTAGCTCTTAGCCCCATCAGTGGGTAATGCTAATGCTGCTCCAGCAGTGCTAGCCGGGGTTAGCAGCAGGCTACAGGCCTACCCAATCAACGCTGATAAAGATAACCTAAAGTTTAAATTAATTTTTAAATACAATTAAATTAAAACCTCATTAACCAAGGTCTCCGTACCTTCTCCAGGGGCCGGCCGCAAGTGACACACCCTTCGGCACATGGCTACAAAGCAGCGGAAGTATCGTGACAGGCTCTCGTCCGTTTTCTTATCCAGCCGTGCAAACGTGCGGAATCGCGCCCAGTCCAGTCTGGTCTCCTCGTTCTCTTGGACGCCCTCCTCACTCTTTATTCTCTCCACACCGAACGTGGACACCACCCGGTAAAAGTCACACTCCTCTCTACGGGTCCACCTGAAACACAAAGCAGTGTGATGTTAACGAGAGGAAAACTGTGTTCAACAAAGACAGAAGATTTAACGGCTGGTGTTGACACTGGAGGACGAACCTCTGCTGCCGTTCCTGACGGGCGATCTCTTTGAGTTTGCTGGCCTGTTCGCAGCGCCGCCGGCGCCGGTCTCCTTTCTCTGCAGCTTCCATCTTCAGCTGCTCTCGTCTGTAGCTGCGCTGGTAGGCTGTGACTAGCCGCCGGAGTCGTGCGGTGAGCGAGGAGCTTGACGGCCAGTAAGTGCTGGTAGTAGAGGCCTGCACCTCAGCTAGCATGGGATTCATGTGATCATCCACGCAGATCTCATCTGCATTCCTGGAGTCAGTCTTTAGGGGAGAATAAATACATTTACACAATGTAATGTACAAATTGAGATACATAATACACTTTCATGCTAGGAACTAGGGCTGAACGATACGTTCAAAATGTATATTGCGATAGATTTTATCAATAAGATTTAATTTCATATAGGGCTGCACAATATTAGAAAAATGTAAACCCTGCAAATGTTCTTTTCGAATATATATATATCGGGATATTAAACAATGCAGATGACGTCACCAGTTCCGCCCCCACCCGCATGCTTTCTCGCGTCCGGTCCGATCAAGAGCAGAGTCAGCGTCGAGCTCTCAAAACCAGAGAAACGCAGCAAAACAACAGTAATCGGACCTTTAATCAGGCATTTAAATGGCTTTATATAAAGTAAATAAGAGCATTTTTATGGGATTAAAAGCGTGAATTCAGCTGTAACTGGAAACACAAACACGTGTCCAGCCATATGGATGGAGTCCATGCGGTTACCTCGTGTTTACTTCTGCCCCCCCACCCGTCACGCTCCCCCTCCCCATTATGCTTCTCAGGCAGCAGCAGCCTGTCTCTCACACTGACACAGACACAGCGCTGTGTGTACCTACTTCTTGTGTCAAGAATCCAAGCATTGCCACATGACATGTTTGATTTTAAGTGACAACGCACGTCCTACGATATGACTATTGTGCATGCGCACATCACAATGACGATGCTTAAATGATATATCATGCAGCCCTATTTCGATATCAATATAAGCAGAATCTGACTATATTTCAAGCAAAAGCTTACTTAGTACAAAAAAAATGGTTTTCCTTCCTATTTTTTTGACAGGTCATCTTTTCAATATCAACAATAATATCTGGCCTAAGGGCTCTCACTTCCTAAAGCACAGAATACCAGGTCTGCCACAATTCTAACAACAGGGCTCATCCAGGTTAAAGCCATGATATTAACAGACACAGCAGCAGGCCTCTTTGGGTCAAGAGCAGACTTGCCGTAATGCTGATATTCCAAGCTGGATTACACACTGATACTTAATGACAGATCAATGGCACTGCACAGGTAAAATGGCCAGTTTTTGTTATATGCGTGATGTGTGTACCAAAGGCTAAAGGCTACAGTAACAGAATGAACAACACATGTGACCTTCAGGTGGATGAGCTACAACAGAAGCAGGCTAAACCAATAAATCTTTATCCATTTATGACTACAATTTACCATCTTCTAATGGCTACTTCCATCATTATGATGGATCATATCACAAAGCTAAAGCAATCTCCAACTGGTTTCATGTTTATGACTGAGCTCACTGTAAATCAGATATAAAAATATCAATCTCCTCTTTTTTGACTTAATATGTAATTCTCTTAATGCCGACAAAGAAACAGATGCTGATTATGCTGGGATCAGGTTTTATAGCCTCTCTATTTACATGTAATCACGGAACTCACCTCTGCGAACATGTCTTTACCGTGCCTCATAGGCCTGAACTCTGGGTCCTCTGAGTATTTGTCAAAGTCTGGCCTGCACAAAAAACATCAAAGCTCTTAAAGATTTATCTCCAATAACAGAGAGTATAAAAAGAGAAGCAAACAGCTGTGATGTGCAGCATACCCATCTCCCAGCTCTGCATCTCCTGCGTGCTGCTCAGCCTTTATCTCTTGATCATCGGGGCGACCACATCGCTCCAGGAAACACAAACAGGGATCCGCACGCATGGTAGTGTACATCTCATATCCTTATAAAGAGAAAAGGAAGACACAGGGAGGATTCAAAGATTAAGAGGTGCCTCAAAACATTTATTCATATAGTGTTTGTACATCAGATATTGCCCCACAACTCTTATATTGGGTAGAGATGCAGCGAAATGTACATTTTTGGCTCAAACTAAATATTTATTTATTTTGTTTTTCAGTTTACTTTGGCCCTTTTTTTTCACCACTGCATACATTAAAAAACCTTAATTCATTTTTTATTGTTTCTTAAAGAAAAAAAAAAGAAAAAAAAAAATACTATTTATAAAAAAATATATATTTTTTAAATATTTATAGAACATTTTAATATCCAGACAAACCAATTAAAGCACAACACAGTGTTTCTACGATATATACTATATATATATATATATATATATATATATATATATATATATATATATATATATATATATATATATATATATATATATATCTTATCTTACCATTGTGGCCCCAATTGTAAAGGGCTTTTAATTTGAAACTAGGGATGCAGACATAGCATCGCGCTCCAGTCCAGTACACTACCTTCTAATAACAGTTTTTTGGAGCTTGATTACTCGCTGATAGTTCACAACAGACTGAATTCCCTGTGTGAGCCCAGCCTTCACATGGCTCTGTGGCTACAGGGAGCCCTCCTGTCTGTTAAGCTAAGTGGATGCTGTAATATGACCTTCACTTGAATTTCATTTATCTATAACTGAAAGTGATTTTTTTTAAATGTGTATTTATATATAACTTGTGTTTTTGGCCTTTTTCTGTCAAAAGGCAGAAAGGTGTATTTGTACATTAAAGTACTTTTTCCTGTTAGAATTTTTAGAACTTTCATAATAAATAAATAATAGACACAGTAAAAAACAAAAGAACTCACCATGTTTATAGACACCAAGCAGCAAGCACCTGTCAGCTTCTGCATTCCACCACGCCGTTGGAACATCCTGTTGTTCCATTTCAGGTAACCAAATATCAATGTCCCTACATAACAAGAAATCAAATCAAAGTTAGGGTATGTCTGTTTTATACAATCTGTCATCAAGAACAGATTTAAGAATAAAAAAAAAAATTAAATTAAATAATAATACTGTGTCTGACCTGCCATCAACTCCTCTCAGTACAGCATCGGCATGCTCCCCAATTACCTCCTGTTTCAGATAATACAGCATACGCACTCGCAGCAATACCCTGAGAGAGAGAGAGAGAGAGAGAGAGAGAGAGGGAGACAGAGACAGAGAGACGAAAAAAAAGAAAGTAGTTAAAACTAAGATGAACAGAGGCTCGTGGTATAGAGTTTGGGGTCTACAAGTTTCCGGTATAAAATGGATATATATATTTTTTTTGTCTAATAATTTTTTCAATCCATATTAAACTGTGCATACTTGTTACACTGGTGCTTAAGATGTTTGCGGTAACTCTCGTCCAGCAGAAGAGTCTCAGGGTTGTACTTGCGGATCCACTCAACCTTTTGTACATCGAAGGAGCTCTGAGTCTTCACCCTCTTCCCCTTCCTGCCACGAGGGACCGGGATGGACAGACCTATGAAGAGCATACAAAAACTTCCTTACCATATAAAAATCTGTCATCACACAACACCACAAATGACCAGCCTCTGCTTACAAGTGTTATATTCCTATCGGCAAACCTGTAAGTTGGTTACACAGTAGCCTACCAGGAAAAGTCATGAGAATTAAGTCTTAATATTAGGTTATATGAGGTTATTGGCTGCCAGTTTAAGAAGCTTGGAAGAAAATTTGCATTTTCCGCTCTATAATTTTTTGCTTGATCCGCATGATCTGTTACAGGGCTTCTGTGATTACAATCAGTTACATTTATACACTTTTGCTTATTAATGTTCTAGTATTACAGTTAGATAATACAGTATCCAGATTTTGCATGGTGTTACTAAGTAACGCTTAACCGACATCACTGCTCACACCACAGAAGGGTTCAGGTCAGTTTTTAATTTTTTTTAATTAATCATTTTTTTGCACTATAAGGCATACCGAATTATAAGCTGCATCATCAAAAAACATCTATTTTCTGGTCTATTTTCATACATAGGGGGCACCAGATTATAAGGCTCATTTTATGCGACACTACCAACAAGCAGTAGAAACATGGATGTTGGCATGTTTTTACTTTTAACTCAACAAAGCTAAGCTAAGTAAACAAAACTATAATTCTAAAAATAAAAAAAATAAAAACAAAACACATTTTAGATGAGACGGAAAATTTAAATGAGTAATGGATGTTAATCTACAAAGATTTAAAGTACTTCCGTTTATTTACAGTAAGCGTAGATTTCTAGATTTCCACTAAAGCTGGAGCATTAGCATTAGCAGCTAACCTGCTAGTGGTTATTAGCTAATGCCATCTGACAGTTACAGGAGGAACCCCCGAGTGTTCTGGTTAGCCAGGCCAATATTAGCTAGCGGTTCGTCCTACGTACCTTGTTTTAACAGGGTTCACGTGCAGGCTACGGTCCGATATACTCGCCTCTGAACAGTAAAAGAGCTAGCACTGTGGTTAGCAGCTAACGTTAATTTTGCTCCAGCAGTGTTTGCCGGGGTTACCAGCAGGCTACAGGTCAATAATACTCACCTCTGAAGAGCAACAGAGTTAGTGTTTAGCGCCTTCAAAGGCTAATGTTAATGCTGCTCCAGCAGTGCTATCCGGGGTTACCAGCAGGCTACAGGCCAATAATACTCATCTCTGGACGAGCAAAAAGCTAGCGTGGTTAGCAGCTAATGTTAATACTGCTGGAGAACTAAACTGAAACTCCTTTATAATGCTACACTTCAGCAGGCTTGCTTTACTGCTCCTTACAACCTGACTGGTAAAATTATACAAAGATGCACCGGATAAAAAGACGCACTGATGATTTTTGGGAAAATCAAAGGATTTTAAGTGCGCCTTATAGTGCGAAAAACATGGTATGTGTAAACAAATTAAACATTTCTTAAATAATGTATTTAAGTTACTGCTATTATGTTATTATATTTGTGACAAATGCTATTTTACAATAACTTTTTTTTATTGTGATATATTGTGATAATTCCTGGGACAATATATTGTCCACTAAAGAGAGTTACTGTGATAGGCCTAGGCAGTAGGAACTTTGACAAGTGTCAATAAGCTAACCCTCCTGGAACCTTTTACATTAGTGGCTAAACATTCCTATGACATTCTCTGTAAGATGGGAGTCAGAATGACCAACAGCCAGGATCCTCTAATAACCTGTAAACTCTGTGTACTGTTTGTGTGAATGCACAGCCTGCATGCAACCAGAATCTCCTATAGAAACTGCAAGTACAAATGTGGATTGCAGTTCAGTTTAAAGCATGGTTAGAGAGCTTGAGTAAACGTACCGGAGTGGTTAAGAAGAGAATGTGGTTCTTGGCCGTTCTCTGGTGGAGTGATGAGCTGCCATATGAAACTCTTAATGTTCTCATCTCCACGGTAATGCAGCAGACAAAAGACCAAGATCACCCTGCAGATAGTTTCCACATCCTTCTCTCCTAGACGGCGTTTACAGCGAGCATGACCAAGGATGTCCCGCCAGCGCCCCCAGCTGCAGAAACAGAGAAAAGTCTGTAAATACTAGGGGTGGGAGGGGTGGGCAATATTTTAGAGTATTTTGGTGATAACTATATTCTTGCCAATATTAGCAACAAAATAAGCATTAAAGTTGTATTCAGTATAAACACATAGAAAAAAGAGCTTTTTATATATGTTGCTATATGTTTGAGTAAAATGAACATTGTTGTTTTATTCTATAAACTACAAACAGAATTTCTCCCAAATAAAAATATTGTCCTTTAGATAATTTATTTGCAAAAAAATAGAATTTAAATGAAAGGGTTCAGAAATCAAATATTTGGTGGAATAAACCTGCTTTTTAATCACAGTTTTCATGAATCTTCGACATGTTCTCCTCCACCAGTCTTACACACTGATTTTGGATAACTTTATGCCACTCCTGATGCAAAAATTCAAGCAGTTCAGTTTGGTTTGATGGCTTGTGATCATCCATTTTCCTCTTGATTATATTCCAGAGAAAATTATTGTTTTAAGTTGTCCATTTCATTAGCAATAACCTACAAATTTTTTATTTTGTATAAAATAGCGTAGTGTAGCAAAAAAAAAACAAAAAAAACAAATGTAATAAAAATGTACTATAACTAAGGTGCACCAATTCAATGCATGAACAAACCTCAAACCAATAAAAGTAAAGAGCAAAACAAACAGATTCTACACGGCTTTCAAGAATATCGCTAGTAAACACTAATAAATCTGAAATGTATGAATATTTAAGCCAAATTAACTGCCATCCAGGATTCATAATGGCTTTAAGAATTGACAGTAGTATTAAAAATGTGCATTACCCATAAATCAGCAGGTGCTTCTCCACTCTGAAACAGTCAGTGCGACCGTATCCTCCACCGGCGTGGCGGTCGGAGCGTCGGGAAGCGCGGGCCTGTCTGGAATTGTGAGGTGGGTACTCATCATCACTGTCCATGTCGGAAAGATCACCACCGTCCCCTCGCAGAGTGGAAAACTGCCGTGTCTGCTTGCGCACTCGTGGCGTGTCTATCACAAGTGTGTTCTTAATGGAAAAAACAGAGGGGAAGGAAAAGAAAGTGTTAGTATAATGTGAGAAAAATAAGAGATAATGATGTATTAAAGGGGACATATTAAACATTACAAAGATAGAATAGGTTTATGGGCTATACAATACATTCACTACGTTTTTCACATAGAGATCTTACTAGCTCTAGTCCTGCCAGTTTCAATCCTTTCAGAATGAGCTGTTTAAGGGCTCTGTCACTTTTATGCAAATAAGCTGTTGCATGGCCTTTGCTGTCTTATGCATGGATCTAATCTAGTGGGTGGAAAGTGATTTGTTTAAAGAAAAAAGGATTTAAAGGGGCAGTCACAACCCAAGTGGAAATACAAAAGCATGCATTAGCCATTAATAATAGCAAATCAGCCATAAGCACATATATTCATGTTGTCCACACCAAGTCAAGTCAAGTTATGACATCTGATATCTGCTGTTTGGTTAGCTTGGTCTTACCCCGTTGACATTACAGCTCTGTCCAGACCCAGATAAAAAAAAATATATATAAAAATCAACACCAGCTAAAAATGAACCCTGCTGTTATGTTACGAGTCAAATTGACCTGTTTTAAAGTTTGAAGATCTAGGAAAAATAGTTAAAAGTATTTTTTTCAATATGAAACTTCCTCTGCTTGCCTTAATTAGTATAATTAACATATAATTTGAAAATGGTTCATCTCACATATTTGCAACCACCCCCTGCAAAAACAAAAACTAAACTAGTAGTAAAACATTAAAAAAAAGGTTTGAACAGGTATCAAGTGAATTATTCTAATTTAACCATTACCTGTTATAGGTAAGGAACACCATTGCCCTAAATATTGATAGAATAATTAGTAATGGAGTCAGTAATACAATATTCACATTGCTTGTTAGAATTTGTTGGTTTCAGATATCTTTTGGATAATTATCCAAAACACACTCTCTCTAACACACTAACTACTTCTAACCTAATTTCCTTCTTCCCCTCCTAAACTTCTCCATTCCCTTATTTCCCTTCGACCTCCTTTAAGCCCTATCTAAATAATGTTTTACCTTTAACTTCTATTACTTTGTACTTGACTATTGTAAGTCGCTTTGGACAGAAGCGTTTGCCAAATGTAATGTAATGTAATGTAATGTAATTAAAAATGCATGGGGTCAATATGACCTGGGAACACCATTGCTGTTTGTGACAAATGAGCATAATAGGAGTTTAAAACATTATGTTGTTGGGTTTGTGCTTTATCTCAGTTTTAGCTCATTATTTTATGTTAACTACATCATACCATGGTTGGTATGTTAGCTTGAGATAGGTAGAGAGACAGATAGAGAGACAGATAGAGAGATAGATAGAGAGATAGATAGGAAATTGCAGCATTACAGTAGCAAAACGAAGTAGCTCATTGCTACATTATTACTGCAAGAACTGTTAGCTTGTTAGCATGTATGTGGGGCATTAGCGGTTTTCTTACCTTTCTGTTGATGCTGTCCAAGTCTATGTCCGCTTTCTTGGCCCACTTCTGCCAAAACTCCGGGTCATCCAGGGCAATGTCTGTTCTGTTCTCAGACGCCACAAAGCTGGCCTTGGAGAAGGTGGAGCCCTTGCCTTCACTCTCAATAGTGATGGTGGTGGCTCTCCTCTGGAGGATCTGGTCAATGTCCTCTTCGCAGAACCGGCTGCCTTCATCATTCTCATCCATGATCGCAGCATAGGCTCCCTTCCGCAGCAAATCTTCAATTTCCTTTTTAGAGAACTGTTGGATCTACATAAAACAAAAAAAAATGACTGATGTTTTAATTCTTAAAGAAGACATATTAAGACGTGAAAAACAGATATCTGACATCTGCTGTTTGGTTAGCAGTCTTACCCCGTTGACATTACTGTCCTTACTGCCACTCATACTCTGAAGCACAGCTCGGTCCAGACCCAGTTTCAGACTGGCTTTGTCCAACATCTCCCGCTCATAAGAGTTTCTGGTGATCAGGCGATACACCTTCACTGCCTTAGACTGGCCGATACGATGACAACGTGCTTGGGCCTGGAAGGAGGAAATACCATAAGAGAGGTGTGAATATAGTGAAGTATAGTGATATTTAACTTTGCAATATTATATTGATATATATTGTCTCATTTTGTGTTGTGTTTAAACTCCGTCCACTAAATAACAGTGTTGTGCTCTGTCTTCAGATCCTACTGTGCTGATTTTTATTAAAAAAGTGATCTTTTTAAAATAAAATAATAATAAAAAAAGTTTTTTTATAAATTTGATCGTTTTTTAATCCTTGAAAAATCAGATTTATACAATCGCATTAGGTCTTTTTCATTACATTATCGCAACATATCACAATATTTTTACCATGGTAATATATCATGATACTGTGATACGTAATATATATCACAAGACAATTCTTTACAACAATTCAACAAATACATTAATATTTGACGCCATGGATCAATAAAATATGATCAAAAAGATCCAATATATTGTGATACTAATATATTGTCCAACCCCTAACCTACAAACTTACTTGAATACATAATGCAAAACTGCTGCATGCTAAATAGGTGGATGGGTATAATGAATTTCATCACAAAAACAATGCATTGATAGTGGCCTGGTTTTGCAACTTTGATTTCATATAGCAGTGCATCTCAATTGTGGTCCTCTCATTTCTCTGCATAATTTACTGTTTTTCTATAGATACTCTATACTACTTATTTTTTTTAAACTGAAAATATATCGTCCAAGGAAAAATGGCTTTAAACAAAATTGTTTTAAAATATTTTTTTCATTTAAGTCGATAATTATCAGGACAGACCTACCTACAACTAACTAATTAAGCCACCATTTCTAGACCTTGCAATGCGGAAATCTTGAGGCTCTCAGGGCCTCCATACTAAAAGGAGATGTGAGAAAAGACTCACCTGAAGGTCGTTTTGGGGGTTCCAGTCGGAGTCGAATATAACACAGGTGTCTGCAGCAGTCAGGTTAATACCCAGGCCTCCAGCTCGGGTACACAGTAGGAAGACGAAGCGGTCGGAGTCCAACTTACTGAAGCGATCAATGGCCGCCTGTCGGAGGTTTCCCCTTACTCGACCATCAATGCGTTCATAAAGATACCTGGCAATAAATATCACAAAAATTATATCACAAAATCGAGCAGCTTGAATTTGTAAAGGGGAATAGCAAAAACAAGCTAAATATATTTGTATTTAATTGTTATTGTGGTGCATATAGCTTACATGTAGGGATGCACAGATACCAGTGTGTGT
Organism: Astyanax mexicanus; assembly: GCF_023375975.1. Taxonomy (NCBI): domain Eukaryota; kingdom Metazoa; phylum Chordata; class Actinopteri; order Characiformes; family Acestrorhamphidae; genus Astyanax; species Astyanax mexicanus. The sequence continues at coordinate 51,073,354 of NC_064415.1, forward strand.
ATGTGTATTTTTTTATACTTATAATTAAGCAACCAGCAGCATAATTGAATATTGTAGTTGAGACCACTGTGTCTCACCAACTCGCTCACATTTCTCATCTAGGTATTCATGCATCTCTACTTAACCTTAAACAATAAGTTATTGATGGTGTTAACAATTATTTTAGAGTATGTTTTGATTATATTGCGGATTATACTGCGCACCATCAATGAACGTCTATTTCTTGGTCGGGTAACACTTTATTTTAAGGAACACAAATTAGGCGCTTATTAATGTCTTATTATTATTTGCTTAATAAAGCCTTAATTAGACATTTGTAAAATGATGTATTCACTACTTATTAGGCTTTATTCTGTGTAAGTGTTATTGGTGCTTCATTAGGGGTATGTGAATGATTAAATATTTATTCAGTTCTTTTTAGTGTCAAATTAGTGATGAACAGAACCTCACTTTAGAATATGGTGCACATCTTGGTCTATTAGTGACTTATTAACCCCTTATTAACTCAATAAACTCCAGCACAGCCATAACCTTACCAAACTCACATAGATTGAACTGCAGCCAATTATAATAACACTAATTACATGTAGAATTAGCTAATAGTTAATGCTTAATGATCTGCTTAACTGTTTATTGTGCACTATAAGAACTAATACAGCCATTATTAATCATTTCCACATAACAGACCTCTAATTAAGCACCAATAACACTTATAGCACAGAATAAAGCCTAATAATTAGTTAATAAATAATTTACAAATGTCTAATTAAGGCTTTATTAAGCAAATAATAAGACATTAATAACCGCCTAATTTGTGTTCCTTAAAATAAAGTGTTACCCTTGGTGGATATACATACATAAGGTGCACCAGATTATTAGGTGCATTAAGCAATAACAAAATACTTAAAATATTTAAAATACTCACCTCTGAACAGCAAAAGAGCTAGCGCTACCCAAAAATTCTGACCATATAGAATGTGTTTCAGATTAATACACTTTGGATTTTGGTTGGTTTTTAAGGTTTTATAGTTAAGATCTGGGAATATTTGTCAATTTAAAAAAAATATTAAGTTACAGTAAATTGTCTTCTTGTTGTCTACAGAAGATAATCATTTACCTTTTATGGATGAGGTAGTCCTCCAGTATATCGAGGCACCGCACCATCTGAGAGAAGATCAGCACTTTGTGTCCACCAGCCTTAAGCCGAGGCAGTAATTTATCCAGCAGGACGAGCTTTCCTGCAGAGCGGACCAGGGCCTGAAGGTGGAAGTCTGGAGCTGAGGGGTCGTACACCGCTCTCAGCTCAGCTACGATCTTCTCTTCTGCCCCTAAAACAAAAATACAAAGAATCATAACATGAGAATGTGAGACAAGAATAATTCATGAATGAAAAAAAAATGTGGGCATAAATATCTCATGCTGTTTTTAAATCAGCAAAATATTTTTACTCATTACTGCTTTACTGCTCTTCTAATGCAATATAACTTATGCAATACATATCACAAAGTTAATTTCATTATGTAGAAGAACCTGTTTGCTACTTACAGGGGCTGGACAATGAAACTGAAACACCTGGTTTGACCACAATAATTTACATTTCTGGTGGAAAGAGGAGAGTTGAGGTGCACATTGAATTCTGCCGTGATTTGAGCAGCCGTGGTTTTATGTTTTTTGGATACAATCCGGGTTAGCACCCGAACAGCCCTTTCAGACAGCTTCCTCTTACAGCGTCCACAGTTAATCCTGTTGGATGTGCTTCGTCTTTCTTGGTGGTATGCTGACATTACCCTGGATACCGTGGCTCTTGATACATCACAAAGACTTGCTGTCTTGGTCACAGATGCGCCAGCAAGACGTGCACCAACAATTTGTCCTCTTCTGAACTCTGGTATGTCTCCCATAATGTTGTGTGCATTGCAATAGTTTGAGTAAAACTGTGCTCTTACCCTGCTAATTGGACCTTCACACTCTGCTCTTACTGGTGCAATGTGCAATTAATAAAGATTTAGCCATGAAACCTCCCACACTAAAATGACAGTTGTTTCAGTTTCATTGTCTAACCCCTGTGTATGCATTATCACTGTCCCTGATTACCAGCAAACACTAAACATTATCTCATGGTGAGAAATAAGGATAAGGATTATCTCATGGTGAGAAATTTCTTGAATAAAGTTATCTTCTGTTTAATCTCTATTTAAGCTGCTCTGAAACAGTGTAGAGTGTTACAGACCTGTGATCAGATACGGGTGGTTGCAGCACTTGCGAAGCTCCATCATGGTGTTTAGGAGATTGGGGACGTTGCTGTTGGAACTGGCTCCCATGCTCAAGAAGCTGAAGTTGCGCTCCAGAATGGCACGGTAGTACTTCTTCTGCACATCTGTCAACTCCACCTTGAGGAGACATGAGCCAGTCAGCATAACTTTAATACTGTCCAAAACCTTTACAACGGCCTTACAACCCTTGACTGCACTCTACCAGTGTTAGAATTTTATTTCCAAAAACTTTAAGAAAAAAAAAAAAACTTTTCTGTTTTAAAATAGTTCAGCTTCATCTACACATTCTGCTCTTGTGGAGTACAAAAAAAATGAATGCACGCTGTTAATTTGGAATCAGTATTTTTTTTTTTTACGCAAGTTAATTAAGGTTCTCTCTCCCTCTCCAAAACACACACAGACAAAAAAACACACAAAAAACACAGACAAAAAAACACACACAAAAAACACACAAAAAAAAAAAAACACACAAAGAGACACAGACACACACACACAAAAACACACACGCACAAAAAACACACACGCACACAAAAACACACGCACACAAAAACACACACGCACACAAACACACACGCACACAAACACACACGCACACAAACACACACGCACACAAACACACACGCACACAAACACACACGCACACAAACACACACGCACACAAACACACACGCACACAAACACACACGCACACAAACACACACGCACACAAACACACACGCACACAAACACACACGCACACAAACACACACGCACACAAACACACACGCGCACACAAAAACACATGCACAAAAAGACACACGCATACAAAAACTCAGATGATTTGGAACAAGCCATAAAAAAAAAATCATAGTCATGTCTCTTCCAAAATCTGCAGGTTTGTGTTAAATTGTATATATTTGGTTTAGTTTCGGTTTTACACTGCAGTTTAAAGAGCGGACTAAAGACTTTTACTACATCCTGTCGTGCTACGCTGGCTTCATCTTTCTATACTTCATATTAATCTTTTGTAGAATGCTGTAATTTGTCTCCACGAGCAGCATCTTATGCATACCTCAATAATGGTCTCCTGCTTCGGTGCCAAGTTCTTCTCTACATCCTCCTTTAGTCTGCGCAGCATCATGGGTTTCAGAATTGCTTGCAGTTTTTGCACCTAAAGAAAAAACAAGGGAAGAATGCCTGCATTAATATCTGCTCAGACTGCCATTACAGTGCACTAAATGTGTGTGAGTTAGCGTGTGTGTGAACAGTAGCACACACCTGCTCCTCTGTTTTAAGATCTCCAAAATCACGCAGGAATTCTGTTTCGGAGGGAAACTGGGCCGGCTCCAGAAAGTGCAGCAGACTGAACAGCTCCTCCACGGTGTTCTGCAGAGGAGTTCCCGTCAGCAGCACTTTGTGTTCCTGCAGTGGAGGGGGCAGGATGATGGGGAGAGGTGGGGAGAGATTAAAAAGTGCATGGAATAAGCAAGTCTTTAAGGCTGTTTCAACTATTTTCATGCAGTTTCAGAATCAGATTCCCAGATGTTGCTTAAGGTCTTAAACAGAGTCTGTAACTCAAATGGTCCTAAGATTACATAAGAAGTCCTACAGGATGCAACATGTACCTTTAGGCCACTTTTGTGCACGATTTACTCAACAGTTTACCTTTATTAAAAAATGTACGCACGTATTTACAGCAGCATTATGGGAGATCTGGGACTTCATGCTCCTGGGCTCCCTCTACAGTCAGGAACTGAAATTTGAGCCCAGTGTATTCTCTAAGACAGGGGTATCCAAACTACCCGCAAGGTATTTTAGAAATAGAATGAAAGTTGGCCTGCTGTTAAGCAGGTTTTTATGTGAGATTCAAAGTTTGAACGCTAGGTCTCAGAAACGGGTCAAAGAGTCTAAAAAAGGCGAGAGTGAAGTTGTAGCGCAAAAAAACGGGCCAGAGAGTCTAAAAGCGGAGAGGGTGCGCAGTTGTAGCGCAGAAAAATGGGCCAAAGAGTCTAAAAGCGGTGAGAGTGCTCAATTGTAGCGCAGAAAAATGGGCCAAAGAGTCTAAAAGGGGCGAGAGTGTTCAGTTGTAGCGCAGACAAAGGGCAAAAGAGTCTAAAAGTTGCCGTAATTAAGGAGTTTAATATTAAGAGACATCATGAAATGATTCAATCATTTAATCAATTTTTCAAAACCAATTTGGAAAATCTTAGTTTACACAACACTGTCAAAGATAAAGATAGTAAGTCAAGTAAAATGGTGTGTAAATGAAAGTAATAAGGAAAATGTATTATTTAAAATGGTATATTTCATTAATTGTTTTATTAGTCGTTGGCCCGTGACTCTAAATATATTTCTCCTTCTGGCCCCCAACAAAAAATGTTTGGACACCCCTGCTCTAAGACTTTTTAATAATTGCAGCAGTCCCACACTCTACACCTCACTTCCCCATTCGATAGGTTTATGTTCATTTTTACACTGTATTTGCCAAAATTGAGTACAATAAGGCATTCAACATCACTTGTCATTAACATCATATTCTATATTACATTACTACCTCTTCACCAAGTACCCAAATTCCTGCTGAAAGATACGAGCTGTACAGGGCTAGGATAGTAAAAGTAGTATCAAAGCATAACTATAAGACTGTCTTCTTTACCTTCTTATCTAAAAAAAGGACAACTGTAAAAACTAAAAGGATTGGAACTGATTTTAGAAGGAGTGTGTGAGAAACAGAGAAAGAGTGACTGAGAGTCTTCAGCACAGTGACGTGTCGACAGTTACGAGGAAAAATATTAAGTGTGGATTAAAGTAGCGGATGGCTCGATAGGTAGCTTGATGCATTAGACTCCTTTGTAACCGAAAATGCAATAAACAGAACAAGCGTCCACGAACAGAATTAGGAACTTTTTTGAGCGGGAACTGAAGAACTCTAGTTTCTTCTGTGTAACCCCTGATGACTGAAGGTGTGCAACGCCCCCTGTTGATGGCGTATAATGTGACGTTTTGACGGTTTCACTAAAACTGAAGAAAACTCGGACTGGTTTGCTTATAAGCCCGAACAGAAATGGTTCAAGAACCAGAGTTCTTTTGGTGGAAAGGCACTGTTAGAGGTCAAAATGTGTACTCGTTACTGAAAGTGTGTACATGTTGGCAGATCTTTACTCACCACGTTCAGCATCTTCAGGCTGTCGAGCAGCTTGCAGTTCCGATTCTTCAGGCGGTGAGCCTCGTCAATAATCACACAGCGCCAGTTGATCTCCCTCAGCTCTGGGCAGTCCGACAGAATCATTTCAAATGTTGTGATCAGAGCGTCAAACTTGTATGCTCCTGGGATCAGGTGCTCCTATAGGGTGAAGGTAACATCTTCAGTTAATCATCACTGCTAATGGTTAAATAATCATTTTATAGTGCAGTTTTGTGCAGCCACTTTTAGTAGCTATGCCAAATATCCCACCTAATTACCCCGATTAACTCCCCAATCACTAGTGATGCCTCAACACCAGAAGGGTGAAGACTAGCACATGCCTCCTCCGACACATGTGAAGTCAGCCACCGCCTCTTTTCGAACGGGTGCTGATACAGTATTGCCGAGTAGCATCACAGCGCTCTCGGAGGAAAGCACAGTGACAGGGTTCTGATACATCAGCTCACAGATGCCTGCGCTGACCTGCATCAGCTTGGGAGTAATGTTGGGAAAGAGCGCCATCTACCCAACCAGAAAAAGCAAGGGCAGTTGTGCTCTCTCGGACTCCAGCTGCTGATGGCAAGCAGCGTGACAGAGTTTCGAACCAAAGGATATATAAGAACCATAGGGGATATAGAACAGAACATACCTTTTCATCTTTACAATACATCTCATACTGCTGGATCATTTGCCGGCTGGCCAGGCTGCCGTGATACACGATAGCGTTCATTTCGGTCCACGTGGAGAACTCCCGTTCCCAGTTAGTGATGGTTGATAGAGGGGCAATGATCAGAAAGGGCCCCTGAACCCCTGCAGCAAACACTTCAGACAGCAGCGCAATCGACTGGATGGTTTTACCCAGACCCATTTCATCTGCCAGAATACAGTTTTGCCTAAAATATATACACACAAAAATCAAGTTAAAATAGGCAAAGACCAAAGTAGGTTAAAATGTAAACATAATCTACACAATTACGCTTCAATGAAAATAAACTAAATGTGCAATAATAACTTTTTTAATTTTTAATAATTACTACTAACTAAATTAATCATAAAGTGTTAATTTAGGGAGCAGCTTGGGGACACACACATGTATTGGGCGTTCAAAAACATGGTCAGCATGCTCAGGAAAAGGTGATGTGAATTACGGAGGGTGATTTAGGTTTAAATAGTGGGTGCAGATGGATTTGTTAATTGGGGTACTGTAAAGAGCTACATTTTTTTTTTTACTGTACTTTACTATTTCCACATGTACTGTTTGTAAGCGGTATACACATTTTCTATATGTTGCAACGTTTAGTTTAGTTTTTCTATTTATAAATAAGTAAATAAACATACCGTATTTTTCACACTATAAGGAACACTCAGTCAGGTTGTAAGAAACAGTAAAGCCATTCTGCTGAAGTACAGTGTTATACAGGAGTTTTAGTAAAGTTTCTCCAGCACAGAGACTGGAGCAGTATCATCATTAGCTGCTTACCGCAGAGCTAGCTTTTTCCCTGTTCAGAGATGAGTATATCACACTGTATAGTCTGTGCGTTTACCGTGTTAAAACAAGCTACGTGGAACGAACGGCTAACTAATATCACCCTGGCTTAGCGGAACACTCAGGGTTCCTCAATGTAGCGCTGTCAGGCGGCATTTACTAGCGCTAAGTGCTGCTGCTAATTGTGGCTAGCGCTGCTTCTAACTGCATTGCTGAAAATATTGGAAAACTAATTTGTATAGATTAACAATATGGCGACATCCTTGTTCCTTACTATAGTCGCTTAAAATTCGCCTTACAATCCAGTGCGCCTCATGTATGAAAATAGACCAGAAACTAGATGTTTATTGACGCTCCCTATAATAATTTGGTAAGCCTTATAGTCCATAAAATACGGTACTGTCTGTAAACTGTGTACACAGCTCCTTACGTTTTACTATTAATAAATAACTAACTAAATAAAACACATACATAAACATAATCATAGTTTTTTAATTAATGACTAATGAATGGTCAGAACTGATAACTACTGGCCTCAGGTATCAGAATATTCTATACATCTAAATACAGACACTGGTACTGGGAGTGTTATCCATATGTGGCAAGGTACCTGTTATACCAGTTGAAGAGCAGCCAGTTGACTCCCTCTAGCTGGTACTCTCGGAGGGTGTTCCCACTACGGTACTCTCGGGACTGCTCCAGCTTCTTCCAGGAGCTTGCAGGTGGGCGGGGCTAAAAGTGTGCACATATAGTTAGCACATAAAGCTCAGCTGCCAGTCATTACTGATGTGTTGCCATCTGTCCGGTTTCTAATAATTCTGTTACACCATTCTCCTCCTCAAACATGAGAGGAATGGACACAGGATAACAGCACCAGGGTCAGCCAATGTCTGCATTAAAACAGAAGACATCCTTTATTAACTCACCGTTTTTTTGAGTCTTGGTTGGCGACTCTGGATCTTCCTAAACTCCTCCACCTTGCCCTCGTCTACGTCTTCCTTCAGCTCCCATGTGGCATCTTCATAGGGCAGAGAGCACCACTTCACCAAGTAGTACACCACCGGCTATGGAGAAAGAACATGAGATATAGAAATCTGAACTTCATAACCCCACAAGTCATACTGCTGTTCAGCCATACTGAACAAGAAGAGGTGTACCCAAACTTTTGACTGGCACGGCATTTACATAAAAAAAAAAAATAAAAAAAAAGGAAAGAAAAGAGAAAAGAATCCAACCTCTCCATTGTCTTTGTCTATACTATTGGATTCATCCAGGATGCGGTCCACTTCCACGTAATCCGGATTGAAAGGCTCCTCATCCTTATGTGAACATTAAGAAATTAAGCAATTAGTTAAACAAGGTTTTGTACAGGGATGGGAAAAAGAGAGTATCAGCATTTACCAATTTTCAGCCAAAATATGCAGTCAGAGATATGTCATGAGATTATATATATGTATATCTATATATCTATATATATATATATGAAGAGTTTGATTCCAAAACGCGATAAACGCCATTAAAAAAAAAATAAATGAGTTAGAGCCAGAATCAGAATGTTATGTGACCACTCTTGAAAAGCCAATATTCAATTTTCATCAAAACGCAACATCCGCCGTGTAATACTGCCCTACTTTCTCTCTTTCTTTCCAAAACGCAACAAACGCCAGTCTTGATTTTCCGCAGAACGCCACGTCATCCAATCACAGGGCAGCATTCCACGAGCTATAGAATGTAAACATCTTAGAACGCGCCCTGTTGAGCCGGCCGGCATTTCGTGTAGCCTACTTTCACTTTCGTTTTTCTCTCTCAAAGTCCGCGAAAATGAGCGGGTTTGATGGTATAGAGGAGCCTGTTCGTGCAGCAGTTATTGGAAAAAAGAGAAAGCCATCAAAAGAGTCTCATGTACGTAAAAAGGTAAAGAAAATCAGGCATTCAGGAGGGGGGGGAATGCCGCTATCATCTGCAGTTCACACACACTCACACACTCACACACTCAATACACACAATACACACTGTACTACACCACACTACATTACACTACAGCACATGAATGTAACGTGATTTTGGGGATTTTATAGTCTTAATGTCTTGTTCGTTAATGAAATTTTGCACTTTTTTGAAAATAAATGTTTTGAAATTTGTGTTTTTAGGCCCAATGGTCAAACTATTATATTCAGATGTACAATTTACTGTTATTTATTATTGTATTTTGCAAATTTTCAATCAAAAAAAAATTTCTATTGATGCCAAAGGATATATAAGACATTTTGAAAAAAAAAACATGGCATGGATTTATTGCGTTTTGCGAAAAAACGAATATTTTTTTTTTTAAATAAATCTTTAAATATTAAAATCTTGATTTGATTGTTTTGTGTTATTTTAACCTTAGTATAGTATTTGATAGTTTGATACAGAAAACGGTGGTTTTCAGCCTACCACTTTCTTGCTAAAGAAAACCTATATATATATATATATATCATATCAAATATAGTCAAGTTATGTAGTTCTGTTGTCAATACTGCATATGTACAGGACATACAGAGGATTAAAACTGTTACTCTCCTTCCCAAAGTTACAGCAAAAAAAACAAGAAAGCGAAACAACAAAATCACAGGTATAAACAAACATGAGACTAAAGACATAAGACAATAGAGCAACATAAGAGTGTATGATGGGGTGATATTACTCTCAGTTAATCTCAGCAATTGGTTGATTAAACTATGAATGACTTAATGAATGCCAATTGGCAATTCATTCATCTATAGTCTTAAACTGAGATGCATTTCTGTGTAGCATTAAAAACCCACCTCCTGAAAGATGCGTCTCATTTGAGCTTGTTTTGTCTTAAACCTCTTCAGTTTCTGGTGGATCCTTTTGTCCCTTTCAAGTTGCTCCATACTGGCCCATTCACAGTGCAAGTAAGAGCTGAGCATAGTGAAAAAATGTGTTAAACATCCCACAAACAAACAAAAACAAAAGACATTGACAAATATAAAAACAAAATCTGTATGACCTTTATTTTATTTTTTTATATCAGTCAATCAATAACTATACATTTACAGACCTGCCAACCTGAAAGAATTTAATGAGCACACATTTTGTGACACAGTCACAGGGTAATCTCAGGGTAATGTTGATGCTTTTTAAATTAGAATATTATAATGTCTTGAGTTACTGATTTTTACTATAAGTTCTACTGAAGAAAATATGTATCTATAATCACAGTATTTTTCAATATTCAGACGGTTTCACTGTATATCACAGTATTTTTATTATTAATATTATTTTATTTATTTATTTATTTTCATTTTTTTGAAAGACTGGGCTTTAATACAGGTTTGTGAGTTAAAGTTCTGTTAGGAGTACATATGATATAAAAATTAAGGCTTTAAATTAAGGCTTTGATTACTGTTGGGGTTTTTTTTTCCCACAAAATTATACAATATATAAAGGAATCAGACTTCATTAGCAAAAAAAAAAGCTGAAGAATTTAAACAACAGACCTTTAAAGAAAATTAATATTCAAAAGAGATATTTCTCAAAAGCCCTATTGTACAAGTAAGACAAAGGTTTAATATCAATTCACACTGTTATAATTGAAGCTGATGGAGGCATTACAGTATTAAAATCATTTCAATTCCCTTCTTTCTCCAATTAACAAATACATTAGATTACAGTTTAAAGTCAAAGCCACAGTATTAATATATTTAAACAGGGCTATAGCCACTGCTCTTTTTTGCACATAGTATCCAGAATTTTATAAAGTTTTATCACTTTATCACTGCTATGGATTGATTGCGCAATTCCATTCCGCTTTTTGAGTAAAGAATTGCTGTTTGCTTTTGTTTGTCTATTTTACTCAAAGAAAAACACTCATACAGTGAGGAACAACAGAAAAGGTCCTCAATGTGTGTGTGCGCGCAAGTGGGAGTGAGATAGAGGGGGGGAAAAAAAAGTGTGAGTGTGTGTGTGTTTGTGAGTGAGTCTTCAGCACAACAATGTGTCAAAAGTGTGGAAGAAAAGGAATTGGATGAAAGTGAAAGTAGCGGATGGCTCAATATGTAGCTTGCTGAATTAGCATGTTTGCTAACCAACAAACACAAACACTCACAGATAAACTTGTGAAGGCATGGAGAAATGTGAGATTATATGCGATATGCGTACTTTATACCTTGAAATCGAGTACAGGCGTACTAGGAGGTCAAAATGTGTGCCGATTACGCAAAATGCATACAAGTTGGCAGGTCTGTATTTATGATCCATCTTGGCTTTTCAGGGGGAATGATAAAAAAAATAATAATCCAGTACTCACTAGTTTTTGTACTTGACAAAGAATTCCTCAACAGTGATATAATGTCCTTGAGACACCTGTAACAGGAAGATATAGATTGAGTTTTGAGTTTATAATACAGAAGTACAACAGAAGTAGCTACAGCACAGGGTGCATGTGCGTCAACTTGCCTCCTTTTTGGTCAGACGCATGGACAAGATTTTATCCACAATCGCAGCATCTTCCTCACTTGGATTTTCCTGAAAAAACAAAGATACACAATATAACGTTTTTCTTTAAAATATTGACTAGCTCTCTAAAAAAAAAAAGGTTAAAATATAAAAATGTAATATATATTTTATAGAGAATACATTCATTTATTCAGACTAGTGCTGTGTGCCTAAAAAAAATACCTAAATTGTTTCACAAACAAAATTATTTTACATTTTAATTGATTATTTTCGCCCCTACTAAAAATCAAACTACTGATGACAAAGGAAAGGTTCAAAACTAGGTTCACCTGTATGCATGTCTGTATATATGTATAAATATATATATATATATAAAAAAATATAATATATTCAGACGCTTTGGGTTAAATTGACTCATATCACATGCCGACCTCGTTTAGACACAGCCTTATTTCTCATACATTGACGGACACTGGATTACTCCTCAGAATGTGGGTTTGTGACTGAAAATTGAGAAATAATGCACTTAACGAGTCACAGAAGAAACTTTGAAGGAAAGATTATTATTGTTTTCCACAATTAATCACGAATTCTCACCAGTGAGCGATGACGCTGCAGTTTTTAGAAGCGGTAGGATTTATTTCTAGATTAATATATGCTTTATTCCACCAGGTGTTTGTGTCTCAAGTGCTGGAACTTTACGAGCGCAGTCCTCGGAGGAATGTTTAGAAAATATGTGCACGTTGGACTGCAGGAGGCGCCGGTAAGACGGAAAACACATCAGAAATGAGTAGCGTTTTCTAATATTTTAGATTAAAAACATAAAATATCTGTATGGAAAATTGCGATTACTTCATTTTGAAAATTGCATTAAAAACATATTACAAATTAATCGTAAAAATCACCCAGCACTACTTAACACTTATTATTATTTTACTATACAGTAATATCTGCCGTCTATTTTAATTTAAAAAAAAAAAAAGGAAGATATTTACCACAAAGAACTGCATGCTGGGAAGGCCATCTCCTTCTAGCCCCTGAAGTTCAGGGGCAACAGGTTGAGGCAGCCCTGTTGTCACGACTGCTGGAGTGGTCACGTCCACTTCCTCCTCTGGCTCGTCTTCATCATCTGTGATTTTAATATCTAAATCCTCTGTGTACTTTTTTCTTTTCACTTGACGATTGGAGCGTCTCATCTGTGGAAAAAAACCAAAACACTCTAGAATTAACCCATTTTTATCAACACCAGTAACGGGGAAGCCACTGACTGTCTAGGTATTTTGAACTACCCGTAATGTCTTAGTTACTGGACTGATAACCATGAGAAAAATAAAGTCTCTGCTGGGCTTGTGTGTCAATTTTGTAACATGCCCCGACAATCACCACGTTATTTTCCTTTCCATCAATTATAAAACTATAATACTAGCTGCACTTACCATTTTTTTTTATTGATCAATCTAACGATTATTTTTTTACTGATAAATTAAATGTATGTTTTTCAAACTATAAGGCGCACCTAAAATCATTTAATTCTTCCCAAAAATCATCAGTGTGCCTTAAAATACGGTGCACCATATGTATGAATTCTTCCAGTCAGGTTATAAGGGCAGTAAAGCCACTCTGCTGAAGTACAGAGTTATACAGGAGTTTTAGTTTAGTTCCTCCGCACCGGGGCTGGTGTAGCATTAGCATTAGCCGCTAACCGCGCTAGCTCTTTTGCTGTTCAGAGGTGATTATCATCAGCCTGTAGACTGCTTCTAAGCTCAGCTAACACTGATGGAGGAGCATTAACATTACCGGTCAACAGCTAGCTGCTAATGCTTTAGCTTCAGCCTTAGTGATGGAGAAATTCAGGAATCTAAGCTTACTGTAAATAAACGGAAGCGCTTTACTCACTGAAATAAATAGTTTTCAAAATTAACATCCAGCGCTCATTTGACTTTAAAAGAAAGTCTTATTTCTTACAGTTTTATTTACTTAGCTTTGCTTTACTTAACTTAGTTAGCCACCCCCCGCCACCACCAGACAGCAGTGAGACCTGCTGAATTAGAAGTTCCTTATAGTGTCTTTTAAAATGTGCCTTATAATCCAGAAAACAGACATTTACTGATAGTGCGCCTTAAAATTCCAGTGTGCCTTATAGCGCGAAAAATACAGTAGTCCATTAATAGAACAACTAATTTTGATAAATTTTTTATTAGGTTAAAATTGTGGATTTCTTCATTTATTGGAGTAATTTCACCTTTAGTATCTCTACTTAATTCTACTATATGATGTGTACTTAATTCACGTTACGTTATATTTACATTATTTACAACATACATCGGTGAAAACTGAAACTGAGCAATGCAACTTAATGTGACCACTTCTTTGGTGACTATGTTTACCTGAGATAAATCCTCCTCCTGTGTGCGAGGCGAGGCAGGAGGACTCAGCTCCCCGTCTGAATGATCAGAAGATGGATTTCTCTTTCTTTTCTTGATACCCACTAGAGTAATGGTGCTGGAGAAAGAGCGTGAGAGATATAAACATCAAATTAAAGAAATACATCTTTAAGGCAATCCATGCTCTGGGCTTGGCACACTGCTAACTGCACTGTGTAACTTTGGTGAGGTGGGCAAGACTCGCAAGAACTGCGTAATGCTACATAACATCCTTGACGCTTCTGAAAAATAAATAAATAGCTCAAACCATGTCTATGACTGGTCCACAGAATGTGTTTGGTCAATTGGTTTAGAACAGGGGTGTCCAAACTACGGCCCGCGGGCCATTTGTGGCTCGTTTCCTTTTTTGGAGCGGCCCGCGAGGTATTTTAGAAATAGAATGAAAGTTGGCCAGCTGTTAAGCAGGTTTTTAAAATGCGAGATTCAAAGTTTGAACGCTAGGTGTCAGAAACGGGCAAAAGAGTCGGAGAGAGTGCGCATTTCTAGCGCATAAAAACGGGGCAAAAGAGTCTAAAAGCGGAGAGTGCGCATTTCTAGCGCATAAAAACGGGGCAAAAGAGTCTAAAAGCGGAGAGTGCGCATTTCTAGCGCAGAAAAACGGGGAAAAAAAAGAGTCTAAAAGTGGAGAGAGTGCGCATTTCTAGCGCATAAAAACGGGGCAAAAGAGTCTAAAAGCAGAGAGGGAGCGCATTTCTAGCATAGAAAAACGGGGCAAAGAGTCTAAAAGTTGCCGTAATTAAGGAGTTTTATATTAAGAGACATCATGGAATTAAACATCAATTTGAAAAATCTTAGTTTACACAACACTGTCAAAGATAAATACAGTTAGTCAAATGGTGTGTAAAATGAAATAATCAGGAAAAAAGTATTATTTAAAGTGATATATTTCATTATTTGTTTTATTACAGAGTCTGTGGCCCCTGACTTCAAATCTATTTCTCCTTCTGGCCCCCAATAAAAAAAGTTTGGACACCCCTGGTTTAGAACGTAGATTGGTCAATTCACAGCATCATAATTAATTTGGAAAATCTTAAGAAAATCTCAACTGGATTTGTCGCCTGATGTTGGCTGCTAGTCATTAAATCACAGCTACAAATTGCGTCCTCTCACAGGAAATGACTGTTTACTTGTCATGCAGGCTTATACAGACATAAAAACATATAAACTTACTTTGGTTTTGTTTTGCTTTTACTTTTACTGCCACTTCCTCCTGCTCCTCCAGCCACTGTAGACCCAGGAGTCTTCACCTTAACCTTCTTATCCCCGCTGGCCACAGATTTCCCTGCAGCACCTGAGGTAGGGCTCTTCTTCTTGCTGCCTCCACTACTCTTCTTCTTGGCCCCAGCGGGAGTCGCAGAGCCGTCTTGGTCAGTGGAAGTCTGTCCGGCAGGCAGTTCATCCTGGTTGAGCACCCGCGGGATGTTCCTCTCACCTCTGGCTTTAGCCCGAGCGATGGCCTCAGCTACAATACGATTGGCTTTCTCTTGCTTACACAGGCTCTCCACTTTGCGCACGGAGTCCGGGGCTTTGGCCACGCGTACCCCCGCCACAGTGGCCGTGGTGCAAGGGCTAGTGGCAGAGCCAGCTGAGGTATTGATGACTTTGACCACAGACACAGCTCCTGCACCAGAGGCCGAGCTCGTCTTTTAGAGAGGCAAAACAGAAAGAAAGCAAAGATGAAATTATATTTTCAGAGCAAAGACAAGAACAAAGACAAGTTTACTCTACATAAAGACCAGATTTGACTAGTTTTAATTCAGTCAAATCTGCAGATTTACAGCATAAACTACACTGTACCTGTGGCTGTAGCAGAAGTTTTAGAGGCACTGCCAGTCTCTGTCCTCCTTGGCCTTGAGAAATCTGCACCACCTGTGGGCTGCCACCAGCACCGGGTGCACCAGAGACTAGTTGAAACTGCAAAAATAAACAAAACAGGAATTTTTAGAGAATGTTTTTTTTTTTGAGAATATATATTTTTTATAATATAATTTTGTTTCCAAAATTACAGCAAAGCAAAAGGATCAGAGATGCACAGAGTTAAATTGAATTGAATTAGAAATAACATTTAGTCCGGTGATATTTATTGCAGTATTAAGCAAAAAGCCATTAAGTTAATGTGTCATGATATTAAGAATTCAATTAAGAATTAAATTATACTGGACAGATATATTATGCCTCTGGTAGATTTTCAATGGAATATGATAACAGGGTGATTTTTTCTTTTGTATCAATCAGCAAGATTTTTTTTTCATTGTTTTTAAATTTTATTTGAAACTGCACACCCAGCATTATAACTACTGGGCAGGTAATAATGATATACTTAGGACCAATCCCATTTCATCTCAAGGGGAAGGGGTGAAATCCTCCCCCTAAGAATTGGGACAACCCCTCAAGCACCCGATTCGTCATCAGGAGCGCTAAAAGTTCAGTAACCTAGCTGCTGCTGGTTAACTAGTTAACTCTAGGGCGTTATTGTATGTCTTCAGAAAGGGGGGGAGATGGTGCAGAAATTAATAATTATTGTCCATTCCTTAATTACCCCGTGACAAGGGAGCTGAAATGGCCCTTTTTTTTTGTTTTTTTGTTTATCTGTTTCACTTTAAAGGCTGCAGCCCCTGCTGTCTGTTGCACTATTTAAGGTGGAACGGAAAAGTTAGCTAGCTAGCTAACTACTGACATTAAATACTAGCGACCTTATTTTTGCTTGTTATGAAGAATTTGGTCATGAAACATTGAAACTACACATTAAACTATGGTAATATAGTGCTAATAGTCACTTTTAACAAGGAAAATAGTTACATTTGTGGGTTTATTTGGTCGATTGTTTCACCATCTTACCAGTGATTCTTATATCAAACACTCGGTTTAAGTGTGCATCTGGAAAATCTCCGTTTGAAGGCCGACCCCTACAACTTAACAAGAATCGGGACACCCCTACCCCTTGGTGTTAATGTGCAAAACAGTGGGTAGGGGTAAGTGGTAGGGCCATTTGCACTAGCTAATATAATATAATATAATATAATATAATATAATATAATATAATATAATATATATATATATATATACATATATAATATAATATGTATATATATATATATATATATATATATATATATATATATATATATATATATATATATATATATATAAAATATTCACATTTACCTTGAGTTAAAATCTTTCACTTTTTGCATTGCCATATACATACTGTTACTTACACAACCCATACACACTCATAATGCAGATTAAAAAACTAAACACATGGATTAAGCCTAGTCTTTGATTACACTGCAGCATAAAGGGGCAGTCTCTTTTCAATGAAAACTCCTGGAAAAAACTGTTGGAAAACTTCTGGGGATCCTCTTATAACTGAAATGTTTGTGTCCAAACATTTGCATATGACTGTAGGTTATCACTAATGTAAAATTAGGCTTCATCCACACCTAAATAAACCGGCATCTATTATAGACAGACAGTATATACAGAAACCACAGAGACAGAAGCTGATGCAGGACAGTCAGGGCTGTACACTCACCTTGGCCCCCTGCTGGTTGGGCTGCTGCTGAACCTGCAGCTGGATGGTGAGCACTTTGGGCTGTGCCCCCGTTTGACCTGTTCTAGCCTGGGTGAGAGCTGCCAGCTGGCCCCCCTGAAGGACCAACTTCCCCGGCAGAGAGCCCAACACCAGCCTGTGCTGCTGGCCCTGCTGTCCGGCCCCTGCACCTGGAGCGCTGCCAAGTGTCACGGCTCCTGCCTGAGCAGCTCCACCCTGAGCGGGCTGCTGTAGCACCAGTGTGATTCTCTTAGCCTCGCCCTGAAACAAAAAAAAAAAAATGCAAATTATTGTAAATGTGAGGATCTGTTATTTTTCATAAAACAGGTCAAACATACTGAGAAACATTTTATAGAAAACATGGCAAAACAGGAGCATCTTCAAGAAAAGAGCAATTATCCTGAAAAAATACACAAGGAAAAAAGTAAGAGTAAGGAAATCTACAAAACAATTGAAAATCTCAAGTTCTAAACAAGATAATTAGAGTATAAGTATTTTAAAAAAGTGCCCATGATTGAAAAACTGAGGCTGTATCGTAATTGTGTCTTATTTCTTATACTAACTAGTTTAAATATGAAGTAGTAGTGCATCTCAAAAAATTAGAATATCTTTGAAAAGTTACTTTATGTCAGTAAATCAGTTCGAAAAAGTCAGACTGACCTGTTGTGGGACTGTGGCCAGGGTTATTCCTTGCGGCCGAACTGTCGCTGTAGCTCCACCAGCCGGAGCAGCCTGTCCTTGACCTTGTGCCTGCACTGCGGCCTGCGTCTGCAACTGGACCTGCGTCTGCACTTGTGCTGGCTGTGCTTGGGCCTGGATTTGCAGCTGCTGCACCTGCGGCTGTGTGAGCTGCGTCTGCGCAGGTATCTGCACCTGCGTTTGAGTCTGGGGTAATGTAGTCATCAGCACCTGCTTGACGGGTCCGTTGGGTGTCTGTACCAGCCTCTGAACACCTGTGCCTACTTTCACCTGTCCCTGCACGGGCTGCGCCGCATTTAACACAGTGCCGCCTGATACGATAGACATTCCAGGTCTCAGAGGAGTCCTGGTCAGGACTCGGGCGATGGTGAGCTTTCCGGGCGAGCCTGCATTTCCCCCAACACTCTGTAGCACCTGGGCCTGACCCTGAGGGCCCTTCAGGATCACTATTTTAGGGGCCGTCTGGCCGGCAGTCTGTTGCGTGACCGCAGCAAGCTGCTGCGTGGTGACCTGAGCCCCAGACACGGGCACACCCAAGTGGGAGCTTAGCAGCACCGTGGTCGGTGCACCACTGCTAGTGGCCACAGGAAGGGAGGTCTGAGGCACTGCCTGAACAGTAACTGGAGCAGGAGAAATGGACACCGCCTGCGCAAGCGAGATGTGGGTCGTCTGCTGCGTCTGAAGCTGTACTGATGGAACCGGGGCTGCTATGGGTACTGGAGCTGGGGCAGGGTTAATAAGGACAGGGACAATCGGGGGGTCTGAGACTGGTTGTGAAGGTGGGACAGAGGCTGGGACTACTGGAGGGTCTACAGGAGGATCAACAGGAGGATCAACAGGAGGATCAACAGGAGGATCAACCTGGCCAAGGGCCAACTTTAGTGCCTCCTCAACAGGGTCTGAAGAGCCCTGAGAGAACGCATCCTCTGGCAGGGAGTCAAGGTTGAACAGTGGTGTGTCGTCAAATAGGTCCATTATGGGGTCAGCCATCTCTTCAAACAGTTTATGAAAACCGGAGATGCAAATTACAGGCCCAGCCCCACGTCGTTACGAAGACTGGCCACCAGGTGCAGAACCACAAACAAAGAGAAAACAGAAAGCAAAACAAATACTTTAGTAACCAGAAAAAAAACAGGGATTAAAATATGAGTCAACAAAGACAGGCGACATTACAAATTACATTTTATCAAAAAGATTTATCAAAAATTGCTTAAAAAATATCTATATGTTATACATTTTATTGTATATGCAACCCCACAGTAACAAATGTTGGTTTAGTCCAGTGTCTGCAAGGTCTCTGTACTGCAGAGTTCTTCCAGTCCAGGGCAGGAGGACAGTACTCAGCACAGCGGAAGTAAAGTAGTGGCCAGTTAACTGACTGGCACTTGTACCAGTACACCACAAGGAAGTGCAAATGAGCCCTTCCAATGAAAAACGACAAAGCATGATATATTTCTCCTCCCTATTCTAATACAATATTAAAGGCATCTACTACTATCCACTTTATGTGCACCAGATTCTGTACAGATTTCTTGCTGTGGAACTTTGAGTGTCGCTAGTAAAGTATGCTACTTTTTTGGTATTTTTTTAATTAAAAATAAATTTGATTATATAAATAAATAAACATATATTTTTTTAAGTGAGGTATAAATAATAATTGTTTTGATCCAAGTAATCGCATACTGCCAGACAGTTCACCAGACTGATCTTGAGGCGTTTTTTGGGATTTGAGAGCCGCTTCTGATGTCTATATTCATGTTTGTTAGCTTTGTTTGCTTAGCATCTTCTGTCTGGAAGTAATACAGCCTGAGGTATGAGTCTTAACTCATTAAACACATTTGAAATTAGTGATTGATCGCATTATTTTTCCGGGATGTCCCGTTTTCACATTTCACCCGATTTCGAACTTTGAAAATTACGTGATCAGAAATCGGGGCCAATCACTTAATCACACCATATAATTCTTTTAAAGCATTAAAAGTACTGTGTCTCTTTTACAGGAGCTGTTTAAAACTCATCAAAACAAAGCAATATTGTGATATACACTGCCTGGCCAAAAATAAAAAGTAATCACCTGGATTTAAGTAAGTAAATTATGTGGGGTTGATGCTGCAGTTGGTCTGCGGGTTTAGGTTCAGCAACAGTATGTGCTGAAAGAATGAGGTCAGCTGACTACCTGAAAATACTGAATATAGACCACGTCAATAAATCAATGGATTTTTTCTTCTTCCCT
The DNA here is from genome assembly GCF_023375975.1 of Astyanax mexicanus. Taxonomy (NCBI): domain Eukaryota; kingdom Metazoa; phylum Chordata; class Actinopteri; order Characiformes; family Acestrorhamphidae; genus Astyanax; species Astyanax mexicanus. The sequence continues at coordinate 51,093,666 of NC_064415.1, forward strand.
GATCATCACAGCCATATTCCAAGATGACAATGTCAGGATTCATGGGGCTGGAATTGTGAAAGCGTGATTCAGGGAGCATGAGATCATCATTTTCACACATGGATTGAGAGAGAGTTCACCACAGAGTCCAGACCTTAACCTCATTGAGAATCTTTGAGATGTGCTGGAGAAGATTATGTGCAGCGGTCAGTCTCTATCATCATTAATGCACAGTGATGCCACAATGAATGCGTGCCGCAAACAAAGTTATAGGAGGTTAGAACAGGGAAATAACCAAAGTAAGCTGAATTTAAGAACCTTGATACAACAGAAGACAAACAGCACTTACCTACAAGCTGCTCTCCAGTCATTGACCCTTCAGAGGTGGGTGGCAGCCGGACAATGTGACAAGGAGCGAGGCGAAGGAAAAGAGGGCCCTCCTGTTCTCCCCACCCTCTTCCCTGCCCTTTACTCTCCCAAACTCTGCCTGTCTTCTCCCCTTGGAGTCCTTCACCAACAATGTCCTCTAAGGGCCTAAAGAAGGAAAATGAGATTCTGCTGCAAAAATGGGAAACAAGCCAAAGGAGCATGTCACAGGGCAGGCCTTCACTAAAATATAATACACTTCAAACTACATAGCATTAGCTTCCTCACTATTGTATATAGATAAAATACTCTGATGCAGACTGGTCTGCAAAAAGCAATCAAATTTCAAAACACACTATGCAGTCTATAAGCTGTAACACTGAGCTGGTTGTATATTTGATGTTTTTTTGTGATCTCACTAACTCAGACTCATTTACATACATCATCCCATTCAAACTACAGCAGATTTATCCCTCTTATTGACACTTGTATTATCACATTATAGCAGACTTAATGGTGCAAGAAAAAAATCTTTAATTTTAATTTTAGGACTAAAGAGATCAAACACTGTTTATTATAACAGCAATTACAAACTTTTACAATAATAATTGTTGATGTGTTCTCAATATATCGTGATAAACTAGTGAATCTTGAGTTCTTTCCCATACACAGCACCAGCCCTTAGTTTTCTCTGTGTTTACTGAGTGATGAGACAAATTAATGTAAATCAGCTGGTATGTCAATTTGATTTGAAAACATATAGTCGTTCATTTTTGGATATTTAATAGTTTTCATAGTTCAATTTAAAGGTCTTTAAAATACTATAGGATAATGCATCATAATGCTATAGAATCATTAACATAACAGTGCAATAAAGCGGTCGAACACTGACAGTAAATAAGTATGGCTCAATAATATCTGGGACATTATGTAAAACATTTAATAAATTAATTAACATAACAAACGTAGCTAATAGTTAGTTATAACTAGATTGCAGTGGCTGTGAAGTCAGAAGTACATTTTTAAAAAGTAAATATTAAACAACCCAACAATAAAATACAAAGATAAGAATATTTAAAGGTAACAGCAGCAGAAATATATAGTGTGTAAGGTGAGGCACCCACTGTAAACAATATAACCTAGTAGGTAACTAAAGTGGCTGTGTACTGTAAACATTCAGTGAGGTTTTCAGTGACTATTTTTGGTAAGTAAGCCTACAGGTGAGAGAAATGTATAAAATTAATTATTTTTCCATTTAATGATTTCCTTATTTCTTAGACTTTATAGATTAATATTAAATACCTGAAAACAGTTAAGGGACACATATGAAATTACATAGTAAACGGTTAAAAAAAAAGTGCTCCTCTACAATCACCTGATCTAAACCTAATGAACTGAGATGGTGATTTGAGGTGATTTGGGATGAGCTGGAGCTTTACAGTGTGAAGAAAAAACAGCAACTATTGTTCAGAACCTAGTGCTGAGAAAACTATTCCAGGTGACTCTACCTCAGGAAGACACTGAGAAAAATCTATCCTTAAAGATAAATGTGCTACATAGAAGAATTAAAAATATAAAACATATTCTGGTTTGTTTAAAACTTTTTGTTTACAAAAATAAAAAATCAATTTAAGACTACCAATATAAAAATTCAAAAACAAGGTAAACACATTGAATAAGAAGAGGTATGCACAAACTTTTGACTAGTAACCTATTGTATATGACTTGCCAGGTAAATAAAGGAATGAAAGTAGGAGCTAATATATAGTCTAGACTCTCTTTAACGTGAACTTACACAATGAAACAAGTAATAACTCGTATAGTGCCTCTAAACTTACTTCAATTTACGCTCTGTGGTCTTTAAAAATAACAATAATCAAATGCTCTACAGATATGACGCCAAAAGTTCAGGCAGAAATGGGGCTGCTGCTACTAAATGTCCTCATGCAGCACCAACCTGCCTATGTAGCTGTAGCTACATTCACTGGCCATTCATATACTGCTGCATACAGGAGAAAAGTGAAGCTAACAGGAGGTGTTTAGGTTGACATTCTGGTTTGTTTAACACTTTTGGGTATTTTTTTTTTATTTTGCATCTCCAATATATTACATTTTCAATGTAAAACAAATCAAGGAAATGAGAAGAGGTGTGTCCAAACTTTAGACTATTCTACTGTACATAGGCAGGCAAATAGAAGAAATAAAAATAAGGATAAAACACAAAGCCTAGACTCTGTTTAAGATGAACCCAGTGACCAGTAGTAAGAACGCATATCTAGTTTATCATAATAAAGCAGATAGATTAATAACATACTTTAATGTACAATCTGTGGTCTTAATAATAATACTCTCTACATACTCTATAGATATGAAGCCAAAGGTTCAGGGCAGAAATGTGGCTACTGCTGTTAAATGTCCAGAGCTGTATATATTGGCAGGTAAATAAAGAAAGGAAATTTAGGAGCCAATATATACCCTATGCTCTGTTTAACAAGAACTGACATAATGAAACAGGTAATAACTTGTGAAGTAAGTTAACCTTAAATCTACTTGAGTTTATGTTCTGTGATCTTTAAAAGTATCTATAATAAAATCGTCTATGAGTTCAGGGCAGACCTGAGGATGCTGTTAAATGTCCTCGTGTAGCATCAGCCTGCCTAATAATGTGTTGCTGTATAGCTTTAATTCATTTAATATTCTATGTACACTGTAAAAAAAACACACTGAACGAGAAGAAGTGTGACCAAACTTTAGTCTTGTAACCTACTGTATATAACTTACCAGGTAAATAAAGAAATGAAAACAAGAGACAAGATATAGCCTAGGCTCTGTTTAACATGAACTGACATAATAAAACGGATAATAACTCGTACTGTAACTGTAAATTTACTTCAGTTTACGCTCTGTTGTCTTCTAAATTAACAATAATAAAATACTTAAATAAATATGATGCCAAAAGTTTAGGACAGAAATGGGGCTGCTGCTGCTATTGCTAAATGTCCTCATGCAGCACCAACCTGCCTATTAATGTGAGCTGTAGCTACATTCACTGGCCATTCATATACTGCTGGATACAGGAGAAAAGTGAAGCTAAGAGGAGGTGTTGATTTCATTCATCACAGGTGTAAAATACGAGTCTCCATCATTTAGCTACTTTCATCCCTCTCGTTCATCATCAACAAACCGGACCAAACCAAAGGCAACGTGCTACAAAACCCATAGCCCTGACTACCAACACACACGGAGCAGGCCGCAAAGCTGTTTCTGTCGGGCTGACCTGTTTACTCGGGTTAAATACCCACTAAAACGCTACAGTTCGCTCGTCTAACTTTCTCAGTAATAAATTCAGGGTGCTAAATTTACCTTTGCATCGACACACATGGCTTTCTCCGTCTCACAACACTGTACGATTACAGGAAACGGCCAGCGTACAGCAGGAACTATCTTCTCGCCAGGAAGATCCGTCGAAGGCGCTCCCCTATCCCTCTCCGCCGCGTTCTGATTGGGCAACGCTGACCGGACCCGGCGCTGCGGAGCTCTCTGATTGGCCTGAGCACACGCCCGTCACCGCGCCGTGCGGAATAATCACAGGGCGGGCTCGGTCAGGGAAGGTAGTTAGTTCGGTTGAGGTCGCAGTCAATGCGGCCTACTTGCTCTCTATCAGTACAGCGGGTGGGGTGATCCAGGTCCAGAGAGTAAAAATCCACCCCGGGATTTCCGTAGCTGCTATACAGGCGCACATACAGGTTATTTAAAACCCTGCGATGGATTTTTACTTTCTAGACCTGAACGTGTATCTTTCTCATCAGTGGGGGTTTCCCGAGCTGTCTGGCTTGATAGAATTCACGGTGATGGCAGTAAAATATCATCAGCACAGCCCCGAGAATCCCCCGCTTTAAACAACACCAATCCTGAAATTCTGCTGCTTCTTTCAGTTAATTTTCCCCGTTCCACCTTAAATGGCGCAGTATATTATTAGACATTATTAGACATATTGCCTCATGTTCATCATAAAGCTAAACTACCTATAATTAATATTTTATGTATTTATTTGAAATGTATTAGAATATATGTCTTTTAAGCACGTTTTCTATTTTTTAAACATTCCACCTTAAATTGTGCAGCATTACGTTCATTTAAGGTGGAAAGAAATATGGAAACAAATAGACAAATTAACCCGTATGGACGTCTTAGCAAAGCAGGTGTAATCCACGCTGTTCGGGAACACATATTTTTGTAAGTCGCTCTGGACAAAAGCGTCTGCCAAATGTAACGTAATGTAATTTATATGGTACATTTTCACGCATTGATAGCATAAATATCCCATAAGTGTATTTCATTTTTATGTTATATTTTTTCTTTAAGCAAAAAAAAAAATACTCTTTTATAGACTGACATACACACTATACTATACTACTATACTATACTATATATACTATATTACTATGCATGAGTGTGTAGTGTCACTTAATGCCCACGAAGTGCAATAAGGCTTAAAAAAACAAAACGGGAATATTTTGTTTTATTTTCCTTTTTTTTTTTGACAATCTGTTGAAGGTGAAGAGAATTAACACTTATTGATCATCTTGTTGCAATGACACCTACCTTGCTAACAGAGAACTTTATAAAAGTTGTATATAAAGGTAAAGGTTCCATGAAGGTTAGCTGGAACGTTCTAAAAACATGTGGCATAATAAACGAGTACTGGATGTTAATCTACACAGATTTCTCTCCTAAAAACTGTTTATTTGGGCGAGAAAAAAATGCTTTATTTTATTAACAGTAAGCTTAGATTTCCAGATGTCCACTAAGACTGGGTGGAGCGGCATTAGCAGATAACTGCTAGCGCTAACGAGGCGTAAATGCCAACTGACGGCGCTACACGTAAGGCAGGGTGATATTAGCTAGTGGTTTGTCCTATGTAGCTTGTTGTAACACATAGGGTTGCAACGGTATGAGATTTTCACGGTGTGATAACCGTCTCAGAAAATACCGAGGTATCACCGTTATCACGGTATCACAGTTTGTTACATATATCATTATACTGACCCTTAAAGAAATTACAACAAGAGTTTTTTGTTCAATTAACTATTTATTGTAGAAACCTGGAACAATTATATAGATAATTTCTCCCTAAAAAAAATAAGCTGTACACCATCAGGTTAAGGAAACCAGGTTTTTCCACTACTCTTAAGGGCATTAAGAGTATATATAAAAAAAAATATATATATATATATATATATATATATATATATATATATATATATATATATATAAATATATATAATATAATATAATATATATATATATATATATATATATATATATATATATATATACATACATACATACACACACACACACATACACACACACATTACACACATTACATGTCCTCTAAGAAGTAAAGATCCTGTATTTAAAATATTCAGTACAATTATTTAAGTTTAAATTATTTAATATCTGATAAACTGAGCCTGGATCAGTGTCTGATCAACAACTGTTGTAAACGTCTGTTTTACTGCGTTGGTATATAAGCAGATACTGCAGAAAGAGGGGATTTATTTCTGACATGATCCTCATAATAGGGATTTCTATTTTAAGGCTTTCACGCCGAGTCTGGTTTTAACATATGAAAAACAGGCACGTCAGAATTTGAAAATGAACGCATATAAATGAATAGCGTCTTTCACATCCAGTCCGGCCAGGACCTTTACACGGACACGTGAATCCATCGTAGCATGCACTTCACGCCTGTACCTGTGTGCCCAAATTTCTGATAACTTCGGCGCTTACCGCATGGGTTGTGCACGACTAAAAAGAGGTTTTATTTAGGTTCAGATTAAAATTATAAACTAAACACATACTTTGCGCTGCACAGCGGGGTAGTGTTCTCGGAGATGGGGGACAGGTTTGACGTATGTCCACCTTTAGCTGTGACTTTACGGCCACATTGATTACAAATCGGATGACCATCCTCGGGTGCGTTCGGTGGGTATCTGAAATAGTCCCACACTGCTGATTTTAGTTTAGCCTTTTTTTAGGCGGACGGAGATTTGTTTAGTCTGATGCACTTTCTGCTGTTCTCATTGCTGTGTGCTGAGTAGCTGAAGCGGAGCAGAGCTGCGCATGCGCGGATGAGTTTCTCCGCTGGCTTGCGTTTTACCGGTAGTAAGCAAACACACACGGTATGATAGCCGTGTATTTTAATACCATGGTATACCGTGAAACCGGTTACCGCTGCAACCCTAGTAACACAGTAAACAAGCGGGCTACAGGCCAATATACTTGTCTATGAGTAGCGAAAGAGCTAGTGCTTAATGTGGTTAGGGGGTAACGCGAATTCTGCTCCAGCAGTGGTAGCCGGGGCTAGCAGAAGGCTACAGTCCGATAATACTGAACTCTGAACGGGGAAAGAGCTAGCACTTAGCGTGGTTAGCGAGTAATGCTAATTCTGCTCCAGCAGTGCTAGCTGGGGTTAGAGGCTAATGCTAACATTGCTTGAGAACTAAACTGAAACGCCTGTATAACGCTGTACTTCAGCAGAATGGCTTTACTGCTCCTTACAACCTGACTGGTAGAATTCACACATAAGGCACAACGGATTTTAAAGTGCACTGATTATTTTTGGGATAATTAAAGGATTTTAAGTGCGCCTTATAGCGCGAAAAATACAGTATGGAGGCTTACTGGGGGCTTTTCCCCTAACACTCCAGAACTCTCTAGTGGGTGCCAGCAGGACTAGTGGTAGCAGTGGGAGCAGATAATGCTTACAGTAGATAGATAGCAGTTTACTCTACAGCTAATTTGCTTACAGGCGTAGGTCTGAACAAGCGCTAGAATGTGCCAAAAGTACGATGAGCTAGAATGACAATGATCTAATGTATTATACACCTGTGTATGTACACTGTGCCAATGTATGAATGTGTGTTGTTGAAAGAGAGAAATAGAGAGAGAGATAGAGGGTTATTTTTAAGTGTGTCTTTGAAGCAGTTGAGCGTAAAAGACTGATAGTGACAGGATACCCTGGTACAGCCACAGGAGTCCTGCATAGGCGTGAAGGTCTGCCTGCCAAAAGCTCCATCTGTCTTCCCCTGACCAGTGCCACTGTATGTTGTAACTGTTTTCCACTATGAAGGTATGGCTCTCCTATTAGTGGAGAACTGTGACTATTAGAACCAGCCCTTCAGTTTGGGCTGAACCTGTCAAACTGCAGCCAATTAGGAGAGAAAACCTAATTAAGCTATGTTAATGCTAATTTCCGCTAGCACCCCTATGGCAGTATATCTCATCCCTGCTCCTGAAGGTACACTGCCCTGCATAGTTATGCTGAGTTCACAAGATAACCATGTTTGCTCTGTTAACCTGGAAAAATAATACAGCTCTGGAAAAAAATAAAAGACCACTTAAAAATGACGAGTTTCTTTGATTTTACCAAATCAACATAATTAAGAGGAAGATGGATGATCACAAGCCATCAAACCAAGATGAACTGCTTGAATAACGTTATTCAAAAGCAGTGTGTAAGACTGGTGGAGGAGAATATGCTAAGATGCATGAAAACTGTGATTAAATCAGGGTTATTCCATCACCAAATATTGATTTCTGAACTTTTAAAACTTTATAAATATGAACTTGTTTTCTTTGATTATTTGAGGTCAGAAAGCTCTGCATATTTTAGTTTTTTTCAGTAATTTCTTATTTTCTATATAAATAAATGCTCTAAATGATAATATTTTATTTTGGGAGAAATGTTGTCCCTAGTTCATATAATAAAACAACAATGTTCATTTTACTCAAACCATGAATTCAGAATTATCTTATATTAGTACATTCAATTGTCTAGGACAAAAGACACGGGATCCTGTGCACAGGACATTTGTGGTTGGCGTCCTGCAGTGACACTGAGGTGTTTAAAAACTCCATTGAAGAACAGAATGAAAGGAGGATAATAATAACGTATACAGAGAAACAGATATAGAAATACACTCTGTAATTGCAGACCTCTAAAGTGTCCAAAATGATCAGGGAGTGGTTTTCATTATCAAAAATGTCCAGTCAGCAAAATTATGTTTAAATAAGTTGTTTAATAATTTATTTTACTTTGTTTTACAAACTTCATACATATTTGTCAAAAACAGGCCAGAGCAGAGTAAAATAAAAATGTCAGGCTTTAAATTCATACCAGGTTTTATAGGTAAACAGATGTGCTGTTGCTTTTTAAAAAACAGATAATATAGCAGTGAACAGAAAAATAATATGCATTAGAAAAGTTTTAAAACAATTTTGCAAATAAAAGACACATTCAAATGAATTAACTCTCTGAAAGGGGAGTCCAGTTTGATAATTTAATGGTTATAACAGTCCAGTGGTTGGCTAGTGGTGGCTCAGTGGTTAAAGCACTGGGCCTCTGAGTTTAACATGGCTAAAAGTGTTGGCACACCTGGAAGTTAAAACTGCAGTTGGGAGAAGGCCCCCTTCAAATATAAGAGACCTGGAGCAGTTATAAAAGAGCAAATAAAAGAGTGGTCCGAATTCAGTTTTAAGGTGTAAGAAGCTTGTTCATTGTTAAAGGAAGCGATTGATTCAGTTATTTTTCTAAAGGGTCTCATCTAGGTTTGAGAATTTTTGTGTCTTAAAACATATTTATAATACATATATGGTATGGATAAAGCATGAACATTAATAATATAACACTCAATAAACTATGTAGGTTAAATCTGCAATTTTGGGTTGTGAATAAAACGGCTATGTTTGTGCTTTGGTACCTATCACCATCAAGAATCCAGAAATCCAAAATGTCCACACGTTTCTCTACAACAAACCATTTCACATTAAACCACTCTGTATAAATATTTCTACACTATATTGCCAAAAATAAAGTATATTTGTCCAAGTCCAGTCGTGACATTTTCTCACTACTGAATATTCCACAGCCAACTGTCAGTGCTATTATAATACAGTGGAAGAGACTGGAAACGACAGTAACTCGCTCTGTCGGTGTAAAATATCAGAGCGGGGTCAGCGGATGCTGAGGAGCATAGTGCACAGAGTTCACCAACTTTCTGCAGAATCACTACATCACTACACACCTCCAAACTTTATGTAGCTTCAGATTAGATCAAGAACTGTAGAGTGTAGAGAGCTTCATTGAATGGGTTTCCATGGCCGAGCAGCTTCTTTCAAGCCTTCCATCACAAAATGCAATTTAGACTAGCAGATACTTTTGGCAATATAGTGCACACAGTGGCAAGAAAAGTATTTAAATTCATTGGAATTTTATGGTTTTCTGCAAAAAAATGTCATAAAATGTGAACTGATCTTCATCCAGGTCAAGGGTTTTAACAAATATATTAACTTACAGGTCTTGTATGGTTCACATACTTTCCTTGCCACTGTATCTCAGAGACTGAATTATACAGAACTTTCTTGCTTATTTTTTTTTAATAATTAAAAATAAAATTATAACTATAATTAGAATAGAACATAATCTATATTTTGCATGACAAATGTCCTTTTCTCTGATATAATCTTTGCGCTGGTTTTCCAGACAAATATTTCAATATTAGGATTATGCGCTGAAAATCCATCAATTTACAGGGGGAAGACCAAGAAGCCGGAGAAGGTGGAGTACTTCCAGCCCCCCATGAGGTTGCCTCGCTCCAGTTTCAGGTAGGCCTTGTCCCCCCTCTCCATGATCACTAAACCAGCATTAGTAGCTGCCTCTCGGGTCACGTCTTGGTCCCCAGCAAAAGCAGAAATCATTGGCCATCCATTTAGCATCAAGCTGACCTGAAAACACAGGAGACACATTTTACAATTGTATCATTTTTTAAATGTTATTTTAATGGAAAAAATTTGTTTGATAGAAATATTAAAGTCTGTAAGTTTGGGGGTTTTGAGGGAAAATCAATTCTTGTGTATGAATCTAGAGATTTTAGCAAAGACTATTTTTAGTTCTAATTCAGCATGTCTTTGGTTTGACAATGTGTGAATGAGCAGATGAAGACTTGAGTTTGCCCTGAAACAGTAACAAGGGGGCGGGGTATCAAACAAAACAGGTAGGACTAGGGTAGGACAATAACAAAACAGGGCCATGTGCTTAAAGAGCACATGGCTAGGAACACAAGACAGGATAACAGAAGACAGGAGCAAATGGGACCAAAAAAAAGGAAAAACACAAGACAGACATGGGTTAAGGTGTGACATAAGGAATGGTACCCTTTATTGTATTGATGCAGCTGCTCACCCATGGAAACCCAAGCTCTCTTTGCTCTACTGTTCCTGAGATAATCTAAAGACCACATGAAGACCCCTACTTTCATCCCTAGACACTTCCACTGTGTTATAATTTCACTGACAGTTGACTGTGGAATATTTAGTAGTGAGGAAATTTCACGACTGGACTTGTTGCACAGGTGGCATCCTATGACAGTACCACGGTCTTTTACCTGGAAACATCTTTCTGTAACAGTGTGAAATGCAGCCTAGGCTTTAGATGTACCTGTATGGTTTGTCTGTTGTAGGCTTTTACTACGTGGAAGTTGAAGCTGTACACCCCTCTCCTCGGAGCTAAGAAGACACTGCTTTCCTGGTCAAAATGGCCGCCAACATTCACCAAAATCTGTAGAGAGGAGATATAATGTTAATAAAGATACATTAAAACAAAATGTTTAGCTCCTTTGTCATACTTACATTTTTCAGATTATCAAGTTTAATATCAGACACAAATAACATGAGTAAATACAAAAAAGTTTGATTATTTCTATGTAAAAAAAAAAAAAGTAATTCACTGCCAGATGCGTAGAATCAAGAAATCATTTAAATAGAACCTGTCTGGCAACATGAAGCAGATAAAAGATCTAAAAAAACAATACATTATACCCCGATCTGAAGAAATATAAAAATATAAAAACAGTATGATGTTCTTCAGAAAAAGAACATCATACTAAACGTAAAACATGGTGGTGGTAGTGTGTGATGGTCTGGGGCTGCTTTGCTGCTTCAGGACCTGGAAAACTTGCTGTAATAGATGAAACCAGGAATTCTGCTGTTTACCACACAATCAATCAGTTTGTGACCTTAAGCTCTGGTGTACTTGGGTTCTGCAGCAAGACAATGATCCAAAGCACACTAACAGGTCCACATTGCTCACAAAAAAAACCTAAAAAAAACTAAGTGAAGGTTTTGAAGTGGCCTAGTCAAAGTCTGTTTAAGATAATGTGTCATGATCTTAAACAGGTCGTTTATGCTGGAAACCCTCCAATGTGTCTGAATTAAATCAATTCTGCAAAGAAAAATGGACCAAAATTCACAGTTGCCAGTTGCAATTGCTATTATGATTACAGTTGTTGTTGCCAAGTGTGGCACAACCTATTTATTAGGTTTTGGGGGCAAATACTTTTTCACACAGGGCTAGAAATTAAATTATCATTAAAAATGCTTTTTTAGATTTACTCTGGTTATCTTTGTCTGAAATTTAAATGTGTTTGTTTAATCTGAAAAATATAAGTATAATAAATTGTAGTGTGAATTGCTGTTCTTGCTTGCCTGGTCAAAGTAGATGATCATGGTGCGGTTGCTCATGTCCGTGGGCTCGTGGTTGGTTTGCCGGGTCGCAGAGAAAGCTACCCGCCCGGTTCCGGACCGCACTGACATGCCCAGTGCGTTGTTTGCTGGTTCTGAAGATGGTGTGGAATCACAAACCACTAAACATTTCCCCTCCAGGACAATTGGCTCAGTGTCATTCTGACCCCTGACCACCAGAGGGTCCCACAGCAGCAGCATGCCCAGTAGCAGAGCGGGCACTCCGACATGTAACTCGGGTGGCATTCTCACAGCTGGTGTAGATCTTGTAATCTGGCTGTGGGTGACTGTGTATAGTGACGTCTTTATTCTGCCAGCTCTCAACAGTCAAGAGCTGGAGGGAATCAGAACTCACCACTTTCCCTTTTCCCACCTTTTCCTTCTTTCCCTTTTTTCGGTTTCTCCAAGTTTAGTTGCTATTAAATAATTTGCCTGCTATGAGTTTCTCTGTATCAGGTACATTAACTCTAGAAGAACAAAGACAATGGTGTTCACAGGTTCCTTGGGGTTTCTTTCACAGGTTCCTTGTGAAATCCATCATCTGTGAAAAAAGAGAGAAAGAAGTGTAAGAACAAAAAAAGAACAAAAAGTTGAACAGCTATCAAGCTTAGTAGATGAAATAAAGCATTAAGTTATGTTTTTTGTTGTTAGAATAAACAGGTTATTTTATAGTAATATGAATGATGTTAGCGCCTCAAGCAGCTTGGAATGGGGGACCACCATAATCCACAAAAAAAAGGTTATCACAACCATATTAGATATAGGCCTGATAAAAGGATCCTGTATTCTATGAAATAGCATGAAAAATTGCCAATTGGCCAAGTGTCTTACCCATTCAGCTGCTAATTAGCTGTATATCCCTATCACTGGTGATGCCACAACTCCAGGAGGGTGAAGACTAGCACATGCCTTCTCCGACACATGTGAATTTAGCCATCTTCTCTTTTCAAACTGCTGCTGATGCAGCATTACCAAGAAGCATCATAGCGTACTCTGAGAAAAGCACAGCAATTTGGTTCTGATACATCAGCTCACAGATGCTTTGCGCTGATCGACATCACCCAAGGAGTGATGAGTGGAAAGAGCACCATCTACCCACCCAGAGAGAGCAAGACCAATTGTACGCTCTCTGGGCTCCGACAACTGATGGTAAGCTGCATGAACAGGATTCGAATCAGCGATCTCAATCTCCCAAGCATAGTGGAAGCTTTAGACCACTGGGCTGTGACACAGTCCCAGTGATCTGACATCCGATACTGTAAAGAATGTGCAGCTAGATGCCTGAAACATTAGTTAAAACCTACTTTTAAAATCCATATAACTCAATTATGGTGGAAAAGTACTGTGTATACAGACTTCTGTAAGTGAAAATAGCACCCACACAATTGCCTCCCCTTCTTTAAAGATATTTCAATAAACAATTGTTTGCCAAGAAAGCACGATTTATACCACTCTGACTTGTATATCTTTACTCTTAAATTAGGCAGAAATAGATCGAAAAAGTCGGTAAGTATCCAAGCTTTTGACTGGTACTGTATTTCCACTTGTCTGACGGAATTTACATTTGTGTTAACTATGGACAAGATTCGTTATTACTTCAGAAAGTGGTTTGAGTAATCTGATCGTAATCTGAACACTATGGGCCCTATAGGCAGGCTGTTATCAACACCACACATCTTAAAATTGGACATGTCATTGTGTCTTTGCTATCGTAACGCTAGACAAAGTACACCTTGCACGGCTTGAAACTCGCAAAAGGCATATACTAATTCTCTTAATTAATCATGGATGTATTTTGGGCATAACGATCAATGTGTCACTTGTGATTCTCTTTAACAGCCAGGTGCGCTCTGACTGCAGTGCTTCTGCGCATCTTAGCAGAAGAAACGGACCTGCTTGTTCATGCTATGAAGGTTCTGTGTACTAATGCTGAGCTCCCAGGGTGCACCTGTGTCACCAAGATAGCAATGAATGCCTGACGGATGACTGTTGTCAGGGTTTTTAATCAGTCAGTGGTGCACCTGTGTTTTCCGTTGCCAAGATAGCAAGATGCCAGACATTTACTTGAACATGACCTCAGTTCAAGACCACCACCCCCATCAAAATAGGCATATTCATAAACGTCTTTGTGGAAAGTGAAAATATACAATTGATGGGGTGTAAGATAGCCATGAGCCTCACGATACACTTTGGGCAGGGTGTAAGATAGAGCCTAATGTGTCCTAAAACTCCCTCAAAGCTGGAGGAAGAAACCTTGCAAGGAACTAAGCCTCACAAGGGGGTTCCCATCCTCCTCTGGCCTAAATTACTTATAAATCAGTGATAAAAGATATGAATGGCCACAATTATGATTCTGTAGGTTTCTCTAAAACAAAGTATTTCAGACCAGACCAACTTTTATACAATTAACCACAAAATTAATGAGATATCTGCTGAAATCTGTGTATTGTATTCATTTACTAACCAAAAATCAATATTTTTATCAGCATCACTACACAGAATACCTTTGCTGGCACCTGTATTTCAGCAGGTAACCTTATGAGAGGGATTATGAAGAGGAGGAGGAGGAGGAGGAGGAGGAGAATGAGGCCATGTTGGACCAGGTTCAGCAGAGGGAAGCAGCATACAGGAGGGAGCAAGTATCAGGGAGAGAAAAAGGAACAACTCCACTGAGAGACCATCTGTCTTTCACACGCTCCCTCTCCCTCCTGACGCTCCACAACATGCAGTCCACTCTCTCCACCACCCACCCACATCCAGCATCCCCTCTCCTCACTGTTCCCCAGCATACTGCTGCCACTGCGCCTCCACGGTCTCCTGGCACGCTCAGCACCGGCCTCCCGAACATGCAAACACACTAACTATGACATATGTCCTCAGATACGTCCTGCAATAACAACCGTACCGACAACTTTCAACACAACGTCCTCTGAACAAGACCAGTACTACAATTAGCATCAGAAAAACCTGGTGTAACTATTCTGAATGGGATTTGGCTTAGTATAGGAATGGACAATAATTCAATATCGCATCAATATCAATTTATATCATGATAGAAAAAGCATTCAATAACAGTGATATGATTTTTTTTTTTTAAATTAGGGTGCATTACATGAATTGGCAATTTTTTAGAAGTTTTTAGGTACAAAGACCCATTGTGTCTGTTTTTAGCAGTCTGTGTCTAATATACTTTTATTATATGCTCTATATCCAGTGTTAGATATCCGATTATATTGTATAAATGTAAAGTAAGAAAGTCATAATCATATCATCCAGCCCTAGCTTAACGCTTAACTATTTGAGAGCTGTAGTACAGATTTAGATCCCATTTTATTAAATGTATGCTGTATCTATATAAAACCATAAGGGACTTTTAAATTGAGAGGTTAACCCATCAGAAAAAAAAACAAAAACTACAATCATTGATCATCACACATTACTATAAAACCAGCAAGAACCAGGAGAACCCCTTCTAAGCAAAAATGGCTCATTCATTCGTAACAATAGTGGAATCCTTTGTGGTTCTATACACAGTAGAACCATACGCAGTAATCTTTTCTTCCTTCTACTATAAATAAACAACCATTTGTGCAGCATCTATTGAAGAATCACTTTTTAAGGTGGTATAATTTCAGCTCAGAGTGGTAACTGAACACGTACAATATTGCTGTATGACAAAACGATACACAGATATATGCATATAAATATAGTTATAGAATAGCATTGCTGTCAAACAAAAAAAACAAAACAAAAACCTCCAAAAACACACACAAAAACACAGCAACTTTACTTAAGGTTTCAATGGAGGTCAATGGAAGTCAGTGTACAAACATTGTACTAAAAGTCATTTTGCAATATTCCTATTGGTTTGTTCCTCATTTAACTGTGACAGAATTCAAATGGCCTAATTTAAATTATGGCAAAAAGTTAAAAACTCTAAAAATATTTCCAATATTAAAAAAAAGTGCTTAAATGGAAGCATTAAATTACCATAAATTATTTAAATTCTCATCTTCAAGAAACATTCCACTCTTTTGCATCAAAAAAATATCAGCCTAAAATACCAGTCAAATGTGAAAACCTGTCCAAACGTAATATTTCATAAACAAATAACATAAAAATAAACCAAAAAATTAAGCCTTTTATTTTTAGATAACAAAACAAAATAAAACAAGGCAAAAACATTCATAACTTTCAATGGAAGTCAAAGTTAAAAGACAGATCTTGTCATTTTGGAACATTTCTATTGGTCCATTCTTCATAATTATTCTTCAAAAAAATGCAACCTTTTCCCTAAGAGTAATTATATATACATATATTGACACAAACTAGGTTCACAATCACATAAGGCCTTTTTAAAAGAACTGAAATAATATTTATATTATCACTATGCCTCTTTTCTACCAGTTGACTAATTTCCAAACACAAGTAAAGTTAAAACTACACATTACTTAAAATATATCTTAATATATAATTTCTTATATCTTAAAATACTTGTGCACATACCCCTTTATTATTTTATTATACTAACCGTAAATAACAAAAACAAAAGCACAGCTTGTAATAATATTCCTCATAGAAAAGCAGGAATAGAGTCACCTGTTAGCTGTGGCGGTATGTCCTCTCTGGTGTGGCGAGAAGAGACTGGAGAGAGTGGAGTGAAGCTCAGCAGTACTTATGCCGCCTGCCAAAGACCCTCCCTATAGCCCACCCCACACCAGCTACACCAGCTACTCCTCTCCCACCCTCCATCTCTGTCCATCTCTCTGTTTCTGTCTTAAAGTAAATAAATTATGCTCAAAATAAAGATAATATATAATACAGCGTCCTTAAAATTAAAATGTCAGAGCTCTTTGTGCGCACTCTTAGCATAAAGGGTTCTACAGAAAACAGGATAAAATTGTGATGCTAGTCAGTGCGAGTGTCTGTAGCACAACTAGCAGTTAGTGTTCTCCTCTGAGCATGTTGAGCTGTTCAATGACGTAACTATTACTTTAAAAAGATGTAATTGGCTTACACATGCTAGCTTTCATCAAAGTTAGCATCATATGAAAGAGACAGTTATAGCTACTTGGAGCCTTATGTCAGCGATCTTGATTTAGGGGCATGTCCTGTGTCCTTAATATCCTGGGGGCGCAAAAATAAGCCTTGCGCAGCTCAAAACGTGCAAAAACGAGTAGTCATTCCCTTTAAGAGGAAAGCAAAGCGTGAAAATGTTCAAGGGGTATGAAATCTTTTGCAAGCCATTGTAAATGGTCAAGATAATTAAAAATCTAAAGTCGTTTTTTTATCATTTTATTTATAATTTTTTCCTATTTTCTCCCCAATTTACACGGCCAATTAACCAACCCACTCATTAGGAGTCCCCCTATCACTAGTAATGCCCCAACACACCAGGAGGGTGAAGACTAGCACATGCCTCCTCCGATACATGTGGAGTCAGAAACCACTTCTTTTTGAACAGCATTGCCAAGCAGCATCACAGCGCACTTGGAGGACAGCGCAGTGCTGCTGACATCACTGTAGGAGTGATGTGGGGAGAGAGCGCCATCTACCCACCCGGAGGGAGCAGGGCAAATTTTGCTCCCTCTGAGCGCCGGCAGCTTGATAGCAAAGCTGCATTAGCTGGGGTTCGAACCTGCGACCTCCTCCCATAGTGGCAGCACTTTAGACCACTGGACCACTCAGCACCCTAAAGTCATATTTTGAAAGTTTTGATATTATGATGATGTCTTGATAAAACTAATTTGATAAACATTTAAAAAATATTTGTTGTATTATATACAGCAATTATAATGTTTACATAGGTATTAATTTAACATCACAGAATAATGAAGTAAAACACATAAATCCATTGTCCTTTTTAATTCTTCAGTATTCAACTACAATAAAAAAGAAACAACAAAATGTTGTAATTAGCAGATTAAGGGACATCAGATTAGGAAACATTAAAAACAGAAATGGACATTTATAGATTAAACAAACTCTATGAGTTCCTGGCATTAAAATGTGCTTGTAATTTGAAAATGAGGCTAAACAAAGACAGTTTGAATCTAAATGGTAGTTAAACACTTGCCATGCAAACCAGAACCAAACCAGTAAAGAATATAAAAAACAGTAAAGCAGCCAGGGGAATCAAGTTATAACAGTATACTGTACTAGAAGGTAAGATCTAAAAAAAAAAAACTACATCATCTAGTCTATCCACTCTAAATCCATACATCCAAAAAACATGATTTAATAAAACCACATACAGCATTAGTGTAGTCAGTGTGGTGTGGTGATGTGTACAGTTACAATTAAAGGGCCCATGTCATAGAAAAAAAATGTTATTTATGTTTGATCAAATTTAACTGTTTAACACTGTGTAGGAATATTATTTCAAAATGTGCCTTTTACTCCCCTGTCTATATCTTCTAACTTTGTGATCTATAATTAGGTTATTTTGTTGCTTTTGTGACAAGCATTCACACATACATTCTGTGTTTTTTCTTTTTTTTTAATGTTCTGCATTGTAGATTAATATTAAAGTCATCTGAACTACGAAAAAAAAACATGGAATTATTTACTAAACAAAAAAAATGGTTTATAAAAACCAGAATATGTTTTATATTTAAGATTCTTTAAAATAGCATCTCTTGTTTAGATGACAGCTTTGCTCATCTTGGCTGGATTTTCTCAGTCAGCTTTATGAGGTAATGTCACCTGTAATTCAGGATTTCAGTTAACAGCTGTGCTGAACTCGTCAAGATTTAACTACTTGAATTTCTTGCCTCTTAATATGTTTGAGAGCATCAGTTGTAAAGTTGTGAAGAGGCAGAGTTACAGGTATACAGTGAATTTTGTTAATCTAATAAATCACAAAGAGCAGCAAAAAGGTAATGATGAAACTGGCTCTCATCAGGACCGCTGTAGGAATAAAAATAAAAACATTGAATGAGAAGGTGTTTCCAAACCAAGTCTTAAAAACACAGTAACAAACCACCAATTTACCTTTAAGGAATAAATATATGAAAATGTTAGGATATGGGCCCTTTAATGCTGCCGTATTATCCAGTAAACTGGGTTGATTCTTCTGACTGTGAACTAAAGGGTCCGTCAGCATCGATCAGTCATGTTTTCCTGATGATGGAGACCTGGCTGTTGAGCTCTGGTTTATAGAGGCCGAAGCCCAGGCACACGGGCTGAGAGAAGTTGGTGCGGAACTTGTGCAGGGGGAGCAGGGTGGCTGATGGCCCCACCTCTGAGAAGGTGATCGATCCGGAGGCATAGTCCAGCGAGATCGCCAATCGGCTTCCGCACATCTTAGCAGAGAGACGTGTTTTTTTTCGGTCGTGCCACGCCGCAAGCTTTCTGTCATGCTGCTGAGTCAGGCTCCATGACACCTGTTGGTGGGCAAAGAATGAAAAAAAAAACTACACTTAATATAAAATAATTCAGTGTAAAATGGATTTGGGGTTTAGTGAAACATGATAATGAGTTCAAACATTTGTTGAATAGCCCACCTCAGTTTACCCTCATGTGTGCCTTGTTTTAACTGTCACGGCTTTCAGAATTCTACCAATGAAGTGTGGGGCTAATTTGAGCTTATTAATGGTGTAAAGCTAGTGATTTCTTTGCAGAGGTAACTCTATGCCTCCATCACTTCTATTGTAAGCATGTTTAGAGGTTAGATCGGGCCCAAAAACCACCCCGCCCGAGCCCGTGCATGTTCTGCCCGAGCCCGACCCAACCCGAACCATAAACTGTCATTATGAGCCAGACCCGATCCGCCCCATAAACTGGCTGTTTTCTGGTTGTTTGAATGAGCGAAATATGATCAGAATTATGTTCATTAACACTGTAACATAGAAGCATAGAACTATTATTTAATTAAAATGATTTTTAAGAACAGCTACACACAGTGCTGCAAGTCAAACGCGGAGGAGTTCACGTGGGAGAGTTAGGGAGAGAGAGATTTGCGTGTATGAGCTACTCACAGGTAAAGGTTCTCACATACTGTATCTCCTGTTTCTCTTTTATCTCTTCGTGCTCATATTCTAGTCCCATACATAATTCTGCAGCTCCCTCAGTGTTTTCCGTCGTATTTTGCGGCTAGCACGAGCGCTTACAACTAACACTGCGACCGCGAGGTGCCGCTGCGCTGCCGCTGTTGTGCCGAATCCGACTCCCTGCTGAAACGACTCCCGTTTCAGAATCGGCACAACACCCCCCGCTGCGGGAGTGAAAACAGCGCTTATAAATAAATTTGTTTTTTCACTTTCAGTTTTCGTTATTTTGTTCATTTTCGTGTACAATAATAATTGGTTACTTAGCAACATTGTGATTATCACACCAGAGCTTTATTTAAAAAAATATATATAAAATAAAAATAAATAAATAAATAAATAACAGATGTCTACATCTCAGACTATTTTCTGGAGCCCGACCCGGCCCGAGGAATGTGGTGGTAAATCTCGGCCCGAACCGGGCAGACAATCTAAGCTCTAAGCGCAGTATTTCAGAATGCTGGGGTTGAATGGAGGTGGGCTATTCTACAAACGTATCACTACACCCCAAGTCCATTTTACATTGGATTTCTCCTTTATTGTCCACCCACAATCACAACACAATCATTATTTCATCTGCTGAGAACATCAGTGTGCTAATGTTCAATTTAACTTGAGTACAAAAATCTCAAACCACAATGTAAAACTGCAGAACACAGAGATTTTGGTCTCTTCATTAAAAAGAAATCAGCAGAATGAGCATAGCAGATTCCCCTCTGATTATTTCTGTTTATAAATAAGAGTTAATCTACAGTTACAGCAGATACAGGAATCACCAGGGTAATCTGCTGTACCCATGCATAAAAAATGTCCAGAAAAGTGTTTTCACACCTTTCAGAAACGATTCTTGGTTTTACTTGATTCCAGAGCAAGATTCTGCTAAGGGGCGTTCTAAATGAACTCTGTGCACCAACATTTGAACATTTTTAAAGCTGATATAAGAGTTAAATGTAGTTTAAATGGTACAGGAGGAGTGTTAGCACTATTACTGTAACACTATTAGTGTTAGCACCATATACTGTATCTAGACGACTCTATATGTTGGAGTTTCATGCGAATATGAGCGCACTTAACAATGCAGGTGTAGAATTTAAGGTGTAAAAACCATAACGGTAATAAATCAAGTTGTGGCACTTTCAATTTCACTCCTTTAAGGTAAGATTGAAGAATCAAAGAAGGTTAATACTATAACAGGTGCAGCTCTTAAGATTGAACAGAAAAAAATAAACCAGCTTGCAGTTTTGTGTCACTGTAAATGAGGCAGCAGTTCCCAGTGAAATTAATATGTTTTAAACATCAAATTATCAAGTGTTAGTGTAAATATAAAAAAAAATATTGTGGTGGAACTAGTCTGATTTAGGGTGGAACAGAAACTTTGAAGAATTCTTCCTATTTTTTTTAAGGAGGAATGGTGAGGAAAGGTGGAATAAGTAGTCCTTCAGTATTTGAGGTGAAACTAAAGAATTAAATGAGTAGTTGGCAAACACATGCTATAACAGTTGCAGCTTTTAAGGTGGAATAGATGAAAAGGAAGTCAGCTTGCAGCTTGTGTCACCTTAAATGGTGCAGCAGTTTTGTCCAGGCACCTGTTATTGGTTTACTGTTTAAGGTAAAAACTATAATGTAAAATGTAAAATAAGCCGGTGTAATTGTGGGAATATAGCAGCAGTATTTAAGGTGGAACTGGTCTGATTTAGTCTGGAAAATACCTGTAGTCTGAAGATCCAGACTAAACAGGTCATGTCTAAAAGCAACCCAATTGAGTGGTGAGTGGAAGCAAGGCTAAAAGCTAACCAGACTACAATCTCTTCAG
The DNA here is from genome assembly GCF_023375975.1 of Astyanax mexicanus. Classification (NCBI taxonomy): domain Eukaryota; kingdom Metazoa; phylum Chordata; class Actinopteri; order Characiformes; family Acestrorhamphidae; genus Astyanax; species Astyanax mexicanus. The sequence goes on from NC_064415.1 coordinate 51,115,458, forward strand.
CTTTATGCTATATGCTGTAATATATTATATATCCAAATATATATTATATATCCTCTTGTGATGATGTGACGTCAAATTACACAACATATATAAGCGCCCATTTAATACAAGTTTCATTTATGCAGGATAAAAGTACCTTATTGCACCCAAAGGCTGTTCCTTCCTTGCCTTTTCTGTCAATGCTGTGGTAAGTTACTGCTATATCCCAGAATCCCTCTGCCTCTAGTTCCCAGTAGTGAGTTCCAGAAGAGAAGGTTTGGTTAGTGACGACCTGAGACCAGTGGTCGAAGCGGTCAGGATGATCAGTGTGAGGTAATCGAGATTTGAGCCTCTTCACTGACAGCTGGTCATCAGAAACACTTAGCAGTTGATGGGCAGAGTTGGTGTCCAGTGTTAAAGGACTGCTTACTGCAAAAAAAAAGAGAAAAACAATTGATATGAGTGTGGCCAGCAGGAGTCAGTGTTCTGTACAGTATCTGCTGTATATAGAATGTACCATTCTTCTTTTTGACTGTGACACAAAACGTTAGGTTATGAATATAACCCCTGTTCCCTGAAGGAGAGGAACGAGGTACAACACATAATGTATGGGATATCACGCCCTTGCGTGTCTGGCTGAAGACACCTTTAATCACGCCTAAAAGGCAGATGATGCATAGTGACGAGGGCAGGAGGGCCCGCCCCCTGCATATAACCCCACGTCACCAGCATCACTCCTCAGTTCAAGATGCTGCTCTTCACTGAGCTAACAGCGAAGCGGGGCAACCTGTGTTGTACCTCGTTCCTCTCCTTCAGGGAACAGGGGTTATATTCATAACCTAACGTTCCCTTTCAGTCGATTCACTCGGTACAACACATAATGTATGGGACCTATATACACGCCCCGCGGAGCAGACACCGAACCAAGCGGGCACACTAGAGCACCCCAGACCCCGAAGAAAGAACAGCATGAGCTACTGAAGGGGCCACCACATCTAGGCGATAGAAGCGCACAAAAGTATGAGGTGATGCCCAGCTGGCAGCAGCGCAAATGTCTTTAACGGAGACACCCTTAAAAAGGGCCCACGATGCAGCCATTCCCCTAGTAGAATGAGCCCGCACCCCCACAGGCAACTCCAGACCCTTGCTGTTATAAGCTAATGCAATAGCTTCCACAACCCAGTGAGAGAGACGCTGCTTAGACAGAGCCCTGCCACGAACTGGGTTGGCAAAACAGACAAAAAGCTGGTCACACCCACGGAAAGCCTGAGTACGATCAATGTATGTACGCAGTGCACGCACAGGGCAGAGCGTGTGCATTTTTTGCTGCTCCTCAGAAGCAAATGGAGGATGAGAGAAAGAATTAAGCTCAAAGGCTAGTGAACTATAAGACATAGGCAGCACCTTTGGCACATACGCTGCATTAGGGCGTAATGTAACCTTGATGTCCCCTGGTGCAAACTGGGTACATGAGGGGTGCACTGACAGAGCATGAAGATCACCCACACGCTTAGCAGAGGCTAAAGCAAGCAGCAGAGCCGTCTTATACGAAACATATTTCATGTCTACAGAATTTAGGGGCTCAAATGGAGGCCCAGACAGGGCTTCGAGCACAATAGTGAGGTCCCAGGGAGGAACGGCTGGCCTAGATACAGGCTTTAGACGTCGCACTCCCTTTAAGAAACGTATAGCTAGGGGGTGTGCCCCAGGCGACAATCCCCCAAAACCAACATGACAGGCTGATATAGCCGCCAAATATACTTTTATTGTCGAGAATGAGAGCCCACGCTCCAGTAACTCCTGAAGGAATGTCAAAACATCCACAATGGAACACTGGAAGGGAATCAAATTTCTTCCCTGACACCAGTGCTCAAATGCACGCCATTTATAAGCATACAAACCTCTTGTAGAGGATGCCCTTGCACACTGAATGGTAGCCACAACATTAGAGGGCAAACCGCTGGCCATCAAGGCAGACTTTTCAGCGGGTAGGCATGGAGACACCACAGCTCTGGCCGGGGGTGAACAATTTCCCCTCCCGCCTGAGACAGGAGATTCGAGTGAAGTGGGAGAGCCCATGGATCTCCTGCAAGGAGACTGATTATTTCTGCATACCATGGTTTTGATGGCCAGCAGGGAGCTACAAGTATCAGAGAGAGGTTCCCCTGGCGCACCCTCTCCAGTGTTGGCATGATCAGCTCCACCGGGGGGAATGCATAAAGCAGAGTGTTGGGCCAGAGATGTGCCAGTGCATCCACTCCCAGGGGAGCACCCTGGTCTGCTAGAGAGAAAAACAGAGGACAATGCGTGTTTTCTCTGGATGCGAAGAGATCTACGTTGGCCCTGCCAAACCGATCCCAGATCTGTTCCACCACCAGGGGACTGAGTCTCCATTCTCGAGCTGGAGGACCTCCCCTGGAGAGGAGATCCGCACCCAAGTTCAGGCGGCCTGGCACATGTGTCGCCCTGAGTGAAAGTAGGTGAAAACTGCTCCACATTAGAAGGGAGTGGGACAGATTCAGAAGCAGGAGTGACCGCGTGCCCCCCTGCCTGTTTATGTAAGACACCACGGTGGTGTTGTCTGTTCTGACTAAAACATGCTTCCCCCTCAATTCTGAGAGGAAGCGCTTTAGGGACAAATGGACCGCGAGCAACTCCAGACAGTTTATGTGGAGGGAGCGCTGCGCTGAAGACCATGCCCCCTTCACAGCTGCCCCGTTGCACACCGCACCCCAGCCTGTCAGGGACGCATCTGTTGACACTACCACGCGAAACAGAACTCTGCCTATAGGCGAGCCCTGGCAGAGCAGGCGGGGCTCTCTCCAAGGAGATAGTGCTTTCATACAACCCTGGGTCACAACTATCTTTTTCTGGAGATGGTGTGAGGCGTTCAGGCGGTGTGATAATAGCCAGTGCTGAAACGCACGCATTAGAAGTAAACCCAGCGGAACTACCGCTATCATTGACGCCATTTGACCCAACAGCTGGAGAAATTGGCGAAAACGTAGACTGCGCGCCAGCTGAAACTGCGCGAGGCAGTCGCGGAACGCACATATTCTGCGCTCTGACAGACGCGCTCGGCTGGTGAGAGAGCATATTTCCAACCCCAGAAAAGACAGCTTCTGGCTGGGAATTAGAGAGCTCTTTTTCAAATTCACCGAGAAACCCAGCCGCTGAATATGGGATAACACAGCCCCTGTGTGCGCTAAAGCTTCGTCCCTCGACCGTCCAATTAGAGCCAGGTCGTCTAGATATGAAAGCACTCGCACTCCTCGCATCCGCAGAGGAGCGAGAGCTGCTTCCACACACTTCGTAAAAGTGCGCGGGGCCAGAGAAAGCCCGAACGGGAGAACGAGCCACTCGTAAGCCACGCCCTCGAAGGCGAATCTGAGATAACGTCTGTGATCTGGATGGACTGCAATGTGAAAATATGCATCCGTGAGATCTATAGACGTGAACCAATCCCCCGGGCCGACCGCGCGAAGGAACTGGCGAAGTGTTAGCATTCTGAATTTGAAAACTCTTAAATGCTTGTTTAATGTTCTTAAATCCATAATTGGACGTAACCCCCCGCCCCTCTTCGGCACCACAAAATAACGGCTGTACCAGCCTCTTTGTGCATCGGCCTGAGGAACTACACGGATCGCCTGCTTGCAAAGAAGAGTTTCTATCTCCTCTCTGAGCACCGCCGCAGCGTTGAGTGACACTTGCGTGTACACCACGCTGGAAAAGCGGGGGGGGCGCTTTCGAAACTGCAAGCGGTAACCCATGGCAACAGTCCGCTCTACCCAGGGCGAGACTGCGCATGCGCGCCAGTTTGCTGCACGTGCAGCGAGCCGGCTGTGATGATATGCTACTCGTGGAGGGGCGGAGCCCTCCTGTGGCTGAAATTGGGAGTGCAACACATTTTTTTGTGGGCTGGACATTTTTATTTCGCCCTGAGTTACAGAATGCAACTTTATTATTAGGGCACCCTCCCCCCACCCCTGAGTACAGTGACTGGGCTGTGGGAATGCTTGAACACACGTGTTTACAGAGAACAGGTGATTTATAAACGATGTTGGGGCAAAACGTGCCCTTTTTGAACTTGGCCCCGGAAGAGGGGAAAAACTGCGCCTCTTCGGTGGCTTTAGGGGAGAAACTGTGGTGTCTCCGACCAGCGGAGACCTCACTCCCCCTTCTCTGCGAGCTAGGATGAGTCAGGCTTCCTCTTCCTCACCGCGGAGTCTTTCTGGTGCCCGGGAGGAGGACCTTTGCTCCAGGCTGAGTGGCGTGGAGTGTGTTTGGGCTGCTGCTGCTTGGGCGGGGGATTCCCCGCAGTAACCGTAGCAGCGGGCCTCTTCATCGGAGGAAGCGGCGCTGCGGGCTTGCGGGCAGTCAACTGCGGTTTCTGCTTCTCCCGTCTTGGCAGAATAGATCGCAAAGCCTCCGTCTGCTTTTTCCTCAGCTCGAACTTGGCTTGAATGGCTTCGAGTGACTGGCCAAACAGACCTGCCGAGGAGACCGGCTCGTCCAAATAAGTCGCCCGGTCTCTGTCTGGCATGTCAGACAGCGTTAGCCACAAGTGGCGCTGTGCCACGACAGTAGACGCCATTCCTCTGCCCAGCGAGAGAGCCGCACAGCGAGACATACGCAGGATGTAATCTGAGGCAATTCTAACCTCATTTAGCAGAGCTGTTAGCGGGCTGTCCGCGGGTAGCTGGTCTCCGAGTTCGGCTAGACACATCGCCTGGTAAGTCTGGAGGAGAGTGACTGAACTCATCGCTCTGGCCGTGCCTGCCTGCGCGCGATAAACCTTGTCCAGCTGGGAGAAGGAGAACCGGCAGTGCTTGGAGGGAAGCACGGCTGGTCCCGCGACTCCCTGATTATGAGACGGAGCCAGGTACGCTGCCAGCGAAGGCTCCATCGGAGGGGGGTTTAGCAGCCCCGCCTCCCCTGACCCTTCCAGCTCGAGAAACTGCGCGTAACCAGGCACCGTGGTGCGGGTTGACAGCGGTTTAGCCCATGACGACGTCAGCTCTGTCATGAAGTCGGGGAAAAGTGGGAGACGATGCTTCACCACTTGCGGAGCCGGGGGAAGGAAAAATCCCGCGAATCTGGTCGCTTTTTTGGACAGATGAGGAGCAGGCCACTCCACGTCCAGCTTTTGCGCCGCACGACGGTAAAGGGAAAAGAAAGAGGTGTCAGCCTCGTCCTGTTTACCCTCCGCAGCCGTCGGGGCTGGAAGAACCTGCAGCTCTTCCTGCTCGTCTTCGGAGTAATCAAGCTCGTCTACACCGAGACCGAACGGGTCGTCGTCCTCGAGCTCGGCTGCAGGCTCGGAGAGCTGCGGCTGACACGGAAGAGTCAGCGACGGCGAATTCATTTCGCACATCTCCAGACTCTCCATGTGCTCAGCCCAGTTAAGGCAAGGTTCCCCTTCGTACTCGGCTTCCTCGACGTCCGAACAGGACGGCCCAGCCTTTCCGGAGATCAGGGGATCCTCGCGTGCCACTGCTGCTTGTCCGAGAACTTTCTCAACGAACGTTACACGGCGTTCGAGGGTCGACCGCCTGAGCTGGCGACAGAGCGCACATGCATCAGGTTGGACCAAGGCCCTCCTAGCATGGACGATTCCCAGGCAGACTGGACATGCATCATGTTGGTCCTTCTCGGTAATGGCAAAACCACATCCCTGAGGACAAGGACGGGAGGCTTTCTTGCCAGGCTGAGAGGTAAGGTTGGCTTGCGAGCTCATTTTAGGCAGCCGTTAGCGAAGCTAAACAGGCTAGCCCCGAGACTTACAAAGCAGGTTTAAAAGCAGCAAAATCCTTTAAATAACGCTCCGCGGGAAGACGACTCACCAATATGAGGTTGTTGTCGTGCTTGCCTAATGGAACAGTTAAGTTATCCGAAGGATTGCTGAATTGAGCTAACTAGACTAGCAGAAAAGGTGTAAGGTGTTCTCAGCGAAGTGAAGAGCATAAGAACTGAGGAGTGATGCTGGTGACGTGGGGTTATATGCAGGGGGCGGGCCCTCCTGCCCTCGTCACTATGCATCATCTGCCTTTTAGGCGTGATTAAAGGTGTCTTCAGCCAGACACGCAAGGGCGTGATATCCCATACATTATGTGTTGTACCGAGTGAATCGACTGAAAGGGAACACCATTAATTCACTCCAGTGTTTAAAGTTTCTAGCTTAAATTTATCATATTGTTTCCAAAGTGCGTCGTTTCAGATGTTTCTTTAAATACCTCATTTTTTAAAAGGCTATTGTAGTCAAGTAGACCTCCAACACAACATCCACTTCTGAATTACAACCTGAAAACACTTTGCTGTCTTCATATTGTCTTAGCGATGACTGTGAACAAGCTATAGCTCTAACAAGCTAATTAAAGTTAAGTCTGAAAGATAATCAACAGGTCAAATACAGTGCCTTGAAAAAGTATTTGCCATCTTACATGTTGTTTTTTGCTTTTTTGTCATACTTACATTTTTCAGATTATTAAACAAACTTTATTTTCAGACAAAGATAACCTATAACCTAAGTAAATATAAAAAGCACTTTTTAAATGAAAATTAAATTTACTCAGGAAAAAAGCAATCAAAACCATCCTGGCCCTATGTGAAAAAGAACAAACCTATGAATTAACTGTAACTACATTTTTGGAAAGCAGAGTTCAATTTTCTGACAATATGAAGCAGATAAAAAAACATTAAAAAGCAGCACATTATGCCCCAATCTGAAGAAATTCAAAAACAGATAAGAAAACAAAGTCATTGATCATCTGTCAATTTAAAAAAAGGACCCAGGACTTTTGGAAAATGTGTAATTGTAACTAAAAAACAGGAATGTCTGGCCATCAGTTTGTGACCATAATCTGAGGCGTGCTTGGGTTCTGCAGCAGGACAATGATCCAAAGCACACAAACAAGTCCACCTCTGAATGGCTCAGAAAAAAAACTAAATGAAGGTTGTGGAGTGGCCTAGTCAAAGTCTGATTGAGACTCCCCCCAAAGCAGCTGAATTACAACAATTTTGCAAAGAAGAGTAAGCCAAAATTCCACCAGGGAGATGAGAAAAATCTCATTGCCAGTTATAGGTAAAGCTTGATTGCAGTTGTTGCTGCCAAGGGTGTAAAAACCAAGCTATTAGTTTTAGGGGCCAAATACTTTTTTCACAAGGGCCAAGTTGGTTTTAATTGATTTTTTCCTTTAATAAATGAAATTAGCATTTAAAAACAGTTTTTTATATTTACTCAGATTATCTTTTTCTGATTTTAAAACACGTTTGATCATCTGAAAAATGTCAGTATGATTAAAAGAAATCTGAAACAAAAGATGGGCAAATACTTTTTCTAAGCACTGTACATAAGAGGTACCCAAATTTTCATGCCACTCTTCTTCTTTTTTTCACGTCACTCCTCTCTAAACATGATTAGTAAAAAAAAAGAGAGGAGTGATGTGAAAAAAGGAGGGTAGTGGTATGCAAACGTTTGGGCACCTCTTAGATACCTTTTGAAGATCATTCTCTACCCACTTAATTATTCACGCTAACACAAATTTAGAAAAATTTGAGAATATAAACACATAATTACTATAAGACACACTAAAAATCCATAATTTTTTTCCAAAAATCGACAGTACATCTAATGTATGAAATCTACCAGTCAGGTTGTAAGGAGCAGTAAAGCCACTCTGCTGAAGTACAGCATTAATAAGGAGTTTCAGTAAAGTTTCTCCAGCACTAGGGCTGGAGCAGTATTAGCATTAGCCGCTAACCGCAGCATTAGCTCTTTTGTTGTTCAGAGTTGAGTATATCTGACTATGTTGGACGAACCGCTCAGTGTTCCTCAGTGTTCCGCTGTCAGGCAGCATTTACTAGCATTTTGCGCTGCTAACCACAGCTAGTGCTGCTGCTATCTGTGCTAAAATATTGAAAATCTAAGCTTATTGTAAATAAACGATAGTGCTTTATGCACCCAAATAAACAGTTTTCAGGAGAGAAATCTGTGTACCGTATATTAACATCCAGCGCTTGTCTGACTTTAAAAATTTTTTTTTTAAAGAATTACAGTTTTGTTTACTTGCTAAATTAGACGGGAAACATGGCAACACACTTGTTTCTATACTACTGTTGCTTAAAATGCGTCTTATAATCTGGTGCGCCTTATGTATAAAAAAATAGACCAGAAAATAGATGTTCATTGATATACAATATATATTGTATTATATTATAATGTATAATAACATAATGTATTATAACTTAACTAAACTTAAGGCTGCCTAAAATAAGAGAACAACTGTGTTACACAGTTCTTAAACACATAAAAACTCCTTATTATATATAATATTATCCTTTATTTTGATATAAATGTTAACCTCAGCACTTACAGAGATCTCTCTTGAGCTCAATAAGGCATCTCAGTGTCTCGGATATAAATTCCCTGTATTTCTGCTCCACATGTTCCAGAATGCGCTTCTTATTCATGCTCGGCTGTCCCGGAGTAAACAGCGGCGAGGTGAGATCAGCCACAAGCCTGCAGAACAGAAGAAAGTCAAATTTATATAAGGAATCCTTTTGAAAATGAGATTATTGCTGAATTATTGTGTGCAAAAATAGTACACGGGTTTATTGGAGAGGTTTGTATTCAAAACTTACTTTGAATGCTCAGACTGAAATGCCTGCAAAGAAAAAATATGGATTATTAAAACATACACTGAAATAAAACAGGCCTTGTTTCATAAAAATATATATAGAATGCTAATAGAATTGAGACATTTTTACACATAATGTTGCCAAATTTGCAATATACTGACATGTCAGAAGTCATGGGATAGCAGAGTCTGAGAAAATCTATATTTGTTACATTGTTACATATCTTCAGAGGACAATGAGAGAATGTTCAACCTTTAAAACATCACCTTTCTGGTCTATTGAACACTAAAGTAGACCCCTATACTAGTGCATCTCAAAATTTCAATAATTTTAATATTATTGAAAAGTTACTTTATTTTAGTAATTCAGTTAAACATGTGAAACGCATACATTATATAGATGTATTACACACACAGAGATCTATTTTAAGTGTTTATTTATTTAATTGTTAATGATTATGGCTTACAGCCAAAAATCAGTAAATAATCAATCATTAAATAATAATCAATAAACACAAAAATCAATGCCTCAGAAAATGTCAATATTACATGTGTCTATTTGCTACTTTTGGCAGTGTGGGCAGTGTGCCAAGTCCTGCTGGAAAATGAAATCCACATCTCAATAGAAGTTGTCAGCAGAGGAAACCATGAAGTGCTGTAAGATTTTCCGGGAAAACACTGCACTGACTTGACAGATGACATAACTCTCCAACTGACCATTAGTAAATTTTACCAATTTCATTTGGAAATCAAGCGACTAGAGTCTGTAGCCTTTTTTCACTGTTTATACATTATTATCGCTATATCGTTTTCGCTATGTTTATACTGAAAATTATTCTCACTACAGGAATGCTAATTTCTACTATCAGGTGTATGAGAATTTAAGTGTTCATTAGCATCAAGCTAAATAAAAAGCAAGTTATTGCTTTTCCACATCTGATTTAATAAAAACAACCTTTTATAAGAGAAGAAGATATTGATCTCTCACCCAGATGAGCAGAAAGGGGTCGGTCTCCTGCAGCAGGCTGCCTAGATAGCGATGGGCGCTTTCCGTCTGCTCCAGGCCCCCTTTAGTTCTGCCCAGGTCCTCCTCAAGCCGACTGAAGGCCAGCTGCCTCTCCTGCTCATTTACATTCTTCAGGGCCTCCACCAGGATGTCAACCTGGGCCTGCAGGGCTGAACCCAACCGCACCATCTGAGAGTCATCTGCCACAAACGAGCCCTGAGATAGATACCACAGTTACACCATCCAGAAAACAAACACAGAGGAACTCTGTGTAAGATTTAGAAAAGCAGAGATGAAGTCACTATTTATTCACTATTAAATTACTGCTGGATTTCTCATGCTCCTGAAGAATCCTCGCCCCGCTCTTCATCTTGTCCTCTGCCTGGTTGAAAAGGGACTGCACTGAGACCTAAAAAAGATCATATTTTAAGATTAATAACAATAGCAATAAATTGTAATTATTACACATACAGTTGCAAAATAAAAGTATTTGAACTGTATGTGGATTATGTGAATTTCTGCATAAACTGAATATTTAATGTGTTCTGGTATTCAGCTGAATCACAACAATAGACAGACACAGTCTGCTTAAACTAATACCACACAAAAATATATTTTTGCATGGTTTTATTGCATACAACATGTAAACATTCACACTGCAGGGTAGAAAACGTATGTGAAACTTTTGATTTATTAACTGGTGGACCCTCCTTTGGTAGCAATAACCTCAACCAAACGTTTCCTATAGACCTGCACAACAGTATGGAGGACCAATTTTGGACCATTCCTCTGTGTTTGTCTATTGTTGTGACTTAGATGAAGATCAGAACACATTTAATGACCAATTTATTCAGAGATCCAAGTAATACAAGTAAATCCAAGTAAAATGGGGGGTTCACATACATTTTCTTGCAACTAAAGATCATTTTGTACTTTTTTCTTTAATGTGGAAAGTGAGTATTTGATATCCAATTAAAAAATGTTAATCTTTAATGTCTTAGTAGACGCAATTGGGATGCTCCCTTAGGTTTCAGGTGGAGATTAACTTGGTTACTAAAATTGCTTAGAAGAAATAGCATTAAACAAAAATGAGACATGAGATATGTGTGTGGTTAAAGCTTCACTAGGTAGGATTGAGATTTTGTGCTCGTGGGCTCCCCCTACAGTTGCAGAGGGTAATAAATGTTTCAGGCCAATTAGTAACTCTTTCTCGTTTTCTGACTTTCACAGACATATTCGGTCTCTTTCCAGCTTCTGCCAGAGTGTCTGTATGTTAGTCTGTAAAGAATCAACCAGTAGTCCTTATAGAACTGTTAGAACTAAAGGTAGGAAAGCAGGTCGCAGTTCTCGCAAGCGTCGGTCGCGGCCGCCTCAGAAAACTTACAGAGTCTGGTTTGAGCTCAGAGGAGCTCCGACACAGACAGGAGAGCACCGCTATTCCTCCTATTACACCTCAATGCAGCGCTACAGTGAGTTTAAAGCTGTAATTTCACTTCTTTAAAAAGTTTAAAAATCAAGGAAATCCTACATAGTGGGGCTTTAAAGGAGGCAGAACTGAGAGTGTGGTGTTAGACCTATATGAGATCTGGAAAGAACTGTTGACTGCTCACAAAACCTGAGTTTCAATCTCACAACCTTGTAGTCAGTGGCCCGGTGCCGGGTACCACTAAACCACAACTATTCCTGAGTTCTATAGTAAACCTCAGTTCCTGAGATCTATAGTAAACCTCAACAGGAGAAACATATGAGCTTACTGAGCTCTTTGAGATCTCAGGAGACACATTTGAGCATCAGAAGACTTATTCTAAAGTCTCCTTTTTCCTTCCATCTGATCTCATTGTTGTCTAGGAGAAACTACAAAAATATTAAGGAGATATACTTTTTATTTTTTTCTTTCTTGTGGGATGTCACAGTGCTGCCTGGTTAAGGCAAATTATTTGAAAAGGTTAAATACCACAATTTCTAAGTTTTCTTTAAGTTTTGAAGATGGTATTTAATGTTATAGCACAACTGACAGTTGGCTGTGGAATATTTGGGAAATTTGGATAAATATAGTGTTGGCATAAAGGCCTAACATTATTTTATAATAAAATAATAACATCTCTGTCATGACAAGGCTGAAGAACACAATATTATGCCACTGAATTTTCCAAAACATCACAAACAGCATAATAAATGCTACTTAAAGGCCAGGACACAACTCGCATTTAGCAACTAATGCATTTGCATTTGAATCGTTTAGGGATGATTCCCTCATCACCTTGTAATCCTCCTGCAGATTTCTCAGACCCTTAACCTGGTGCTGAGCATGGCTGCCCTCCAGGATGCAGTCTGCACAAATATACTCCCTGTCGTCCAGGCAGTAATAGCGGAACACCTCCCGATGAGCAGGACACCTGCGGTGGGACATGTCCATAAGAGGATCCACCAGCAGGTGAGTGCTGTAAGCAGGGCACTGCAGGTGAGGCTGCAGGTGCTGTTCACACAGCGAGACCTCGCAGCGCAGACAGCTCTTCACAGCAGAACACGCTGATCCTGCTTCCCCATTCTCCTCTGGACAGCAGTCGCAGGCCACCACGGCCTGGTCCTCCTGGCACTGTGGGCAGGCAAAGCGCCCTCTGATGGAACTGGAGCCCTGAGTCTGCCCCCAGATATCCCACACGCAGTTGGGACAGAAGCTGTGACCACAGGGTAGGGGGTACCCGGGGCCGAACAGGTCTCGACACATGGGGCACGTCAGCACCTCCTCCATGGAACCCATATTGGTAGATGTGATCTAAGGGAAATAAGCAGATAACAGTGGGTTCTAAAACTGTGGTACATGTAGCACTGGTGGTACGGGAACATATGCCAGATGACCTCTAAACATTTGTTGCTTTTTCATGATCCTTTTACTTTTATAACTACAGTTCTATGGTTATTTCCTTACATTTAATAGGCCCTAAAATAGAACCCTGTGGAACTCAACAAGATATGCTAAACCAATTGGTTTAGAACCGTTGGCCAAAGATTATGATGTATTATTTTTGTATTCAAAAATTTAACAATGATACACATACACTATTAACACACAACCATTAACAACTGCCTACCAACATCCTAGCATCTACTAAGCAACATCATATTTAACTGCCTTAAATATTATAGCAATCGCCTTTGCAACACTGTAGCACCCATATAGCATCCAATTAAGAAGACCAAATCAGCCATCTGGGATACCATAGCAACAACATTGCAGTTCACTATAGCAACACTATAATAATCCACCTATAAATCACTTTTACAGTAATACCATAGCAACCACCTAGTAACAACATATCAACTGTCTGGGAAATCACAGCAACCACTCAGCAACACCATTTCATCATCTACCTAAAATGAACCAACCAACCACCAACATAACTGTCACCTGAGATATCACAGCAACCATCTAACAACACCAAAGCCACCGCCTGGAAGACCACAGTAACCAATCACTTAGTTACACTATAACAACCAACTAACAACATAATGGAAACCACCTAGAATACTGTAGCAACAACATAGAAATGACCCTTCAACTGCAACTGCCTTAAAGTAACAGTTGATAGTCCTGCTCTCTTCAGACATTTTCGTTTCTTTTTACTATATTTGGACACACCTTTAGATTAATACTAAAGGAATACATAAAGAATTATTTAGTAAACAAAAAACAATTGTTAAACAAACCATAATATGTTTTATATTTTAGATCCTTTAAAGTAGGAACCTCTTGCTTAGGTGACAGCTTTGCATATCTTGGCTGAATTTTTTCAGTCAGCTTTATAAGGCAGAGTCACCTGGAATTCAGGCTTTCAGTTAACAGCTGTGCTGAACAAGTCAAGAGTTAATTATCTGAATTTCTTGTCTCGTATCGTGTTTGAGAGCATCAGTTGTTAAGTTGTGAAGAGGTAGAGTCGGTATACAGTGCAAAGCTCTATTTGAGTAATGTTCTAATCCATATTATGGCAAAAACTACACAACTGTGAAAATCTGAACAATTTCGAGAATTTGTAAGTATCCTCAAATGCAGTCGCCAAGACCATCAAAAACGTTTTGATGAAACTGGCTCTCATCAGGACTGCCCCAGGAAAGGAAGGGGAAGAATTCCCTCTGCTGCACAGTTCAGCCTCAGAAACTGCAATTTAACAGCACCTAGATAAAAGCACCTAAATGCTTCACAGAGTATTTTGGTTTGTTTAATACTTTTAATTTACTACTTGATTTATCATGTATTCCATGCTAGTCTAGATGACTTTGTTTACACTGTAGGAGTAAATAATACAAATTAAAAACATTAAATGCTTGGTACTGTATTCTGTTACATGTTATCATTACATGTTCGTGTCTCTACTAAAGACAGGTCTCCTTAAGGTAAGGCCGATTTATGAGATAACATCAGGTCCAGCTACTTGTTTAATCCGTTTGATGAGGCTCCTTATAGGATTTTCCATTTGATTGCCTCATGATGAAAACTCTCTTAAATAATTCTGCTAATATTGATACATTAGTAATAATACACTTATATCTGACAATAAAAGCACATGCACTATGTCCAAACCCTGCCTCTATCTGTTATCTATTAACAGGACTATACAATCTTCCCCAGTATCCCTAACGTTTTGTAAAAATCTTGGTCGTCTCTGGACCTCTCCAGAATTCTTTGCAATCATTTAGAAAATCTACTCACCTGCTTGTATTCTGATAATAGTGCTCTAAAAGTTGTGCACCTCCATTATAAAGCAACACAGAGCAAGCAGAAGATCCACAGCATGACTCCAGCACCGGGCTTATCCCACTATAGCACTTACTTCTTAATCTGAAAGATTGACCTCTTGACATGGAGTGCCACTAAGCTTTGAGTCAGTCATGTGACCCGCTTAGCAAAGGGTGTGGACTTGCTTTTGTGTCCTTTTTAGTTTGTTTAGTTTTTTTTAAATAGAAATTTCAATAGAATCTTTAGAATCTTGAATCTTTAATAAATGAACAAAACCACAGGATTGCATGTGGTAATTTATTTGTCTTTGTTAAAAGTCAAAATGGGTTTACCTTTACCTAAATATCACTGTTGATTTTCAGAAAGCAATTTTATTATGGCAGGGTCTGTTCCTCAGAAATACCCAACAATATGGTTTCACCCTGACCCTGTGGGCCTTGTTCCTCCCTATTTTGGCTAGGGATGAATCCAACTCATCTGTTAAAACTGGGGCTGTCCATATTACTTGCTTAAAAACGAGTACTGATTAAAAATATTCTGATTAAAAAATACTTTTGTATTGCATAATCAGTTGAGAAATTAGTTTGTGATTTGCTGTTACAATTCTAGGACTGTATATGCAGGTGGGAGTTTTACAGCTGTAGTCTAAGGTTTAATAGACAAATGTCCAAATATTAGGTTTCAATTATTTATTTGCTGCAAAATTTTTTTTTTTTTTTTTTTTTTTTTTTTTTGGAAAATCAGGAAATCAGTGCAAGGCTTGGTGCATGTTTATGTTTGTTTGGCCAAGAGAGTACTAAAGGCTTTAGGGAAAGGGGTAAAATTAAGTGTAATGGGATGGGGTATTACAGACTAGTAGCTCTCCAGCCCAGAGTGTTGTTGAATCAATTGCAGAACAGCTGAATTCAAAGCAGCTAAAAACCCATGACATCAGGGTCGAGTTCCAATACACTACCATTGCCCTGACTATTGAATTGGGATATGGCTAGGAAAAAAACACAGGTATAAAGAGATAGGGAGCTCAAGAACGGGTGGGAAAACGAGAACTACTTAGTATTTTAGTCTCAGTGTCTTCATGAGGTAGAGTCACCTGGAATAGTTTTCTTAGTGTCTTAAAAGAAGGAGTTCCATGAGGTGCTGAACAATAGTTGCTGCTTTTTCTTCACGCTGTGAAGCTCCAGCTCATCCTAAATCACCTGAAATCACCTGTCTTACCCATCTTTTACTGTTTACTACGTAATTCTGTATGTGTCCTGTAACTGTGTTCATGTACTTAATATTAATCTAGAATGTAGAAAATAAATCTAATTAACTAAATGAGAAAAGGTGAGTCCTAACTTTTGACTGGTACTGTATGATTAAGCTCCTTAAGAGAGGACAGAGGGACCCTTTGATAGATAATTAGACAGACAGACAGACACTTAGACAGACAGACAGACAGCCGTTGGTGCTGCAGAGAAGAATAGTCAACAAAGGGAAGGAAGGCAGACTAAAGGCAGATCGGTAGAATCGAGGCCTGATCCAGTATAAAGGGAGCTAGTGGGCGAGGGGAGGGGAGGACTGAGACTGGAGGGATGACACGAACACGGGGGTTTTCTTCTTTCTTCATATCTCTGTATAAAAACGGCTCGTTTTGGGTGAAAATCGAAGCTACGCTAAAATAAGGACGACGCTAAGGCGGATCCAGGCTTCCAGCTCCGCCGCCCGGGGCTAAACACGGCTGCGCAGCCGAGCGGCTCAGCGCCGGCTCCGGATGCGATTCTGCCGCCGCTCCGTCCTGTAATTTCATATTCAGCTATCTGACAACCGGTGAGTAGTTGGCTAGTAGTATTCTGAACCACGACGTGCCCAGTAAACCAATGGGAGAACATGCGTATTTTACGTAGTCATACGAAAATATGAATCATGCTTATTGTTATGGTTATGATCATACAGCGCAACAGGTCTCCTGTACTGTACGCTTAAGTCCGAGCCCGCCTCCTAGCTGTCAAAATTATTAAATAAAAAAGCAGTTTACAGACTGGGAAACTGGGCGAATGCATCATGAAAAACAGTATTTTCGTCGCCATTAGCCTAGCCTTGCTTTTTGTTAGCTAGGTTAGCTAGTTAGCTAACTAGCTTCTTGATCGCCTACATCTTTGAAACTGGAATTCTCCGGTCCACCTTAAATGCTCCAGCAGTTGGCTTGTGGCGTCTCTGGCAGTCTTACAATACACCACAATGTAACGGCGGCTTCATTTAAGGTGGAATGGGGAAATAATAAAAAGCATATCTAAATAATTATACATCATTGTGAGAATGTTTTTTTTTTTGGTATTTGTGAAGAGACCTCAACGATTTCTAGGTTTCTCTTGTATTAAGAAAAAAACAAAGCAATGTTTTTAGCTTTACTTGTAAGAAGCTTGTTGTATAGGACAAATGTTGATAAAAAAATAATTTATTATCAACATTTGATGCATCTTTATTAAACTAGTTAGCCAACTAGCTACTTTTGTCCCATGTTTCTTTAGAACAATCCCAGAATAACTAAGACTAACAGGTTGCTTAACTCTGTAAAATCCTCATTTGTAATCCAATTCAAATGAATTAAACTCAGATTAAGGTAACTGTAACACTGTAAAAGATAATAATACAGTGTTGTTTTATTATTTTAATTTTGCATTGTATATTAATACTAAAGTCATCCAAACTATGAAAAAAACATGAATTTTTTTAAGTAAATAAAAAAATGTTAAACAAAGTAGAATATGTTTTTTAGATTTTAGATTCTTCAAAGTAACATCTTATGCTTAAATGACAGCTTTGCACTTCTTGGCTGTGAGCTTTATGATGTAATTTTTGAATGGTTTTCAGTTAACAGCTGTACTGAACTTCAAGAGTCGATATATAGTGAATAGCCGCATTTGAGTAGTGTCCTAATCCATATAATGGCAAAAAATTAACTAATTAACTAAGAAAAGACAAAAATGAATAAGAACTGAAGGTCAGCCAGACCATCAGAAACATTCAGGACTGCTCCTGGAAAGGAGGACAGGAGTTGCACAGGAGTTAACAGTTAACAGCATCCCACCTAAGTTAACAGCAGAACACCTAAATGCTTCACAGATTATTTTGGTTTGTTTAACACTTTTAAATTAACTACTTAAGTATATATATTATGTGTTCCTTCATAGTCTGGATGACTATGCACCAAGAAAGATTTTACAAAATCACAAAGAAAAACATGTAAATGTTTGTAATTTAATTTCTGTATCCAATTTCTTGACTTTTTACATTTTTTTCATCTTTTAATGTAAACACTAATTACTGACTACATTAGCCAAGTTAAAAATACATACCTTATTCATTAATTACAAAACTGACTTCTGACTTTTCATTTTTTGTTTATTTAAGTTTCATCTCCTTTTATTTCTTATCATTTTGTTCCTGCCTGTTCTCCGTTTTATTCCCTCACTCCCTGTGATCTGAAATCCCACCTCTTTGCCAGCTCACAGTGCACTCTGTACAGCTAACAGCCGACCCTGTTGCCACAGCAACTCATGACAAGAGACAATAAACCTCGCCACAAAATCCTTAAACCCTTTTACCCACCTAGCAGCCTCCTGGAATTTTCTCAGACAGATAGCCCTATACATATGCACACCAATAATACAGAATTTTTTCCTTGTTGATTTAACTTGTGTGTAAACTTTTGCTGACTGCCTAAAAGATTTAAGCTTATTAGTGCTGGAGCCACATTCCTGAATAAGACATAAAGTGGCGGCTTTGAGTAATTTTTAGCAAGGAATAGCAAGAAAACAAACTACTTCATATTCATATGGTTGTGATGCACAAAGATAATTAAATAAAATAAAATGCCCACACCTGTAAAAGTTGTGAGGTGTTATTTTGTAAGGGAGGTGGAACATTGGCCTGTGTGGTCATAGCAAGGCAGCATAAAAAATATTAAAATGAAAGTGAGGCCTGATAGTGGGTGCCAGATAGATTAAACCTTCTGATGGTCAATAATGGTTTGAAAAGCCATGTCATCTGCTGGTGTTGGTCCACTGTTTTATATCAAGAACAAAGTCAGTGCAGTGTTTTCCCATAAAATCTTACAACACTTCATGCTTCTCTCTGCTGACAGCTTTTATGGAGATGCGGATTTCATTTACCAGCAGCACAGTGCCAAAAGTAATTTTTTTTCTTATGTAATACTCTAATCTTCTGAATCACAGGTTTTTGTGTTTTAATTGACTGTAAGACATACTCATTACCGAGAAAAATGAATAAACACTTAAAATAGATAACTCTGTGAGTAATACATCTATATAATATAGAAGTAAAGTAAAGTAATTTTTCAATGATATATAATGTTTTGGAGATGCACTAGTATATCACTTGACTAACACTACAGTAGAGGTTTTGGTTGTAGACAGGAATACTAGGTTAACTACAGCTTTCAGAAGCCTTAAAATGTGATCACCGCCATGCTGGAATCCCCACAAAAACATCCTGGAGGTGAAAAGGTTTTTCATGATGCATTCAGAACCTAGCATTCCCATGATTAACCCTTGTGTGTGAGTATTGTGGTAAGAGCTACAAATCGGCATATATAAAGACACTTGTATTTTTAAAGCATTTTGGGTGCTGTGACAACCTAAAGACTTTTGTTTAACTGATGCACTCATGCATTGTGTAAAATGTCTCTTTTTGATTTCTTAGAAGTTGGCTCATCTACACTTTCCCTCTTCTGCCTCATCCTCAACTATACAAAGTTTTCAGCCTCCCTTTAAACACCAAGCCCATCTGTAGACAGTCCCTGCCTTGTTTAATGCCAGTTGCAAGCGCCTGTCTTCCATATTCCCTGCCAGTCCATCATAGTTCCTGCATTGCTCCCAGAATCTCCAGATATTTCTTAGCCCTCTCGTTAAATCCATTTTCTGTATTAGTGGTACAGTACTCTTCAGTCACTCATGGCTTCTCCAAAGTTAGCAGTGCCTGCCACAACTACAACCTTATCTCCTTCCTCCTCCCACTCTGCTTCTTCCTTCGGTGCCCCACCACACATTAGTAACCTTAGCTCAGTGCCTGAGGCCCCCACTAGCCCAATGGCAACTTCCCTGTGCCCAAGTTCAATTCCAACTGCCCTGGTCAGTGGACCTGTCAACATTGCCGTAATCCTGGAGGAGCTTCGTATTTTGCAACAAAGGCAGATCCACCAGATGCAGATGACCGAAGAGATCTGCCGGCAAGTGCTGAGGCTCGGAGAAACAACTTGTGACCTCGATTCAGCTCCACTGATTCTGTCTCCACTGCCACTGTGTTTGGAAGGTTCAGATACAACATCAAAAACCTCTCGACTTGATCAAACACCTCCCCGGCCCTCTGTAACCCCTCTCCTGGCCTGCTTCTCCACCTTGCTTCCGTCACAGTCTTCAACTAAACCTTCCAAACCTGCCCAGTCCTTGTCAAACATCCTGAATCCCCATAAACCTGACAGAAAGGCAACTCCAGAGAACCAAGAGAAAAGTTCCCAATCACTGGTCTCTTCCTCAACATCTTCCGCAGCAAACTACCCACTTAGCCTCTCTTTTGGCTTACCTGCCCACTGTTTATATGAGAAGCCCTCTAATCCCATAACATCTGCCACTGCTTCCTCCACTGCAGACTCAGAGGAGTCCCAAAACTCAGCTCAAGGAGGTAGTACAGCTTTGGCTTCAGGTCGTTTACAGCATGCTTGCAGGTTTTGTGGAAAACTGTTTAGTAGCGAGTCCTCTCTGCAGATACACCTGCGCTCTCACACAGGTGAAAGGCCTTACCAGTGCCCTGTGTGTCTTAGCCGCTTCACTACAAGAGGAAACCTAAAGGTGCACTTCCTGAGACATCGTGAGCAAAACCCAGAGCTGTCATTCTCCCTGTTGCCTCCATCACTGTTTCTACCTGGAGTAGTGGGAACAAGTGGAGGATCAGCGCAAACTCAGCTAGTAAATTCTGCCAACACCAGCACCCAAGAGAGGCAACAAAAACGCAGAGCAGAA